>NW_027362909.1:1200000-2400000 GCF_046119375.1 Phyllobates terribilis | reverse complement strand
AAAAATTTCAGAATTGCACCTTGCAATGTGGAGATATTACTGTTTGTGCATTTACAATATTCATTGATTTTTGCCATTGAAAAATGTCCAGAAATGTTTGAAGCTACTGACTGAATGAAAGGAGCTGGCATCTCACTCTCTTTGAATCTTCTTTATCATGCTAGGATTAGCAGGAAAAAGCAAAAAATTTCAGAATTGCACCTTGCAATGCGGAGAAATTACTGTTTGTGCATTTACAATATTCATTGATTTTTGCCATTGAAAAACATCATGTTATTCATATACCAGAAATGTTTGAAGCTACTGACTGAATGAAAAGAGCTGGCATCTCACTCTCTTTGAATCTTCTTTATCATGCTAAGAGGAGCAGGAAAAAGCAAAAAATTTCAGAATTGCACGTTGCAATGTGGAGATATTACTGTTTGTGCATTTACAATATTCATTGATTTTTGCCATTGAAAAACATCATGTTATTCATATACCAGAAATGTTTGAAGCTACTGACTGAATGAAAAGAGCTGGCATCTCACTCTCTTTGAATCTTCTTTATCATGCCAGGATTAGCAGGAAAAAGCAAAAAATTTCAGAATTGCACCTTGCAATGTGGAGATATTACTGTTTGTGCATTTACAATATTCATTGATTTTTGCCATTGAAAAACGTCCAGAAATGTTTGAAGCTACTGACTGAATGAAAGGAGCTGGCATCTCACTCTCTTTGAATCTTTATCATGCTAGGAATAGCAGGAAAAAGCAAAAAATTTCAGAATTGCACCTTGCAATGTGGAGATATTACTGTTTGAGCATTTACAATATTCATTGATTTTTGCCATTGAAAAACGTCCAGAAATGTTTGAAGCTACTGACTGAATGAAAGGAGCTGGCATCTCACTCTCTTTGATTCTTCTTTATCATGCTAAGAGGAGCAGGAAAAAGCAAAAAATTTCAGAATTGCACGTTGCAATGTGGAGATATTACTGTTTGTGCATTTACAATATTCATTGATTTTTGCCATTGAAAAACGTCCAGAAATGTTTGAAGCTACTGACTGAATGAAAGGTCGTGGCATCTCACTCTCTTTGAATCTTCTTTATCATGCCAGGATTATCAGGAAAAAGCAAAAAATTTCAGAATTGCACCTTGCAATGTGGAGATATTACTGTTTGTGCATTTACAATATTCATCGATTTTTGCCATTGAAAAACGTCCAGAAATGTTTGAAGCTACTGACTGAATGAAAGGAGCTGGCATCTCACTCTCTTTGAATCTTCTTTATCATGCTAGGATTAGCAGGAAAAAGCAAAAAATTTCAGAATTGCACCTTGCAATGCGGAGAAATTACTGTTTGTGCATTTACAATATTCATTGATTTTTGCCATTGAAAAACATCATGTTATTCATATACCAGAAATGTTTGAAGCTACTGACTGAATGAAAAGAGCTGGCATCTCACTCTCTTTGAATTTTTATCATGCTCAGAGGAGCAGGAAAAAGCAAAAAATTTCAGAATTGCACCTTGCAATGTGGAGATATTACTGTTTGTGCATTTACAATACTCATTGATTTTTGCCATTGAAAAATGTCCAGAAATGTTTGAAGCTACTGACTGAATGAAAGGAGCTGGCATCTCACTCTCTTTGAATCTTCTTTATCATGCTAGGATTAGCAGGAAAAAGCAAAAAATTTCAGAATTGCACCTTGCAATGCGGAGAAATTACTGTTTGTGCATTTACAATATTCATTGATTTTTGCCATTGAAAAACATCATGTTATTCATATACCAGAAATGTTTGAAGCTACTGACTGAATGAAAAGAGCTGGCATCTCACTCTCTTTGAATCTTTATCATGCTAAGAGGAGCAGGAAAAAGCAAAAAATTTCAGAATTGCACCTTGCAATGTGGAGATATTACTGTTTGTGCATTTACAATATTCATTGATTTTTGCCATTGAAAAACGTCCAGAAATGTTTGAAGCTACTGACTGAATGAAAGGAGCTGGCATCTCACTCTCTTTGAATCTTCTTTATCATGCTAGGATTAGCAGGAAAAAGCAAAAAATTTCAGAATTGCACCTTGCAATGCGGAGAAATTACTGTTTGTGCATTTACAATATTCATTGATTTTTGCCATTGAAAAACATCATGTTATTCATATACCAGAAATGTTTGAAGCTACTGACTGAATGAAAAGAACTGGCATCTCACTCTCTTTGAATCTTCTTTATCATGCTAAGAGGAGCAGGAAAAAGCAAAAAATTTCAGAATTGCACCTTGCAATGTGGAGATATTACTGTTTGTGCATTTACAATATTCATTGATTTTTGCCATTGAAAAACGTCCAGAAATGTTTGAAGCTACTGACTGAATGAAAGGAGCTGGCATCTCACTCTCTTTGAATCTTCTTTATCATGCTAGGATTAGCAGGAAAAAGCAAAAAAATTCAGAATTGCACCTTGCAATGCGGAGAAATTACTGTTTGTGCATTTACAATATTCATTGATTTTTGCCATTGAAAAACATCATGTTATTCATATACCAGAAATGTTTGAAGCTACTGACTGAATGAAAAGAGCTGGCATCTCACTCTCTTTGAATCTTCTTTATCATGCTAAGAGGAGCAGGAAAAAGCAAAAAATTTCAGAATTGCATGTTGCAATGTGGAGATATTACTGTTTGTGCATTTACAATATTCATTGATTTTTGCCATTGAAAAACGTCCAGAAATGTTTGAAGCTACTGACTGAATGAAAGGAGCTGGCATCTCACTCTCTTTGAATCTTCTTTATCATGCTAGGATTAGCAGGAAAAAGCAAAAAATTTCAGAATTGCACCTTGCAATGCGGAGAAATTACTGTTTGTGCATTTACAATATTCATTGATTTTTGCCATTGAAAAACATCATGTTATTCATATACCAGAAATGTTTGAAGCTACTGACTGAATGAAAAGAGCTGGCATCTCACTCTCTTTGAATCTTCTTTATCATGCTAAGAGGAGCAGGAAAAAGCAAAAAATTTCAAAATTGCACCTTGCAATGTGGAGATATTACTGTTTGTGCATTTACAATATTCATTGATTTTTGCCATTGAAAAACGTCCAGAAATGTTTGAAGCTACTGACTGAATGAAAGGAGCTGGCATCTCACTCTCTTTGAATCTTCTTTATCATGCTAGGATTAGCAGGAAAAAGCAAAAAATTTCAGAATTGCACCTTGCAATGCGGAGAAATTACTGTTTGTGCATTTACAATATTCATTGATTTTTGCCATTGAAAAACATCATGTTATTCATATACCAGAAATGTTTGAAGCTACTGACTGAATGAAAAGAACTGGCATCTCACTCTCTTTGAATATTCTTTATCATGCTAAGAGGAGCAGGAAAAAGCAAAAAATTTCAGAATTGCACGTTGCAATGTGGAGATATTACTGTTTGTGCATTTACAATATTCATTGATTTTTGCCATTGAAAAACGTCCAGAAATGTTTGAAGCTGCTGACTGAATGAAAGGAGCTGGCATCTCACTCTCTTTGAATCTTCTTTATCATGCTAAGAGGAGCAGGAAAAAGCAAAAAATTTCAGAATTGCACGTTGCAATGTGGAGATATTACTGTTTGTACATTTACAATATTCATTGATTTTTGCCATTGAAAAACGTCCAGAAATGTTTGAAGATACTGACTGAACGAAAGGTCGTGGCATCTCACTCTCTTTGAATCTTCTTTATCATGCTAGGATTAGCAGGAAAAAGCAAAAAATTTCAGAATTGCACCTTGCAATGCGGAGAAATTACTGTTTGTGCATTTACAATATTCATTGATTTTTGCCATTGAAAACATCATGTTATTCATATACCAGAAATGTTTGAAGCTACTGACTGAATGAAAAGAGCTGGCATCTCACTCTCTTTGAATCTTCTTTATCATGCCAGGATTAGCAGGAAAAAGCAAAAAATTTCAGAATTGCACCTTGCAATGTGGAGATATTACTGTTTGTGCATTTACAATATTCATTGATTTTTGCCATTGAAAAACGTCCAGAAATGTTTGAAGCTACTGACTGAATGAAAGGAGCTGGCATCTCACTCTCTTTGAATCTTCTTTATCATGCTAGGATTAGCAGGAAAAAGCAAAAAATTTCAGAATTGCACCTTGCAATGCGGAGAAATTACTGTTTGTGCATTTACAATATTCATTGATTTTTGCCATTGAAAAACATCATGTTATTCATATACCAGAAATGTTTGAAGCTACTGACTGAATGAAAAGAGCTGGCATCTCACTCTCTTTGAATCTTCTTTATCATGCTAAGAGGAGCAGGAAAAAGCAAAAAATTTCAGAATTGCACGTTGCAATGTGGAGATATTACTGTTTGTGCATTTACAATATTCATTGATTTTTGCCATTGAAAAACGTCCAGAAATGTTTGAAGCTACTGACTGAATGAAAGGAGCTGGCATCTCACTCTCTTTGAATCTTCTTTATCATGCTAGGATTAGCAGGAAAAAGCAAAAAATTTCAGAATTGCACCTTGCAATGCGGAGAAATTACTGTTTGTGCATTTACAATATTCATTGATTTTTGCCATTGAAAAACATCATGTTATTCATATACCAGAAATGTTTGAAGCTACTGACTGAATGAAAAGAGCTGGCATCTCACTCTCTTTGAATCTTCTTTATCATGCCAGGATTAGCAGGAAAAAGCAAAAAATTTCAGAATTGCACCTTGCAATGTGGAGATATTACTGTTTGTGCATTTACAATATTCATTGATTTTTGCCATTGAAAAACGTCCAGAAATGTTTGAAGCTACTGACTGAATGAAAGGAGCTGGCATCTCACTCTCTTTGAATCTTCTTTATCATGCTAGGATTAGCAGGAAAAAGCAAAAAATTTCAGAATTGCACCTTGCAATGCGGAGAAATTACTGTTTGTGCATTTACAATATTCATTGATTTTTGCCATTGAAAAACATCATGTTATTCATATACCAGAAATGTTTGAAGCTACTGACTGAATGAAAAGAGCTGGCATCTCACTCTCTTTGAATCTTCTTTATCATGCTAGAATTAGCAGGAAAAAGCAAAAAATTTCAGAATTGCACGTTGCAATGTGGAGATATTACTGTTTGTGCATTTACAATATTCATTGATTTTTGCCATTGAAAAACGTCCAGAAATGTTTGAAGCTACTGACTGAATGAAAGGAGCTGGCATCTCACTCTCTTTGAATCTTCTTTATCATGCTAGGATTAGCAGGAAAAAGCAAAAAATTTCAGAATTGCACCTTGCAATGTGGAGTTATTACTGTTTGTGCATTTACAATATTCATTGATTTTTGCCATTGAAAAACGTCCAGAAATGTTTGAAGCTACTGACTGAATGAAAGGAGCTGGCATCTCACTCTCTTTGAATCTTCTTTATCATGCTAAGAGGAGCAGGAAAAAGCAAAAAATTTCAGAATTGCATGTTGCAATGTGGAGATATTACTGTTTGTGCATTTACAATATTCATTGATTTTTGCCATTGAAAAACGTCCAGAAATGTTTGAAGCTACTGACTGAATGAAAGGAGCTGGCATCTCACTCTCTTTGAATCTTCTTTATCATGCTAGGATTAGCAGGAAAAAGCAAAAAATTTCAGAATTGCACCTTGCAATGCGGAGAAATTACTGTTTGTGCATTTACAATATTCATTGATTTTTGCCATTGAAAAACATCATGTTATTCATATACCAGAAATGTTTGAAGCTACTGACTGAATGAAAAGAGCTGGCATCTCACTCTCTTTGAATCTTCTTTATCATGCTAAGAGGAGCAGGAAAAAGCAAAAAATTTCAAAATTGCACCTTGCAATGTGGAGATATTACTGTTTGTGCATTTACAATATTCATTGATTTTTGCCATTGAAAAACGTCCAGAAATGTTTGAAGCTACTGACTGAATGAAAGGAGCTGGCATCTCACTCTCTTTGAATCTTCTTTATCATGCTAGGATTAGCAGGAAAAAGCAAAAAATTTCAGAATTGCACCTTGCAATGCGGAGAAATTACTGTTTGTGCATTTACAATATTCATTGATTTTTGCCATTGAAAAACATCATGTTATTCATATACCAGAAATGTTTGAAGCTACTGACTGAATGAAAAGAACTGGCATCTCACTCTCTTTGAATCTTCTTTATCATGCTAAGAGGAGCAGGAAAAAGCAAAAAATTTCAGAATTGCACGTTGCAATGTGGAGATATTACTGTTTGTGCATTTACAATATTCATTGATTTTTGCCATTGAAAAACGTCCAGAAATGTTTGAAGATACTGACTGAACGAAAGGTCGTGGCATCTCACTCTCTTTGAATCTTCTTTATCATGCTAGGATTAGCAGGAAAAAGCAAAAAATTTCAGAATTGCACCTTGCAATGCGGAGAAATTACTGTTTGTGCATTTACAATATTCATTGATTTTTGCCATTGAAAACATCATGTTATTCATATACCAGAAATGTTTGAAGCTACTGACTGAATGAAAAGAGCTGGCATCTCACTCTCTTTGAATCTTCTTTATCATGCCAGGATTAGCAGGAAAAAGCAAAAAATTTCAGAATTGCACCTTGCAATGTGGAGATATTACTGTTTGTGCATTTACAATATTCATTGATTTTTGCCATTGAAAAACGTCCAGAAATGTTTGAAGCTACTGACTGAATGAAAGGAGCTGGCATCTCACTCTCTTTGAATCTTCTTTATCATGCTAGGATTAGCAGGAAAAAGCAAAAAATTTCAGAATTGCACCTTGCAATGCGGAGAAATTACTGTTTGTGCATTTACAATATTCATTGATTTTTGCCATTGAAAAACATCATGTTATTCATATACCAGAAATGTTTGAAGCTACTGACTGAATGAAAAGAGCTGGCATCTCACTCTCTTTGAATCTTCTTTATCATGCTAAGAGGAGCAGGAAAAAGCAAAAAATTTCAGAATTGCACGTTGCAATGTGGAGATATTACTGTTTGTGCATTTACAATATTCATTGATTTTTGCCATTGAAAAACGTCCAGAAATGTTTGAAGCTACTGACTGAATGAAAGGAGCTGGCATCTCCCTCTCTTTGAATCTTCTTTATCATGCTAGGATTAGCAGGAAAAAGCAAAAAATTTCAGAATTGCACCTTGCAATGCGGAGAAATTACTGTTTGTGCATTTACAATATTCATTGACTTTTGCCATTGAAAAACATCATGTTATTCATATACCAGAAATGTTTGAAGCTACTGACTGAATGAAAAGAGCTGGCATCTCACTCTCTTTGAATCTTCTTTATCATGCCAGGATTAGCAGGAAAAAGCAAAAAATTTCAGAATTGCACCTTGCAATGTGGAGATATTACTGTTTGTGCATTTACAATATTCATTGATTTTTGCCATTGAAAAACGTCCAGAAATGTTTGAAGCTACTGACTGAATGAAAGGAGCTGGCATCTCACTCTCTTTGAATCTTCTTTATCATGCTAGGATTAGCAGGAAAAAGCAAAAAATTTCAGAATTGCACCTTGCAATGCGGAGAAATTACTGTTTGTGCATTTACAATATTCATTGATTTTTGCCATTGAAAAACATCATGTTATTCATATACCAGAAATGTTTGAAGCTACTGACTGAATGAAAAGAGCTGGCATCTCACTCTCTTTGAATCTTCTTTATCATGCTAAGAGGAGCAGGAAAAAGCAAAAAATTTCAGAATTGCACGTTGCAATGTGGAGATATTACTGTTTGTGCATTTACAATATTCATTGATTTTTGCCATTGAAAAACATCATGTTATTCATATACCAGAAATGTTTGAAGCTACTGACTGAATGAAAAGAGCTGGCATCTCACTCTCTTTGAATCTTCTTTATCATGCCAGGATTAGCAGGAAAAAGCAAAAATTTTCAGAATTGCACCTTGCAATGTGGAGATATTACTGTTTGTGCATTTACAATATTCATTGATTTTTGCCATTGAAAAACGTCCAGAAATGTTTGAAGCTACTGACTGAATGAAAGGAGCTGGCATCTCACTCTCTTTGAATCTTTATCATGCTAGGAATAGCAGGAAAAAGCAAAAAATTTCAGAATTGCACCTTGCAATGTGGAGATATTACTGTTTGTGCATTTACAATATTCATTGATTTTTGCCATTGAAAAACGTCCAGAAATGTTTGAAGCTACTGACTGAATGAAAGGAGCTGGCATCTCACTCTCTTTGATTCTTCTTTATCATGCTAAGAGGAGCAGGAAAAAGCAAAAAATTTCAGAATTGCACGTTGCAATGTGGAGATATTACTGTTTGTGCATTTACAATATTCATTGATTTTTGCCATTGAAAAACGTCCAGAAATGTTTGAAGCTACTGACTGAATGAAAGGTCGTGGCATCTCACTCTCTTTGAATCTTCTTTATCATGCTAGGATTAGCAGGAAAAAGCAAAAAATTTCAGAATTGCACCTTGCAATGGGGAGAAATTACTGTTTGTGCATTTACAATATTCATTGATTTTTGCCATTGAAAAACATCATGTTATTCATATACCAGAAATGTTTGAAGCTACTGACTGAATGAAAAGAGCTGGCATCTCACTCTCTTTGAATCTTCTTTATCATGCCAGGATTAGCAGGAAAAAGCAAAAAATTTCAGAATTGCACCTTGCAATGTGGAGATATTACTGTTTGTGCATTTACAATATTCATTGATTTTTGCCATTGAAAAACGTCCAGAAATGTTTGAAGCTACTGACTGAATGAAAGGAGCTGGCATCTCACTCTTTTTGAATCTTCTTTATCATGCTAGGATTAGCAGGAAAAGCAAAAAATTTCAGAATTGCACCTTGCAATGCGGAGAAATTACTGTTTGTGCATTTACAATATTCATTGATTTTTGCCATTGAAAAACATCATGTTATTCATATACCAGAAATGTTTGAAGCTACTGACTGAATGAAAAGAGCTGGCATCTCACTCTCTTTGAATCTTCTTTATCATGCTAAGAGGAGCAGGAAAAAGCAAAAAATTTCAGAATTGCACCTTGCAATGTGGAGATATTACTGTTTGTGCATTTACAATATTCATTGATTTTTGCCATTGAAAAACGTCCAGAAATGTTTGAAGCTACTGACTGAATGAAAGGAGCTGGCATCTCACTCTCTTTGAATCTTCTTTATCATGCTAGGATTAGCAGGAAAAAGCAAAAAATTTCAGAATTGCACCTTGCAATGCGGAGAAATTACTGTTTGTGCATTTACAATATTCATTGATTTTTGCCATTGAAAAACATCATGTTATTCATATACCAGAAATGTTTGAAGCTACTGACTGAATGAAAAGAGCTGGCATCTCACTCTCTTTGAATCTTCTTTATCATGCTAAGAGGAGCAGGAAAAAGCAAAAAATTTCAGAATTGCACGTTGCAATGTGGAGATATTACTGTTTGTGCATTTACAATATTCATTGATTTTTGCCATTGAAAAACGTCCAGAAATGTTTGAAGCTACTGACTGAATGAAAGGAGCTGGCATCTCACTCTCTTTGAATCTTCTTTATCATGCTAGAATTAGCAGGAAAAAGCAAAAAATTTCAGAATTGCACCTTGCAATGCGGAGAAATTACTGTTTGTGCATTTACAATATTCATTGATTTTTGCCATTGAAAAACATCATGTTATTCATATACCAGAAATGTTTGAAGCTACTGACTGAATGAAAAGAGCTGGCATCTCACTCTCTTTGAATCTTCTTTATCATGCCAGGATTAGCAGGAAAAAGCAAAAAATTTCAGAATTGCACCTTGCAATGTGGAGATATTACTGTTTGTGCATTTACAATATTCATTGATTTTTGCCATTGAAAAACATCATGTTATTCATATACCAGAAATGTTTGAAGCTACTGACTGAATGAAAAGAGCTGGCATCTCACTCTCTTTGAATCTTCTTTATCATGCTAAGAGGAGCAGGAAAAAGCAAAAAATTTCAGAATTGCACCTTGCAATGTGGAGATATTACTGTTTGTGCATTTACAATATTCATTGATTTTTGCCATTGAAAAACGTCCAGAAATGTTTGAAGCTACTGACTGAATGAAAGGAGCTGGCATCTCACTCTCTTTGAATCTTCTTTATCATGCTAGGATTAGCAGGAAAAAGCAAAAAATTTCAGAATTGCACCTTGCAATGCGGAGAAATTACTGTTTGTGCATTTACAATATTCATTGATTTTTGCCATTGAAAAACATCATGTTATTCATATACCAGAAATGTTTGAAGCTACAGACTGAATGAAAAGAGCTGGCATCTCACTCTCTTTGAATCTTCTTTATCATGCTAGGATTAGCAGGAAAAAGCAAAAAATTTCAGAATTGCACCTTGCAATGTGGAGATATTACTGTTTGTGCATTTACAATATTCATTGATTTTTGCCATTGAAAAACGTCCAGAAATGTTTGAAGCTACTGACTGAATGAAAGGAGCTGGCATCTCACTCTCTTTGAATCTTCTTTATCATGCTAGGATTAGCAGGAAAAAGCAAAAAATTTCAGAATTGCACCTTGCAATGCGGAGAAATTACTGTTTGTGCATTTACAATATTCATTGATTTTTGCCATTGAAAAACATCATGTTATTCATATACCAGAAATGTTTGAAGCTACTGACTGAATGAAAAGAGCTGGCATCTCATTCTCTTTGAATCTTCTTTATCATGCCAGGATTAGCAGGAAAAAGCAAAAAATTTCAGAATTGCACCTTGCAATGTGGAGATATTACTGTTTGTGCATTTACAATATTCATTGATTTTTGCCATTGAAAAACGTCCAGAAATGTTTGAAGATACTGACTGAATGAAAGGAGCTGGCATCTCACTCTCTTTGAATCTTTATCATGCTAGGATTAGCAGGAAAAAGCAAAAAATTTCAGAATTGCACCTTGCAATGTGGAGATATTACTGTTTGTGCATTTACAATATTCATTGATTTTTGCCATTGAAAAACGTCCAGAAATGTTTGAAGCTACTGACTGAATGAAAGGAGCTGGCATCTCACTCTCTTTGAATCTTCTTTATCATGCTAAGAGGAGCAGGAAAAAGCAAAAAATTTCAGAATTGCACGTTGCACTGTGGAGATATTACTGTTTGTGCATTTACAATATTCATTGATTTTTGCCATTGAAAAACGTCCAGAAATGTTTGAAGCTACTGACTGAATGAAAGGTCGTGGCATCTCACTCTCTTTGAATCTTCTTTATCATGCTAGGATTAGCAGGAAAAAGCAAAAAATTTCAGAATTGCACCTTGCAATGCGGAGAAATTACTGTTTGTGCATTTACAATATTCATTGATTTTTGCCATTGAAAAACATCATGTTATTCATATACCAGAAATGTTTGAAGCTACTGACTGAATGAAAAGAGCTGGCATCTCACTCTCTTTGAATCTTCTTTATCATGCCAGGATTAGCAGGAAAAAGCAAAAAATTTCAGAATTGCACCTTGCAATGTGGAGATATAACTGTTTGTGCATTTACAATATTCATTGATTTTTGCCATTGAAAAACGTCCAGAAATGTTTGAAGCTACTGACTGAATGAAAGGAGCTGGCATCTCACTCTTTTTGAATCTTCTTTATCATGCTAGGATTAGCAGGAAAAGCAAAAAATTTCAGAATTGCACCTTGCAATGCGGAGAAATTACTGTTTGTGCATTTACAATATTCATTGATTTTTGCCATTGAAAAACATAATGTTATTCATATACCAGAAATGTTTGAAGCTACTGACTGAATGAAAAGAGCTGGCATCTCACTCTCTTTGAATCTTCTTTATCATGCTAAAAGGAGCAGGAAAAAGCAAAAAATTTCAGAATTGCACCTTGCAATGTGGAGATATTACTGTTTGTGCATTTACAATATTCATTGATTTTTGCCATTGAAAAACGTCCAGAAATGTTTGAAGCTACTGACTGAATGAAAGGAGCTGGCATCTCACTCTCTTTGAATCTTCTTTATCATGCTAGGATTAGCAGGAAAAAGCAAAAAATTTCAGAATTGCACCTTGCAATGCGGAGAAATTACTGTTTGTGCATTTACAATATTCATTGATTTTTGCCATTGAAAAACATCATGTTATTCATATACCAGAAATGTTTGAAGCTACTGACTGAATGAAAAGAGCTGGCATCTCACTCTCTTTGAATCTTCTTTATCATGCTAAGAGGAGCAGGAAAAAGCAAAAAATTTCAGAATTGCACCTTGCAATGTGGAGATATTACTGTTTGTGCATTTACAATATTCATTGATTTTTGACATTGAAAAACGTCCAGAAATGTTTGAAGCTACTGACTGAATGAAAGGAGCTGGCATCTCACTCTCTTTGAATCTTCTTTATCATGCTAGAATTAGCAGGAAAAAGCAAAAAATTTCAGAATTGCACCTTGCAATGCGGAGAAATTACTGTTTGTGCATTTACAATATTCATTGATTTTTGCCATTGAAAAACATCATGTTATTCATATACCAGAAATGTTTGAAGCTACTGACTGAATGAAAAGAGCTGGCATCTCACTCTCTTTGAATCTTCTTTATCATGCTAAGAGGAGCAGGAACAAGCAAAAAATTTCAGAATTGCACCTTGCAATGTGGAGATATTACTGTTTGTGCATTTACAATATTCATTGATTTTTGCCATTGAAAAACGTCCAGAAATGTTTGAAGCTACTGACTGAATGAAAGGAGCTGGCATCTCACTCTCTTTGAATCTTCTTTATCATGCTAGGATTAGCAGGAAAAAGCAAAAAATTTCAGAATTGCACCTTGCAATGCGGAGAAATTACTGTTTGTGCATTTACAATATTCATTGATTTTTGCCATTGAAAAACATCATGTTATTCATATACCAGAAATGTTTGAAGCTACTGACTGAATGAAAAGAGCTGGCATCTCACTCTCTTTGAATCTTCTTTATCATGCTAAGAGGAGCAGGAAAAAGAAAAAAATTTCAGAATTGCACGTTGCAATGTGGAGATATTACTGTTTGTGCATTTACAATATTCATTGATTTTTGCCATTGAAAAACGTCCAGAAATGTTTGAAGCTAATGACTGAATGAAAGGAGCTGGCATCTCACTCTCTTTGAATCTTCTTTATCATGCTAGAATTAGCAGGAAAAAGCAAAAAATTTCAGAATTGCACCTTGCAATGCGGAGAAATTACTGTTTGTGCATTTACAATATTCATTGATTTTTGCCATTGAAAAACATCATGTTATTCATATACCAGAAATGTTTGAAGCTACTGACTGAATGAAAAGAGCTGGCATCTCACTCTCTTTGAATCTTCTTTATCATGCCAGGATTAGCAGGAAAAAGCAAAAAATTTCAGAATTGCACCTTGCAATGTGGAGATATTACTGTTTGTGCATTTACAATATTCATTGATTTTTGCCATTGAAAAACATCATGTTATTCATATACCAGAAATGTTTGAAGCTACTGACTGAATGAAAAGAGCTGGCATCTCACTCTCTTTGAATCTTCTTTATCATGCTAAGAGGAGCAGGAAAAAGCAAAAAATTTCAGAATTGCACCTTGCAATGTGGAGATATTACTGTTTGTGCAATTACAATATTCATTGATTTTTGCCATTGAAAAACGTCCAGAAATGTTTGAAGCTACTGACTGAATGAAAGGAGCTGGCATCTCACTCTCTTTGAATCTTCTTTATCATGCTAGGATTAGCAGGAAAAAGCAAAAAATTTCACAATTGCACCTTGCAATGCGGAGAAATTACTGTTTGTGCATTTACAATATTCATTGATTTTTTGCCATTGAAAAACATCATGTTATTCATATACCAGAAATGTTTGAAGCTACAGACTGAATGAAAAGAGCTGGCATCTCACTCTCTTTGAATCTTCTTTATCATGCTAGGATTGGCAGGAAAAAGCAAAAAATTTCAGAATTGCACCTTGCAATGTGGAGATATTACTGTTTGTGCATTTACAATATTCATTGATTTTTGCCATTGAAAAACGTCCAGAAATGTTTGAAGCTACTGACTGAATGAAAGGAGCTGGCATCTCACTCTCTTTGAATCTTCTTTATCATGCTAGGATTAGCAGGAAAAAGCAAAAAATTTCAGAATTGCACCTTGCAATGCGGAGAAATTACTGTTTGTGCATTTACAATATTCATTGATTTTTGCCATTGAAAAACATCATGTTATTCATATACCAGAAATGTTTGAAGCTACTGACTGAATGAAAAGAGCTGGCATCTCACTCTCTTTGAATCTTCTTTATCATGCCAGGATTAGCAGGAAAAAGCAAAAAATTTCAGAATTGCACCTTGCAATGTGGAGATATTACTGTTTGTGCATTTACAATATTCATTGATTTTTGCCATTGAAAAACGTCCAGAAATGTTTGAAGATACTGACTGAATGAAAGGAGCTGGCATCTCACTCTCTTTGAATCTTTATCATGCTAGGATTAGCAGGAAAAAGCAAAAAATTTCAGAATTGCACCTTGCAATGTGGAGATATTACTGTTTGTGCATTTACAATATTCATTGATTTTTGCCATTGAAAAACGTCCAGAAATGTTTGAAGCTACTGACTGAATGAAAGGAGCTGGCATCTCACTCTCTTTGAATCTTCTTTATCATGCTAAGAGGAGCAGGAAAAAGCAAAAAATTTCAGAATTGCACGTTGCACTGTGGAGATATTACTGTTTGTGCATTTACAATATTTATTGATTTTTGCCATTGAAAAACGTCCAGAAATGTTTGAAGCTACTGACTGAATGAAAGGTCGTGGCATCTCACTCTCTTTGAATCTTCTTTATCATGCTAGGATTAGCAGGAAAAAGCAAAAAATTTCAGAATTGCACCTTGCAATGCGGAGAAATTACTGTTTGTGCATTTACAATATTCATTGATTTTTGCCATTGAAAAACATCATGTTATTCATATACCAGAAATGTTTGAAGCTACTGACTGAATGAAAAGAGCTGGCATCTCACTCTCTTTGAATCTTCTTTATCATGCCAGGATTAGCAGGAAAAAGCAAAAAATTTCAGAATTGCACCTTGCAATGTGGAGATATTACTGTTTGTGCATTTACAATATTCATTGATTTTTGCCATTGAAAAACGTCCAGAAATGTTTGAAGCTACTGACTGAATGAAAGGAGCTGGCATCTCACTCTTTTTGAATCTTCTTTATCATGCTAGGGTTAGCAGGAAAAGCAAAAAATTTCAGAATTGCACCTTGCAATACGGAGAAATTACTGTTTGTGCATTTACAATATTCATTGATTTTTGCCATTGAAAAACATCATGTTATTCATATACCAGAAATGTTTGAAGCTACTGACTGAATGAAAAGAGCTGGCATCTCACTCTCTTTGAATCTTCTTTATCATGCTAAGAGGAGCAGGAAAAAGCAAAAAATTTCAGAATTGCACCTTGCAATGTGGAGATATTACTGTTTGTGCATTTACAATATTCATTGATTTTTGCCATTGAAAAACGTCCAGAAATGTTTGAAGCTACTGACTGAATGAAAGGAGCTGGCATCTCACTCTCTTTGAATCTTCTTTATCATGCTAGGATTAGCAGGAAAAAGCAAAAAATTTCAGAATTGCACCTTGCAATGCGGAGAAATTACTGTTTGTGCATTTACAATATTCATTGATTTTTGCCATTGAAAAACATCATGTTATTCATATACCAGAAATGTTTGAAGCTACTGACTGAATGAAAAGAGCTGGCATCTCACTCTCTTTGAATCTTCTTTATCATGCTAAGAGGAGCAGGAAAAAGCAAAAAATTTCAGAATTGCACGTTGCAATGTGGAGATATTACTGTTTGTGCATTTACAATATTCATTGATTTTTGCCATTGAAAAACGTCCAGAAATGTTTGAAGCTACTGACTGAATGAAAGGAGCTGGCATCTCACTCTCTTTGAATCTTCTTTATCATGCTAGAATTAGCAGGAAAAAGCAAAAAATTTCAGAATTGCACCTTGCAATGCGCAGAAATTACTGTTTGTGCATTTACAATATTCATTGATTTTTGCCATTGAAAAACATCATGTTATTCATATACCAGAAATGTTTGAAGCTACTGACTGAATGAAAAGAGCTGGCATCTCACTCTCTTTGAATCTTCTTTATCATGCCAGGATTAGCAGGAAAAAGCAAAAAATTTCAGAATTGCACCTTGCAATGTGGAGATATTACTGTTTGTGCATTTACAATATTCAATGATTTTTGCCACTGAAAAACGTCCAGAAATGTTTGAAGCTACTGACTGAATGAAAGGAGCTGGCATCTCACTCTCTTTGAATCTTCTTTATCATGCTAGGATTAGCAGGAAAAAGCAAAAAATTTCAGAATTGCACCTTGCAATGCGGAGAAATTACTGTTTGTGCATTTACAATATTCATTGATTTTTGCCATTGAAAAACATCATGTTATTCATATACCAGAAATGTTTGAAGCTACTGACTGAATGAAAAGAGCTGGCATCTCACTCTCTTTGAATCTTCTTTATCATGCTAAGAGGAGCAGGAAAAATCAAAAAATTTCAGAATTGCACCTTGCAATGTGGAGATATTACTGTTTGTGCATTTACAATATTCATTGATTTTTGCCATTGAAAAACGTCCAGAAATGTTTGAAGCTACTGACTGAATGAAAGGAGCTGGCATCTCACTCTCTTTGAATCTTCTTTATCATGCTAGGATTAGCAGGAAAAAGCAAAAAATTTCAGAATTGCACCTTGCAATGCGGAGAAATTACTGTTTGTGCATTTACAATATTCATTGATTTTTGCCATTGAAAAACATCATGTTATTCATATACCAGAAATGTTTGAAGCTACAGACTGAATGAAAAGAGCTGGCATCTCACTCTCTTTGAATCTTCTTTATCATGCTAGGATTAGCAGGAAAAAGCAAAAAATTTCAGAATTGCACCTTGCAATGTGGAGATATTACTGTTTGTGCATTTACAATATTCATTGATTTTTGCCATTGAAAAACGTCCAGAAATGTTTGAAGCTACTGACTGAATGAAAGGAGTTGGCATCTCACTCTCTTTGAATCTTCTTTATCATGCTAGGATTAGCAGGAAAAAGCAAAAAATTTCAGAATTGCACCTTGCAATGCGGAGAAATTACTGTTTGTGCATTTACAATATTCATTGATTTTTGCCATTGAAAAACATCATGTTATTCATATACCAGAAATGTTTGAAGCTACTGACTGAATGAAAAGAGCTGGCATCTCACTCTCTATGAATCTTCTTTATCATGCTAAGAGGAGCAGGAAAAAGCAAAAAATTTCAGAATTGCACCTTGCAATGTGGAGATATTACTGTTTGTGCATTTACAATATTCATTGATTTTTGCCATTGAAAAACGTAAAGAAATGTTTGAAGCTACTGACTGAATGAAAGGAGCTGTCATCTCACTCTCTTTGAATCTTCTTTATCATGCTAGGATTAGCAGGAAAAAGCAAAAAATTTCAGAATTGCACCTTGCAATGCGGAGAAATTACTGTTTGTGCATTTACAATATTCATTGATTTTTGCCATTGAAAAACATCATGTTATACATATACCAGAAATGTTTGAAGCTACTGACTGAATGAAAACAGCTGGCATCTCACTCTCTTTGAATCTTCTTTATCATGCCAGGATTAGCAGGAAAAAGCAAAAAATTTCAGAATTGCACCTTGCAATGTGGAGATATTACTGTTTGTGCATTTACAATATTCATTGATTTTTGCCATTGAAAAACGTCCAGAAATGTTTGAAGCTACTGACTGAATGAAAGGAGCTGGCATCTCACTCTCTTTGAATCTTCTTTATCATGCTAGGATTAGCAGGAAAAAGCAAAAAATTTCAGAATTGCACCTTGCAATGTGGAGATATTACTGTTTGTGCATTTACAATATTCATTGATTTTTGCCATTGAAAAACATCATGTTATTCATATACCAGAAATGTTTGAAGCTACTGACTGAATGAAAGGAGCTGGCATCTCACTCTCTTTGAATCTTCTTTATCATGCTAGGATTAGCAGGAAAAAGCAAAAAATTTCAGAATTGCACCTTGCAATGTGGAGTTATTACTGTTTGTGCATTTACAATATTCATTGATTTTTGCCATTGAAAAATGTCCAGAAATGTTTGAAGCTACTGACTGAATGAAAGGAGCTGGCATCTCACTCTCTTTGAATCTTCTTTATCATGCTAGGATTAGCAGGAAAAAGCAAAAAATTTCAGAATTGCACCTTGCAATGCGGAGAAATTACTGTTTGTGCATTTACAATATTCATTGATTTTTGCCATTGAAAAACATCATGTTATTCATATACCAGAAATGTTTGAAGCTACTGACTGAATGAAAAGAGCTGGCATCTCACTCTCTTTGAATCTTCTTTATCATGCTAAGAGGAGCAGGAAAAAGCAAAAAATTTCAGAATTGCACCTTGCAATGTGGAGATATTACTGTTTGTGCATTTACAATATTCATTGATTTTTGCCATTGAAAAACGTCCAGAAATGTTTGAAGCTACTGACTGAATGAAAAGAGCTGGCATCTCACTCTCTTTGAATCTTCTTTATCATGCTAAGAGGAGCAGGAAAAAGCAAAAAATTTCAGAATTGCACCTTGCAATGTGGAGATATTACTGTTTGTGCATTTACAATATTCATTGATTTTTGCCATTGAAAAAAGTCCAGAAATGTTTGAAGCTACTGACTGAATGAAAGGAGCTGGCATCTCACTCTCTTTGAATCTTCTTTATCATGCTAGGATTAGCAGGAAAAAGCAAAAAATTTCATAATTGCACCTTGCAATGCGGAGAAATTACTGTTTGTGCATTTACAATATTCATTGATTTTTGCCATTGAAAAACATCATGTTATTCATATACCAGAAATGTTTGAAGCTACTGACTGAATGAAAAGAGCTGGCATCTCACTCTCTTTGAATCTTCTTTATCATGCTAAGAGGAGCAGGAAAAAGCAAAAAATTTCAGAATTGCACCTTGCAATGTGGAGATATTACTGTTTGTGCATTTACAATATTCATTGATTTTTGCCATTGAAAAACGTCCAGAAATGTTTGAAGCTACTGACTGAATGAAAGGAGCTGGCATCTCACTCTCTTTGAATCTTCTTTATCATGCTAGGATTAGCAGGAAAAAGCAAAAAATTTCAGAATTGCACCTTGCAATGCGGAGAAATTACTGTTTGTGCATTTACAATATTCATTGATTTTTGCCATTGAAAAACATCATGTTATTCATATACCAGAAATGTTTGAAGCTACTGACTGAATGAAAAGAGCTGGCATCTCACTCTCTTTGAATCTTCTTTATCATGCTAAGAGGAGCAGGAAAAAGCAAAAAATTTCAGAATTGCACGTTGCAATGTGGAGATATTACTGTTTGTGCATTTACAATATTCATTGATTTTTGCCATTGAAAAACGTCCAGAAATGTTTGAAGCTACTGACTGAATGAAAGGAGCTGGCATCTTACTCTCTTTGAATCTTCTTTATCATGCTAGGATTAGCAGGAAAAAGCAAAAAAATTCAGAATTGCACCTTGCAATGCGGAGAAATTACTGTTTGTGCATTTACAATATTCATTGATTTTTGCCATTGAAAAACATCATGTTATTCATATACCAGAAATGTTTGAAGCTACTGACTGAATGAAAAGAGCTGGCATCTCACTCTCTTTGAATCTTCTTTATCATGCTAAGAGGAGCAGGAAAAAGCAAAAAATTTCAAAATTGCACCTTGCAATGTGGAGATATTACTGTTTGTGCATTTACAATATTCATTGATTTTTGCCATTGAAAAACGTCCAGAAATGTTTGAAGCTACTGACTGAATGAAAGGAGCTGTCATCTCACTCTCTTTGAATCTTCTTTATCATGCTAGGATTAGCAGGAAAAAGCAAAAAATTTCAGAATTGCACCTTGCAATGCGGAGAAATTACTGTTTGTGCATTTACAATATTCATTGATTTTTGCCATTGAAAAACATCATGTTATTCATATACCAGAAATGTTTGAAGCTACTGACTGAATGAAAAGAGCTGGCATCTCACTCTCTTTGAATCTTCTTTATCATGCTAAGAGGAGCAGGAAAAAGCAAAAAATTTCAGAATTGCACCTTGCAATGTGGAGATATTACTGTTAGTGCATTTACAATATTCATTGATTTTTGCCATTGAAAAACGTCCAGAAATGTTTGAAGCTACTGACTGAATGAAAGGAGCTGGCATCTCACTCTCTTTGAATCTTCTTTATCATGCTAGGATTAGCAGGAAAAAGCAAAAAATTTCAGAATTGCACCTTGCAATGCGGAGAAATTACTGTTTGTGCATTTACAATATTCATTGATTTTTGCCATTGAAAAACATCATGTTATTCATATACCAGAAATGTTTGAAGCTACTGACTGAATGAAAAGAGCTGGCATCTCACTCTCTTTGAATCTTCTTTATCATGCTAGGATTAGCAGGAAAAAGCAAAAAATTTCAGAATTGCACCTTGCAATGCGGAGAAATTACTGTTTGTGCATTTACAATATTCATTGATTTTTGCCATTGAAAAACATCATGTTATTCATATACCAGAAATGTTTGAAGCTACTGACTGAATGAAAAGAGCTGGCATCTCACTCTCTTTGAATCTTCTTTATCATGCTAAGAGGAGCAGGAAAAAGCAAAAAATTTCAGAATTGCACCTTGCAATGTGGAGATATTACTGTTTGTGCATTTACAATATTCATTGATTTTTGCCATTGAAAAACGTCCAGAAATGTTTGAAGCTACTGACTGAATGAAAAGAGCTGGCATCTCACTCTCTTTGAATCTTCTTTATCATGCTAAGAGGAGCAGGAAAAAGCAAAAAATTTCAGAATTGCACGTTGCAATGTGGAGATATTACTGTTTGTGCATTTACAATATTCATTGGTTTTTGCCATTGAAAAACATCATGTTATTCATATACCAGAAATGTTTGAAGCTACTGACTGAATGAAAAGAGCTGGCATCTCACTCTCTTTGAATCTTCTTTATCATGCTAAGAGGAGCAGGAAAAAGCAAAAAATTTCAGAATTGCACCTTGCAATGTGGAGATATTACTGTTTGTGCATTTACAATATTCATTGATTTTTGCCATTGAAAAACGTCCAGAAATGTTTGAAGCTACTGACTGAATGAAAAGAGCTGGCATCTCACTCTCTTTGAATCTTCTTTATCATGCTAAGAGGAGCAGGAAAAAGCAAAAAATTTCAGAATTGCACGTTGCAATGTGGAGATATTACTGTTTGTGCATTTACAATATTCATTGATTTTTGCCATTGAAAAACATCATGTTATTCATATACCAGAAATGTTTGAAGCTACTGACTGAATGAAAAGAGCTGGCATCTCACTCTCTTTGAATCTTCTTTATCATGCTAAGAGGAGCAGGAAAAAGCAAAAAATTTCAGAATTGCACCTTGCAATATGGAGATATTACTGTTTGTGCATTTACAATATTCATTGATTTTTGCCATTGAAAAACGTCCAGAAATGTTTGAAGCTACTGACTGAATGAAAAGAGCTGGCATCTCACTCTCTTTGAATCTTCTTTATCATGCTAAGAGGAGCAGGAAAAAGCAAAAAATTTCAGAATTGCACGTTGCAATGTGGAGATATTACTGTTTGTGCATTTACAATATTCATTGATTTTTGCTATTGAAAAACGTCCAGAAATGTTTGAAGCTACTGACTGAATGAAAGGAGCTGGCATCTCACTCTCTTTGAATCTTCTTTATCATGCTAGGATTAGCAGGAAAAAGCAAAAAATTTCAGAATTGCACCTTGCAATGCGGAGAAATTACTGTTTGTGCATTTACAATATTCATTGATTTTTGCCATTGAAAAACATCATGTTATTCATATACCAGAAATGTTTGAAGCTACTGACTGAATGAAAAGAGCTGGCATCTCACTCTCTTTGAATCTTCTTTATCATGCTAAGAGGAGCAGGAAAAAGCAAAAAATTTCAGAATTGCACCTTGCAATGTGGAGATATTACTGTTTGTGCATTTACAATATTCATTGATTTTTGCCATTGAAAAACGTCCAGAAATGTTTGAAGCTACTGACTGAATGAAAGGAGCTGGCATCTCACTCTCTTTGAATCTTCTTTATCATGCTAGGATTAGCAGGAAAAAGCAAAAAATTTCAGAATTGCACCTTGCAATGCGGAGAAATTACTGTTTGTGCATTTACAATATTCATTGATTTTTGCCATTGAAAAACATCATGTTATTCATATACCAGAAATGTTTGAAGCTACTGACTGAATGAAAAGAGCTGGCATCTCACTCTCTTTGAATCTTCTTTATCATGCTAAGAGGAGCAGGAAAAAGCAAAAAATTTCAGAATTGCACCTTGCAATGTGGAGATATTACTGTTTGTGCATTTACAATATTCATTGATTTTTGCCATTGAAAAACGTCCAGAAATGTTTGAAGCTACTGACTGAATGAAAGGAGCTGGCATCTCACTCTCTTTGAATCTTCTTTATCATGCTAGGATTAGCAGGAAAAAGCAAAAAATTTCAGAATTGCACCTTGCAATGCGGAGAAATTACTGTTTGTGCATTTACAATATTCATTGATTTTTGCCATTGAAAAACATCATGTTATTCATATATCAGAAATGTTTGAAGCTACTGACTGAATGAAAAGAGCTGGCATCTCACTCTCTTTGAATCTTCTTTATCATGCTAAGAGGAGCAGGAAAAAGCAAAAAATTTCAGAATTGCACCTTGCAATGTGGAGATATTACTGTTTGTGCATTTACAATATTCATTGATTTTTGCCATTGAAAAACGTCCAGAAATGTTTGAAGCTACTGACTGAATGAAAGGAGCTGTCATCTCACTCTCTTTGAATCTTCTTTATCATGCTAGGATTAGCAGGAAAAAGCAAAAAATTTCAGAATTGCACCTTGCAATGCGGAGAAATTACTGTTTGTGCATTTACAATATTCATTGATTTTTGCCATTGAAAAACATCATGTTATTCATATACCAGAAATGTTTGAAGCTACTGACTGAATGAAAAGAGCTGGCATCTCACTCTCTTTGAATCTTCTTTATCATGCTAAGAGGAGCAGGAAAAAGCAAAAAATTTCAGAATTGCACCTTGCAATGTGGAGATATTACTGTTAGTGCATTTACAATATTCATTGATTTTTGCCATTGAAAAACGTCCAGAAATGTTTGAAGCTACTGACTGAATGAAAGGAGCTGGCATCTCACTCTCTTTGAATCTTCTTTATCATGCTAGGATTAGCAGGAAAAAGCAAAAAATTTCAGAATTGCACCTTGCAATGCGGAGAAATTACTGTTTGTGCATTTACAATATTCATTGATTTTTGCCATTGAAAAACATCATGTTATTCATATACCAGAAATGTTTGAAGCTACTGACTGAATGAAAAGAGCTGGCATCTCACTCTCTTTGAATCTTCTTTATCATGCTAGGATTAGCAGGAAAAAGCAAAAAATTTCAGAATTGCACTTTGCAATGCGGAGAAATTACTGTTTGTGCATTTACAATATTCATTGATTTTTGCCATTGAAAAACATCATGTTATTCATATACCAGAAATGTTTGAAGCTACTGACTGAATGAAAAGAGCTGGCATCTCACTCTCTTTGAATCTTCTTTATCATGCCAGGATTAGCAGGAAAAAGCAAAAAATTTCAGAATTGCACCTTGCAATGTGGAGAAATTACTGTTTGTGCATTTACAATATTCATTGATTTTTGCCACTGAAAAACGTCCAGAAATGTTTGAAGCTACTGACTGAATGAAAGGAGCTGGCATCTCACTCTCTTTGAATCTTCTTTATCATGCTAGGATTAGCAGGAAAAAGCAAAAAATTTCAGAATTGCACCTTGCAATGCGGAGAAATTACTGTTTGTGCATTTACAATATTCATTGATTTTTGCCATTGAAAAACATCATGTTATTCATATACCAGAAATGTTTGAAGCTACTGACTGAATGAAAAGAGCTGGCATCTCACTCTCTTTGAATCGTCTTTATCATGCTAAGAGGAGCAGGAAAAAGCAAAAAATTTCAGAATTGCACCTTGCAATGTGGAGATATTACTGTTTGTGCATTTACAATATTCATTGATTTTTGCCATTGAAAAACGTCCAGAAATGTTTGAAGCTACTGACTGAATGAAAGGAGCTGGCATCTCACTCTCTTTGAATCTTCTTTATCATGCTAGGATTAGCAGGAAAAAGCCAAAAATTTCAGAATTGCACCTTGCAATGCGGAGAAATTACTGTTTGTGCATTTACAATATTCATTGATTTTTGCCATTGAAAAACATCATGTTATTCATATACCAGAAATGTTTGAAGCTACAAACTGAATGAAAAGAGCTGGCATCTCACTCTCTTTGAATCTTCTTTATCATGCTAGGATTAGCAGGAAAAAGCAAAAAATTTCAGAATTGCACCTTGCAATGTGGAGATATTACTGTTTGTGCATTTACAATATTCATTGATTTTTGCCATTGAAAAACGTCCAGAAATGTTTGAAGCTACTCACTGAATGAAAGGAGCTGGCATCTCACTCTCTTTGAATCTTCTTTATCATGCTAGGATTAGCAGGAAAAAGCAAAAAATTTCAGAATTGCACCTTGCAATGCGGAGAAATTACTGTTTGTGCATTTACAATATTCATTGATTTTTGCCATTGAAAAACATCATGTTATTCATATACCAGAAATGTTTGAAGCTACTGACTGAATGAAAAGAGCTGGCATCTCACTCTCTTTGAATCTTCTTTATCATGCCAGGATTAGCAGGAAAAAGCAAAAAATTTCAGAATTGCACCTTGCAATGTGGAGATATTACTGTTTGTGCATTTACAATATTCATTGATTTTTGCCATTGAAAAACGTCCAGAAATGTTTGAAGCTACTGACTGAATGAAAGGAGCTGGCATCTCACTCTCTTTGAATCTTCTTTATCATGCTAGGATTAGCAGGAAAAAGCAAAAAATTTCAGAATTGCACCTTGCAATGTGGAGATATTACTGTTTGTGCATTTACAATATTCATTGATTTTTGCCATTGAAAAACATCATGTTATTCATATACCAGAAATGTTTGAAGCTACTGACTGAATGAAAGGAGCTGGCATCTCACTCTCTTTGAATCTTCTTTATCATGCTAGGATTAGCAGGAAAAAGCAAAAAATTTCAAAATTGCACCTTGCAATGTGGAGTTATTACTGTTTGTGCATTTACAATATTCATTGATTTTTGCCATTGAAAAATGTCCAGAAATGTTTGAAGCTACTGACTGAATGAAAGGAGCTGGCATCTCACTCTCTTTGAATCTTCTTTATCATGCTAGGATTAGCAGGAAAAAGCAAAAAATTTCAGAATTGCACCTTGCAATGCGGAGAAATTACTGTTTGTGCATTTACAATATTCATTGATTTTTGCCATTGAAAAACATCATGTTATTCATATACCAGAAATGTTTGAAGCTACTGACTGAATGAAAAGAGCTGGCATCTCACTCTCTTTGAATCTTCTTTATCATGCTAAGAGGAGCAGGAAAAAGCAAAAAATTTCAGAATTGCACCTTGCAATGTGGAGATATTACTGTTTGTGCATTTACAATATTCATTGATTTTTGCCATTGAAAAACGTCCAGAAATGTTTGAAGCTACTGACTGAATGAAAAGAGCTGGCATCTCACTCTCTTTGAATCTTCTTTATCATGCTAAGAGGAGCAGGAAAAAGCAAAAAATTTCAGAATTGCACGTTGCAATGTGGAGATATTACTGTTTGTGCATTTACAATATTCATTGATTTTTGCTATTGAAAAACGTCCAGAAATGTTTGAAGCTACTGACTGAATGAAAGGAGCTGGCATCTCACTCTCTTTGAATCTTCTTTATCATGCTAGGATTAGCAGGAAAAAGCAAAAAATTTCAGAATTGCACCTTGCAATGCGGAGAAATTACTGTTTGTGCATTTACAATATTCATTGATTTTTGCCATTGAAAAACATCATGTTATTCATATACCAGAAATGTTTGAAGCTACTGACTGAATGAAAAGAGCTGGCATCTCACTCTCTTTGAATCTTCTTTATCATGCTAAGAGGAGCAGGAAAAAGCAAAAAATTTCAGAATTGCACCTTGCAATGTGGAGATATTACTGTTTGTGCATTTACAATATTCATTGATTTTTGCCATTGAAAAACGTCCAGAAATGTTTGAAGCTACTGACTGAATGAAAGGAGCTGGCATCTCACTCTCTTTGAATCTTCTTTATCATGCTAGGATTAGCAGGAAAAAGCAAAAAATTTCAGAATTGCACCTTGCAATGCGGAGAAATTACTGTTTGTGCATTTACAATATTCATTGATTTTTGCCATTGAAAAACATCGTGTTATTCATATACCAGAAATGTTTGAAGCTACTGACTGAATGAAAAGAGCTGGCATCTCACTCTCTTTGAATCTTCTTTATCATGCTAAGAGGAGCAGGAAAAAGCAAAAAATTTCAGAATTGCACGTTGCAATGTGGAGATATTACTGTTTGTGCATTTACAATATTCATTGATTTTTGCCATTGAAAAACGTCCAGAAATGTTTGAAGCTACTGACTGAATGAAAGGAGCTGGCATCTCACTCTCTTTGAATCTTCTTTATCATGCTAGGATTAGCAGGAAAAAGCAAAAAATTTCAGAATTGCACCTTGCAATGCGGAGAAATTACTGTTTGTGCATTTACAATATTCATTGATTTTTGCCATTGAAAAACATCATGTTATTCATATACCAGAAATGTTTGAAGCTACTGACTGAATGAAAAGAGCTGGCATCTCACTCTCTTTGAATCTTCTTTATCATGCTAAGAGGAGCAGGAAAAAGCAAAAAATTTCAGAATTGCACCTTGCAATGTGGAGATATTACTGTTTGTGCATTTACAATATTCATTGATTTTTGCCATTGAAAAACGTCCAGAAATGTTTGAAGCTACTGACTGAATGAAAGGAGCTGTCATCTCACTCTCTTTGAATCTTCTTTATCATGCTAGGATTAGCAGGAAAAAGCAAAAAATTTCAGAATTGCACCTTGCAATGCGGAGAAATTACTGTTTGTGCATTTACAATATTCATTGATTTTTGCCATTGAAAAACATCATGTTATTCATATACCAGAAATGTTTGAAGCTACTGACTGAATGAAAAGAGCTGGCATCTCACTCTCTTTGAATCTTCTTTATCATGCTAAGAGGAGCAGGAAAAAGCAAAAAATTTCAGAATTGCACCTTGCAATGTGGAGATATTACTGTTAGTGCATTTACAATATTCATTGATTTTTGCCATTGAAAAACGTCCAGAAATGTTTGAAGCTACTGACTGAATGAAAGGAGCTGGCATCTCACTCTCTTTGAATCTTCTTTATCATGCTAGGATTAGCAGGAAAAAGCAAAAAATTTCAGAATTGCACCTTGCAATGTGGAGTTATTACTGTTTGTGCATTTACAATATTCATTGATTTTTGCCATTGAAAAATGTCCAGAAATGTTTGAAGCTACTGACTGAATGAAAGGAGCTGGCATCTCACTCTCTTTGAATCTTCTTTATCATGCTAGGATTAGCAGGAAAAAGCAAAAAATTTCAGAATTGCACCTTGCAATGTGGAGATATTACTGTTTGTGCATTTACAATATTCATTGATTTTTGCCATTGAAAAACATCATGTTATTCATATACCAGAAATGTTTGAAGCTACTGACTGAATGAAAAGAGCTGGCATCTCACTCTCTTTGAATCTTCTTTATCATGCTAAGAGGAGCAGGAAAAAGCAAAAAATTTCAGAATTGCACCTTGCAATGTGGAGATATTACTGTTTGTGCATTTACAATATTCATTGATTTTTGCCATTGAAAAACGTCCAGAAATGTTTGAAGCTACTGACTGAATGAAAGGAGCTGGCATCTCACTCTCTTTGAATCTTCTTTATCATGCTAGGATTAGCAGGAAAAAGCAAAAAAATTCAGAATTGCACCTTGCAATGCGGAGAAATTACTGTTTGTGCATTTACAATATTCATTGATTTTTGCCATTGAAAAACATCATGTTATTCATATACCAGAAATGTTTGAAGCTACTGACTGAATGAAAAGAGCTGGCATCTCACTCTCTTTGAATCTTCTTTATCATGCTAAGAGGAGCAGGAAAAAGCAAAAAATTTCAGAATTGCACGTTGCAATGTGGAGATATTACTGTTTGTGCATTTACAATATTCATTGATTTTTGCCATTGAAAAACGTCCAGAAATGTTTGAAGCTACTGACTGAATGAAAGGAGCTGGCATCTCACTCTCTTTGAATCTTCTTTATCATGCTAGGATTAGCAGGAAAAAGCAAAAAATTTCAGAATTGCACCTTGCAATGCGGAGAAATTACTGTTTGTGCATTTACAATATTCATTGATTTTTGCCATTGAAAAACATCATGTTATTCATATACCAGAAATGTTTGAAGCTACTGACTGAATGAAAAGAGCTGGCATCTCACTCTCTTTGAATCTTCTTTATCATGCTAAGAGGAACAGGAAAAAGCAAAAAATTTCAGAATTGCACCTTGCAATGTGGAGATATTACTGTTTGTGCATTTACAATATTCATTGATTTTTGCCATTGAAAAACGTCCAGAAATGTTTGAAGCTACTGACTGAATGAAAGGAGCTGTCATCTCACTCTCTTTGAATCTTCTTTATCATGCTAGGATTAGCAGGAAAAAGCAAAAAATTTCAGAATTGCACCTTGCAATGCGGAGAAATTACTGTTTGTGCATTTACAATATTCATTGATTTTTGCTATTGAAAAACATCATGTAATTCATATACCCGAAATGTTTGAAGCTACTGACTGAATGAAAAGAGCTGGCATCTCACTCTCTTTGAATCTTCTTTATCATGCTAAGAGGAGCAGGAAAAAGCAAAAAATTTCAGAATTGCACCTTGCAATGTGGAGATATTACTGTTTGTGCATTTACAATATTCATTGATTTTTGCCATTGAAAAACGTCCAGAAATGTTTGAAGCTACTGACTGAATGAAAGGAGCTGGCATCTCACTCTCTTTGAATCTTCTTTATCATGCTAGGATTAGCAGGAAAAAGCAAAAAATTTCAGAATTGCACCTTGCAATACGGAGAAATTACTGTTTGTGCATTTACAATATTCATTGATTTTTGCCATTGAAAAACATCATGTTATTCATATACCAGAAATGTTTGAAGCTACTGACTGAATGAAAAGAGCTGGCATCTCACTCTCTTTGAATCTTCTTTATCATGCTAAGAGGAGCAGGAAAAAGCAAAAAATTTCAGAATTGCACGTTGCAATGTGGAGATATTACTGTTTGTGCATTTACAATATTCATTGATTTTTGTCATTGAAAAACGTCCAGAAATGTTTGAAGCTACTGACTGAATGAAAGGAGCTGGCATCTCACTCTCTTTGAATCTTCTTTATCATGCTAGGATTAGCAGGAAAAAGCAAAAAATTTCAGAATTGCACCTTGCAATGCGGAGAAATTACTGTTTGTGCATTTACAATATTCATTGATTTTTGCCATTGAAAAACATCATGTTATTCATATACCAGAAATGTTTGAAGCTACTGACTGAATGAAAAGAGCTGGCATCTCACTCTCTTTGAATCTTCTTTATCATGCTAAGAGGAGCAGGAAAAAGCAAAAAATTTCAGAATTGCACCTTGCAATGTGGAGATATTACTGTTAGTGCATTTACAATATTCATTGATTTTTGCCATTGAAAAACGTCCAGAAATGTTTGAAGCTACTGACTGAATGAAAGGAGCTGGCATCTCACTCTCTTTGAATCTTCTTTATCATGCTAGGATTAGCAGGAAAAAGCAAAAAATTTCAGAATTGCACCTTGCAATGCGGAGAAATTACTGTTTGTGCATTTACAATATTCATTGATTTTTGCCATTGAAAAACATCATGTTATTCATATACCAGAAATGTTTGAAGCTACTGACTCAATGAAAAGAGCTGGCATCTCACTCTCTTTGAATCTTCTTTATCATGCTAGGATTAGCAGGAAAAAGCAAAAAATTTCAGAATTGCACCTTGCAATGTGGAGATATTACTGTTTGTGCATTTACAATATTCATTGATTTTTGCCATTGAAAAACGTCCAGAAATGTTTGAAGCTACTGACTGAATGAAAGGAGCTGGCATCTCACTCTCTTTGAATCTTCTTTATCATGCTAGGATTAGCAGGAAAAAGCAAAAAATTTCAGAATTGCACCTTGCAATGTGGAGTTATTACTGTTTGTGCATTTACAATATTCATTGATTTTTGCCATTGAAAAATGTCCAGAAATGTTTGAAGCTACTGACTGAATGAAAGGAGCTGGCATCTCACTCTCTTTGAATCTTCTTTATCATGCTAGGATTAGCAGGAAAAAGCAAAAAATTTCAAAATTGCACCTTGCAATGTGGAGATATTACTGTTTGTGCATTTACAATATTCATTGATTTTTGCCATTGAAAAACATCATGTTATTCATATACCAGAAATGTTTGAAGCTACTGACTGAATGAAAAGAGCTGGCATCTCACTCTCTTTGAATCTTCTTTATCATGCTAAGAGGAGCAGGAAAAAGCAAAAAATTTCAGAATTGCACCTTGCAATGTGGAGATATTACTATTTGTGCATTTACAATATTCATTGATTTTTGCCATTGAAAAGCGTCCAGAAATGTTTGAAGCTACTGACTGAATGAAAGGAGCTGGCATCTCACTCTCTTTGAATCTTCTTTATCATGCTAGGATTAGCAGGAAAAAGCAAAAAATTTCAGAATTGCACCTTGCAATGCGGAGAAATTACTGTTTGTGCATTTACAATATTCATTGATTTTTGCCATTGAAAAACATCATGTTATTCATATACCAGAAATGTTTGAAGCTACTGACTGAATGAAAAGAGCTGGCATCTCACTCTCTTTGAATCTTCTTTATCATGCTAAGAGGAGCAGGAAAAAGCAAAAAATTTCAGAATTGCACCTTGCAATGTGGAGATATTACTGTTTGTGCATTTACAATATTCATTGATTTTTGCCATTGAAAAACGTCCAGAAATGTTTGAAGCTACTGACTGAATGAAAGGAGCTGGCATCTCACTCTCTTTGAATCTTCTTTATCATGCTAGGATTAGCAGGAAAAAGCAAAAAATTTCAGAATTGCACCTTGCAGTACGGAGAAATTACTGTTTGTGCATTTACAATATTCATTGATTTTTGCCATTGAAAAACATCATGTTATTCATATACCAGAAATGTTTGAAGCTACTGACTGAATGAAAAGAGCTGGCATCTCACTCTCTTTGAATCTTCTTTATCATGCTAAGAGGAGCAGGAAAAAGCAAAAAATTTCAGAATTGCACGTTGCAATGTGGAGATATTACTGTTTGTGCATTTACAATATTCATTGATTTTTGCCATTGAAAAACGTCCAGAAATGTTTGAAGCTACTGACTTAATGAAAGGAGCTGGCATCTCACTCTCTTTGAATCTTCTTTATCATGCTAGGATTAGCAGGAAAAAGCAAAAAATTTCAGAATTGCACCTTGCAATGCGGAGAAATTACTGTTTGTGCATTTACAATATTCATTGATTTTTGCCATTGAAAAACATCATGTTATTCATATACCAGAAATGTTTGAAGCTACTGACTGAATGAAAAGAGCTGGCATCTCACTCTCTTTGAATCTTCTTTATCATGCTAAGAGGAGCAGGAAAAAGCAAAAAATTTCAGAATTGCACCTTGCAATGTGGAGATATTACTGTTAGTGCATTTACAATATTCATTGATTTTTGCCATTGAAAAACGTCCAGAAATGTTTGAAGCTACTGACTGAATGAAAGGAGCTGGCATCTCACTCTCTTTGAATCTTCTTTATCATGCTAGGATTAGCAGGAAAAAGCAAAAAATTTCAGAATTGCACCTTGCAATGCGGAGAAATTACTGTTTGTGCATTTACAATATTCATTGATTTTTGCCATTGAAAAACATCATGTTATTCATATACCAGAAATGTTTGAAGCTACTGACTGAATGAAAAGAGCTGGCATCTCACTCTCTTTGAATCTTCTTTATCATGCTAAGAGGAGCAGGAAAAAGCAAAAAATTTCAGAATTGCACGTTGCAATGTGGAGATATTACTGTTTGTGCATTTACAATATTCATTGATTTTTGCCATTGAAAAACGTCCAGAAATGTTTGAAGCTACTGACTTAATGAAAGGAGCTGGCATCTCACTCTCTTTGAATCTTCTTTATCATGCTAGGATTAGCAGGAAAAAGCAAAAAATTTCAGAATTGCACCTTGCAATGCGGAGAAATTACTGTTTGTGCATTTACAATATTCATTGATTTTTGCCATTGAAAAACATCATGTTATTCATATACCAGAAATGTTTGAAGCTACTGACTGAATGAAAAGAGCTGGCATCTCACTCTCTTTGAATCTTCTTTATCATGCTAAGAGGAGCAGGAAAAAGCAAAAAATTTCAGAATTGCACCTTGCAATGTGGAGATATTACTGTTAGTGCATTTACAATATTCATTGATTTTTGCCATTGAAAAACGTCCAGAAATGTTTGAAGCTACTGACTGAATGAAAGGAGCTGGCATCTCACTCTCTTTGAATCTTCTTTATCATGCTAGGATTAGCAGGAAAAAGCAAAAAATTTCAGAATTGCACCTTGCAATGCGGAGAAATTACTGTTTGTGCATTTACAATATTCATTGATTTTTGCCATTGAAAAACATCATGTTATTCATATACCAGAAATGTTTGAAGCTACTGACTGAATGAAAAGAGCTGGCATCTCACTCTCTTTGAATCTTCTTTATCATGCTAGGATTAGCAGGAAAAAGCAAAAAATTTCAGAATTGCACCTTGAAATCTGGAGATATTACTGTTTGTGCATTTACAATATTCATTGATTTTTGCCATTGAAAAACGTCCAGAAATGTTTGAAGCTACTGACTGAATGAAAGGAGCTGGCATCTCACTCTCTTTAAATCTTCTTTATCATGCTAGGATTAGCAGGAAAAAGCAAAAAATTTCAGAATTGCACCTTGCAATGTGGAGTTATTACTGTTTGTGCATTTACAATATTCATTGATTTTTGCCATTGAAAAATGTCCAGAAATGTTTGAAGCTACTGACTGAATGAAATGAGCTGGCATCTCACTCTCTTTGAATCTTCTTTATCATGCTAGGATTAGCAGGAAAAAGCAAAAAATTTCAAAATTGCACCTTGCAATGTGGAGATATTACTGTTTGTGCATTTACAATATTCATTGATTTTTGCCATTGAAAAACATCATGTTATTCATATACCAGAAATGTTTGAAGCTACTGACTGAATGAAAAGAGCTGGCATCTCACTCTCTTTGAATCTTCTTTATCATGCTAAGAGGAGCAGGAAAAAGCAAAAAATTTCAGAATTGCACCTTGCAATGTGGAGATATTACTATTTGTGCATTTACAATATTCATTGATTTTTGCCATTGAAAAGCGTCCAGAAATGTTTGAAGCTACTGACTGAATGAAAGGAGCTGGCATCTCACTCTCTTTGAATCTTCTTTATCATGCTAGGATTAGCAGGAAAAAGCAAAAAATTTCAGAATTGCACCTTGCAATGCGGAGAAATTACTGTTTGTGCATTTACAATATTCATTGATTTTTGCCATTGAAAAACATCATGTTATTCATATACCAGAAATGTTTGAAGCTACTGACTGAATGAAAAGAGCTGGCATCTCACTCTCTTTGAATCTTCTTTATCATGCTAAGAGGAGCAGGAAAAAGCAAAAAATTTCAGAATTGCACCTTGCAATGTGGAGATATTACTGTTTGTGCATTTACAATATTCATTGATTTTTGCCATTGAAAAACGTCCAGAAATGTTTGAAGCTACTGACTGAATGAAAGGAGCTGGCATTTCACTCTCTTTGAATCTTCTTTATCATGCTAGGATTAGCAGGAAAAAGCAAAAAATTTCAGAATTGCACCTTGCAATGCGGAGAAATTACTGTTTGTGCATTTACAATATTCATTGATTTTTGCCATTGAAAAACATCATGTTATTCATATACCAGAAATGTTTGAAGCTACTGACTGAATGAAAAGAGCTGGCATCTCACTCTCTTTGAATCTTCTTTATCATGCTAAGAGGAGCAGGAAAAAGCAAAAAATTTCAGAATTGCACCTTGCAATGTGGAGATATTACTGTTTGTGCATTTACAATATTCATTGATTTTTGCCATTGAAAAACGTCCAGAAATGTTTGAAGCTACTGACTGAATGAAAGGAGCTGGCATCTCACTCTCTTTGAATCTTCTTTATCATGCTAGGATTAGCAGGAAAAAGCAAAAAATTTCAGAATTGCACCTTGCAATGTGGAGAAATTACTGTTTGTGCATTTACAATATTCATTGATTTTTGCCTTGAAAAACATCGTTATTCATATACCAGAAATGTTTGAAGCTACTGACTGAATGAAAAGAGCTGGCATCTCACTCTCTTTGACTCTTCTTTATCATGCTAAGAGGAGCAGGAAAAAGCAAAAAAATTCAGAATTGCACGTTGCAATGTGGAGATATTACTGTTTGTGCATTTACAATATTCATTGATTTTTGCCATTGAAAAACGTCCAGAAATGTTTGAAGCTACTGACTGAATGAAAGGAGCTGGCATCTCACTCTCTTTGAATCTTCTTTATCATGCTAGGATTAGCAGGAAAAAGCAAAAAATTTCAGAATTGCACCTTGCAATATGGAGATATTACTGTTTGTGCATTTACAATATTCATTGATTTTTGCCATTGAAAAACGTCCAGAAATGTTTGAAGCTACTGACTGAATGAAAGGAGCTGGCATCTCACTCTCTTTGAATCTTCTTTATCATGCTAGGATTAGCAGGAAAAAGCAAAAAATTTCAGAATTGCACCTTGCAATGCGGAGAAATTGCTGTTTGTGCATTTACAATATTCATTGATTTTTGCCATTGAAAACATCATGTTATTCATATACCAGAAATGTTTGAAGCTACTGACTGAATGAAAAGAGCTGGCATCTCACTCTCTTTGAATCTTCTTTATCATGCCAGGAATAGCGGGAAAAAGCAAAAAATTTCAGAATTGCACCTTGCAATGTGGAGATATTACTGTTTGTGCATTTACAATATTCATTGATTTTTGCCAATGAAAAACGTCCAGAAATGTTTGAAGCTACTGACTGAATTAAAGGAGCTGGCATCTCACTCTCTTTGAATCTTCTTTATCATGCTAGGATTAGCAGGAAAAAGCAAAAAATTTCAGAATTGCACCTTGCAATGCGGAGAAATTACTGTTTGTGCATTTACAATATTCATTGATTTTTGCCATTGAAAAACATCATGTTATTCATATACCAGAAATGTTTGAAGCTACTGACTGAATGAAAAGAGCTGGCATCTCACTCTCTTTGAATCTTTATCATGCTAAGAGGAGCAGGAAAAAGCAAAAAATTTCAGAATTGCACCTTGCAATGTGGAGATATTACTGTTTGTGCATTTACCATATTCATTGATTTTTGCCATTGAAAAACGTCCAGAAATGTTTGAAGCTACTGACTGAATGAAAGGAGCTGGCATCTCACTCTCTTTGAATCTTCTTTATCATGCTAGGATTAGCAGGAAAAAGCAAAAAATTTCAGAATTGCACCTTGTAATGCTGAGAAATTACTGTTTGTGCATTTACAATATTCATTGATTTTTGCCATTGAAAAACATCATGTTATTCATATACCAGAAATGTTTGAAGCTACTGACTGAATGAAAAGAGCTGGCATCTCACTCTCTTTGAATCTTCTTTATCATGCTAAGAGGAGCAGGAAAAAGCAAAAAATTTCAGAATTGCACCTTGCAATGTGGAGATATTACTGTTTGTGCATTTACAATATTCATTGATTTTTGCCATTGAAAAACGTCCAGAAATGTTTGAAGCTACTGACTGAATGAAAGGAGCTGGCATCTCACTCTCTTTGAATCTTCTTTATCATGCTAGGATTAGCAGGAAAAAGCAAAAAATTTCAGAATTGCACCTTGCAATGCGGAGAAATTACTGTTTGTGCATTTACAATATTCATTGATTTTTGCCATTGAAAAACATCATGTTATTCATATACCAGAAATGTTTGAAGCTACTGACTGAATGAAAAGAGCTGGCATCTCACTCTCTTTGAATCTTCTTTATCATGCTAAGAGGAGCAGGAAAAAGCAAAAAATTTCAGAATTGCACCTTGCAATGTGGAGATATTACTGTTTGTGCATTTACAATATTCATTGATTTTTGCCATTGAAAAACGTCCAGAAATGTTTGAAGCTACTGACTGAATGAAAGGAGCTGGCATCTCACTCTCTTTGAATCTTCTTTATCATGCTAGGATTAGCAGGAAAAAGCAAAAAATTTCAGAATTGCACCTTGCAATGCGGAGAAATTACTGTTTGTGCATTTACAATATTCATTGATTTTTGCCATTGAAAAACATCATGTTATTCATATACCAGAAATGTTTGAAGCTACTGACTGAATGAAAAGAGCTGTCATCTCACTCTCTTTGAATCTTCTTTATCATGCTAAGAGGAGCAGGAAAAAGCAAAAAATTTCAGAATTGCACGTTGCAATGTGGAGATATTACTGTTTGTGCATTTACAATATTCATTGATTTTTGCCATTGAAAAACGTCCAGAAATGTTTGAAGCTACTGACTGAATGAAAGGAGCTGGCATCTCACTCTCTTTGAATTTTCTTTATCATGCTAGGATTAGCAGGAAAAAGCAAAAAATTTCAGAATTGCACCTTGCAATCGGGAGAAATTTCTGTTTGTGCATTTACAATATTCATTGATTTTTGCCATTGAAAAACATCATGTTATTCATATACCAGAAATGTTTGAAGCTACTGACTGAATGAAAAGAGCTGGCATCTCACTCTCTTTGAATCTTCTTTATCATGCCAGGATTAGCAGGAAAAAGCAAAAAATTTCAGAATTGCACCTTGCAATGTGGAGATATTAGTTTGTGCATTTACAATATTCATTGATTTTTGCCATTGAAAAACGTCCAGAAATGTTTGAAGCTACTGACTGAATGAAAGGAGCTGGCATCTCACTCTCTTTGAATCTTCTTTATATGCTAGGATTAGCAGGAAAAAGCAAAAAATTTCAGAATTGCACCTTGCAATGCGGATAAATTACTGTTTGTGCATTTACAATATTCATTGATTTTTGCCATTGAAAAACATCATGTTATTCATATACCAGAAATGTTTGAAGCTACTGACTGAATGAAAAGAGCTGGCATCTCACTCTCTTTGAATCTTCTTTATCATGCTAAGAGGAGCAGGAAAAAGCAAAAAATTTCAGAATTGCACCTTGCAATGTGGAGATATTACTGTTTGTGCATTTACAATATTCATTGATTTTTGCCATTGAAAAACGTCCAGAAATGTTTGAAGCTACTGACTGAATGAAAGGAGCTGGCATCTCACTCTCTTTGAATCTTCTTTATCATGCTAGGATTAGCAGGAAAAAGCAAAAAATTTCAGAATTGCACCTTGCAATGCGGAGAAATTACTGTTTGTGCATTTACAATATTCATTGATTTTTGCCCTTGAAAAACATCATGTTATTCATATACCAGAAAAGTTTGAAGCTACTGACTGAATGAAAAGAGCTGGCATCTCACTCTCTTTGAATCTTCTTTATCATGCCAGGATTAGCAGGAAAAAGCAAAAAATTTCAGAATTGCACCTTGCAATGTGGAGATATTACTGTTTGTGCATTTACAATATTCATTGATTTTTGCCATTGAAAAACGTCCAGAAATGTTTGAAGCTACTGACTGAATGAAAGGAGCTGGCATCTCACTCTCTTTGAATCTTCTTTATCATGCTAGGATTAGCAGGAAAAAGCAAAAAATTTCAGAATTGCACCTTGCAATGCCGAGAAATTACTGTTTGTGCATTTACAATATTCATTGATTTTTGCCATTGAAAAACATCATGTTATTCATATACCAGAAATGTTTGAAGCTACTGACTGAATGAAAAGAGCTGGCATCTCACTCTCTTTGAATCTTCTTTATCATGCTAAGAGGAGCAGGAAAAAGCAAAAAATTTCAGAATTGCACCTTGCAATGTGGAGATATTACTGTTTGTGCATTTACAATATTCATTGATTTTTGCCATTGAAAAACGTCCAGAAATGTTTGAAGCTACTGACTGAATGAAAGGAGCTGGCATCTCACTCTCTTTGAATCTTCTTTATCATGCTAGGATTAGCAGGAAAAAGCAAAAAATTTCAGAATTGCACCTTGCAATGCGGAGAAATTACTGTTTGTGCATTTACAATATTCATTGATTTTTGCCATTGAAAAACATCATGTTATTCATATACCAGAAATGTTTGAAGCTACTGACTGAATGAAAAGAGCTGGCATCTCACTCTCTTTGAATCTTCTTTATCATGCCAGAATTAGCAGGAAAAAGCAAAAAATTTCAGAATTGCACCTTGCAATGTGGAGATATTACTGTTTGTGCATTTACAATATTCATTGATTTTTGCCATTGAAAAACGTCCAGAAATGTTTGAAGCTACTGACTGAATGAAAGGAGCTGGCATCTCTCTCTCTTTGAATCTTCTTTATCATGCTATAATTAGCAGGAAAAAGCAAAACATTTCAGAATTGCACCTTGCAATGCGGAGAAATTACTGTTTGTGCATTTACAATATTCATTGATTTTTGCCATTGAAAAACATCATGTTATTCATATACCAGAAATGTTTGAAGCTACTGACTGAATGCAAAGAGCTGGCATCTCACTCTCTTTGAATCTTCTTTATCATGCCAGGATTAGCAGGAAAAAGCAAAAAATTTCAGAATTGCAACTTGCAATGTGGAGATATTACTGTTTGTGCATTTACAATATTCATTGATTTTTGCCATTGAAAAACGTCCAGAAATGTTTGAAGCTACTGACTGAATGAAAGGAGCTGGCATCTCACTCTCTTTGAATCTTCTTTATCATGCTAGGATTAGCAGGAAAAAGCAAAAAATTTCAGAATTGCACCTTGCAATGCGGAGAAATTACTGTTTGTGCATTTACAATATTCATTGATTTTTGCCATTGAAAAACATCATGTTATTCATATACCAGAAATGTTTGAAGCTACTGACTGAATGAAAAGAGCTGGCATCTCACTCTCTTTGAATCTTCTTTATCATGCTAAGAGGAGCAGGAAAAAGCAAAAAATTTCAGAATTGCACCTTGCAATGTGGAGATATTACTGTTTGTGCATTTACAATATTCATTGATTTTTGCCATTGAAAAACGTCCAGAAATGTTTGAAGCTACTGACTGAATGAAAGGAGCTGGCATCTCACTCTCTTTGAATCTTCTTTATCATGCTAGGATTAGCAGGAAAAAGCAAAAAATTTCAGAATTGCACCTTGCAATGCGGAGAAATTACTGTTTGTGCATTTACAATATTCATTGATTTTTGCCATTGAAAACATCATGTTATTCATATACCAGAAATGTTTGAAGCTACTGACTGAATGAAAAGAGCTGGCATCTCACTCTCTTTGAATCTTCTTTATCATGCCAGGAATAGCAGGAAAAAGCAAAAAATTTCAGAATTGCACCTTGCAATGTGGAGATATTACTGTTTGTGCATTTACAATATTCATTGATTTTTGCCAATGAAAAACGTCCAGAAATGTTTGAAGCTACTGACTGAATTAAAGGAGCTGGCATCTCACTCTCTTTGAATCTTCTTTATCATGCTAGGATTAGCAGGAAAAAGCAAAAAATTTCAGAATTGCACCTTGCAATGCGGAGAAATTACTGTTTGTGCATTTACAATATTCATTGATTTTTGCCATTGAAAAACATCATGTTATTCATATACCAGAAATGTTTGAAGCTACTGACTGAATGAAAAGAGCTGGCATCTCACTCTCTTTGAATCTTCTTTATCATGCTAAGAGGAGCAGGAAAAAGCAAAAAATTTCAGAATTGCACCTTGCAATGTGGAGATATTACTGTTTGTGCATTTACAATATTCATTGATTTTTGCCATTGAAAAACGTCCAGAAATGTTTGAAGCTACTGACTGAATGAAAGGAGCTGGCATCTCACTCTCTTTGAATCTTCTTTATCATGCTAGGATTAGCAGGAAAAAGCAAAAAATTTCAGAATTGCACCTTGCAATGCGGAGAAATTACTGTTTGTGCATTTACAATATTCATTGATTTTTGCCATTGAAAAACATCATGTTATTCATATACCAGAAATGTTTGAAGCTACTGACTGAATGAAAAGAGCTGGCATCTCACTCTCTTTGAATCTTCTTTATCATGCTAAGAGGAGCAGGAAAAAGCAAAAAATTTCAGAATTGCACCTTGCAATGTGGAGATATTACTGTTTGTGCATTTACAATATTCATTGATTTTTGCCATTGAAAAACGTCCAGAAATGTTTGAAGCTACTGACTGAATGAAAGGAGCTGGCATCTCACTCTCTTTGAATCTTCTTTATCATGCTAGGATTAGCAGGAAAAAGCAAAAAATTTCAGAATTGCACCTTGCAATGCGGAGAAATTACTGTTTGTGCATTTACAATATTCATTGATTTTTGCCATTGAAAAACATCATGTTATTCATATACCAGAAATGTTTGAAGCTACTGACTGAATGAAAAGAGCTGTCATCTCACTCTCTTTGAATCTTCTTTATCATGCTAAGAGGAGCAGGAAAAAGCAAAAAATTTCAGAATTGCACGTTGCAATGTGGAGATATTACTGTTTGTGCATTTACAATATTCATTGATTTTTGCCATTGAAAAACGTCCAGAAATGTTTGAAGCTACTGACTGAATGAAAGGAGCTGGCATCTCACTCTCTTTGAATTTTCTTTATCATGCTAGGATTAGCAGGAAAAAGCAAAAAATTTCAGAATTGCACCTTGCAATCGGGAGAAATTTCTGTTTGTGCATTTACAATATTCATTGATTTTTGCCATTGAAAAACATCATGTTATTCATATACCAGAAATGTTTGAAGCTACTGACTGAATGAAAAGAGCTGGCATCTCACTCTCTTTGAATCTTCTTTATCATGCCAGGATTAGCAGGAAAAAGCAAAAAATTTCAGAATTGCACCTTGCAATGTGGAGATATTAGTTTGTGCATTTACAATATTCATTGATTTTTGCCATTGAAAAACGTCCAGAAATGTTTGAAGCTACTGACTGAATGAAAGGAGCTGGCATCTCACTCTCTTTGAATCTTCTTTATATGCTAGGATTAGCAGGAAAAAGCAAAAAATTTCAGAATTGCACCTTGCAATGCGGAGAAATTACTGTTTGTGCATTTACAATATTCATTGATTTTTGCCATTGAAAAACATCATGTTATTCATATACCAGAAATGTTTGAAGCTACTGACTGAATGAAAAGAGCTGGCATCTCACTCTCTTTGAATCTTCTTTATCATGCTAAGAGGAGCAGGAAAAAGCAAAAAATTTCAGAATTGCACCTTGCAATGTGGAGATATTACTGTTTGTGCATTTACAATATTCATTGATTTTTGCCATTGAAAAACGTCCAGAAATGTTTGAAGCTACTGACTGAATGAAAGGAGCTGGCATCTCACTCTCTTTGAATCTTCTTTATCATGCTAGGATTAGCAGGAAAAAGCAAAAAATTTCAGAATTGCACCTTGCAATGCGGAGAAATTACTGTTTGTGCATTTACAATATTCATTGATTTTTGCCCTTGAAAAACATCATGTTATTCATATACCAGAAAAGTTTGAAGCTACTGACTGAATGAAAAGAGCTGGCATCTCACTCTCTTTGAATCTTCTTTATCATGCCAGGATTAGCAGGAAAAAGCAAAAAATTTCAGAATTGCACCTTGCAATGTGGAGATATTACTGTTTGTGCATTTACAATATTCATTGATTTTTGCCATTGAAAAACGTCCAGAAATGTTTGAAGCTACTGACTGAATGAAAGGAGCTGGCATCTCACTCTCTTTGAATCTTCTTTATCATGCTAGGATTAGCAGGAAAAAGCAAAAAATTTCAGAATTGCACCTTGCAATGCCGAGAAATTACTGTTTGTGCATTTACAATATTCATTGATTTTTGCCATTGAAAAACATCATGTTATTCATATACCAGAAATGTTTGAAGCTACTGACTGAATGAAAAGAGCTGGCATCTCACTCTCTTTGAATCTTCTTTATCATGCTAAGAGGAGCAGGAAAAAGCAAAAAATTTCAGAATTGCACCTTGCAATGTGGAGATATTACTGTTTGTGCATTTACAATATTCATTGATTTTTGCCATTGAAAAACGTCCAGAAATGTTTGAAGCTACTGACTGAATGAAAGGAGCTGGCATCTCACTCTCTTTGAATCTTCTTTATCATGCTAGGATTAGCAGGAAAAAGCAAAAAATTTCAGAATTGCACCTTGCAATGCGGAGAAATTACTGTTTGTGCATTTACAATATTCATTGATTTTTGCCATTGAAAAACATCATGTTATTCATATACCAGAAATGTTTGAAGCTACTGACTGAATGAAAAGAGCTGGCATCTCACTCTCTTTGAATCTTCTTTATCATGCCAGAATTAGCAGGAAAAAGCAAAAAATTTCAGAATTGCACCTTGCAATGTGGAGATATTACTGTTTGTGCATTTACAATATTCATTGATTTTTGCCATTGAAAAACGTCCAGAAATGTTTGAAGCTACTGACTGAATGAAAGGAGCTGGCATCTCTCTCTCTTTGAATCTTCTTTATCATGCTATAATTAGCAGGAAAAAGCAAAACATTTCAGAATTGCACCTTGCAATGCGGAGAAATTACTGTTTGTGCATTTACAATATTCATTGATTTTTGCCATTGAAAAACATCATGTTATTCATATACCAGAAATGTTTGAAGCTACTGACTGAATGCAAAGAGCTGGCATCTCACTCTCTTTGAATCTTCTTTATCATGCCAGGATTAGCAGGAAAAAGCAAAAAATTTCAGAATTGCAACTTGCAATGTGGAGATATTACTGTTTGTGCATTTACAATATTCATTGATTTTTGCCATTGAAAAACGTCCAGAAATGTTTGAAGCTACTGACTGAATGAAAGGAGCTGGCATCTCACTCTCTTTGAATCTTCTTTATCATGCTAGGATTAGCAGGAAAAAGCAAAAAATTTCAGAATTGCACCTTGCAATGCGGAGAAATTACTGTTTGTGCATTTACAATATTCATTGATTTTTGCCATTGAAAAACATCATGTTATTCATATACCAGAAATGTTTGAAGCTACTGACTGAATGAAAAGAGCTGGCATCTCACTCTCTTTGAATCTTCTTTATCATGCTAAGAGGAGCAGGAAAAAGCAAAAAATTTCAGAATTGCACCTTGCAATGTGGAGATATTACTGTTTGTGCATTTACAATATTCATTGATTTTTGCCATTGAAAAACGTCCAGAAATGTTTGAAGCTACTGACTGAATGAAAGGAGCTGGCATCTCACTCTCTTTGAATATTCTTTATCATGCTAGGATTAGCAGGAAAAAGCAAAAAATTTCAGAATTGCACCTTGCAATGCGGAGAAATTACTGTTTGTGCATTTACAATATTCATTGATTTTTGCCCTTGAAAAACATCATGTTATTCATATACCAGAAAAGTTTGAAGCTACTGACTGAATGAAAAGAGCTGGCATCTCACTCTCTTTGAATCTTCTTTATCATGCCAGGATTAGCAGGAAAAAGCAAAAAATTTCAGAATTGCACCTTGCAATGTGGAGATATTACTGTTTGTGCATTTACAATATTCATTGATTTTTGCCATTGAAAAACGTCCAGAAATGTTTGAAGCTACTGACTGAATGAAAGGAGCTGGCATCTCACTCTCTTTGAATCTTCTTTATCATGCTAGGATTAGCAGGAAAAAGCAAAAAATTTCAGAATTGCACCTTGCAATGCCGAGAAATTACTGTTTGTGCATTTACAATATTCATTGATTTTTGCCATTGAAAAACATCATGTTATTCATATACCAGAAATGTTTGAAGCTACTGACTGAATGAAAAGAGCTGGCATCTCACTCTCTTTGAATCTTCTTTATCATGCTAAGAGGAGCAGGAAAAAGCAAAAAATTTCAGAATTGCACCTTGCAATGTGGAGATATTACTGTTTGTGCATTTACAATATTCATTGATTTTTGCCATTGAAAAACGTCCAGAAATGTTTGAAGCTACTGACTGAATGAAAGGAGCTGGCATCTCACTCTCTTTGAATCTTCTTTATCATGCTAGGATTAGCAGGAAAAAGCAAAAAATTTCAGAATTGCACCTTGCAATGCGGAGAAATTACTGTTTGTGCATTTACAATATTCATTGATTTTTGCCATTGAAAAACATCATGTTATTCATATACCAGAAATGTTTGAAGCTACTGACTGAATGAAAAGAGCTGGCATCTCACTCTCTTTGAATCTTCTTTATCATGCCAGAATTAGCAGGAAAAAGCAAAAAATTTCAGAATTGCACCTTGCAATGTGGAGATATTACTGTTTGTGCATTTACAATATTCATTGATTTTTGCCATTGAAAAACGTCCAGAAATGTTTGAAGCTACTGACTGAATGAAAGGAGCTGGCATCTCTCTCTCTTTGAATCTTCTTTATCATGCTATAATTAGCAGGAAAAAGCAAAACATTTCAGAATTGCACCTTGCAATGCGGAGAAATTACTGTTTGTGCATTTACAATATTCATTGATTTTTGCCATTGAAAAACATCATGTTATTCATATACCAGAAATGTTTGAAGCTACTGACTGAATGCAAAGAGCTGGCATCTCACTCTCTTTGAATCTTCTTTATCATGCCAGGATTAGCAGGAAAAAGCAAAAAATTTCAGAATTGCAACTTGCAATGTGGAGATATTACTGTTTGTGCATTTACAATATTCATTGATTTTTGCCATTGAAAAACGTCCAGAAATGTTTGAAGCTACTGACTGAATGAAAGGAGCTGGCATCTCACTCTCTTTGAATCTTCTTTATCATGCTAGGATTAGCAGGAAAAAGCAAAAAATTTCAGAATTGCACCTTGCAATGCGGAGAAATTACGGTTTGTGCATTTACAATATTCATTGATTTTTGCCATTGAAAAACATCATGTTATTCATATACCAGAAATGTTTGAAGCTACTGACTGAATGAAAAGAGCTGGCATCTCACTTTCTTTGAATCTTCTTTATCATGCTAAGAGGAGCAGGAAAAAGCAAAAAATTTCAGAATTGCACCTTGCAATGTGGAGATATTACTGTTTGTGCATTTACAATATTCATTGATTTTTGCCATTGAAAAACGTCCAGAAATGTTTGAAGCTACTGACTGAATGAAAGGAGCTGGCATCTCACTCTCTTTGAATCTTCTTTATCATGCTAGGATTAGCAGGAAAAAGCAAAAAATTTCAGAATTGCACCTTGCAATGCGGAGAAATTACTGTTTGTGCATTTACAATATTCATTGATTTTTGCCATTGAAAAACATCATGTTATTCATATACCAGAAATGTTTGAAGCTACTGACTGAATGAAAAGAGCTGGCATCTCACTCTCTTTGAATCTTCTTTATCATGCTAAGAGGAGCAGGAAAAAGCAAAAAATTTCAGAATTGCACCTTGCAATGTGGAGATATTACTGTTTGTGCATTTACAATATTCATTGATTTTTGCCATTGAAAAACGTCCAGAAATGTTTGACGCTACTGACTGAATGAAAGGAGCTGGCATCTCACTCTCTTTGAATCTTCTTTATCATGCTAGGATTAGCAGGAAAAAGCAAAAAATTTCAGAATTGCACCTTGCAATGCGGAGAAATTACTGTTTGTGCATTTACAATATTCATTGATTTTTGCCATTGAAAAACATCATGTTATTCATATACCAGAAATGTTTGAAGCTACTGACTGAATGAAAAGATCTGGCATCTCACTCTCTTTGAATCTTTATCATGCTAAGAGGAGCAGGAAAAAGCAAAAAAATTCAGAATTGCACCTTGCAATGTGGAGATATTACTGTTTGTGCATTTACAATATTCATTGATTTTTGCCATTGAAAAACGTCCAGAAATGTTTGACGCTACTGACTGAATGAAAGGAGCTGGCATCTCACTCTCTTTGAATCTTCTTTATCATGCTAGGATTAGCAGGAAAAAGCAAAAAATTTCAGAATTGCACCTTGCAATGCGGAGAAATTACTGTTTGTGCATTTACAATATTCATTGATTTTTGCCATTGAAAAACATCATGTTATTCATATACCAGAAATGTTTGAAGCTACTGACTGAATGAAAAGATCTGGCATCTCACTCTCTTTGAATCTTTATCATGCTAAGAGGAGCAGGAAAAAGCAAAAAATTTCAGAATTGCACCTTGCAATGTGGAGATATTACTGTTTGTGCATTTACAATATTCATTGATTTTTGCCATTGAAAAACGTCCAGAAATGTTTGAAGCTACTGACTGAATGAAAGGAGCTGGCATCTCACTCTCTTTGAATCTTCTTTATCATGCTAGGATTAGCAGGAAAAAGCAAAAAATTTCAGAATTGCACCTTGCAATGCAGAGAAATTACTGTTTGTGCATTTACAATATTCATTGATTTTTGCCTTTGAAAAACATCATGTTATTCATATACCAGAAATGTTTGAAGCTACTGACTGAATGAAAAGAGCTGGCATCTCACTCTCTTTGAATCTTCTTTACCATGCTAAGAGGAGCAGGAAAAAACTAAAAATTTCAGAATTGCACCTTGCAATGTGGAGATATTACTGTTTGTGCATTTACAATATTCATTGATTTTTGCCATTGAAAAACGTCCAGAAATGTTTGAAGCTACTGACTGAATGAAAGGAGCTGTCATCTCACTCTCTTTGAATCTTCTTTATCATGCTAGGATTAGCAGGAAAAAGCAAAAAATTTCAGAATTGCACCTTGCAATGCGGAGAAATTACTGTTTGTGCATTTACAATATTCATTGATTTTTGCCATTGAAAAACATCATGTTATTCATATACCAGAAATGTTTGAAGCTACTGACTGAATGAAAAGAGCTGGCATCTCACTCTCTTTGAATCTTCTTTATCATGCTAAGAGGAGCAGGAAAAAGCAAAAAATTTCAGAATTGCACGTTGCAATGTGGAGATATTACTGTTTGTGCATTTACAATATTCATTGATTTTTGCCATTGAAAAACGTCCAGAAATGTTTGAAGCTACTGACTGAATGAAAGGAGCAGGCATCTCACTCTCTTTGAATCTTCTTTATCATGCTAGGATTAGCAGGAAAAAGCAAAAAATTTCAGAATTGCACCTTGCAATGCGGAGAAATTACTGTTTGTGCATTTACAATATTCATTGATTTTTGCCATTGAAAAACATCATGTTATTCATATACCAGAAATGTTTGAAGCTACTGACTGAATGAAAAGAGCTGGCATCTCACTCTCTTTGAATCTTCTTTATCATGCCAGGATTAGCAGGAAAAAGCAAAAAATTTCAGAATTGCACCTTGCAATGTGGAGATATTACTGTTTGTGCATTTACAATATTCATTGATTTTTGCCATTGAAAAACGTCCAGAAATGTTTGAAGCTACTGACTGAATGAAAGGAGCTGGCATCTCACTCTCTTTGAATCTTCTTTATCATGCTAGGATTAGCAGGAAAAAGCAAAAAATTTCAGAATTGCACCTTGCAATGCGGAGAAATTACTGTTTGTGCATTTACAATATTCATTGATTTTTGCCATTGAAAAACATCATGTTATTCATATACCAGAAATGTTTGAAGCTACTGACTGAATGAAAAGAGCTGGCATCTCACTCTCTTTGAATCTTCTTTATCATGCTAAGAGGAGCAGGAAAAAGCAAAAAATTTCAGAATTGCACCTTGCAATGTGGAGATATTACTGTTTGTGCATTTACAATATTCATTGATTTTTGCCATTGAAAAACGTCCAGAAATGTTTGAAGCTACTGACTGAATGAAAGGAGCTGGCATCTCACTCTCTTTGAATCTTCTTTATCATGCTAGGATTAGCAGGAAAAAGCAAAAAATTTCAGAATTGCACCTTGCAATGCGGAGAAATTACTGTTTGTGCATTTACAATATTCATTGATTTTTGCCATTGAAAAACATCATGTTATTCATATACCAGAAATGTTTGAAGCTACTGACTGAATGAAAAGAGCTGGCATCTCACTCTTTTGAATCTTCTTTATCATGCTAAGAGGAGCAGGAAAAAGCAAAAAATTTCAGAATTGCACCTTGCAATGTGGAGATATTACTGTTTGTGCATTTACAATATTCATTGATTTTTGCCATTGAAAAACGTCCAGAAATGTTTGAAGCTACTGACTGAATGAAAGGAGCTGGCATCTCACTCTCTTTGAATATTCTTTATCATGCTAGGATTAGCAGGAAAAAGCAAAAAATTTCAGAATTGCACCTTGCAATGCGGAGAAATTACTGTTTGTGCATTTACAATATTCATTGATTTTTGCCATTGAAAAACATCATGTTATTCATATACCAGAAATGTTTGAAGCTACTGACTGAATGAAAAGAGCTGGCATCTCACTCTCTTTGAATCTTCTTTATCATGCTAAGAGGAGCAGGAAAAAGCAAAAAATTTCAGAATTGCACCTTGCAATGTGGAGATATTACTGTTTGTGCATTTACAATATTCATTGATTTTTGCCATTGAAAAACGTCCAGAAATGTTTGAAGCTACTGACTGAATGAAAGGAGCTGGCATCTCACTCTCTTTGAATCTTCTTTATCATGCTAGGATTAGCAGGAAAAAGCAAAAAATTTCAGAATTGCACCTTGCAATGCGGAGAAATTACTGTTTGTGCATTTACAATATTCATTGATTTTTGCCATTGAAAAACATCATGTTATTCATATACCAGAAATGTTTGAAGCTACTGACTGAATGAAAAGAGCTGGCATCTCACTCTCTTTGAATTTTCTTTATCATGCTAGGATTAGCAGGAAAAAGCAAAACATTTCAGAATTGCACCTTGCAATGTGGAGATATTACTGTTTGTGCATTTACAATATTCATTGATTTTTGCCATTGAAAAACGTCCAGAAATGTTTGAAGCTACTGACTGAATGAAAGGAGCTGGCATCTCACTCTCTTTGAATCTTCTTTATCATGCTAGGATTAGCAGGAAAAAGCAAAAAATTTCAGAATTGCACCTTGCAATGCGGAGAAATTACTGTTTGTGCATTTACAATATTCATTGATTTTTGCCATTGAAAAACATCATGTTATTCATATACCAGAAATGTTTGAAGCTACTGAATGAATGAAAAGAGCTGGCATCTCACTCTCTTTGAATCTTTATCATGCTAAGAGGAGCAGGAAAAAGCAAAAAATTTCAGAATTGCACCTTGCAATGTGGAGATATTACTGTTTGTGCATTTACAATATTCATTGATTTTTGCCATTGAAAAACGTCCAGAAATGTTTGAAGCTACTGACTGAATGAAAGGAGCTGGCATCTCACTCTCTTTGAATCTTCTTTATCATGCTAGGATTAGCAGGAAAAAGCAAAAAATTTCAGAATTGCACCTTGCAATGCGGAGAAATTACTGTTTGTGCATTTACAATATTCATTGATTTTTGCCATTGAAAAACATCATGTTATTCATATACCAGAAATGTTTGAAGCTACTGACTGAATGAAAAGAGCTGGCATCTCACTCTCTTTGAATCTTCCTTATCATGCTAAGAGGAGCAGGAAAAAGCAAAAAATTTCAGAATTGCACCTTGCAATGTGGAGATATTACTGTTTGTGCATTTACAATATTCATTGATTTTTGCCTTTGAAAAACGTCCAGAAATGTTTGAAGCTACTGACTGAATGAAAGGAGCTGGCATCTCACTCTCTTTGAATCTTCTTTATCATGCTAGGATTAGCAGGAAAAAGCAAAAAAATTCAGAATTGCACCTTGCAATGCGGAGAAATTACTGTTTGTGCATTTACAATATTCATTGATTTTTGCCATTGAAAAACATCATGTTATTCATATACCAGAAATGTTTGAAGCTACTGACTGAATGAAAAGAGCTGGCATTTCACTCTCTTTGAATCTTCTTTATCATGCTAAGCGGAGCAGGAAAAAGCAAAAAATTTCAGAATTGCACCTTGCAATGTGGAGATATTACTGTTTGTGCATTTACAATATTCATTGATTTTTGCCATTGAAAAACGTCCAGAAATGTTTGAAGCTACTGACTGAATGAAAGGAGCTGGCATCTCACTCTCTTTGAATCTTCTTTATCATGCTAGGATTAGCAGGAAAAAGCAAAAAATTTCAGAATTGCACCTTGCAATGCGGAGAAATTACTGTTTGTGCATTTACAATGTTCATTGATTTTTGCCATTGAAAAACATCATGTTTTTCATATACCAGAAATGTTTGAAGCTACTGACTGAATGAAAAGAGCTGGCATCTCACTCTCTTTGAATCTTCTTTATCATGCTAAGAGGAGCAGGAAAAAGCAAAAAATTTCAGAATTGCACCTTGCAATGTGGAGATATTACTGTTTGTGCATTTACAATATTCATTGATTTTTGCCATTGAAAAACGTCCAGAAATGTTTGAAGCTACTGACTGAATGAAAGGAGCTGGCATCTCACTCTCTTTGAATATTCTTTATCATGCTAGGATTAGCAGGAAAAAGCAAAAAATTTCAGAATTGCACCTTGCAATGCGGAGAAATTACTGTTTGTGCATTTACAATATTCATTGATTTTTGCCATTGAAAAACATCATGTTATTCATATACCAGAAATGTTTGAAGCTACTGACTGAATGAAAAGAGCTGGCATCTCACTCTCTTTGAATCTTCTTTATCATGCTAAGAGGAGCAGGAAAAAGCAAAAAATTTCAGAATTGCACCTTGCAATGTGGAGATATTACTGTTTGTGCATTTACAATATTCATTGATTTTTGCCATTGAAAAACGTCCAGAAATGTTTGAAGCTACTGACTGAATGAAAGGAGCTGGCATCTCACTCTCTTTGAATCTTCTTTATCATGCTAGGATTAGCAGGAAAAAGCAAAAAATTTCAGAATTGCACCTTGCAATGCGGAGAAATTACTGTTTGTGCATTTACAATATTCATTGATTTTTGCCATTGAAAAACATCATGTTATTCATATACCAGAAATGTTTGAAGCTACTGACTGAATGAAAAGAGCTGGCATCTCACTCTCTTTGAATTTTCTTTATCATGCTAGGATTAGCAGGAAAAAGCAAAACATTTCAGAATTGCACCTTGCAATGTGGAGATATTACTGTTTGTGCATTTACAATATTCATTGATTTTTGCCATTGAAAAACGTCCAGAAATGTTTGAAGCTACTGACTGAATGAAAGGAGCTGGCATCTCACTCTCTTTGAATCTTCTTTATCATGCTAGGATTAGCAGGAAAAAGCAAAAAATTTCAGAATTGCACCTTGCAATGCGGAGAAATTACTGTTTGTGCATTTACAATATTCATTGATTTTTGCCATTGAAAAACATCATGTTATTCATATACCAGAAATGTTTGAAGCTACTGAATGAATGAAAAGAGCTGGCATCTCACTCTCTTTGAATCTTTATCATGCTAAGAGGAGCAGGAAAAAGCAAAAAATTTCAGAATTGCACCTTGCAATGTGGAGATATTACTGTTTGTGCATTTACAATATTCATTGATTTTTGCCATTGAAAAACGTCCAGAAATGTTTGAAGCTACTGACTGAATGAAAGGAGCTGGCATCTCACTCTCTTTGAATCTTCTTTATCATGCTAGGATTAGCAGGAAAAAGCAAAAAATTTCAGAATTGCACCTTGCAATGCGGAGAAATTACTGTTTGTGCATTTACAATATTCATTGATTTTTGCCATTGAAAAACATCATGTTATTCATATACCAGAAATGTTTGAAGCTACTGACTGAATGAAAAGAGCTGGCATCTCACTCTCTTTGAATCTTCCTTATCATGCTAAGAGGAGCAGGAAAAAGCAAAAAATTTCAGAATTGCACCTTGCAATGTGGAGATATTACTGTTTGTGCATTTACAATATTCATTGATTTTTGCCTTTGAAAAACGTCCAGAAATGTTTGAAGCTACTGACTGAATGAAAGGAGCTGGCATCTCACTCTCTTTGAATCTTCTTTATCATGCTAGGATTAGCAGGAAAAAGCAAAAAAATTCAGAATTGCACCTTGCAATGCGGAGAAATTACTGTTTGTGCATTTACAATATTCATTGATTTTTGCCATTGAAAAACATCATGTTATTCATATACCAGAAATGTTTGAAGCTACTGACTGAATGAAAAGAGCTGGCATTTCACTCTCTTTGAATCTTCTTTATCATGCTAAGCGGAGCAGGAAAAAGCAAAAAATTTCAGAATTGCACCTTGCAATGTGGAGATATTACTGTTTGTGCATTTACAATATTCATTGATTTTTGCCATTGAAAAACGTCCAGAAATGTTTGAAGCTACTGACTGAATGAAAGGAGCTGGCATCTCACTCTCTTTGAATCTTCTTTATCATGCTAGGATTAGCAGGAAAAAGCAAAAAATTTCAGAATTGCACCTTGCAATGCGGAGAAATTACTGTTTGTGCATTTACAATGTTCATTGATTTTTGCCATTGAAAAACATCATGTTTTTCATATACCAGAAATGTTTGAAGCTACTGACTGAATGAAAAGAGCTGGCATCTCACTCTCTTTGAATCTTCTTTATCATGCTAAGAGGAGCAGGAAAAAGCAAAAAATTTCAGAATTGCACCTTGCAATGTGGAGATATTACGGTTTGTGCATTTACAATATTCATTGATTTTTGCCATTGAAAAACGTCCAGAAATGTTTGAAGCTACTGACTGAATGAAAGGAGCTGTCATCTCACTCTCTTTGAATCTTCTTTATCATGCTAGGATTAGCAGGAAAAAGCAAAAAATTTCAGAATTGCACCTTGCAATGCGGAGAAATTACTGTTTGTGCATTTACAATATTCATTGATTTTTGCCATTGAAAAACATCATGTTATTCATATACCAGAAATGTTTGAAGCTACTGACTGAATGAAAAGAGCTGGCATCTCACTCTCTTTGAATCTTCTTTATCATGCTAAGAGGAGCAGGAAAAAGCAAAAAATTTCAGAATTGCACCTTGCAATTTGGAGATATTACTGTTTGTGCATTTACAATATTCATTGATTTTTGCCATTGAAAAACGTCCAGAAATGTTTGAAGCTACTGACTGAATGAAAGGAGCTGGCATCTCACTCTCTTTGAATCTTCTTTATCATGCTAGGATTAGCAGGAAAAAGCAAAAAATTTCAGAATTGCACCTTGCAATGCAGAGAAATTACTGTTTGTGCATTTACAATATTCATTGATTTTTGCCATTGAAAAACATCATGTTATTCATATACCAGAAATGTTTGAAGCTACTGACTGAATGAAAAGAGCTGGCATCTCACTCTCTTTGAATCTTCTTTATCATGCCAGGATTAGCAGGAAAAAGCAAAAAATTTCAGAATTGCACCTTGCAATGTGGAGATATTACTGTTTGTGCATTTACAATATTCATTGATTTTTGCCATTGAAAAACGTCCAGAAATGTTTGAAGCTACTGACTGAATGAAAGGAGCTGGCATCTCACTCTCTTTGAATCTTCTTTATCATGCTAGGATTAGCAGGAAAAAGCAAAAAATTTCAGAATTGCACCTTGCAATGCGGAGAAATTACTGTTTGTGCATTTACAATATTCATTGATTTTTGCCATTGAAAAACATCATGTTATTCATATACCAGAAATGTTTGAAGCTACTGACTGAATGAAAAGAGCTGGCATCTCACTTTCTTTGAATCTTCTTTATCATGCTAAGAGGAGCAGGAAAAAGCAAAAAATTTCAGAATTGCACCTTGCAATGTGGAGATATTACTGTTTGTGCATTTACAATATTCATTGATTTTTGCCATTGAAAAACGTCCAGAAATGTTTGAAGCTACTGACTGAATGAAAGGAGCTGGCATCTCACTCTCTTTGAATCTTCTTTATCATGCTAGGATTAGCAGGAAAAAGCAAAAAATTTCAGAATTGCACCTTGCAATGCGGAGAAATTACTGTTTGTGCATTTACAATATTCATTGATTTTTGCCATTGAAAAACATCATGTTATTCATATACCAGAAATGTTTGAAGCTACTGACTGAATGAAAAGAGCTGGCATCTCACTCTCTTTGAATCTTCTTTATCATGCTAAGAGGAGCAGGAAAAAGCAAAAAATTTCAGAATTGCACCTTGCAATGTGGAGATATTACTGTTTGTGCATTTACAATATTCATTGATTTTTGCCATTGAAAAACGTCCAGAAATGTTTGACGCTACTGACTGAATGAAAGGAGCTGGCATCTCACTCTCTTTGAATCTTGTTTATCATGCTAGGATTAGCAGGAAAAAGCAAAAAATTTCAGAATTGCACCTTGCAATGCGGAGAAATTACTGTTTGTGCATTTACAATATTCATTGATTTTTGCCATTGAAAAACATCATGTTATTCATATACCAGAAATGTTTGAAGCTACTGACTGAATGAAAAGATCTGGCATCTCACTCTCTTTGAATCTTTATCATGCTAAGAGGAGCAGGAAAAAGCAAAAAATTTCAGAATTGCACCTTGCAATGTGGAGATATTACTGTTTGTGCATTTACAATATTCATTGATTTTTGCCATTGAAAAACGTCCAGAAATGTTTGACGCTACTGACTGAATGAAAGGAGCTGGCATCTCACTCTCTTTGAATCTTCTTTATCATGCTAGGATTAGCAGGAAAAAGCAAAAAATTTCAGAATTGCACCTTGCAATGCGGAGAAATTACTGTTTGTGCATTTACAATATTCATTGATTTTTGCCATTGAAAAACATCATGTTATTCATATACCAGAAATGTTTGAAGCTACTGACTGAATGAAAAGATCTGGCATCTCACTCTCTTTGAATCTTTATCATGCTAAGAGGAGCAGGAAAAAGCAAAAAATTTCAGAATTGCACCTTGCAATGTGGAGATATTACTGTTTGTGCATTTACAATATTCATTGATTTTTGCCATTGAAAAACGTCCAGAAATGTTTGAAGCTACTGACTGAATGAAAGGAGCTGGCATCTCACTCTCTTTGAATCTTCTTTATCATGCTAGGATTAGCAGGAAAAAGCAAAAAATTTCAGAATTGCACCTTGCAATGCAGAGAAATTACTGTTTGTGCATTTACAATATTCATTGATTTTTGCCATTGAAAAACATCATGTTATTCATATACCAGAAATGTTTGAAGCTACTGACTGAATGAAAAGAGCTGGCATCTCACTCTCTTTGAATCTTCTTTACCATGCTAAGAGGAGCAGGAAAAAACAAAAAATTTCAGAATTGCACCTTGCAATGTGGAGATATTACTGTTTGTGCATTTACAATATTCATTGATTTTTGCCATTGAAAAACGTCCAGAAATGTTTGAAGCTACTGACTGAATGAAAGGAGCTGTCATCTCACTCTCTTTGAATCTTCTTTATCATGCTAGGATTAGCAGGAAAAAGCAAAAAATTTCAGAATTGCACCTTGCAATGCGGAGAAATTACTGTTTGTGCATTTACAATATTCATTGATTTTTGCCATTGAAAAACATCATGTTATTCATATACCAGAAATGTTTGAAGCTACTGACTGAATGAAAAGAGCTGGCATCTCACTCTCTTTGAATCTTCTTTATCATGCTAAGAGGAGCAGGAAAAAGCAAAAAATTTCAGAATTGCACGTTGCAATGTGGAGATATTACTGTTTGTGCATTTACAATATTCATTGATTTTTGCCATTGAAAAACGTCCAGAAATGTTTGAAGCTACTGACTGAATGAAAGGAGCTGGCATCTCACTCTCTTTGAATCTTCTTTATCATGCTAGGATTAGCAGGAAAAAGCAAAAAATTTTAGAATTGCACCTTGCAATGCGGAGAAATTACTGTTTGTGCATTTACAATATTCATTGATTTTTGCCATTGAAAAACATCATGTTATTCATATACCAGAAATGTTTGAAGCTACTGACTGAATGAAAAGAGCTGGCATCTCACTCTCTTTGAATCTTCTTTATCATGCCAGGATTAGCAGGAAAAAGCAAAAAATTTCAGAATTGCACCTTGCAATGTGGAGATATTACTGTTTGTGCATTTACAATATTCATTGATTTTTGCCATTGAAAAACGTCCAGAAATGTTTGAAGCTACTGACTGAATGAAAGGAGCTGGCATCTCACTCTCTTTGAATCTTCTTTATCATGCTAGGATTAGCAGGAAAAAGCAAAAAATTTCAGAATTGCACCTTGCAATGCGGAGAAATTACTGTTTGTGCATTTACAATATTCATTGATTTTTGCCATTGAAAAACATCATGTTATTCATATACCAGAAATGTTTGAAGCTACTGACTGAATGAAAAGAGCTGGCATCTCACTCTCTTTGAATCTTCTTTATCATGCTAAGAGGAGCAGGAAAAGCAAAAAATTTCAGAATTGCACGATGCAATGTGGAGATATTACTGTTTGTGCATTTACAATATTCATTGATTTTTGCCATTGAAAAACGTCCAGAAATGTTTGAAGCTACTGACTGAATGAAAGGAGCTGGCATCTCACTCTCTTTGAATCTTCTTTATCATGCTAGGATTAGCAGGAAAAAGCAAAAAATTTCAGAATTGCACCTTGCAATGCGGAGAAATTACTGTTTGTGCATTTACAATATTCATTGATTTTTGCCATTGAAAAACATCATGTTATTCATATACCAGAAATGTTTGAAGCTACTGACTGAATGAAAAGAGCTGGCATCTCACTCTCTTTGAATCTTCTTTATCATGCTAAGAGGAGCAGGAAAAAGCAAAAAATTTCAGAATTGCACCTTGCAATGTGGAGATATTACTGTTTGTGCATTTACAATATTCATTGATTTTTGCCATTGAAAAACGTCCAGAAATGTTTGAAGCTACTGACTGAATGAAAGGAGCTGGCATCTCACTCTCTTTGAATCTTCTTTATCATGCTAGGATTAGCAGGAAAAAGCAAAAAATTTCAGAATTGCACCTTGCAATGCGGAGAAATTACTGTTTGTGCATTTACAATATTCATTGATTTTTGCCATTGAAAAACATCATGTTATTCATATACCAGAAATGTTTGAAGCTACTGACTGAATGAAAAGAGCTGGCATCTCACTCTTTTGAATCTTCTTTATCATGCTAAGAGGAGCAGGAAAAAGCAAAAAATTTCAGAATTGCACGTTGCAATGTAGAGATATTACTGTTTGTGCATTTACAATATTCATTGATTTTTGCCATTGAAAAACGTCCAGAAATGTTTGAAGCTACTGACTGAATGAAAGGAGCTGGCATCTCACTCTCTTTGAATCTTCTTTATCATGCTAGGATTAGCAGGAAAAAGCAAAAAATTTCAGAATTGCACCTTGCAATGCGGAGAAATTACTGTTTGTGCATTTACAATATTCATTGATTTTTGCCATTGAAAAACATCATGTTATTCATATACCAGAAATGTTTGAAGCTACTGACTGAATGAAAAGAGCTGGCATCTCACTCTCTTTGAATCTTCTTTATCATGCTAAGAGGAGCAGGAAAAAGCAAAAAATTTCAGAATTGCACGTTGCAATGTAGAGATATTACTGTTTGTGCATTTACAATATTCATTGATTTTTGCCATTGAAAAACGTCCAGAAATGTTTGAAGCTACTGACTGAATGAAAGGAGCTGGCATCTCAGTCTCTTTGAATCTTCTTTATCATGCTAGGATTAGCAGGAAAAAGCAAAAAATTTCAGAATTCCACCTTGCAATGCGGAGAAATTACTGTTTGTGCATTTACAATATTCATTGATTTTTGCCATTGAAAAACATCATGTTATTCATGTACCAGAAATGTTTGAAGATACTGACTGAATGAAAAGAGCTGGCATCTCACTCTCTTTGAATCTTCTTTATCATGCCAGGATTAGCAGGAAAAAGCAAAAAATTTCAGAATTGCACCTTACAATGTGGAGATATTACTGTTTGTGCATTTACAATATTCATTGATTTTTGCCATTGAAAAACGTCCAGAAATGTTTGAAGCTACTGACTGAATGAAAGGAGCTGGCATCTCACTCTCTTTGAATCTTCTTTATCATGCTAGGATTAGCAGGAAAAAGCAAAAAATTTCAGAATTGCACCTTGCAATGCGGAGAAATTACTGTTTGTGCATTTACAATATTCATTGATTTTTGCCATTGAAAAACATCATGTTATTCATATACCAGAAATATTTGAAGCTACTGACTGAATGAAAAAATCTGTCATCTCACTCTCTTTGAATCTTTATCATGCTAAGAGGAGCAGGAAAAAGCAAAAAATTTCAGAATTGCACCTTGCAATGTGGAGATATTACTGTTTGTGCATTTACAATATTCATTGATTTTTGCCATTGAAAAACATCCAGAAATGTTTGAAGCTACTGACTGAATGAAAGGAGCTGGCATCTCACTCTCTTTGAATCTTCTTTATCATGCTAGGATTAGCAGGAAAAAGCAAAAAATTTCAGAATTGCACCTTGCAATGCGGAGAAATTACTGTTTGTGCATTTACAATATTCATTGATTTTTGCCATTGAAAAACATCATGTTATTCATATACCAGAAATGTTTGAAGCTACTGACTGAATGAAAAGAGCTGGCATCTCACTCTCTTTGAATCTTCTTTATCATGCTAAGAGGAGCAGGAAAAAGCAAAAAAATTCAGAATTGCACCTTGCAATGTGGAGATATTACTGTTTGTGCATTTACAATATTCATTGATTTTTGCCATTGAAAAACGTCCAGAAATGTTTGAAGCTACTGACTGAATGAAAGGAGCTGGCATCTCACTCTCTTTGAATCTTCTTTATCATGCTAGGATTAGCAGGAAAAAGCAAAAAATTTCAGAATTGCACCTTGCAATGCGGAGAAATTACTGTTTGTGCATTTACAATATTCATTGATTTTTGCCATTGAAAAACATCATGTTATTCATATACCAGAAATGTTTGAAGCTACTGACTGAATGAAAAGAGCTGGCATCTCACTCTCTTTGAATCTTCTTTATCATGCTAAGAGGAGCAGGAAAAAGCAAAAAATTTCAGAATTGCACCTTGCAATGTGGAGATATTACTGTTTGTGCATTTACAATATTCATTGATTTTTGCCATTGAAAAACGTCCAGAAATGTTTGAAACTACTGACTGAATGAAAGGAGCTGGCATCTCACTCTCTTTGAATCTTCTTTATCATGCTAGGATTAGCAGGAAAAAGCAAAAAATTTCAGAATTGCACCTTGCAATGCGGAGAAATTACTGTTTGTGCATTTACAATATTCATTGATTTTTGCCATTGAAAAACATCATGTTATTCATATACCAGAAATGTTTGAAGCTACTGACTGAATGAAAAGAGCTGGCATCTCACTCTCTTTGAATCTTCTTTATCATGCTAAGAGGAGCAGGAAAAAGCAAAAAATTTCAGAATTGCACCTTGCAATGTGGAGATATTACTGTTTGTGCATTTACAATATTCATTGATTTTTGCCATTGAAAAACGTCCAGAAATGTTTGAAGCTACTGACTGAATGAAAGGAGCTGGCATCTCACTCTCTTTGAATCTTCTTTATCATGCTAGGATTAGCAGGAAAAAGCAAAAAATTTCAGAATTGCACCTTGCAATGCGGAGAAATTACTGTTTGTGCATTTACAATATTCATTGATTTTTGCCATTGAAAAACATCATGTTATTCATATACCAGAAATGTTTGAAGCTACTGACTGAATGAAAAGAGCTGGCATCTCACTCTCTTTGAATCTTCTTTATCATGCCAGGATTAGCAGGAAAAAGCAAAAAATTTCAGAATTGCACCTTGCAATGTGGAGATATTACTGTTTGTGCATTTACAATATTCATTGATTTTTGCCATTGAAAAACGTCCAGAAATGTTTGAAGCTACTGACTGAATGAAAGGAGCTGGCATCTCACTCTCTTTGAATCTTCTTTATCATGCTAGGATTAGCAGGAAAAAGCAAAAAATTTCAGAATTGCACCTTGCAATGCGGAGAAATTACTGTTTGTGCATTTACAATATTCATTCATTTTTGCCATTGAAAAACATCATGTTATTCATATACCAGAAATGTTTGAAGCTACTTACTGAATGAAAAGAGCTGGCATCTCACTCTCTTTGAATCTTCTTTATTATGCTAAGAGGAGCAGGAAAAAGCAGAAAATTTCAGAATTGCACCTTGCAATGTGGAGATATTACTGTTTGTGCATTTACAATATTCATTGATTTTTGCCATTGAAAAACGTCCAGAAATGTTTGAAGCTACTGACTGAATGAAAGGAGCTGGCATCTCACTCTCTTTGAATCTTCTTTATCATGCTAGGATTAGCAGGAAAAAGCAAAAAATTTCAGAATTGCACCTTGCAATGCGGAGAAATTACTGTTTGTGCATTTACAATATTCATTGATTTTTGCCATTGAAAAACATCATGTTATTCATGTACCAGAAATGTTTGAAGCTACTGACTGAATGAAAAGAGCTGGCATCTCACTCTCTTTGAATCTTCTTTATCATGCCAGGATTAGCAGGAAAAAGCAAAAAATTTCAGAATTGCACCTTGCAATGTGGAGATATTACTGTTTGTGCATTTACAATATTCATTGATTTTTGCCATTGAAAAACGTCCAGAAATGTTTGAAGCTACTGACTGAATGAAAGGAGCTGGCATCTCACTCTCTTTGAATCTTCTTTATCATGCTAGGATTAGCAGGAAAAAGCAAAAAATTTCAGAATTGCACCTTGCAATGCGGAGAAATTACTGTTTGTGCATTTACAATATTCATTGATTTTTGCCATTGAAAAACATCATGTTATTCATATACCAGAAATGTTTGAAGCTACTGACTGAATGAAAAGAGCTGGCATCTCACTCTCTTTGAATCTTCTTTATCATGCTAAGAGGAGCAGGAAAAAGCAAAAAATTTCAGAATTGCACGTTGCAATGTGGAGATATTACTGTTTGTGCATTTACAATATTCATTGATTTTTGCCATTGAAAAACGTCCAGAAATGTTTGAAGCTACTGACTGAATGAAAGGAGCTGGTATCTCACTCTCTTTGAATCTTCTTTATCATGCTAGGATTAGCAGGAAAAAGCAAAAAATTTCAGAATTGCACCTTGCAATGCGGAGAAATTACTGTTTGTGCATTTACAATATTCATTGATTTTTGCCATTGAAAAACATCATGTTATTCATATACCAGAAATGTTTGAAGCTACTGACTGAATGAAAAGAGCTGGCATCTCACTCTCTTTGAATCATCTTTATCATGCTAAGAGGAGCAGGAAAAAGCAAAAAATTTCAGAATTGCACGTTGCAATGTGGAGATATTACTGTTTGTGCATTTACAATATTCATTGATTTTTGCCATTGAAAAACGTCCAGAAATGTTTGAAGCTACTGACTGAATGAAAGGAGCTGGCATCTCACTCTCTTTGAAACTTCTTTATCATGCTAGGATAAGCAGGAAAAAGCAAAAAATTTCAGAATTGCACCTTGCAATGCGGAGAAATTACTGTTTGTGCATTTACAATATTCATTGATTTTTGCCATTGAAAAACATCATGTTATTCATATACCAGAAATGTTTGAAGCTACTGACTGAATGAAAAGAGCTGGCATCTCACTCTCTTTGAATCTTCTTTATCATGCTAAGAGGAGCAGGAAAAAGCAAAAAATTTCAGAATTGCACCTTGCAATGTGGAGATATTACTGTTTGTGCATTTACAATATTCATTGATTTTTGCCATTGAAAAACATCCAGAAATGTTTGAAGCTACTGACTGAATGAAAGGAGCTGGCATCTCACTCTCTTTGAATCTTCTTTATCATGCTAGGATTAGCAGGAAAAAGCAAAAAATTTCAGAATTGCACCTTGCAATGCGGAGAAATTACTGTTTGTGCATTTACAATATTCATTGATTTTTGCCATTGAAAAACATCATGTTATTCTTATACCAGAAATGTTTGAAGCTACTGACAATGAAAAGAGCTGGCATCTCACTCTCTTTGAATCTTCTTTATCATGCTAAGAGAAGCAGGAAAAAGCAAAAAATTTCAGAATTGCACCTTGCAATGTGGAGATATTACTGTTTGTGCATTTACAATATTCATTGATTTTTGCCATTGAAAAACATCATGTTATTCATATACCAGAAATGTTTGAAGCTACTGACTGAATGAAAAGAGCTGGCATCTCACTCTCTTTGAATCTTCTTTATCATGCTAGGATTAGCAGGAAAAAGCAAAAAATTTCAGAATTGCACCTTGCAATGTGGAGATATTACTGTTTGTGCATTTACAATATGCATTGATTTTTGCCATTGAAAAACGTCCAGAAATGTTTGAAGCTACTGACTGAATGAAAGGAGCTGGCATCTCACTCTCTTTGAATCTTCTTTATCATGCTAGGATCAGCAGGAAAAAGCAAAAAATTTCAGAATTGCACCTTGCAATGCGGAGAAATTACTGTTTGTGCATTTACAATATTCATTGATTTTTGCCATTGAAAAACATCATGTTATTCATATACCAGAAATGTTTGAAGCTACTGACTGAATGAAAAGAGCTGGCATCTCACTCTCTTTGAATCTTCTTTATCATGCTAAGAGGAGCAGGAAAAAACAAAAAATTTCAGAATTGCACGTTGCAATGTGGAGATATTACTGTTTGTGCATTTACAATATTCATTGATTTTTGCCATTGAAAAACGTCCAGAAATGTTTGAAGCTACTGACTGAATGAAAGGAGCTGGCATCTCACTCTCTTTGAATCTTCTTTATCATGCTAGGATTAGCAGGAAAAAGCAAAAAATTTCAGAATTGCACCTTGCAATGCGGAGAAATTACTGTTTGTGCATTTACAATATTCATTGATTTTTGCCATTGAAAAACATCATGTTATTCATATACCAGAAATGTTTGAAGCTACTGACTGAATGAAAAGAGCTGGCATCTCACTCTCTTTGAATCTTCTTTATCATGCTAAGAGGAGCAGGAAAAAGCAAAAAATTTCAGAATTGCACCTTGCAATGTGGAGATATTACTGTTTGTGCATTTACAATATTCATTGATTTTTGCCATTGAAAAACGTCCAGAAATGTTTGAAGCTACTGACTGAATGAAAGGAGCTGGCATCTCACTCTCTTTGAATCTTCTTTATCATGCTAGGATTAGCAGGAAAAAGCAAAAAATTTCAGAATTGCACCTTGCAATGCGGAGAAATTACTGTTTGTGCATTTACAATATTCATTGATTTTTGCCATTTAAAAACATCATGTTATTCATATACCAGAAATGTTTGAAGCTACTGACTGAATGAAAGGAGCTGGCATCTCACTGTCTTTGAATCTTCTTTATCATGCTAGGATTAGCAGGAAAAAGCAAAAAATTTCAGAATTGCACCTTGCAATGCGGAGAAATTACTGTTTGTGCATTTACAATATTCATTGATTTTTGCCATTGAAAAACATCATGTTATTCATATACCAGAAATGTTTGAAGCTACTGACTGAATGAAAAGAACTGGCATCTCACTCTCTTTGAATCTTCTTTATCATGCTAAGAGGAGCAGGAAAAAGCAAAAAAATTCAGAATTGCACGTTGCATTGTGGAGATATTACTGTTTGTGCATTTACAATATTCATTGATTTTTGCCATTGAAAAACGTCCAGAAATGTTTGAAGCTACTGACTGAATGAAAGGAGCTGGCATCTCACTCTCTTTGAATCTTCTTTATCATGCTAAGAGGAGCAGGAAAAAGCAAAAAATTTCAGAATTGCACGTTGCAATGTGGAGATATTACTGTTTGTGCATTTACAATATTCATTGATTTTTGCCATTGAAAAACGTCCAGAAATGTTTGAAGCTACTGACTGAATGAAAGGTCGTGGCATCTCACTCTCTTTGAATCTTCTTTATCATGCTAGGATTAGCGGGAAAAAGCAAAAAATTTCAGAATTGCACCTTGCAATGCGGAGAAATTACTGTTTGTGCATTTACAATATTCATTGAGTTTTGTCATTGAAAAACATCATGTTATTCATATACCAGAAATGTTTGAAGCTACTGACTGAATGAAAAGAGCTGGCATCTCACTCTCTTTGAATCTTCTTTATCATGCTAAGAGGAGCAGGAAAAAGCAAAAAATTTCAGAATTGCACCTTGCAATGTGGAGATATTACTGTTTGTGCATTTACAATATTCATTGATTTTTGCCATTGAAAAACGTCCAGAAATGTTTGAAGCTACTGACTGAATGAAAGGAGCTGGCATCTCACTCTCTTTGAATCTTCTTTATCATGCTAGGATTAGCAGGAAAAAGCAAAAAATTTCAGAATTGCACCTTGCAATGCGGAGAAATTACTGTTTGTGCATTTACAATATTCATTGATTTTTGCCATTGAAAAACATCATGTTATTCTTATACCAGAAATGTTTGAAGCTACTGACAATGAAAAGAGCTGGCATCTCACTCTCTTTGAATCTTCTTTATCATGCTAAGAGGAGCAGGAAAAAGCAAAAAAATTCAGAATTGCACCTTGCAATGTGGAGATATTACTGTTTGTGCATTTACAATATTCATTGATTTTTGCCATTGAAAAACATCATGTTATTCATATACCAGAAATGTTTGAAGCTACTGACTGAATGAAAAGAGCTGGCATCTCACTCTCTTTGAATCTTCTTTATCATGCTAGGATTAGCAGGAAAAAGCAAAAAATTTCAGAATTGCACCTTGCAATGTGGAGATATTACTGTTTGTGCATTTACAATATTCATTGATTTTTGCCATTGAAAAACGTCCAGAAATGTTTGAAGCTACTGACTGAATGAAAGGAGCTGGCATCTCACTCTCTTTGAGTCTTCTTTATCATGCTAGGATTAGCAGGAAAAAGCAAAAAATTTCCGAATTGCACCTTGCAATGCGGAGAAATTACTGTTTGTGCATTTACAATATTCATTGATTTTTGCCATTGAAAAACATCATGATATTCATATACCAGAAATGTTTGAAGCTATTGACTGAATGAAAAGAGCTGGCATCTCACTCTCTTTGAATCTTCTTTATCATGCTAAGAGGAGCAGGAAAAAGCAAAAAATTTCAGAATTGCACCTTGCAATGTGGAGATATTACTGTTTGTGCATTTACAATATTCATTGATTTTTGCCATTGAAAAACGTCCAGAAATGTTTGAAGCTACTGACTGAATGAAAGGAGCTGGCATCTCACTCTCTTTGAATCTTCTTTATCATGCTAGGATTAGCAGGAAAAAGCAAAAAATTTCAGAATTGCACCTTGCAATGCAGAGAAATTACTGTTTGTGCATTTACAATATTCATTGATTTTTGCCATTGAAAAACATCATGTTATTCATATACCAGAAATGTTTGAAGCTACTGACTGAATGAAAAGAGCTGGCATCTCACTCTCTTTGAATCTTCTTTATCATGCTAAGAGGAGCAGGAAAAAACAAAAAAATTCAGAATTGCACGTTGCAATGTGGAGATATTACTGTTTGTGCATTTACAATATTCATTGATTTTTGCCATTGAAAAACGCCCAGAAATGTTTGAAGCTACTGACTGAATGAAAGGAGCTGGCATCTCACTCTCTTTGAATCTTCTTTATCATGCTAGGATTAGCAGGAAAAAGCAAAAAATTTCAGAATTGCACCTTGCAATGCGGAGAAATTACTGTTTGTGCATTTACAATATTCATTGATTTTTGCCAATGAAAAACATCATGTTATTCATATACCAGAAATGTTTGAAGCTACTGACTGAATGAAAAGAGCTGGCATCTCACTCTCTTTGAATCTTCTTTATCATGCTAAGAGGAGCAGGAAAAAGCAAAAAATTTCAGAATTGCACCTTGCAATGTGGAGATATTACTGTTTGTGCATTTACAATATTCATTGATTTTTGCCATTGAAAAACGTCCAGAAATGTTTGAAGCTACTGACTGAATGAAAGGAGCTGGCATCTCACTCTCTTTGAATCTTCTTTATCATGCTAGGATTAGCAGGAAAAAGAAAAAATTTCAGAATTGCACCTTGCAATGCGGAGAAATTACTGTTTGTGCATTTACAATATTCATTGATTTTTGCCATTGAAAAACATCATGTTATTCATATACCAGAAATGTTTGAAGCTACTGACTGAATGAAAAGAGCTGGCATCTCACTCTCTTTGAATCTTCTTTATCATGCTAAGAGGAGCAGGAAAAAACAAAAAAATTCAGAATTGCACATTGCAATGTGGAGATATTACTGTTTGTGCATTTACAATATTCATTGATTTTTGCCATTGAAAAACGTCCAGAAAAGTTTGAAGCTACTGACTGAATGAAAGGAGCTGGCCTCTCACTCTCTTTGAATCTTCTTTATCATGCTAGGATTAGCAGGAAAAAGCAAAAAATTTCAGAATTGCACCTTGCAATGCGGAGAAATTACTGTTTGTGCATTTACAATATTCATTGATTTTTGCCATTGAAAAACATCATGTTATTCATATACCAGAAATGTTTGAAGCTACTGACTGAATGAAAAGAACTGGCATCTTACTCTCTTTGAATCTTCTTTATCATGCTAAGAGGAGCAGGAAAAAGCAAAAAATTTCAGAATTGCACGTTGCATTGTGGAGATATTACTGTTTGTGCATTTACAATATTCATTGATTTTTGCCATTGAAAAACGTCCAGAAATGTTTGAAGCTACTGACTGAATGAAAGGAGCTGGCATCTCACTCTCTTTGAATCTTCTTTATCATGCTAAGAGGAGCAGGAAAAAGCAAAAAATTTCAGAATTGCAAGTTGCAATGTGGAGATATTACTGTTTGTGCATTTACAATATTCATTGATTTTTGCCATTGAAAAACGTCCAGAAATGTTTGAAGCTACTGACTGAATGAAAGGTCGTGGCATCTCACTCTCTTTGAATCTTCTTTATCATGCTAGGATTAGCAGGAAAAAGCAAAAAATTTCAGAATTGCACCTTGCAATGCGGAGAAATTACTGTTTGTGCATTTACAATATTCATTGATTTTTGCCATTGAAAAACATCATGTTATTCTTATACCAGAAATGTTTGAAGCTACTGACATTGAAAAGAGGTGGCATCTCACTCTCTTTGAATCTTCTTTATCATGCTAAGAGGAGCAGGAAAAAGCAAAAAATTTCAGAATTGCACCTTGCAATGTGGAGATATTACTGTTTGTGCATTTACAATATTCATTGATTTTTGCCATTGAAAAACATCATGTTATTCATATACCAGAAATGTTTGAAGCTACTGACTGAATGAAAAGAGCTGGCATCTCACTCTCTTTGAATCTTCTTTATCATGCTAGGATTAGCAGGAAAAAGCAAAAAATTTCAGAATTGCACCTTGCAATGTGGAGATATTACTGTTTGTGCATTTACAATATTCATTGATTTTTGCCATTGAAAAACGTCCAGAAATGTTTGAAGCTACTGACTGAATGAAAGGAGCTGGCATCTCACTCTCTTTGAATCTTCTTTATCATGCTAGGATTAGCAGGAAAAAGCAAAAAATTTCAAAATTGCACCTTGCAATGCGGAGAAATTACTGTTTGTGCATTTACAATATTCATTGATTTTTGCCATTGAAAAACATCATGTTATTCATATACCAGAAATGTTTGAAGCTACTGACTGAATGAAAAGAGCTGGCATCTCACTCTCTTTGAATCTTCTTTATCATGCTAAGAGGAGCAGGAAAAAACAAAAAAATTCAGAATTGCACGTTGCAATGTGGAGATATTACTGTTTGTGCATTTACAATATTCATTGATTTTTGCCATTGAAAAACGTCCAGAAATGTTTGAAGCTACTGACTGAATGAAAGGAGCTGGCATCTCACTCTCTTTGAATCTTCTTTATCATGCTAGGATTAGCAGGAAAAAGCAAAAAATTTCAGAATTGCACCTTGCAATGCGGAGAAATTACTGTTTGTGCATTTACAATATTCATTGATTTTTGCCATTGAAAAACATCATGTTATTCATATACCAGAAATGTTTGAAGTTACTGACTGAATGAAAAGAGCTGGCATCTCACTCTCTTTGAATCTTCTTTATCATGCTAAGAGGAGCAGGAAAAAGCAAAAAATTTCAGAATTGCACCTTGCAATGTGGAGATATTACTGTTTGTGCATTTACAATATTCATTGATTTTTGCCATTGAAAAACGTCCAGAAATGTTTGAAGCTACTGACTGAATGAAAGGAGCTGGCATCTCACTCTCTTTGAATCTTCTTTATCATGCAAGGATTAGCAGGAAAAAGCAAAAAATTTCAGAATTGCACCTTGCAATGCGGAGAAATTACTGTTTGTGCATTTACAATATTCATTGATTTTTGCCATTGAAAAACATCATTTTATTCATATACCAGAAATGTTTGAAGCTACTGACTGAATGAAAGGAGCTGGCATCTCACTCTCTTTGAATCTTCTTTATCATGCTAGGATTAGCAGGAAAAAGCAAAAAAATTCAGAATTGCACCTTGCAATGCGGAGAAATTACTGTTTGTGCATTTACAATATTCATTGATTTTTGCCATTGAAAAACATCATGTTATTCATATACCAGAAATGTTTGAAGCTACTGACTGAATGAAAAGAACTGGCAACTCACTCTCTTTCAATCTTCTTTATCATGCTAAGAGGAGCAGGAAAAAGCAAAAAATTTCAGAATTGCACGTTGCATTGTGGAGATATTACTGTTTGTGCATTTACAATATTCATTGATTTTTGCCATTGAAAAACGTCCAGAAATGTTTGAAGCTACTGACTGAATGAAAAGAGCTGGCATCTCACTCTCTTTGAATCTTCTTTATCATGCTAAGAGGAGCAGGAAAAAGCAAAAAATTTCAGAATTGCACGTTGCAATGTGGAGATATTACTGTTTGTGCATTTACAATATTCATTGATTTTTGCCATTGAAAAACGTCCAGAAATGTTTGAAGCTACTGACTGAATGAAAGGAGCTGGCATCTCACTCTCTTTGAATCTTCTTTATCATGCTAGGATTAGCAGGAAAAAGCAAAAAATTTCAAAATTGCACCTTGCAATGCGGAGAAATTACTGTTTGTGCATTTACAATATTCATTGATTTTTGCCATTGAAAAACATCATGTTATTCATATACCAGAAATGTTTGAAGCTACTGACTGAATGAAAAGAGCTGGCATCTCACTCTCTTTGAATCTTCTTTATCATGCTAAGAGGAGCAGGAAAAAACAAAAAAATTCAGAATTGCACGTTGCAATGTGGAGATATTACTGTTTGTGCATTTACAATATTCATTGATTTTTGCCATTGAAAAACGTCCAGAAATGTTTGAAGCTACTGACTGAATGAAAGGAGCTGGCATCTCACTCTCTTTGAATCTTCTTTATCATGCTAGGATTAGCAGGAAAAAGCAAAAAATTTCAGAATTGCACCTTGCAATGCGGAGAAATTACTGTTTGTGCATTTACAATATTCATTGATTTTTGCCATTGAAAAACATCATGTTATTCATATACCAGAAATGTTTGAAGTTACTGACTGAATGAAAAGAGCTGGCATCTCACTCTCTTTGAATCTTCTTTATCATGCTAAGAGGAGCAGGAAAAAGCAAAAAATTTCAGAATTGCACCTTGCAATGTGGAGATATTACTGTTTGTGCATTTACAATATTCATTGATTTTTGCCATTGAAAAACGTCCAGAAATGTTTGAAGCTACTGACTGAATGAAAGGAGCTGGCATCTCACTCTCTTTGAATCTTCTTTATCATGCAAGGATTAGCAGGAAAAAGCAAAAAATTTCAGAATTGCACCTTGCAATGCGGAGAAATTACTGTTTGTGCATTTACAATATTCATTGATTTTTGCCATTGAAAAACATCATTTTATTCATATACCAGAAATGTTTGAAGCTACTGACTGAATGAAAGGAGCTGGCATCTCACTCTCTTTGAATCTTCTTTATCATGCTAGGATTAGCAGGAAAAAGCAAAAAAATTCAGAATTGCACCTTGCAATGCGGAGAAATTACTGTTTGTGCATTTACAATATTCATTGATTTTTGCCATTGAAAAACATCATGTTATTCATATACCAGAAATGTTTGAAGCTACTGACTGAATGAAAAGAACTGGCAACTCACTCTCTTTCAATCTTCTTTATCATGCTAAGAGGAGCAGGAAAAAGCAAAAAATTTCAGAATTGCACGTTGCATTGTGGAGATATTACTGTTTGTGCATTTACAATATTCATTGATTTTTGCCATTGAAAAACGTCCAGAAATGTTTGAAGCTACTGACTGAATGAAAAGAGCTGGCATCTCACTCTCTTTGAATCTTCTTTATCATGCTAAGAGGAGCAGGAAAAAGCAAAAAATTTCAGAATTGCACGTTGCAATGTGGAGATATTACTGTTTGTGCATTTACAGTATTCATTGATTTTTGCCATTGAAAAACGTCCAGAAATGTTTGAAGCTACTGACTGAATGAAAGGTCGTGGCATCTCACTCTCTTTGAATCTTCTTTATCATGCTAGGATTAGCGGGATAAAGCAAAAAATTTCAGAATTGCACCTTGCAATGCGGAGAAATTATTGTTTGTGCATTTACAATATTCATTGATTTTTGCCATTGAAAAACATCATGTTATTCATATACCAGAAATGTTTGAAGCTACTGACTGAATGAAAAGAGCTGGTATCTCACTCTCTTTGAATCTTCTTTATCATGCCAGGATTAGCAGGAAAAAGCAAAAAATTTCAGAATTGCACCTTGCAATGTGGAGATATTACTGTTTGTGCATTTACAATATTCATTGATTTTTGCCCTTGAAAAACGTCCAGAAATGTTTGAAGCTACTGACTGAATGAAAGGAGCTGGCATCTCACTCTCTTTGAATCTTCTTTATCATGCTAGGATTAGCAGGAAAAAGCAAAAAATTTCAGAATTGCACCTTGCAATGCGGAGAAATTACTGTTTGTGCATTTACAATATTCATTGATTTTTGCCATTGAAAAACATCATGTTATTCATATACCAGAAATGTTTGAAGCTACTGACTGAATGAAAAGAGCTGGCATCTCACTCTCTTTGAATCTTCTTTATCATGCTAAGAGGAGCAGGAAAAAGCAAAAAATTTCAGAATTGCACGTTGCAATGTGGAGATATTACTGTTTGTGCATTTACAATATTCATTGATTTTTGCCATTGAAAAACGTCCAGAAATGTTTGAAGCTACTGACTGAATGAAAGGATCTGGCATCTCACTCTCTTTGAATCTTCTTTATCATGCTAGGATTAGCAGGAAAAAGCAAAAAATTTCAGAATTGCACCTTGCAATGCGGAGAAATTACTGTTTGTGCATTTACAATATTCATTGATTTTTGCCATTGAAAAACATCATGTTATTCATATACCAGAAATGTTTGAAGCTACTGACTGAATGAAAAGAGCTGGCATCTCACTCTCTTTGAATCTTTATCTTGCTAGGATTAGCAGGAAAAAGCAAAAAATTTCAGAATTGCACCTTGCAATGTGGAGATATTACTGTTTGTGCATTTACAATATTCATTGATTTTTGCCATTGAAAAACGTCCAGAAATGTTTGAAGCTACTGACTGAATGAAAGGTCGTGGCATCTCACTCTCTTTGAATCTTCTTTATCATGCTAGGATTAGCAGGAAAAAGCAAAAAATTTCAGAATTGCACCTTGCAATGCGGAGAAATTACTGTTTGTGCATTTACAATATTCATTGACTTTTGCCATTGAAAAACATCATGTTATTCATATACCAGAAATGTTTGAAGCTACTGACTGAATGAAAAGAGCTGGCATCTCACTCTCTTTGAATCTTCTTTATCATGCCAGGATTAGCAGGAAAAAGCAAAAAATTTCAGAATTGCACCTTGCAATGTGGAGATATTACTGTTTGTGCATTTACAATATTCATTGATTTTTGCCATTGAAAAAGTCCAGAAATGTTTGAAGCTACTGACTGAATGAAAGGAGCTGGCATCTCACTCTCTTTGAATCTTCTTTATCATGCTAAGAGGAGCAGGAAAAAGCAAAAAATTTCAGAATTGCACCTTGCAATGTGGAGATATTACTGTTTGTGCATTTACAATATTCATTGATTTTTGCCATTGAAAAACGTCCAGAAATGTTTGAAGCTACTGACTGAATGAAAGGAGCTGGCATCTCACTCTCTTTGAATCTTCTTTATCATGCTAGGATTAGCAGGAAAAAGCAAAAAATTTCAGAATTGCACCTTGCAATGCGGAGAAATTACTGTTTGTGCATTTACAATATTCATTGATTTTTGCCATTGAAAAACATCATGTTATTCATATACCAGAAATGTTTGAAGCTACTGACTGAATGAAAAGAGCTGGCATCTCACTCTCTTTGAATCTTCTTTATCATGCTAAGAGGAGCAGGAAAAAGCAAAAAATTTCAGAATTGCACGTTGCAATGTGGAGATATTACTGTTTGTGCATTTACAATATTCATTGATTTTTGCCATTGAAAAACGTCCAGAAATGTTTGAAGCTACTGACTGAATGAAAGGAGCTGGCATCTCACTCTCTTTGAATCTTCTTTATCATGCTAGAATTAGCAGGAAAAAGCAAAAAATTTCAGAATTGCCCCTTGCAATACGGAGAAATTACTGTTTGTGCATTTACAATATTCATTGATTTTTGCCATTGAAAAACATCATGTTATTCATATACCAGAAATGTTTGAAGCTACTGACTGAATGAAAAGAGCTGGCATCTCACTCTCTTTGAATCTTCTTTATCATGCCAGGATTAGCAGGAAAAAGCAAAAAATTTCAGAATTGCACCTTGCAATGTGGAGATATTACTGTTTGTGCATTTACAATATTCATTGATTTTTGCCATTGAAAAACGTCCAGAAATGTTTGAAGCTACTGACTGAATGAAAGGAGCTGGCATCTCACTCTCTTTGAATCTTCTTTATCATTCTAGGATTAGCAGGAAAAAGCAAAAAATTTCAGAATTGCACCTTGCAATGCGGAGAAATTACTGTTTGTGCATTTACAATATTCATTGATTTTTGCCATTGAAAAACATCATGTTATTCATATACCAGAAATGTTTGAAGCTACTGACTGAATGAAAAGAGCTGGCATCTCACTCTCTTTGAATCTTCTTTATCATGCTAAGAGGAGCAGGAAAAAGCAAAAAATTTCAGAATTGCACCTTGCAATGTGGAGATATTACTGTTTGTGCATTTACAATATTCATTGATTTTTGCCATTGAAAAACGTCCAGAAATGTTTGAAGCTACTGACTGAATGAAAGGAGCTGGCATCTCACTCTCTTTGAATCTTCTTTATCATGCTAGGATTAGCAGGAAAAAGCAAAAAATTTCAGAATTGCACCTTGCAATGCGGAGAAATTACTGTTTGTGCATTTACAATATTCATTGATTTTTGCCATTGAAAAACATCATGTTATTCATATACCAGAAATGTTTGAAGCTACTGACTGAATGAAAAGAGCTGGCATCTCACTCTCTTTGAATCTTCTTTATCATGCTAAGAGGAGCAGGAAAAAGCAAAAAATTTCAGAATTGCACCTTGCAATGTGGAGATATTACTGTTTGTGCAATTACAATATTCATTGATTTTTGCCATTGAAAAACGTCCAGAAATGTTTGAAGCTACTGACTGAATGAAAGGAGCTGGCATCTCACTCTCTTTGAATCTTCTTTATCATGCTAGGATTAGCAGGAAAAAGCAAAAAATTTCAGAATTGCACCTTGCAATGCGGAGAAATTACTGTTTGTGCATTTACAATATTCATTGATTTTTGCCATTGAAAAACATCATGTTATTCATATACCAGAAATGTTTGAAGCTACTGACTGAATGAAAAGAGCTGGCATCTCACTCTCTTTGAATCTTCTTTATCATGCTAAGAGGAGCAGGAAAAAGCAAAAAATTTCAGAATTGCACCTTGCAATGTGGAGATATTACTGTTTGTGCATTTACAATATTCATTGATTTTTGCCATTGAAAAACGTCCAGAAATGTTTGAAGCTACTGACTGAATGAAAGGAGCTGGCATCTCACTCTCTTTGAATCTTCTTTATCATGCTAGGATTAGCAGGAAAAAGCAAAAAATTTCAGAATTGCACCTTGCAATGCGGAGAAATTACTGTTTGTGCATTTACAATATTCATTGATTTTTGCCATTGAAAAACATCATGTTATTCATATACCAGAAATGTTTGAAGCTACTGACTGAATGAAAAGAGCTGGCATCTCACTCTCTTTGAATCTTCTTTATCATGCTAAGAGGAGCAGGAAAAAGCAAAAAATTTCAGAATTGCACCTTGCAATGTGGAGATATTACTGTTTGTGCATTTACAATATTCATTGATTTTTGCCATTGAAAAACGTCCAGAAATGTTTGAAGCTACTGACTGAATGAAAGGAGCTGGCATCTCACTCTCTTTGAATCTTCTTTATCATGCTAGGATTAGCAGGAAAAAGCAAAAAATTTCAGAATTGCACCTTGCAATGCGGAGAAATTACTGTTTGTGCATTTACAATATTCATTGATTTTTGCCATTGAAAAACATCATGTTATTCATATACCAGAAATGTTTGAAGCTACTGACTGAATGAAAAGAGCTGGCATCTCACTCTCTTTGAATCTTCTTTATCATGCTAGGATTAGCAGGAAAAAGCAAAAAATTTCAGAATTGCACCTTGCAATGTGGAGATATTACTGTTTGTGCATTTACAATATTCATTGATTTTTGCCATTGAAAAACGTCCAGAAATGTTTGAAGCTACTGACTGAATGAAAGGAGCTGGCATCTCACTCTCTTTGAATCTTCTTTATCATGCTAGGATTAGCAGGAAAAAGCAAAAAATTTCAGAATTGCACCTTGCAATGTGGAGATATTACTGTTTGTGCATTTACAATATTCATTGATTTTTGCCATTGAAAAACATCATGTTATTCATATACCAGAAATGTTTGAAGCTACTGACTGAATGAAAGGAGCTGGCATCTCACTCTCTTTGAATCTTCTTTATCATGCTAGGATTAGCAGGAAAAAGCAAAAAAATTCAGAATTGCACCTTGCAATGCGGAGAAATTACTGTTTGTGCATTTACAATATTCATTGATTTTTGCCATTGAAAAACATCATGTTATTCATATACCAGAAATGTTTGAAGCTACTGACTGAATGAAAAGAACTGGCAACTCACTCTCTTTCAATCTTCTTTATCATGCTAAGAGGAGCAGGAAAAAGCAAAAAATTTCAGAATTGCACGTTGCATTGTGGAGATATTACTGTTTGTGCATTTACAATATTCATTGATTTTTGCCATTGAAAAACGTCCAGAAATGTTTGAAGCTACTGACTGAATGAAAAGAGCTGGCATCTCACTCTCTTTGAATCTTCTTTATCATGCTAAGAGGAGCAGGAAAAAGCAAAAAATTTCAGAATTGCACGTTGCAATGTGGAGATATTACTGTTTGTGCATTTACAATATTCATTGATTTTTGCCATTGAAAAACGTCCAGAAATGTTTGAAGCTACTGACTGAATGAAAGGTCGTGGCATCTCACTCTCTTTGAATCTTCTTTATCATGCTAGGATTAGCGGGATAAAGCAAAAAATTTCAGAATTGCACCTTGCAATGCGGAGAAATTATTGTTTGTGCATTTACAATATTCATTGATTTTTGCCATTGAAAAACATCATGTTATTCATATACCAGAAATGTTTGAAGCTACTGACTGAATGAAAAGAGCTGGCATCTCACTCGCTTTGAATCTTCTTTATCATGCCAGGATTAGCAGGAAAAAGCAAAAAATTTCAGAATTGCACCTTGCAATGTGGAGATATTACTGTTTGTGCATTTACAATATTCATTGATTTTTGCCCTTGAAAAACGTCCAGAAATGTTTGAAGCTACTGACTGAATGAAAGGAGCTGGCATCTCACTCTCTTTGAATCTTCTTTATCATGCTAGGATTAGCAGGAAAAAGCAAAAAATTTCAGAATTGCACCTTGCAATGCGGAGAAATTACTGTTTGTGCATTTACAATATTCATTGATTTTTGCCATTGAAAAACATCATGTTATTCATATACCAGAAATGTTTGAAGCTACTGACTGAATGAAAAGAGCTGGCATCTCACTCTCTTTGAATCTTCTTTATCATGCTAAGAGGAGCAGGAAAAAGCAAAAAATTTCAGAATTGCACGTTGCAATGTGGAGATATTACTGTTTGTGCATTTACAATATTCATTGATTTTTGCCATTGAAAAACGTCCAGAAATGTTTGAAGCTACTGACTGAATGAAAGGATCTGGCATCTCACTCTCTTTGAATCTTCTTTATCATGCTAGGATTAGCAGGAAAAAGCAAAAAATTTCAGAATTGCACCTTGCAATGCGGAGAAATTACTGTTTGTGCATTTACAATATTCATTGATTTTTGCCATTGAAAAACATCATGTTATTCATATACCAGAAATGTTTGAAGCTACTGACTGAATGAAAAGAGCTGGCATCTCACTCTCTTTGAATCTTTATCTTGCTAGGATTAGCAGGAAAAAGCAAAAAATTTCAGAATTGCACCTTGCAATGTGGAGATATTGCTGTTTGTGCATTTACAATATTCATTGATTTTTGCCATTGAAAAACGTCCAGAAATGTTTGAAGCTACTGACTGAATGAAAGGTCGTGGCATCTCACTCTCTTTGAATCTTCTTTATCATGCTAGGATTAGCAGGAAAAAGCAAAAAATTTCAGAATTGCACCTTGCAATGCGGAGAAATTACTGTTTGTGCATTTACAATATTCATTGACTTTTGCCATTGAAAAACATCATGTTATTCATATACCAGAAATGTTTGAAGCTACTGACTGAATGAAAAGAGCTGGCATCTCACTCTCTTTGAATCTTCTTTATCATGCCAGGATTAGCAGGAAAAAGCAAAAAATTTCAGAATTGCACCTTGCAATGTGGAGATATTACTGTTTGTGCATTTACAATATTCATTGATTTTTGCCATTGAAAAAGTCCAGAAATGTTTTAAGCTACTGACTGAATGAAAAGAGCTGGCATCTCACTCTCTTTGAATCTTCTTTATCATGCTAAGAGGAGCAGGAAAAAGCAAAAAATTTCAGAATTGCACGTTGCAATGTGGAGATATTACTGTTTGTGCATTTACAATATTCATTGATTTTTGCCATTGAAAAACGTCCAGAAATGTTTGAAGCTACTGACTGAATGAAAGGAGCTGGCATCTCACTCTCTTTGAATCTTCTTTATCATGCTAGAATTAGCAGGAAAAAGCAAAAAATTTCAGAATTGCCCCTTGCAATACGGAGAAATTACTGTTTGTGCATTTACAATATTCATTGATTTTTGCCATTGAAAAACATCATGTTATTCATATACCAGAAATGTTTGAAGCTACTGACTGAATGAAAAGAGCTGGCATCTCACTCTCTTTGAATCTTCTTTATCATGCCAGGATTAGCAGGAAAAAGCAAAAAATTTCAGAATTGCACCTTGCAATGTGGAGATATTACTGTTTGTGCATTTACAATATTCATTGATTTTTGCCATTGAAAAACGTCCAGAAATGTTTGAAGCTACTGACTGAATGAAAGGAGCTGGCATCTCACTCTCTTTGAATCTTCTTTATCATTCTAGGATTAGCAGGAAAAAGCAAAAAATTTCAGAATTGCACCTTGCAATGCGGAGAAATTACTGTTTGTGCATTTACAATATTCATTGATTTTTGCCATTGAAAAACATCATGTTATTCATATACCAGAAATGTTTGAAGCTACTGACTGAATGAAAAGAGCTGGCATCTCACTCTCTTTGAATCTTCTTTATCATGCTAAGAGGAGCAGGAAAAAGCAAAAAATTTCAGAATTGCACCTTGCAATGTGGAGATATTACTGTTTGTGCATTTACAATATTCATTGATTTTTGCCATTGAAAAACGTCCAGAAATGTTTGAAGCTACTGACTGAATGAAAGGAGCTGGCATCTCACTCTCTTTGAATCTTCTTTATCATGCTAGGATTAGCAGGAAAAAGCAAAAAATTTCAGAATTGCACCTTGCAATGCGGAGAAATTACTGTTTGTGCATTTACAATATTCATTGATTTTTGCCATTGAAAAACATCATGTTATTCATATACCAGAAATGTTTGAAGTTACTGACTGAATGAAAAGAGCTGGCATCTCACTCTCTTTGAATCTTCTTTATCATGCTAAGAGGAGCAGGAAAAAGCAAAAAATTTCAGAATTGCACCTTGCAATGTGGAGATATTACTGTTTGTGCAATTACAATATTCATTGATTTTTGCCATTGAAAAACGTCCAGAAATGTTTGAAGCTACTGACTGAATGAAAGGAGCTGGCATCTCACTCTCTTTGAATCTTCTTTATCATGCTAGGATTAGCAGGAAAAAGCAAAAAATTTCAGAATTGCACCTTGCAATGCGGAGAAATTACTGTTTGTGCATTTACAATATTCATTGATTTTTGCCATTGAAAAACATCATGTTATTCATATACCAGAAATGTTTGAAGCTACTGACTGAATGAAAAGAGCTGGCATCTCACTCTCTTTGAATCTTCTTTATCATGCTAAGAGGAGCAGGAAAAAGCAAAAAATTTCAGAATTGCACGTTGCAATGTGGAGATATTACTGTTTGTGCATTTACAATATTCATTGATTTTTGCTATTGAAAAACGTCCAGAAATGTTTGAAGCTAATGACTGAATGAAAGGAGCTGGCATCTCACTCTCTTTGAATCTTCTTTATCAGGCTAGGATTAGCAGGAAAAAGCAAAAAATTTCAGAATTGCACCTTGCAATGCGGAGAAATTACTGTTTGTGCATTTACAATATTGATTGATTTTTGCCATTGAAAAACATCATGTTATTCATATACCAGAAATGTTTGAAGCTACTGACTGAATGAAAAGAGCTGGCATCTCACTCTCTTTGAATCTTCTTTATCATGCTAAGAGGAGCAGGAAAAAGCAAAAAATTTCAGAATTGCACCTTGCAATGTGGAGATATTACTGTTTGTGCATTTACAATATTCATTGATTTTTGCCATTGAAAAACGTCCAGAAATGTTTGAAGCTACTGACTGAATGAAAGGAGCTGGCATCTCACTCTCTTTGAATCTTCTTTATCATGCTAGGATTAGCAGGAAAAAGCAAAAAATTTCAGAATTGCACCTTGCAATGCGGAGAAATTACTGTTTGTGCATTTACAATATTCATTGATTTTTGCCATTGAAAAACATCATGTTATTCATATACCAGAAATGTTTGAAGCTACTGACTGAATGAAAAGAGCTGGCATCTCACTCTCTTTGAATCTTCTTTATCATGCTAGGATTAGCAGGAAAAAGCAAAAAATTTCAGAATTGCACCTTGCAATGTGGAGATATTACTGTTTGTGCATTTACAATATTCATTGATTTTTGCCATTGAAAAACGTCCAGAAATGTTTGAAGCTACTGACTGAATGAAAGGAGCTGGCATCTCACTCTCTTTGAATCTTCTTTATCATGCTAGGATTAGCAGGAAAAAGCAAAAAATTTCAGAATTGCACCTTGCAATGTGGAGATATTACTGTTTGTGCATTTACAATATTCATTGATTTTTGCCATTGAAAAACATCATGTTATTCATATACCAGAAATGTTTGAAGCTACTGACTGAATGAAAAGAGCTGGCATCTCACTCTCTTTGAATCTTCTTTATCATGCTAAGAGGAGCAGGAAAAAGCAAAAAATTTCAGAATTGCACCTTGCAATGTGGAGATATTACTGTTTGTGCATTTACAATATTCATTGATTTTTGCCATTGAAAAACGTCCAGAAATGTTTGAAGCTACTGACTGAATGAAAGGAGCTGGCATCTCACTCTCTTTGAATCTTCTTTATCATGCTAGGATTAGCAGGAAAAGCAAAAAATTTCAGAATTGCACCTTGCAATGCGGAGAAATTACTGTTTGTGCATTTACAATATTCATTGATTTTTGCCATTGAAAAACATCATGTTATTCATATACCAGAAATGTTTGAAGCTACTGACTGAATGAAAAGAGCTGGCATCTCACTCTCTTTGAATCTTCTTTATTATGCTAAGAGGAGCAGGAAAAAGCAAAAAATTTCAGAATTGCACCTTGCAATGTGGAGATATTACTGTTTGTGCATTTACAATATTCATTGATTTTTGCCATTGAAAAACGTCCAGAAATGTTTGAAGCTACTGACTGAATGAAAGGAGCTGGCATCTCACTCTCTTTGAATCTTCTTTATCATGCTAGGATTAGCAGGAAAAAGCAACAAATTTCAGAATTGCACCTTGCAATGCGGAGAAATTACTGTTTGTGCATTTACAATATTCATTGATTTTTGCCATTGAAAAACATCATGTTATTCATATACCAGAAATGTTTGAAGCTACTGACTGAATGAAAAGAGCTGGCATCTCACTCTCTTTGAATCTTCTTTATCATGCTAAGAGGAGCAGGAAAAAGCAAAACATTTCAGAATTGCACCTTGCAATGTGGAGATATTACTGTTTGTGCATTTACAATATTCATTGATTTTTGCCATTGAAAAACGTCCAGAAATGTTTGAAGCTACTGACTGAATGAAAGGAGCTGGCATCTCACTCTCTTTGAATCTTCTTTATCATGCTAGGATTAGCAGGAAAAAGCAAAAAATTTCAGAATTGCACCTTGCAATGCGGAGAAATTACTGTTTGTGCATTTACAATATTCATTGATTTTTGCCATTGAAAAACATCATGTTATTCATATACCAGAAATGTTTGAAGCTACTGACTGAATGAAAAGAGCTGGCATCTCACTCTCTTTGAATCTTCTTTATCATGCTAGGATTAGCAGGAAAAAGCAAAAAATTTCAGAATTGCACCTTGCAATGTGGAGATATTACTGTTTGTGCATTTACAATATTCATTGATTTTTGCCATTGAAAAACGTCCAGAAATGTTTGAAGCTACTGACTGAATGAAAGGAGCTGGCATCTCACTCTCTTTGAATCTTCTTTATCATGCTAGGATTAGCAGAAAAAAGCAAAAAATTTCAGAATTGCACATTGCAATGTGGAGTTATTACTGTTTGTGCATTTACAATATTCATTGATTTTTGCCATTGAAAAATGTCCAGAAATGTTTGAAGCTACTGACTGAATGAAAGGAGCTGGCATCTCACTCTCTTTGAATCTTCTTTATCATGCTAGGATTAGCAGGAAAAAGCAAAAAAATTCAGAATTGCACTGTGCAATGTGGAGATATTACTGTTTGTGCATTTACAATATTCATTGATTTTTGCCATTGAAAAATATCATGTTATTCATATACCAGAAATGTTTGAAGCTACTGACTGAATGAAAAGAGCTGGCATCTCACTCTCTTTGATTCTACTTTATCATGCTAAGAGGAGCAGGAAAAAGCAAAAAATTTCAGAATTGCACCTTGCAATGTGGAGATATTACTGTTTGTGCATTTACAATATTCATTGATTTTTGCCATTGAAAAACGTCCAGAAATGTTTGAAGCTACTGAATGAATGAAAGGAGCTGGCATCTCACTCTCTTTGAATCTTCTTTATCATGCTAGGATTAGCAGGAAAAAGCAAAAAATTTCAGAATTGCACCTTGCAATGTGGAGATATTACTGTTTGTGCATTTACAATATTCATTGATTTTTGCCATTGAAAAACGTCCAGAAATGTTTGAAGCTACTGACTGAATGAAAGGAGCTGGCATCTCACTCTCTTTGAATCTTCTTTATCATGCTAGGATTAGCAGAAAAAAGCAAAAAATTTCAGAATTGCACCTTGCAATGTGGAGTTATTACTGTTTGTGCATTTACAATATTCATTGATTTTTGCCATTGAAAAATGTCCAGAAATGTTTGAAGCTACTGACTGAATGAAAGGAGCTGGCATCTCACTCTCTTTGAATCTTCTTTATCATGCTAGGATTAGCAGGAAAAAGCAAAAAAATTCAGAATTGCACTGTGCAATGTGGAGATATTACTGTTTGTGCATTTACAATATTCATTGATTTTTGCCATTGAAAAATATCATGTTATTCATATACCAGAAATGTTTGAAGCTACTGACTGAATGAAAAGAGCTGGCATCTCACTCTTTTTAATCTACTTTATCATGCTAAGAGGAGCAGGAAAAAGCAAAAAATTTCAGAATTGCATCTTGCAATGTGGAGATATTACTGTTTGTGCATTTACAATATTCATTGATTTTTGCCATTGAAAAACGTCCAGAAATGTTTGAAGCTACTGACTGAATGAAAGGAGCTGGCATCTCACTCTCTTTGAATCTTCTTTTTCATGCTAGGATTAGCAGGAAAAAGCAAAAAATTTCAGAATTGCACCTTGCAATGCGGAGAAATTACTGTTTGTGCATTTACAATATTCATTGATTTTTGCCATTGAAAAACATCATGTTATTCATATACCAGAAATGTTTGAAGCTACTGACTGAATGAAAAGAGCTGGCATCTCACTCTCTTTGAATCTTCTTTATCATGCTAAGAGGAGCAGGATAAAGCAAAAAATTTCAGAATTGCACCTTGCAATGTGGAGATATTACTGTTTGTGCATTTACAATATTCATTGATTTTTGCCATTGAAAAACGTCCAGAAATGTTTGAAGCTACTGACTGAATGAAAGGAGCTGGCATCTCACTCTCTTTGAATCTTCTTTATCATGCTAGGATTAGCAGGAAAAAGCAACAAATTTCAGAATTGCACCTTGCAATGCGGAGAAATTACTGTTTGTGCATTTACAATATTCATTGATTTTTGCCATTGAAAAACATCATGTTATTCATATACCAGAAATGTTTGAAGCTACTGACTGAATGAAAAGAGCTGGCATCTCACTCTCTTTGAATCTTCTTTATCATGCTAAGAGGAGCAGGAAAAAGCAAAACATTTCAGAATTGCACCTTGCAATGTGGAGATATTACTGTTTGTGCATTTACAATATTCATTGATTTTTGCCATTGAAAAACGTCCAGAAATGTTTGAAGCTACTGACTGAATGAAAGGAGCTGGCATCTCACTCTCTTTGAATCTTCTTTATCATGCTAGGATTAGCAGGAAAAAGCAAAAAATTTCAGAATTGCACCTTGCAATGCGGAGAAATTACTGTTTGTGCATTTACAATATTCATTGATTTTTGCCATTGAAAAACATCATGTTATTCATATACCAGAAATGTTTGAAGCTACTGACTGAATGAAAAGAGCTGGCATCTCACTCTCTTTGAATCTTCTTTATCATGCTAGGATTAGCAGGAAAAAGCAAAAAATTTCAGAATTGCACCTTGCAATGTGGAGATATTACTGTTTGTGCATTTACAATATTCATTGATTTTTGCCATTGAAAAACGTCCAGAAATGTTTGAAGCTACTGACTGAATGAAAGGAGCTGGCATCTCACTCTCTTTGAATCTTCTTTATCATGCTAGGATTAGCAGAAAAAAGCAAAAAATTTCAGAATTGCACATTGCAATGTGGAGTTATTACTGTTTGTGCATTTACAATATTCATTGATTTTTGCCATTGAAAAACGTCCAGAAATGTTTGAAGCTACTGACTGAATGAAAGGAGCTGGCATCTCACTCTCTTTGAATCTTCTTTATCATGCTAGGATTAGCAGGAAAAAGCAAAAAAATTCAGAATTGCACTGTGCAATGTGGAGATATTACTGTTTGTGCATTTACAATATTCATTGATTTTTGCCATTGAAAAATATCATGTTATTCATATACCAGAAATGTTTGAAGCTACTGACTGAATGAAAAGAGCTGGCATCTCACTCTCTTTGATTCTACTTTATCATGCTAAGAGGAGCAGGAAAAAGCAAAAAATTTCAGAATTGCACCTTGCAATGTGGAGATATTACTGTTTGTGCATTTACAATATTCATTGATTTTTGCCATTGAAAAACGTCCAGAAATGTTTGAAGCTACTGACTGAATGAAAGGAGCTGGCATCTCACTCTCTTTGAATCTTCTTTATCATGCTAGGATTAGCAGGAAAAAGCAAAAAATTTCAGAATTGCACCTTGCAATGTGGAGATATTACTGTTTGTGCATTTACAATATTCATTGATTTTTGCCATTGAAAAACGTCCAGAAATGTTTGAAGCTACTGACTGAATGAAAGGAGCTGGCATCTCACTCTCTTTGAATCTTCTTTATCATGCTAGGATTAGCAGAAAAAAGCAAAAAATTTCAGAATTGCACCTTGCAATGTGGAGTTATTACTGTTTGTGCATTTACAATATTCATTGATTTTTGCCATTGAAAAATGTCCAGAAATGTTTGAAGCTACTGACTGAATGAAAGGAGCTGGCATCTCACTCTCTTTGAATCTTCTTTATCATGCTAGGATTAGCAGGAAAAAGCAAAAAAATTCAGAATTGCACTGTGCAATGTGGAGATATTACTGTTTGTGCATTTACAATATTCATTGATTTTTGCCATTGAAAAATATCATGTTATTCATATACCAGAAATGTTTGAAGCTACTGACTGAATGAAAAGAGCTGGCATCTCACTCTCTTTGAATCTACTTTATCATGCTAAGAGGAGCAGGAAAAAGCAAAAAATTTCAGAATTGCATCTTGCAATGTGGAGATATTACTGTTTGTGCATTTACAATATTCATTGATTTTTGCCATTGAAAAACGTCCAGAAATGTTTGAAGCTACTGACTGAATGAAAGGAGCTGGCATCTCACTCTCTTTGAATCTTCTTTTTCATGCTAGGATTAGCAGGAAAAAGCAAAAAATTTCAGAATTGCACCTTGCAATGCGGAGAAATTACTGTTTGTGCATTTACAATATTCATTGATTTTTGCCATTGAAAAACATCATGTTATTCATATACCAGAAATGTTTGAAGCTACTGACTGAATGAAAAGAGCTGGCATCTCACTCTCTTTGAATCTTCTTTATCATGCTAAGAGGAGCAGGATAAAGCAAAAAAATTCAGAATTGCACCTTGCAATGTGGAGATATTACTGTTTGTGCATTTACAATATTCATTGATTTTTGCCATTGAAAAACGTCCAGAAATGTTTGAAGCTACTGACTGAATGAAAGGAGCTGGCATCTCACTCTCTTTGAATCTTCTTTATCATGCTAGGATTAGCAGGAAAAAGCAAAAAAATTCAGAATTGCACCTTGCAATGTGGAGAAATTACTGTTTGTGCATTTACAATATTCATTGATTTTTGCCATTGAAAAACATCGTTATTCATATACCAGAAATGTTTGAAGCTACTGACTGAATGAAAAGAGCTGGCATCTCACTCTCTTTGAATCTTCTTTATCATGCTAAGAGGAGCAGGAAAAAGCAAAAAATTTCAGAATTGCACGTTGCAATGTGGAGATATTGCTGTTTGTGCATTTACAACATTCATTGATTTTTGCCATTGAAAAACGTCCAGAAATGTTTGAAGCTACTGACTGAATGAAAGGAGCTGGCATCTCACTCTCTTTGAATCTTCTTTATCATGCTAGGATTAGCAGGAAAAAGCAAAAAATTTCAGAATTGCACCTTGCAATGTGGAGATATTACTGTTTGTGCATTTACAATATTCATTGATTTTTGCCATTGAAAAATGTCCAGAAATGTTTGAAGCTACTGACTGAATGAAAGGAGCTGGCATCTCACTCTCCTTGAATCTTCTTTATCATGCTAGGATTAGCAGGAAAAAGCAAAAAATTTCAGAATTGCACCTTGCAATGTGGAGAAATTACTGTTTGTGCATTTACAATATTCATTGATTTTTGCCATTGAAAAACATTGTTATTCTTATTCCAGAAATGTTTGAAGCTACTGACTGAATGAAAAGAGCTGGCATCTCACTCTCTTTGAATCTTCTTTATCATGCTAAGAGGAGCAGGAAAAAGCAAAAAATTTCAGAATTGCACGTTGCAATGTGGAGATATTACTCTTTGTGCATTTACAATATTCATTGATTTTTGCCATTGAAAAACGTCCAGAAATGTTTGAAGCTACTGACTGAATGAAAGGAGCTGGCATCTCACTCTCTTTGAATCTTCTTTATCATGCTAGGATTAGCAGGAAAAAGCAAAAAATTTCAGAATTGCACCTTGCAATGCGGAGAAATTACTGTTTGTGCATTTACAATATTCATTGATTTTTGCCATTGAAAAACATCATGTTATTCATATACCAGAAATGTTTGAAGCTACTGACTGAATGAAAAGAGCTGGCATCTCACTCTCTATGAATCTTCTTTATCATGTCAGGATTAGCAGGAAAAAGCAAAAAATTTCAGAATTGCACCTTGCAATGTGGAGATATTACTGTTTGTGCATTTACAATATTCATTGATTTTTGCCATTGAAAAACGTCCAGAAATGTTTGAAGCTACTGACTGAATTAAAGGAGCTGGCATCTCACTCTCTTTGAATCTTCTTTATCATGCTAGGATTAGCAGGAAAAAGCAACAAATTTCAGAATTGAACCTTGCAATGCGTAGAAATTACTGTTTGTGCATTTACAATATTCATTGATTTTTGCCATTGAAAAACATCATGTTATTCATATACCAGAAATGTTTGAAGCTACTGACTGAATGAAAAGAGCTGGCATCTCACTCTCTTTGAATCTTTATCATGCTAAGAGGAGCAGGAAAAAGCAAAAAATTTCAGAATTGCACCTTGCAATGTGGAGATATTACTGTTTGTGCATTTACAATATTCATTGATTTTTGCCATTGAAAAACGTCCAGAAATGTTTGAAGCTACTGACTGAATGAAAGGAGCTGGCATCTCACTCTCTTTGAATCTTCTTTATCATGCTAGGATTAGCAGGAAAAAGCAAAAAATTTCAGAATTGCACCTTTTAATGCGGAGAAATTACTGTTTGTGCATATACAATATTCATTGATTTTTGCCATTGAAAAACATCATGTTATTCATATACCAGAAATGTTTGAAGCTACTGACTGAATGAAAAGAGCTGGCATCTCACTCTCTTTGAATCTTCTTTATCATGCTAAGAGGAGCAGGAAAAAGCAACAAATTTCAGAATTGCACCTTGCAATGTGGAGATATTACTGTTTGTGCATTTACAATATTCATTGATTTTTGCCATTGAAAAACGTCCAGAAATGTTTGAAGCTACTGACTGAATGAAAGGAGCTGGCATCTCACTCTCTTTGAATCTTCTTTATCTTGCTAGGATTAGCAGGAAAAAGCAAAAAATTTCAGAATTGCACCTTGCAATGCGGAGAAATTACTGTTTGTGCATTTACAATATTCATTGATTTTTGCCATTGAAAAACATCATGTTATTCATATACCAGAAATGTTTGAAGCTACTGACTGAATGAAAAGAGCTGGCATCTCACTCTCTTTGAATCTTCTTTATCATGCCAGGATTAGCAGGAAAAAGCAAAAAATTTCAGAATTGCACCTTGCAATGTGGAGATATTACTGTTTGTGCATTTACAATATTCATTGATTTTTGCCATTGAAAAACGTCCAGAAATGTTTGAAGCTACTGACTGAATGAAAGGAGCTGGCATCTCACTCTCTTTGAATCTTCTTTATCATGCTAGGATTAGCAGGAAAAAGCAAAAAATTTCAGAATTGCACCTTGCAATGCGTAGAAATTACTGTTTGTGCATTTACAATATTCATTGATTTTTGCCATTGAAAAACATCATGTTATTCATATACCAGAAATGTTTGAAGCTACTGACTGAATGAAAAGAGCTGGCATCTCACTCTCTTTGAATCTTCTTTATCATGCTAAGAGGAGCAGGAAAAAGCAAAAAATTTCAGAATTGCACGTTGCAATGTGGAGATATTACTGTTTGTGCATTTACAATATTCATTGATTTTTGCCATTGAAAAACGTCCAGAAATCTTTGAAGCTACTGACTGAATGAAAGGAGCTGGCATCTCACTCTCTTTGAATCTTCTTTATCATGCTAGGATTAGCAGGAAAAAGCAAAAAATTTCAGAATTGCACCTTGCAATGCGGAGAAATTACTGTTTGTGCATTTACAATATTCATTGATTTTTGCCATTGAAAAACATCATGTTATTCATATACCAGAAATGTTTGAAGCTACTGACTGAATGAAAAGAGCTGGCATCTCACTCTCTTTGAATCTTCTTTATCATGCCAAGATTAGCAGGAAAAAGCAAAAAATTTCAGAATTGCACCTTGCAATGTGGAGATATTAGTTTGTGCATTTACAATATTCATTGATTTTTGCCATTGAAAAACGTCCAGAAATGTTTGAAGCTACTGACTGAATGAAAGGAGCTGGCATCTCACTCTCTTTGAATCTTCTTTATCATGCTAGGATTAGCAGGAAAAAGCAAAAAATTTCAGAATTGCACCTTGCAATGCGGAGAAATTACTGTTTGTGCATTTACAATATTCATTGATTTTTGACATTGAAAAACATCATGTTATTCATATACCAGAAATGTTTGAAGCTACTGACTGAATGAAAAGAGCTGGCATCTCACTCTCTTTGAATCTTCTTTATCATGCTAAGAGGAGCAGGAAAAAGCAAAAAATTTCAGAATTGCACGTTGCAATGTGGAGATATTACTCTTTGTGCATTTACAATATTCATTGATTTTTGCCATTGAAAAACGTCCAGAAATGTTTGAAGCTACTGACTCAATGAAAGGAGCTGGCATCTCACTCTCTTTGAATCTTCTTTATCATGCTAGGATTAGCAGGAAAAAGCAAAAAATTTCAGAATTGCACCTTGCAATGCGGAGAAATTACTGTTTGTGCATTTACAATATTCATTGATTTTTGCCATTGAAAAACATCATGTTATTCATATCTTCTTTATCATGTCAGGATTAGCAGGAAAAAGCAAAAAATTTCAGAATTGCACCTTGCAATGTGGAGATATTACTGTTTGTGCATTTACAATATTCATTGATTTTTGCCATTGAAAAACGTCCAGAAATGTTTGAAGCTACTGACTGAATTAAAGGAGCTGGCATCTCACTCTCTTTGAATCTTCTTTATCATGCTAGGATTAGCAGGAAAAAGCAACAAATTTCAGAATTGAACCTTGCAATGCGTAGAAATTACTGTTTGTGCATTTACAATATTCATTGATTTTTGCCATTGAAAAACATCATGTTATTCATATACCAGAAATGTTTGAAGCTACTGACTGAATGAAAAGAGCTGGCATCTCACTCTCTTTGAATCTTTATCATGCTAAGAGGAGCAGGAAAAAGCAAAAAATTTCAGAATTGCACCTTGCAATGTGGAGATATTACTGTTTGTGCATTTACAATATTCATTGATTTTTGCCATTGAAAAACGTCCAGAAATGTTTGAAGCTACTGACTGAATGAAAGGAGCTGGCATCTCACTCTCTTTGAATCTTCTTTATCATGCTAGGATTAGCAGGAAAAAGCAAAAAATTTCAGAATTGCACCTTGTAATGCGGAGAAATTACTGTTTGTGCATATACAATATTCATTGATTTTTGCCATTGAAAAACATCATGTTATTCATATACCAGAAATGTTTGAAGCTACTGACTGAATGAAAAGAGCTGGCATCTCACTCTCTTTGAATCTTCTTTATCATGCTAAGAGGAGCAGGAAAAAGCAACAAATTTCAGAATTGCACCTTGCAATGTGGAGATATTACTGTTTGTGCATTTACAATATTCATTGATTTTTGCCATTGAAAAACGTCCAGAAATGTTTGAAGCTACTGACTGAATGAAAGGAGCTGGCATCTCACTCTCTTTGAATCTTCTTTATCTTGCTAGGATTAGCAGGAAAAAGCAAAAAATTTCAGAATTGCACCTTGCAATGCGGAGAAATTACTGTTTGTGCATTTACAATATTCATTGATTTTTGCCATTGAAAAACATCATGTTATTCATATACCAGAAATGTTTGAAGCTACTGACTGAATGAAAAGAGCTGGCATCTCACTCTCTTTGAATCTTCTTTATCATGCCAGGATTAGCAGGAAAAAGCAAAAAATTTCAGAATTGCACCTTGCAATGTGGAGATATTACTGTTTGTGCATTTACAATATTCATTGATTTTTGCCATTGAAAAACGTCCAGAAATCTTTGAAGCTACTGACTGAATGAAAGGAGCTGGCATCTCACTCTCTTTGAATCTTCTTTATCATGCTAGGATTAGCAGGAAAAAGCAAAAAATTTCAGAATTGCACCTTGCAAGGCGGAGAAATTACTGTTTGTGCATTTACAATATTCATTGATTTTTGCCATTGAAAAACATCATGTTATTCATATACCAGAAATGTTTGAAGCTACTGACTGAATGAAAAGAGCTGGCATCTCACTCTCTTTGAATCTTCTTTATCATGCTAAGAGGAGCAGGAAAAAGCAAAAAATTTCAGAATTGCACGTTGCAATGTGGAGATATTACTGTTTGTGCATTTACAATATTCATTGATTTTTGCCATTGAAAAACGTCCAGAAATCTTTGAAGCTACTGACTGAATGAAAGGAGCTGGCATCTCACTCTCTTTGAATCTTCTTTATCATGCTAGGATTAGCAGGAAAAAGCAAAAAATTTCAGAATTGCACCTTGCAATGCGGAGAAATTACTGTTTGTGCATTTACAATATTCATTGATTTTAGCCATTGAAAAACATCATGTTATTCATATACCAGAAATGTTTGAAGCTACTGACTGAATGAAAAGAGCTGGCATCTCACTCTCTTTGAATCTTCTTTATCATGCCAAGATTAGCAGGAAAAAGCAAAAAATTTCAGAATTGCACCTTGCAATGTGGAGATATTAGTTTGTGCATTTACAATATTCATTGATTTTTGCCATTGAAAAACGTCCAGAAATGTTTGAAGCTACTGACTGAATGAAAGGAGCTGGCATCTCACTCTCTTTGAATCTTCTTTATCATGCTAGGATTAGCAGGAAAAAGCAAAAAATTTCAGAATTGCACCTTGCAATGCGGAGAAATTACTGTTTGTGCATTTACAATATTCATTGATTTTTGACATTGAAAAACATCATGTTATTCATATACCAGAAATGTTTGAAGCTACTGACTGAATGAAAAGAGCTGGCATCTCACTCTCTTTGAATCTTCTTTATCATGCTAAGAGGAGCAGGAAAAAGCAAAAAATTTCAGAATTGCACGTTGCAATGTGGAGATATTACTCTTTGTGCATTTACAATATTCATTGATTTTTGCCATTGAAAAACGTCCAGAAATGTTTGAAGCTACTGACTCAATGAAAGGAGCTGGCATCTCACTCTCTTTGAATCTTCTTTATCATGCTAGGATTAGCAGGAAAAAGCAAAAAATTTCAGAATTGCACCTTGCAATGCGGAGAAATTACTGTTTGTGCATTTACAATATTCATTGATTTTTGCCATTGAAAAACATCATGTTATTCATATCTTCTTTATCATGTCAGGATTAGCAGGAAAAAGCAAAAAATTTCAGAATTGCACCTTGCAATGTGGAGATATTACTGTTTGTGCATTTACAATATTCATTGATTTTTGCCATTGAAAAACGTCCAGAAATGTTTGAAGCTACTGACTGAATTAAAGGAGCTGGCATCTCACTCTCTTTGAATCTTCTTTATCATGCTAGGATTAGCAGGAAAAAGCAACAAATTTCAGAATTGAACCTTGCAATGCGTAGAAATTACTGTTTGTGCATTTACAATATTCATTGATTTTTGCCATTGAAAAACATCATGTTATTCATATACCAGAAATGTTTGAAGCTACTGACTGAATGAAAAGAGCTGGCATCTCACTCTCTTTGAATCTTTATCATGCTAAGAGGAGCAGGAAAAAGCAAAAAATTTCAGAATTGCACCTTGCAATGTGGAGATATTACTGTTTGTGCATTTACAATATTCATTGATTTTTGCCATTGAAAAACGTCCAGAAATGTTTGAAGCTACTGACTGAATGAAAGGAGCTGGCATCTCACTCTCTTTGAATCTTCTTTATCATGCTAGGATTAGCAGGAAAAAGCAAAAAATTTCAGAATTGCACCTTGTAATGCGGAGAAATTACTGTTTGTGCATATACAATATTCATTGATTTTTGCCATTGAAAAACATCATGTTATTCATATACCAGAAATGTTTGAAGCTACTGACTGAATGAAAAGAGCTGGCATCTCACTCTCTTTGAATCTTCTTTATCATGCTAAGAGGAGCAGGAAAAAGCAACAAATTTCAGAATTGCACCTTGCAATGTGGAGATATTACTGTTTGTGCATTTACAATATTCATTGATTTTTGCCATTGAAAAACGTCCAGAAATGTTTGAAGCTACTGACTGAATGAAAGGAGCTGGCATCTCACTCTCTTTGAATCTTCTTTATCTTGCTAGGATTAGCAGGAAAAAGCAAAAAATTTCAGAATTGCACCTTGCAATGCGGAGAAATTACTGTTTGTGCATTTACAATATTCATTGATTTTTGCCATTGAAAAACATCATGTTATTCATATACCAGAAATGTTTGAAGCTACTGACTGAATGAAAAGAGCTGGCATCTCACTCTCTTTGAATCTTCTTTATCATGCCAGGATTAGCAGGAAAAAGCAAAAAATTTCAGAATTGCACCTTGCAATGTGGAGATATTACTGTTTGTGCATTTACAATATTCATTGATTTTTGCCATTGAAAAACGTCCAGAAATGTTTGAAGCTACTGACTGAATGAAAGGAGCTGGCATCTCACTCTCTTTGAATCTTCTTTATCATGCTAGGATTAGCAGGAAAAAGCAAAAAATTTCAGAATTGCACCTTGCAAGGCGGAGAAATTACTGTTTGTGCATTTACAATATTCATTGATTTTTGCCATTGAAAAACATCATGTTATTCATATACCAGAAATGTTTGAAGCTACTGACTGAATGAAATGAGCTGGCATCTCACTCTCTTTGAATCTTCTTTATCATGCTAAGAGGAGCAGGAAAAAGCAAAAAATTTCAGAATTGCACGTTGCAATGTGGAGATATTACTGTTTGTGCATTTACAATATTCATTGATTTTTGCCATTGAAAAACGTCCAGAAATCTTTGAAGCTACTGACTGAATGAAAGGAGCTGGCATCTCACTCTCTTTGAATCTTCTTTATCATGCTAGGATTAGCAGGAAAAAGCAAAAAATTTCAGAATTGCACCTTGCAATGCGGAGAAATTACTGTTTGTGCATTTACAATATTCATTGATTTTTGCCATTGAAAAACATCATGTTATTCATATACCAGAAATGTTTGAAGCTACTGACTGAATGAAAAGAGCTGGCATCTCACTCTCTTTGAATCTTCTTTATCATGCCAAGATTAGCAGGAAAAAGCAAAAAATTTCAGAATTGCACCTTGCAATGTGGAGATATTAGTTTGTGCATTTACAATATTCATTGATTTTTGCCATTGAAAAACGTCCAGAAATGTTTGAAGCTACTGACTGAATGAAAGGAGCTGGCATCTCACTCTCTTTGAATCTTCTTTATCATGCTAGGATTAGCAGGAAAAAGCAAAAAATTTCAGAATTGCACCTTGCAATGCGGAGAAATTACTGTTTGTGCATTTACAATATTCATTGATTTTTGCCATTGAAAAACATCATGTTATTCATATACCAGAAATGTTTGAAGCTACTGACTGAATGAAAAGAGCTGGCATCTCACTCTCTTTGAATCTTCTTTATCATGCTAAGAGGAGCAGGAAAAAGCAAAAAATTTCAGAATTGCACCTTGCAATGTGGAGATATTACTGTTTGTGCATTTACAATATTCATTGATTTTTGCCATTTTAAAACGTCCAGAAATGTTTGAAGCTACTGACTGAATGAAAGGAGCTGGCATCTCACTCTCTTTGAATCTTCTTTATCATGCTAGGATTAGCAGGAAAAAGCAAAAAATTTCAGAATTGCACCTTGCAATGCGGAGAAATTACTGTTTGTGCATTTACAATATTCATTGATTTTTGCCATTGAAAAACATCATGTTATTCATATACCAGAAATGTTTGAAGCTACTGACTGAATGAAAAGAGCTGGCATCTCACTCTCTTTGAATCTTCTTTATCATGCCAGGATTAGCAGGAAAAAGCAAAAAATTTCAGAATTGCACCTTGCAATGTGGAGATATTACTGTTTGTGCATTTACAATATTCATTGATTTTTGCCATTGAAAAACGTCCAGAAATGTTTGAAGCTACTGACTGAATGAAAGGAGCTGGCATCTCACTCTCTTTGAATCTTCTTTATCATGCTAGGATTAGCAGGAAAAAGCAAAAAATTTCAGAATTGCACCTTGCAATGCGGAGAAATTACTGTTTGTGCATTTACAATATTCATTGATTTTTGCCATTGAAAAACATCATGTTATTCATATACCAGAAATGTTTGAAGCTACTGACTGAATGAAAAGAGCTGGCATCTCACTCTCTTTGAATCTTTATCATGCTAAGAGGAGCAGGAAAAAGCAAAAAATTTCAGAATTGCACCTTGCAATGTGGAGATATTACTGTTTGTGCATTTACAATATTCATTGATTTTTGCCATTGAAAAACGTCCAGAAATGTTTGAAGCTACTGACTGAATGAAAGGAGCTGGCATCTCACTCTCTTTGAATCTTCTTTATCATGCTAGGATTAGCAGGAAAAAGCAAAAAATTTCAGAATTGCACCTTGCAATGTGGAGATATTACTGTTTGTGCATTTACAATATTCATTGATTTTTGCCATTGAAAAACGTCCAGAAATGTTTGAAGCTACTGACTGAATGAAAGGAGCTGGCATCTCACTCTCTTTGAATCTTCTTTATCATGCTAGAATTAGCAGGAAAAAGCAAAAAATTTCAGAATTGCACCTTGCAATGCGGAGATATTACTGTTTGTGCATTTACAATATTCATTGATTTTTGCCATTGAAAAACATCATGTTATTCATATACCAGAAATGTTTGAAGCTACTGACTGAATGAAAAGAGCTGGCATCTCACTCTCTTTGAATCTTCTTTATCATGCCAGGATTAGCAGGAAAAAGCAAAAAATTTCAGAATTGCACCTTGCAATGTGGAGATATTACTGTTTGTGCATTTACAATATTCATTGATTTTTGCCATTGAAAAACGTCCAGAAATGTTTGAAGCTACTGACTGAATGAAAGGAGCTGGCATCTCACTCTCTTTGAATCTTCTTTATCATGCTAGGATTAGCAGGAAAAAGCAAAAAATTTCAGAATTGCACCTTGCAATGCGGAGAAATTACTGTTTGTGCATTTACAATATTCATTGATTTTTGCCATTGAAAAACATCATGTTATTCATATACCAGAAATGTTTGAAGCTACTGACTGAATGAAAAGAGCTGGCATCTCACTCTCTTTGAATCTTTATCATGCTAAGAGGAGCAGGAAAAAGCAAAAAATTTCAGAATTGCACCTTGCAATGTGGAGATATTACTGTTTGTGCATTTACAATATTCATTGATTTTTGCCATTGAAAAACGTCCAGAAATGTTTGAAGCTACTGACTGAATGAAAGGAGCTGGCATCTCACTCTCTTTGAATCTTCTTTATCATGCTAGGATTAGCAGGAAAAAGCAAAAAATTTCACAATTGCACCTTGCAATGCGGAGAAATTACTGTTTGTGCATTTACAATATTCATTGATTTTTGCCATTGAAAAACATCATGTTATTCATATACGAGAAATGTTTGAAGCTACTGACTGAATGAAAAGAGCTGGCATCTCACTCTCTTTGAATCTTCTTTATCATGCTAAGAGGAGCAGGAAAAAGCAAAAAATTTCAGAATTGCACCTTGCAATGTGGAGATATTACTGTTTGTGCATTTACAATATTCATTGATTTTTGCCATTGAAAAACGTCCAGAAATGTTTGAAGCTACTGACTGAATGAAAGGAGCTGGCATCTCACTCTCTTTGAATCTTCTTTATCATGCTAGAATTAGCAGGAAAAAGCAAAAAATTTCAGAATTGCACCTTGCAATGCGGAGAAATTACTGTTTGTGCATTTACAATATTCATTGATTTTTGCCATTGAAAAACATCATGTTATTCATATACCAGAAATGTTTGAAGCTACTGACTGAATGAAAAGAGCTGGCATCTCACTCTCTTTGAATCTTTATCATGCTAAGAGGAGCAGGAAAAAGCAAAAAATTTCAGAATTGCACCTTGCAATGTGGAGATATTACTGTTTGTGCATTTACAATATTCATTGATTTTTGCCATTGAAAAACGTCCAGAAATGTTTGAAGCTACTGACTGAATGAAAGGAGCTGGCATCTCACTCTCTTTGAATCTTCTTTATCATGCTAGGATTAGCAGGAAAAAGCAAAAAGTTTCAGAATTGCACCTTGCAATGCGGAGAAATTACTGTTTGTGCATTTACAATATTCATTGATTTTTGCCATTGAAAAACATCATGTTATTCATATACCAGAAATGTTTGAAGCTACTGACTGAATGAAAAGAGCTTGCATCTCACTCTCTTTGAATCTTCTTTATCATGCTAAGAGGAGCAGGAAAAAGCAAAAAATTTCAGAATTGCAACTTGCAATGTGGAGATATTACTGTTTGTGCATTTACAATATTCATTGATTTTTGCCATTGAAAAACGTCCAGAAATGTTTGAAGCTACTGACTGAATGAAAGGAGCTGGCATCTCAGTCTCTTTGAATCTTCTTTATCATGCTAGGATTAGCAGGAAAAAGCAAAAAATTTCAGAATTGCACCTTGCAATGCGGAGAAATTACTGTTTGTGCATTTACAATATTCATTGATTTTTGCCATTGAAAAACATCATGTTATTCATATACCAGAAATGTTTGAAGCTACTGACTGAATGAAAAGAGCTGGCATCTCACTCTCTTTGAATCTTCTTTATCATGCTAAGAGGAGCAGGATAAAGCAAAAAATTTCAGAATTGCACCTTGCAATGTGGAGATATTACTGTTTGTGCATTTACAATATTCATTGATTTTTGCCATTGAAAAACGTCCAGAAATATTTGAAGCTACTGACTGAATGAAAGGAGCTGGCATCTCACTCTCTTTGAATCTTCTTTATCATGCTAGGATTAGCAGGAAAAAGCAAAAAATTTCAGAATTGCACCTTGCAATGTGGAGATATTACTGTTTGTGCATTTACAATATTCATTGATTTTTGCCATTGAAAAACGTCCAGAAATGTTTGAAGCTACTGACTGAATGAAAGGAGCTGGCATCTCACTCTCTTTGAATCTTCTTTATCATGCTAGGATTAGCAGGAAAAAGCAACAAATTTCAGAATTGAACCTTGCAATGCGTAGAAATTACTGTTTGTGCATTTACAATATTCATTGATTTTTGCCATTGAAAAACATCATGTTATTCATATACCAGAAATGTTTGAAGCTACTGACTGAATGAAAAGAGCTGGCATCTCACTCTCTATGAATCTTCTTTATCATGTCAGGATTAGCAGGAAAAAGCAAAAAATTTCAGAATTGCACCTTGCAATGTGGAGATATTACTGTTTGTGCATTTACAATATTCATTGATTTTTGCCATTGAAAAACGTCCAGAAATGTTTGAAGCTACTGACTGAATTAAACGAGCTGGCATCTCACTCTCTTTGAATCTTCTTTATCATGCTAGGATTAGCAGGAAAAAGCAACAAATTTCAGAATTGAACCTTGCAATGCGTAGAAATTACTGTTTGTGCATTTACAATATTCATTGATTTTTGCCATTGAAAAACATCATGTTATTCATATACCAGAAATGTTTGAAGCTACTGACTGAATGAAAAGAGCTGGCATCTCACTCTCTTTGAATCTTTATCATGCTAAGAGGAGCAGGAAAAAGCAAAAAATTTCAGAATTGCACCTTGCAATGTGGAGATATTACTGTTTGTGCATTTACAATATTCATTGATTTTTGCCATTGAAAAACGTCCAGAAATGTTTGAAGCTACTGACTGAATGAAAGGAGCTGGCATCTCACTCTCTTTGAATCTTCTTTATCATGCTAGGATTAGCAGGAAAAAGCAAAAAATTTCAGAATTGCACCTTGTAATGCGGAGAAATTACTGTTTGTGCATATACAATATTCATTGATTTTTGCCATTGAAAAACATCATGTTATTCATATACCAGAAATGTTTGAAGCTACTGACTGAATGAAAAGAGCTGGCATCTCACTCTCTTTGAATCTTCTTTATCATGCTAAGAGGAGCAGGAAAAAGCAACAAATTTCAGAATTGCACCTTGCAATGTGGAGATATTACTGTTTGTGCATTTACAATATTCATTGATTTTTGCCATTGAAAAACGTCCAGAAATGTTTGAAGCTACTGACTGAATGAAAGGAGCTGGCATCTCACTCTCTTTGAATCTTCTTTATCTTGCTAGGATTAGCAGGAAAAAGCAAAAAATTTCAGAATTGCACCTTGCAATGCGGAGAAATTACTGTTTGTGCATTTACAATATTCATTGATTTTTGCCATTGAAAAACATCATGTTATTCATATACCAGAAATGTTTGAAGCTACTGACTGAATGAAAAGAGCTGGCATCTCACTCTCTTTGAATCTTCTTTATCATGCCAGGATTAGCAGGAAAAAGCAAAAAATTTCAGAATTGCACCTTGCAATGTGGAGATATTACTGTTTGTGCATTTACAATATTCATTGATTTTTGCCATTGAAAAACGTCCAGAAATGTTTGAAGCTACTGACTGAATGAAAGGAGCTGGCATCTCACTCTCTTTGAATCTTCTTTATCATGCTAGGATTAGCAGGAAAAAGCAAAAAATTTCAGAATTGCACCTTGCAAGGCGGAGAAATTACTGTTTGTGCATTTACAATATTCATTGATTTTTGCCATTGAAAAACATCATGTTATTCATATACCAGAAATGTTTGAAGCTACTGACTGAATGAAAAGAGCTGGCATCTCACTCTCTTTGAATCTTCTTTATCATGCTAAGAGGAGCAGGAAAAAGCAAAAAATTTCAGAATTGCACGTTGCAATGTGGAGATATTACTGTTTGTGCATTTACAATATTCATTGATTTTTGCCATTGAAAAACGTCCAGAAATCTTTGAAGCTACTGACTGAATGAAAGGAGCTGGCATCTCACTCTCTTTGAATCTTCTTTATCATGCTAGGATTAGCAGGAAAAAGCAAAAAATTTCAGAATTGCACCTTGCAATGCGGAGAAATTACTGTTTGTGCATTTACAATATTCATTGATTTTTGCCATTGAAAAACATCATGTTATTCATATACCAGAAATGTTTGAAGCTACTGACTGAATGAAAAGAGCTGGCATCTCACTCTCTTTGAATCTTCTTTATCATGCCAAGATTAGCAGGAAAAAGCAAAAAATTTCAGAATTGCACCTTGCAATGTGGAGATATTAGTTTGTGCATTTACAATATTCATTGATTTTTGCCATTGAAAAACGTCCAGAAATGTTTGAAGCTACTGACTGAATGAAAGGAGCTGGCATCTCACTCTCTTTGAATCTTCTTTATCATGCTAGGATTAGCAGGAAAAAGCAAAAAATTTCAGAATTGCACCTTGCAATGCGGAGAAATTACTGTTTGTGCATTTACAATATTCATTGATTTTTGCCATTGAAAAACATCATGTTATTCATATACCAGAAATGTTTGAAGCTACTGACTGAATGAAAAGAGCTGGCATCTCACTCTCTTTGAATCTTCTTTATCATGCTAAGAGGAGCAGGAAAAAGCAAAAAATTTCAGAATTGCACGTTGCAATGTGGAGATATTACTCTTTGTGCATTTACAATATTCATTGATTTTTGCCATTGAAAAACGTCCAGAAATGTTTGAAGCTACTGACTGAATGAAAGGAGCTGGCATCTCACTCTCTTTGAATCTTCTTTATCATGCTAGGATTAGCAGGAAAAAGCAAAAAATTTCAGAATTGCACCTTGCAATGCGGAGAAATTACTGTTTGTGCATTTACAATATTCATTGATTTTTGCCATTGAAAAACATCATGTTATTCATATACCAGAAATGTTTGAAGCTACTGACTGAATGAAAAGAGCTGGCATCTCACTCTCTATGAATCTTCTTTATCATGTCAGGATTAGCAGGAAAAAGCAAAAAATTTCAGAATTGCACCTTGCAATGTGGAGATATTACTGTTTGTGCATTTACAATATTCATTGATTTTTGCCATTGAAAAACGTCCAGAAATGTTTGAAGCTACTGACTGAATTAAAGGAGCTGGCATCTCACTCTCTTTGAATCTTTATCATGCTAAGAGGAGCAGGAAAAAGCAAAAAATTTCAGAATTGCACCTTGCAATGTGGAGATATTACTGTTTGTGCATTTACAATATTCATTGATTTTTGCCATTGAAAAACGTCCAGAAATGTTTGAAGCTACTGACTGAATGAAAGGAGCTGGCATCTCACTCTCTTTGAATCTTCTTTATCATGCTAGGATTAGCAGGAAAAAGCAAAAAATTTCAGAATTGCACCTTGTAATGCGGAGAAATTACTGTTTGTGCATATACAATATTCATTGATTTTTGCCATTGAAAAACATCATGTTATTCATATACCAGAAATGTTTGAAGCTACTGACTGAATGAAAAGAGCTGGCATCTCACTCTCTTTGAATCTTCTTTATCATGCTAAGAGGAGCAGGAAAAAGCAACAAATTTCAGAATTGCACCTTGCAATGTGGAGATATTACTGTTTGTGCATTTACAATATTCATTGATTTTTGCCATTGAAAAACGTCCAGAAATGTTTGAAGCTACTGACTGAATGAAAGGAGCTGGCATCTCACTCTCTTTGAATCTTCTTTATCTTGCTAGGATTAGCAGGAAAAAGCAAAAAATTTCAGAATTGCACCTTGCAATGCGGAGAAATTACTGTTTGTGCATTTACAATATTCATTGATTTTTGCCATTGAAAAACATCATGTTATTCATATACCAGAAATGTTTGAAGCTACTGACTGAATGAAAAGAGCTGGCATCTCACTCTCTTTGAATCTTCTTTATCATGCCAGGATTAGCAGGAAAAAGCAAAAAATTTCAGAATTGCACCTTGCAATGTGGAGATATTACTGTTTGTGCATTTACAATATTCATTGATTTTTGCCATTGAAAAACGTCCAGAAATGTTTGAAGCTACTGACTGAATGAAAGGAGCTGGCATCTCACTCTCTTTGAATCTTCTTTATCATGCTAGGATTAGCAGGAAAAAGCAAAAAATTTCAGAATTGCACCTTGCAAGGCGGAGAAATTACTGTTTGTGCATTTACAATATTCATTGATTTTTGCCATTGAAAAACATCATGTTATTCATATACCAGAAATGTTTGAAGCTACTGACTGAATGAAATGAGCTGGCATCTCACTCTCTTTGAATCTTCTTTATCATGCTAAGAGGAGCAGGAAAAAGCAAAAAATTTCAGAATTGCACGTTGCAATGTGGAGATATTACTGTTTGTGCATTTACAATATTCATTGATTTTTGCCATTGAAAAACGTCCAGAAATCTTTGAAGCTACTGACTGAATGAAAGGAGCTGGCATCTCACTCTCTTTGAATCTTCTTTATCATGCTAGGATTAGCAGGAAAAAGCAAAAAATTTCAGAATTGCACCTTGCAATGCGGAGAAATTACTGTTTGTGCATTTACAATATTCATTGATTTTTGCCATTGAAAAACATCATGTTATTCATATACCAGAAATGTTTGAAGCTACTGACTGAATGAAAAGAGCTGGCATCTCACTCTCTTTGAATCTTCTTTATCATGCCAAGATTAGCAGGAAAAAGCAAAAAATTTCAGAATTGCACCTTGCAATGTGGAGATATTAGTTTGTGCATTTACAATATTCATTGATTTTTGCCATTGAAAAACGTCCAGAAATGTTTGAAGCTACTGACTGAATGAAAGGAGCTGGCATCTCACTCTCTTTGAATCTTCTTTATCATGCTAGGATTAGCAGGAAAAAGCAAAAAATTTCAGAATTGCACCTTGCAATGCGGAGAAATTACTGTTTGTGCATTTACAATATTCATTGATTTTTGCCATTGAAAAACATCATGTTATTCATATACCAGAAATGTTTGAAGCTACTGACTGAATGAAAAGAGCTGGCATCTCACTCTCTTTGAATCTTCTTTATCATGCTAAGAGGAGCAGGAAAAAGCAAAAAATTTCAGAATTGCACCTTGCAATGTGGAGATATTACTGTTTGTGCATTTACAATATTCATTGATTTTTGCCATTTTAAAACGTCCAGAAATGTTTGAAGCTACTGACTGAATGAAAGGAGCTGGCATCTCACTCTCTTTGAATCTTCTTTATCATGCTAGGATTAGCAGGAAAAAGCAAAAAATTTCAGAATTGCACCTTGCAATGCGGAGAAATTACTGTTTGTGCATTTACAATATTCATTGATTTTTGCCATTGAAAAACATCATGTTATTCATATACCAGAAATGTTTGAAGCTACTGACTGAATGAAAAGAGCTGGCATCTCACTCTCTTTGAATCTTCTTTATCATGCCAGGATTAGCAGGAAAAAGCAAAAAATTTCAGAATTGCACCTTGCAATGTGGAGATATTACTGTTTGTGCATTTACAATATTCATTGATTTTTGCCATTGAAAAACGTCCAGAAATGTTTGAAGCTACTGACTGAATGAAAGGAGCTGGCATCTCACTCTCTTTGAATCTTCTTTATCATGCTAGGATTAGCAGGAAAAAGCAAAAAATTTCAGAATTGCACCTTGCAATGCGGAGAAATTACTGTTTGTGCATTTACAATATTCATTGATTTTTGCCATTGAAAAACATCATGTTATTCATATACCAGAAATGTTTGAAGCTACTGACTGAATGAAAAGAGCTGGCATCTCACTCTCTTTGAATCTTCTTTATCATGCCAGGATTAGCAGGAAAAAGCAAAAAATTTCAGAATTGCACCTTGCAATGTGGAGATATTACTGTTTGTGCATTTACAATATTCATTGATTTTTGCCATTGAAAAACGTCCAGAAATGTTTGAAGCTACTGACTGAATGAAAGGAGCTGGCATCTCACTCTCTTTGAATCTTCTTTATCATGCTAGGATTAGCAGGAAAAAGCAAAAAATTTCAGAATTGCACCTTGCAATGCGGAGAAATTACTGTTTGTGCATTTACAATATTCATTGATTTTTGCCATTGAAAAACATCATGTTATTCATATACCAGAAATGTTTGAAGCTACTGACTGAATGAAAAGAGCTGGCATCTCACTCTCTTTGAATCTTTATCATGCTAAGAGGAGCAGGAAAAAGCAAAACATTTCAGAATTGCACCTTGCAATGTGGAGATATTACTGTTTGTGCATTTACAATATTCATTGATTTTTGCCATTGAAAAACGTCCAGAAATGTTTGAAGCTACTGACTGAATGAAAGGAGCTGGCATCTCACTCTCTTTGAATCTTCTTTATCATGCTAGAATTAGCAGGAAAAAGCAAAAAATTTCAGAATTGCACCTTGCAATGCGGAGAAATTACTGTTTGTGCATTTACAATATTCATTGATTTTTGCCATTTTAAAACGTCCAGAAATGTTTGAAGCTACTGACTGAATGAAAGGAGCTGGCATCTCACTCTCTTTGAATCTTCTTTATCATGCTAGGATTAGCAGGAAAAAGCAAAAAATTTCAGAATTGCACCTTGCAATGCGGAGAAATTACTGTTTGTGCATTTACAATATTCATTGATTTTTGCCATTGAAAAACATCATGTTATTCATATACCAGAAATGTTTGAAGCTACTGACTGAATGAAAAGAGCTGGCATCTCACTCTCTTTGAATCTTCTTTATCATGCCAGGATTAGCAGGAAAAAGCAAAAAATTTCAGAATTGCACCTTGCAATGTGGAGATATTACTGTTTGTGCATTTACAATATTCATTGATTTTTGCCATTGAAAAACGTCCAGAAATGTTTGAAGCTACTGACTGAATGAAAGGAGCTGGCATCTCACTCTCTTTGAATCTTCTTTATCATGCTAGGATTAGCAGGAAAAAGCAAAAAATTTCAGAATTGCACCTTGCAATGCGGAGAAATTACTGTTTGTGCATTTACAATATTCATTGATTTTTGCCATTGAAAAACATCATGTTATTCATATACCAGAAATGTTTGAAGCTACTGACTGAATGAAAAGAGCTGGCATCTCACTCTCTTTGAATCTTTATCATGCTAAGAGGAGCAGGAAAAAGCAAAAAATTTCAGAATTGCACCTTGCAATGTGGAGATATTACTGTTTGTGCATTTACAATATTCATTGATTTTTGCCATTGAAAAACGTCCAGAAATGTTTGAAGCTACTGACTGAATGAAAGGAGCTGGCATCTCACTCTCTTTGAATCTTCTTTATCATGCTAGGATTAGCAGGAAAAAGCAAAAAATTTCACAATTGCACCTTGCAATGCGGAGAAATTACTGTTTGTGCATTTACAATATTCATTGATTTTTGCCATTGAAAAACATCATGTTATTCATATACGAGAAATGTTTGAAGCTACTGACTGAATGAAAAGAGCTGGCATCTCACTCTCTTTGAATCTTCTTTATCATGCTAAGAGGAGCAGGAAAAAGAAAAAAATTTCAGAATTGCACCTTGCAATGTGGAGATATTACTGTTTGTGCATTTACAATATTCATTGATTTTTGCCATTGAAAAACGTCCAGAAATGTTTGAAGCTACTGACTGAATGAAAGGAGCTGGCATCTCACTCTCTTTGAATCTTCTTTATCATGCTAGGATTAGCAGGAAAAAGCAAAAAATTTCAGAATTGCACCTTGCAATGTGGAGATATTACTGTTTGTGCATTTACAATATTCATTGATTTTTGCCATTGAAAAACGTCCAGAAATGTTTGAAGCTACTGACTGAATGAAAGGAGCTGGCATCTCACTCTCTTTGAATCTTCTTTATCATGCTAGAATTAGCAGGAAAAAGCAAAAAATTTCAGAATTGCACCTTGCAATGCGGAGAAATTACTGTTTGTGCATTTACAATATTCATTGATTTTTGCCATTGAAAAACATCATGTTATTCATATACCAGAAATGTTTGAAGCTACTGACTGAATGAAAAGAGCTGGCATCTCACTCTCTTTGAATCTTTATCATGCTAAGAGGAGCAGGAAAAAGCAAAAAATTTCAGAATTGCACCTTGCAATGTGGAGATATTACTGTTTGTGCATTTACAATATTCATTGATTTTTGCCATTGAAAAACGTCCAGAAATGTTTGAAGCTACTGACTGAATGAAAGGAGCTGGCATCTCACTCTCTTTGAATCTTCTTTATCATGCTAGGATTAGCAGGAAAAAGCAAAAAGTTTCAGAATTGCACCTTGCAATGCGGAGAAATTACTGTTTGTGCATTTACAATATTCATTGATTTTTGCCATTGAAAAACATCATGTTATTCATATACCAGAAATGTTTGAAGCTACTGACTGAATGAAAAGAGCTTGCATCTCACTCTCTTTGAATCTTCTTTATCATGCTAAGAGGAGCAGGAAAAAGCAAAAAATTTCAGAATTGCAACTTGCAATGTGGAGATATTACTGTTTGTGCATTTACAATATTCATTGATTTTTGCCATTGAAAAACGTCCAGAAATGTTTGAAGCTACTGACTGAATGAAAGGAGCTGGCATCTCAGTCTCTTTGAATCTTCTTTATCATGCTAGGATTAGCAGGAAAAAGCAAAAAATTTCAGAATTGCACCTTGCAATGCGGAGAAATTACTGTTTGTGCATTTACAATATTCATTGATTTTTGCCATTGAAAAACATCATGTTATTCATATACCAGAAATGTTTGAAGCTACTGACTGAATGAAAAGAGCTGGCATCTCACTCTCTTTGAATCTTCTTTATCATGCTAAGAGGAGCAGGATAAAGCAAAAAATTTCAGAATTGCACCTTGCAATGTGGAGATATTACTGTTTGTGCATTTACAATATTCATTGATTTTTGCCATTGAAAAACGTCCAGAAATGTTTGAAGCTACTGACTGAATGAAAGGAGCTGGCATCTCACTCTCTTTGAATCTTCTTTATCATGCTAGGATTAGCAGGAAAAAGCAAAAAATTTCAGAATTGCACCTTGTAATGCAGAGAAATTACTGTTTGTGCATATACAATATTCATTGATTTTTGCCATTGAAAAACATCATGTTATTCATATACCAGAAATGTTTGAAGCTACTGACTGAATGAAAAGAGCTGGCATCTCACTCTCTTTGAATCTTCTTTATCATGCTAAGAGGAGCAGGAAAAAGCAACAAATTTTAGAATTGCACCTTGCAATGTGGAGATATTACTGTTTGTGCATTTACAATATTCATTGATTTTTGCCATTGAAAAACGTCCAGAAATGTTTGAAGCTACTGACTGAATGAAAGGAGCTGGCATCTCACTCTCTTTGAATCTTCTTTATCTTGCTAGGATTAGCAGGAAAAAGCAAAAAATTTCAGAATTGCACCTTGCAATGCGGAGAAATTACTGTTTGTGCATTTACAATATTCATTGATTTTTGCCATTGAAAAACATCATGTTATTCATATACCAGAAATGTTTGAAGCTACTAACTGAATGAAAAGAGCTGGCATCTCACTCTCTTTGAATCTTCTTTATCATGCCAGGATTAGCAGGAAAAAGCAAAAAATTTCAGAATTGCACCTTGCAATGTGGAGATATTACTGTTTGTGCATTTACAATATTCATTGATTTTTGCCATTGAAAAACGTCCAGAAATGTTTGAAGCTACTGACTGAATGAAAGGAGCTGGCATCTCACTCTCTTTGAATCTTCTTTATCATGCTAGGATTAGCAGGAAAAAGCAAAAAATTTCAGAATTGCACCTTGCAATGCGGAGAAATTACTGTTTGTGCATTTACAATATTCATTGATTTTTGCCATTGAAAAACATCATGTTATTCATATACCAGAAATGTTTGAAGCTACTGACTGAATGAAAAGAGCTGGCATCTCACTCTCTTTGAATCTTCTTTATCATGCTAAGAGGAGCAGGAAAAAGCAAAAAATTTCAGAATTGCACGTTGCAATGTGGAGATATTACTGTTTGTGCATTTACAATATTCATTGATTTTTGCCATTGAAAAACGTCCAGAAATCTTTGAAGCTACTGACTGAATGAAAGGAGCTGGCATCTCACTCTCTTTGAATCTTCTTTATCATGCTAGGATTAGCAGGAAAAAGCAAAAAATTTCAGAATTGCACCTTGCAATGCGGAGAAATTACTGTTTGTGCATTTACAATATTCATTGATTTTTGCCATTGAAAAACATCATGTTATTCATATACCAGAAATGTTTGAAGCTACTGACTGAATGAAAAGAGCTGGCATCTCACTCTCTTTGAATCTTCTTTATCATGCCAAGATTAGCAGGAAAAAGCAAAAAATTTCAGAATTGCACCTTGCAATGTGGAGATATTAGTCTGTGCATTTACAATATTCATTGATTTTTGCCATTGAAAAACGTCCAGAAATGTTTGAAGCTACTGACTGAATGAAAGGAGCTGGCATCTCACTCTCTTTGAATCTTCTTTATCATGCTAGGATTAGCAGGAAAAAGCAAAAAATTTCAGAATTGCACCTTGCAATGCGGAGAAATTACTGTTTGTGCATTTACAATATTCATTGATTTTTGCCATTGAAAAACATCATGTTATTCATATACCAGAAATGTTTGAAGCTACTGACTGAATGAAAAGAGCTGGCATCTCACTCTCTTTGAATCTTCTTTATCATGCTAAGAGGAGCAGGAAAAAGCAAAAAATTTCAGAATTGCACCTTGCAATGTGGAGATATTACTGTTTGTGCATTTACAATATTCATTGATTTTTGCCATTTTAAAACGTCCAGAAATGTTTGAAGCTACTGACTGAATGAAAGGAGCTGGCATCTCACTCTCTTTGAATCTTCTTTATCATGCTAGGATTAGCAGGAAAAAGCAAAAAATTTCAGAATTGCACCTTGCAATGCGGAGAAATTACTGTTTGTGCATTTACAATATTCATTGATTTTTGCCATTGAAAAACATCATGTTATTCATATACCAGAAATGTTTGAAGCTACTGACTGAATGAAAAGAGCTGGCATCTCACTCTCTTTGAATCTTCTTTATCATGCCAGGATTAGCAGGAAAAAGCAAAAAATTTCAGAATTGCACCTTGCAATGTGGAGATATTACTGTTTGTGCATTTACAATATTCATTGATTTTTGCCATTGAAAAACGTCCAGAAATGTTTGAAGCTACTGACTGAATGAAAGGAGCTGGCATCTCACTCTCTTTGAATCTTCTTTATCATGCTAGGATTAGCAGGAAAAAGCAAAAAATTTCAGAATTGCACCTTGCAATGCGGAGAAATTACTGTTTGTGCATTTACAATATTCATTGATTTTTGCCATTGAAAAACATCATGTTATTCATATACCAGAAATGTTTGAAGCTACTGACTGAATGAAAAGAGCTGGCATCTCACTCTCTTTGAATCTTTATCATGCTAAGAGGAGCAGGAAAAAGCAAAAAATTTCAGAATTGCACCTTGCAATGTGGAGATATTACTGTTTGTGCATTTACAATATTCATTGATTTTTGCCATTGAAAAATGTCCAGAAATGTTTGAAGCTACTGACTGAATGAAAGGAGCTGGCATCTCACTCTCTTTGAATCTTCTTTATCATGCTAGGATTAGCAGGAAAAAGCAAAAAATTTCAGAATTGCACCTTGCAATGCGGAGAAATTACTGTTTGTGCATTTACAATATTCATTGATTTTTGCCATTGAAAAACATCATGTTATTCATATACGAGAAATGTTTGAAGCTACTGACTGAATGAAAAGAGCTGGCATCTCACTCTCTTTGAATCTTCTTTATCATGCTAAGAGGAGCAGGAAAAAGCAAAAAATTTCAGAATTGCACCTTGCAATGTGGAGATATTACTGTTTGTGCATTTACAATATTCATTGATTTTTGCCATTGAAAAACGTCCAGAAATGTTTGAAGCTACTGACTGAATGAAAGGAGCTGGCATCTCACTCTCTTTGAATCTTCTTTATCATGCTAGGATTAGCAGGAAAAAGCAAAAAATTTCAGAATTGCACCTTGCAATGTGGAGATATTACTGTTTGTGCATTTACAATATTCATTGATTTTTGCCATTGAAAAACGTCCAGAAATGTTTGAAGCTACTGACTGAATGAAAGGAGCTGGCATCTCACTCTCTTTGAATCTTCTTTATCATGCTAGAATTAGCAGGAAAAAGCAAAAAATTTCAGAATTGCACCTTGCAATGCGGAGAAATTACTGTTTGTGCATTTACAATATTCATTGATTTTTGCCATTTTAAAACGTCCAGAAATGTTTGAAGCTACTGACTGAATGAAAGGAGCTGGCATCTCACTCTCTTTGAATCTTCTTTATCATGCTAGGATTAGCAGGAAAAAGCAAAAAATTTCAGAATTGCACCTTGCAATGCGGAGAAATTACTGTTTGTGCATTTACAATATTCATTGATTTTTGCCATTGAAAAACATCATGTTATTCATATACCAGAAATGTTTGAAGCTACTGACTGAATGAAAAGAGCTGGCATCTCACTCTCTTTGAATCTTCTTTATCATGCCAGGATTAGCAGGAAAAAGCAAAAAATTTCAGAATTGCACCTTGCAATGTGGAGATATTACTGTTTGTGCATTTACAATATTCATTGATTTTTGCCATTGAAAAACGTCCAGAAATGTTTGAAGCTACTGACTGAATGAAAGGAGCTGGCATCTCACTCTCTTTGAATCTTCTTTATCATGCTAGGATTAGCAGGAAAAAGCAAAAAATTTCAGAATTGCACCTTGCAATGCGGAGAAATTACTGTTTGTGCATTTACAATATTCATTGATTTTTGCCATTGAAAAACATCATGTTATTCATATACCAGAAATGTTTGAAGCTACTGACTGAATGAAAAGAGCTGGCATCTCACTCTCTTTGAATCTTTATCATGCTAAGAGGAGCAGGAAAAAGCAAAAAATTTCAGAATTGCACCTTGCAATGTGGAGATATTACTGTTTGTGCATTTACAATATTCATTGATTTTTGCCATTGAAAAACGTCCAGAAATGTTTGAAGCTACTGACTGAATGAAAGGAGCTGGCATCTCACTCTCTTTGAATCTTCTTTATCATGCTAGGATTAGCAGGAAAAAGCAAAAAATTTCAGAATTGCACCTTGCAATGCGGAGAAATTACTGTTTGTGCATTTACAATATTCATTGATTTTTGCCATTGAAAAACATCATGTTATTCATATACGAGAAATGTTTGAAGCTACTGACTGAATGAAAAGAGCTGGCATCTCACTCTCTTTGAATCTTCTTTATCATGCTAAGAGGAGCAGGAAAAAGCAAAAAATTTCAGAATTGCACCTTGCAATGTGGAGATATTACTGTTTGTGCATTTACAATATTCATTGATTTTTGCCATTGAAAAACGTCCAGAAATGTTTGAAGCTACTGACTGAATGAAAGGAGCTGGCATCTCACTCTCTTTGAATCTTCTTTATCATGCTAGGATTAGCAGGAAAAAGCAAAAAATTTCAGAATTGCACCTTGCAATGTGGAGATATTACTGTTTGTGCATTTACAATATTCATTGATTTTTGCCATTGAAAAACGTCCAGAAATGTTTGAAGCTACTGACTGAATGAAAGGAGCTGGCATCTCACTCTCTTTGAATCTTCTTTATCATGCTAGAATTAGCAGGAAAAAGCAAAAAATTTCAGAATTGCACCTTGCAATGCGGAGAAATTACTGTTTGTGCATTTACAATATTCATTGATTTTTGCCATTGAAAAACATCATGTTATTCATATACCAGAAATGTTTGAAGCTACTGACTGAATGAAAAGAGCTGGCATCTCACTCTCTTTGAATCTTTATCATGCTAAGAGGAGCAGGAAAAAGCAAAAAATTTCAGAATTGCACCTTGCAATGTGGAGATATTACTGTTTGTGCATTTACAATATTCATTGATTTTTGCCATTGAAAAACATCCAGAAATGTTTGAAGCTACTGACTGAATGAAAGGAGCTGGCATCTCACTCTCTTTGAATCTTCTTTATCATGCTAGGATTAGCAGGAAAAAGCAAAAAATTTCAGAATTGCACCTTGCAATGCGGAGAAATTACTGTTTGTGCATTTACAATATTCATTGATTTTTGCCATTGAAAAACATCATGTTATTCATATACCAGAAATGTTTGAAGCTACTGACTGAATGAAAAGAGCTGGCATCTCACTCTCTTTGAATCTTCTTTATCATGCTAAGAGGAGCAGGAAAAAGCAAAAAATTTCAGAATTGCACCTTGCAATGTGGAGATATTACTGTTTGTGCATTTACAATATTCATTGATTTTTGCCATTGAAAAACGTCCAGAAATGTTTGAAGCTACTGACTGAATGAAAGGAGCTGGCATCTCACTCTCTTTGAATCTTCTTTATCATGCTAGGATTAGCAGGAAAAAGCAAAAAGTTTCAGAATTGCACCTTGCAATGCGGAGAAATTACTGTTTGTGCATTTACAATATTCATTGATTTTTGCCATTGAAAAACATCATGTTATTCATATACCAGAAATGTTTGAAGCTACTGACTGAATGAAAAGAGCTTGCATCTCACTCTCTTTGAATCTTCTTTATCATGCTAAGAGGAGCAGGAAAAAGCAAAAAATTTCAGAATTGCAACTTGCAATGTGGAGATATTACTGTTTGTGCATTTACAATATTCATTGATTTTTGCCATTGAAAAACGTCCAGAAATGTTTGAAGCTACTGACTGAATGAAAGGAGCTGGCATCTCAGTCTCTTTGAATCTTCTTTATCATGCTAGGATTAGCAGGAAAAAGCAAAAAATTTCAGAATTGCACCTTGCAATGCGGAGAAATTACTGTTTGTGCATTTACAATATTCATTGATTTTTGCCATTGAAAAACATCATGTTATTCATATACCAGAAATGTTTGAAGCTACTGACTGAATGAAAAGAGCTGGCATCTCACTCTCTTTGAATCTTCTTTATCATGCTAAGAGGAGCAGGATAAAGCAAAAAATTTCAGAATTGCACCTTGCAATGTGGAGATATTACTGTTTGTGCATTTACAATATTCATTGATTTTTGCCATTGAAAAACGTCCAGAAATGTTTGAAGCTACTGACTGAATTAAAGGAGCTGGCATCTCACTCTCTTTGAATCTTCTTTATCATGTCAGGATTAGCAGGAAAAAGCTAAAAATTTCAGAATTGCAACTTGCAATGTGGAGATATTACTGTTTGTGCATTTACAATATTCATTGATTTTTGCCATTGAAAAACGTCCAGAAATGTTTGAAGCTACTGACTGAATTAAAGGAGCTGGCATCTCACTCTCTTTGAATCTTCTTTATCATGCTAGGATTAGCAGGAAAAAGCAAAAAATTTCAGAATTGAACCTTGCAATGCGTAGAAATTACTATTTGTGCATTTACAATATTCATTGATTTTTGCCATTGAAAAACATCATGTTATTCATATACCAGAAATGTTTGAAGCTACTGACTGAATGAAAAGAGCTGGCATCTCACTCTCTTTGAATCTTTATCATGCTAAGAGGAGCAGGAAAAAGCAAAAAATTTCAGAATTGCACCTTGCAATGTGGAGATATTACTGTTTGTGCATTTACAATATTCATTGATTTTTGCCATTGAAAAACGTCCAGAAATGTTTGAAGCTACTGACTGAATGAAAGGAGCTGGCATCTCACTCTCTTTGAATCTTCTTTATCATGCTAGGATTAGCAGGAAAAAGCAAAAAATTTCAGAATTGCACCTTGTAATGCGGAGAAATTACTGTTTGTGCATATACAATATTCATTGATTTTTGCCATTGAAAAACATCATGTTATTCATATACCAGAAATGTTTGAAGCTACTGACTGAATGAAAAGAGCTGGCATCTCACTCTCTTTGAATCTTCTTTATCATGCTAAGAGGAGCAGGAAAAAGCAACAAATTTCAGAATTGCACCTTGCAATGTGGAGATATTACGGTTTGTGCATTTACAATATTCATTGATTTTTGCCATTGAAAAACGTCCAGAAATGTTTGAAGCTACTGACTGAATGAAAGGAGCTGGCATCTCACTCTCTTTGAATCTTCTTTATCTTGCTAGGATTAGCAGGAAAAAGCAAAAAATTTCAGAATTGCACCTTGCAATGCGGAGAAATTACTGTTTGTGCATTTACAATATTCATTGATTTTTGCCATTGAAAAACATCATGTTATTCATATACCAGAAATGTTTGAAGCTACTGACTGAATGAAAAGAGATGGCATCTCACTCTCTTTGAATCTTCTTTATCATGCCAGGATTAGCAGGAAAAAGCAAAAAATTTCAGAATTGCACCTTGCAATGTGGAGATATTGCTGTTTGTGCATTTACAATATTCATTGATTTTTGCCATTCAAAAACGTCCAGAAATGTTTGAAGCTACTGACTGAATGAAAGGAGCTGGCATCTCACTCTCTTTGAATCTTCTTTATCATGCTAGGATTAGCAGGAAAAAGCAAAAAATTTCATAATTGCACCTTGCAATGTGGAGATATTACTGTTTGTGCATTTACAATATTCATTGATTTTTGCCACTGAAAAACGTCCAGAAATGTTTGAAGCTACTGACTGAATGAAAGGAGCTGGCATCTCACTCTCCTTGAATCTTCTTTATCATGCTAGGATTAGCAGGAAAAAGCAAAAAATTTCAGAATTGCACCTTGCAATGTGGAGAAATTACTGTTTGTGCATTTACAATATTCATTGATTTTTGCCATTGAAAAACATCGTTATTCATATTCCAGAAATGTTTGAAGCTACTGACTGAATGAAAAGAGCTGGCATCTCACTCTCTTTGAATCTTCTTTATCATGCTAAGAGGAGCAGGAAAAAGCAAAAAATTTCAGAATTGCACCTTGCAATGCGGAGAAATTACTGTTTGTGCATTTACAATATTCATTGATTTTTGCCATTGAAAAACATCATGTTATTCATATACCAGAAATGTTTGAAGCTACTGACTGAATGAAAAGAGCTGGCATCTCACTCTCTTTGAATCTTTATCATGCTAAGAGGAGCAGGAAAAAGCAAAAAATTTCAGAATTGCACCTTGCAATGTGGAGATATTACTGTTTGTGCATTTACATTATTCATTGATTTTTGCCATTGAAAAACGTCCAGAAATGTTTGAAGCTACTGACTGAATGAAAGGAGCTGGCATCTCACTCTCTTTGAATCTTCTTTATCATGCTAGGATTAGCAGGAAAAAGCAAAAAATTTCAGAATTGCACCTTGTAATGCGGAGAAATTACTGTTTGTGCATATACAATATTCATTGATTTTTGCCATTGAAAAACATCATGTTATTCATATACCAGAAATGTTTGAAGCTACTGACTGAATGAAAAGAGCTGGCATCTCACTCTCTTTGAATCTTCTTTATCATGCTAAGAGGAGCAGGAAAAAGCAACAAATTTCAGAATTGCACCTTGCAATGTGGAGATATTACTGTTTGTGCATTTACAATATTCATTGATTTTTGCCATTGAAAAACGTCCAGAAATGTTTGAAGCTACTGACTGAATGAAAGGAGCTGGCATCTCACTCTCTTTGAATCTTCTTTATCTTGCTAGGATTAGCAGGAAAAAGCAAAAAATTTCAGAATTGCACCTTGCAATGCGGAGAAATTACTGTTTGTGCATTTACAATATTCATTGATTTTTGCCATTGAAAAACATCATGTTATTCATATACCAGAAATGTTTGAAGCTACTGACTGAATGAAAAGAGCTGGCATCTCACTCTCTTTGAATCTTCTTTATCATGCCAGGATTAGCAGGAAAAAGCAAAAAATTTCAGAATTGCACCTTGCAATGTGGAGATATTACTGTTTGTGCATTTACAATATTCATTGATTTTTGCCATTGAAAAACGTCCAGAAATGTTTGAAGCTACTGACTGAATGAAAGGAGCTGGCATCTCACTCTCTTTGAATCTTCTTTATCATGCTAGGATTAGCAGGAAAAAGCAAAAAATTTCAGAATTGCACCTTGCAATGCGGAGAAATTACTGTTTGTGCATTTACAATATTCATTGATTTTTTGCCATTGAAAAACATCATGTTATTCATATACCAGAAATGTTTGAAGCTACTGACTGAATGAAAAGAGCTGGCATCTCACTCTCTTTGAATATTCTTTATCATGCTAAGAGGAGCAGGAAAAAGCAAAAAATTTCAGAATTGCACGTTGCAATGTGGAGATATTACTGTTTGTGCATTTACAATATTCATTGATTTTTGCCATTGAAAAACGTCCAGAAATCTTTGAAGCTACTGACTGAATGAAAGGAGCTGGCATCTCACTCTCTTTGAATCTTCTTTATCATGCTAGGATTAGCAGGAAAAAGCAAAAAATTTCAGAATTGCACCTTGCAATGCGGAGAAATTACTGTTTGTGCATTTACAATATTCATTGATTTTTGCCATTGAAAAACATCATGTTATTCATATACCAGAAATGTTTGAAGCTACTGACTGAATGAAAAGAGCTGGCATCTCACTCTCTTTGAATCTTCTTTATCATGCCAGGATTAGCAGGAAAAGCAAAAATTTCAGAATTGCACCTTGCAATGTGGAGATATTAGTTTGTGCATTTACAATATTCATTGATTTTTTGCCATTGAAAAACGTCCAGAAATGTTTGAAGCTACTGACTGAATGAAAGGAGCTGGCATCTCACTCTCTTTGAATCTTCTTTATCATGCTAGGATTAGCAGGAAAAAGCAAAAAATTTCAGAATTGCACCTTGCAATGCGGAGAAATTACTGTTTGTGCATTTACAATATTCATTGATTTTTGCCATTGAAAAACATCATGTTATTCATATACCAGAAATGTTTGAAGCTACTGACTGAATGAAAAGAGCTGGCATCTCACTCTCTTTGAATCTTCTTTATCATGCTAAGAGGAGCAGGAAAAAGCAAAAAATTTCAGAATTGCACCTTGCAATGTGGAGATATTACTGTTTGTGCATTTACAATATTCATTGATTTTTGCCATTGAAAAACGTCTACAGAAATGTTTGAAGCTACTGACTGAATGAAAGGAGCTGGCATCTCACTCTCTTTGAATCTTCTTTATCATGCTAGGATTAGCAGGAAAAAGCAAAAAATTTCAGAATTGCACCTTGCAATGCGGAGAAATTACTGTTTGTGCATTTACAATATTCATTGATTTTTGCCATTGAAAAACATCATGTTATTCATATACCAGAAATGTTTGAAGCTACTGACTGAATGAAAAGAGCTGGCATCTCACTCTCTTTGAATCTTCTTTATCATGCCTAGGATTAGCAGGAAAAAGCAAAAAATTTCAGAATTGCACCTTGCAATGTGGAGATATTACTGTTTGTGCATTTACAATATTCATTGATTTTTGCCATTGAAAAACGTCCAGAAATGTTTGAAGCTACTGACTGAATGAAAGGAGCTGGCATCTCACTCTCTTTGAATCTTCTTTATCATGCTAGGATTAGCAGGAAAAAGCAAAAAAATTCAGAATTGCACCTTGCAATGCGGAGAAATTACTGTTTGTGCATTTACAATATTCATTGATTTTTGCCATTGAAAAACATCATGTTATTCATATACCAGAAATGTTTGAAGCTACTGACTGAATGAAAAGAGCTGGCATCTCACTCTCTTTGAATCTTTATCATGCTAAGAGGAGCAGGAAAAAGCAAAAAATTTCAGAATTGCACCTTGCAATGTGGAGATATTACTGTTTGTGCATTTACAATATTCATTGATTTTTGCCATTGAAAAACGTCCAGAAATGTTTGAAGCTACTGACTGAATGAAAGGAGCTGGCATCTCACTCTCTTTGAATCTTCTTTATCATGCTAGGATTAGCAGGAAAAAGCAAAAAATTTCAGAATTGCACCTTGCAATGCGGAGAAATTACTGTTTGTGCATTTACAATATTCATTGATTTTTGCCATTGAAAAACATCATGTTATTCATATACCAGAAATGTTTGAAGCTACTGACTGAATGAAAAGAGCTGGCATCTCACTCTCTTTGAATCTTTATCATGCTAAGAGGAGCAGGAAAAAGCAAAAAATTTCAGAATTGCACCTTGCAATGTGGAGATATTACTGTTTGTGCATTTACAATATTCATTGATTTTTGCCATTGAAAAACGTCCAGAAATGTTTGAAGCTACTGACTGAATGAAAGGAGCTGGCATCTCACTCTCTTTGAATCTTCTTTATCATGCTAGGATTAGCAGGAAAAAGCAAAAAAATTTCAGAATTGCACCTTGCAATGCGGAGAAATTACTGTTTGTGCATTTACAATATTCATTGATTTTTGCCATTGAAAAACATCATGTTATTCATATACCAGAAATGTTTGAAGCTACTGACTGAATGAAAAGAGCTGGCATCTCACTCTCTTTGAATCTTCTTTATCATGCTAAGAGGAGCAGGAAAAAGCAAAAAATTTCAGAATTGCACCTTGCAATGTGGAGATATTACTGTTTGTGCATTTACAATATTCATTGATTTTTGTCATTGAAAAACGTCCAGAAATGTTTGAAGCTACTGACTGAATGAAAGGAGCTGGCATCTCACTCTCTTTGAATCTTCTTTATCATGCTAGGATTAGCAGGAAAAAGCAAAAAGTTTCAGAATTGCACCTTGCAATGCGCAGGAAATTACTGTTTGTGCATTTACAATATTCATTGATTTTTGCCATTGAAAAACATCATGTTATTCATATACCAGAAATGTTTGAAGCTACTGACTGAATGAAAAGAGCTGGCATCTCACTCTCTTTGAATCTTCTTTATCATGCTAAGAGGAGCAAGAAAAAGCAAAAAATTTCAGAATTGCACCTTGCAATGTGGAGATATTACTGTTTGTGCATTTACAATATTCATTGATTTTTGCCATTGAAAAACGTCCAGAAATGTTTGAAGCTACTGACTGAATGAAAGGAGCTGGCATCTCACTCTCTTTGAATCTTCTTTATCATGCTAGGATTAGCAGGAAAAAGCAAAAAATTTCAGAATTGCACCTTGCAATGCGGAGAAATTACTGTTTGTGCATTTACAATATTCATTGATTTTTGCCATTGAAAAACATCATGTTATTCATATACCAGAAATGTTTGAAGCTACTGACTGAATGAAAAGAGCTGGCATCTCACTCTCTTTGAATCTTCTTTATCATGCTAAGAGGAGCAGGAAAAAGCAAAAAATTTCAGAATTGCACCTTGCAATGTGGAGATATTACTGTTTGTGCATTTACAATATTCATTGATTTTTGCCATTGAAAAACATCATGTTATTCATATACCAGAAATGTTTGAAGCTACTGACTGAATGAAAAGAGCTGGCATCTCACTCTCTTTGAATCTTCTTTATCATGCCAGGATTAGCAGGAAAAAGCAAAAAATTTCAGAATTGCACTTTGCAATGTGGAGATATTACTGTTTGTGCATTTACAATATTCATTGATTTTTGCCATTGAAAAACGTCCAGAAATGTTTGAAGCTACTGACTGAATGAAAGGAGCTGGCATCTCACTCTCTTTGAATCTTCTTTATCATGCTAGGATTAGCAGGAAAAAGCAAAAAATTTCAGAATTGCACCTTGCAATGCGGAGAAATTACTGTTTGTGCATTTACAATATTCATTGATTTTTGCCATTGAAAAACATCATGTTATTCATATACCAGAAATGTTTGAAGCTACTGACTGAATGAAAAGAGCTGGCATCTCACTCTCTTTGAATCTTCATTATCATGCTAAGAGGAGCAGGAAAAAGCAAAAAATTTCAGAATTGCACCTTGCAATGTGGAGATATTACTGTTTGTGCATTTACAATATTCATTGATTTTTGCCATTGAAAAACGTCCAGAAATGTTTGAAGCTACTGACTGAATGAAAGGAGCTGGCATCTTACTCTCTTTGAATCTTCTTTATCATGCTAGGATTAGCAGGAAAAAGCAAAAAATTTCAGAATTGCACCTTGCAATGCGGAGAAATTACTGTTTGTGCATTTACAATATTCATTGATTTTTGCCATTGAAAAACATCATGTTATTCATATACCAGAAATGTTTGAAGCTACTGACTGAATGAAAAGAGCTGGCATCTCACTCTCTTTGAATCTTCTTTATCATGCTAAGAGGAGCAGGAAAAAGCAAAAAATTTCAGAATTGCACCTTGCAATGTGGAGATATTACTGTTTGTGCATTTACAATATTCATTGATTTTTGCCATTGAAAAACGTCCAGAAATGTTTGAAGCTACTGACTGAATGAAAGGAGCTGGCATCTCACTCTCTTTGAATCTTCTTTATCATGCTAGGATTAGCAGGAAAAAGCAAAAAATTTCAGAATTGCACCTTGCAATGCGGAGAAATTACTGTTTGTGCATTTACAATATTCATTGATTTTTGCCATTGAAAAACATCATGTTTTTCATTTACCAGAAATGTTTGAAGCTACTGACTGAATGAAAAGAGCTGGCATCTCACTCTCTTTGAATCTTCTTTATCATGCTAAGAGGAGCAGGAAAAAGCAAAAAATTTCAGAATTGCACCTTGCAATGTGGAGATATTACTGTTTGTGCATTTACAATATTCATTGATTTTTGCCATTGAAAAACGTCCAGAAATGTTTGAAGCTACTGACTGAATGAAAGGAGCTGGCATCTCACTCTCTTTGAATCTTCTTTATCATGCTAGGATTAGCAGGAAAAAGCAAAAAATTTCAGAATTGCACCTTGCAATGCGGAGAAATTACTGTTTGTGCATTTACAATATTCATTGATTTTTGCCATTGAAAAACATCATGTTATTCATATACCAGAAATGTTTGAAGCTACTGACTGAATGAAAAGAGCTGGCATCTCACTCTCTTTGAATCTTCTTTATCATGCTATGAGGAGCAGGAAAAAGCAAAAAATTTCAGAATTGCACCTTGCAATGTGGAGATATCACTGTTTGTGCATTTACAATATTCATTGATTTTTGCCATTGAAAAACGTCCAGAAATGTTTGAAGCTACTGACTGAATGAAAGTAGCTGGCATCTCACTCTCTTTGAATCTTCTTTATCATGCTAGGATTAGCAGGAAAAAGCAAAAAATTTCAGAATTGCACCTTGCAATGCGGAGAAATTACTGTTTGTGCATTTACAATATTCATTGATTTTTGCCATTGAAAAACGTCCAGAAATGTTTGAAGCTACTGACTGAATGAAAGGAGCTGGCATCTCACTCTCTTTGAATCTTCTTTATCATGCTAGGATTAGCAGGAAAAAGCAAAAAATTTCAGAATTGCACCTTGCAATGCGGAGAAATTACTGTTTGTGCATTTACAATATTCATTGATTTTTGCCATTGAAAAACATCATGTTATTCATATACCAGAAATGTTTGAAGCTACTGACTGAATGAAAAGAGCTGGCATCTCACTCTCTTTGAATCTTCTTTATCATGCCAGGATTAGCAGGAAAAAGCAAAAAATTTCAGAATTGCACCTTGCAATGTGGAGATATTACTGTTTGTGCATTTACAATATTCATTGATTTTTGCCATTGAAAAACGTCCAGAAATGTTTGAAGCTACTGACTGAATGAAAGGAGCTGGCATCTCACTCTCTTTGAATCTTCTTTATCATGCTAGGATTAGCAGGAAAAAGCAAAAAATTTCAGAATTGCACCTTGCAATGCGGAGAAATTACTGTTTGTGCATTTACAATATTCATTGATTTTTGCCATTGAAAAACATCATGATATTCATATACCAGAAATGTTTGAAGCTACTGACTGAATGAAAAGAGCTGGCATCTCACTCTCTTTGAATCTTCTTTATCATGCTAAGAGGAGCAGGAAAAAGCAAAAAATTTCAGAATTGCACCTTGCAATGTGGAGATATTACTGTTTGTGCATTTACAATATTCATTGATTTTTGCCATTGAAAAACGTCCAGAAATGTTTGAAGCTACTGACTGAATGAAAGGAGATGGCATCTCACTCTCTTTGAATCTTCTTTATCATGCTAGGATTAGCAGGAAAAAGCAAAAAATTTCAGAATTGCACCTTGCAATGCGGAGAAATTACTGTTTGTGCATTTACAATATTCATTGATTTTTGCCATTGAAAAACATCATGTTATTCATATACCAGAAATGTTTGAAGCTACTGACTGAATGAAAAGAGCTGGCATCTCACTCTCTTTGAATCTTCTTTATCATGCTAAGAGGAGCAGGAAAAAGCAAAAAATTTCAGAATTGCACCTTGCAATGTGGAGATATTACTGTTTGTGCATTTACAATATTCATTGATTTTTGCCATTGAAAAACGTCCAGAAATGTTTGACGCTACTGACTGAATGAAAGGAGCTGGCATCTCACTCTCTTTGAATCTTCTTTATCATGCTAGGATTAGCAGAAAAAAGCAAAAAATTTCAGAATTGCACCTTGCAATGCGGAGAAATTACTGTTTGTGCATTTACAATATTCATTGATTTTTGCCATTGAAAAACATCATGTTATTCATATACCAGAAATGTTTGAAGCTACTGACTGAATGAAAAGAGCTGGCATCTCACTCTCTTTGAATCTTTATCATGCTAAGAGGAGCAGGAAAAAGCAAAAAATTTCAGAATTGCACCTTGCAATGTGGAGATATTACTGTTTGTGCATTTACAATATTCATTGATTTTTGCCATTGAAAAACGTCCAGAAATGTTTGAAGCTACTGACTGAATGAAAGGAGCTGGCATCTCACTCTCTTTGAATCTTCTTTATCATGCTAGGATTAGCAGGAAAAAGCAAAAAATTTCAGAATTGCACCTTGCAATGCGGAGAAATTACTGTTTGTGCATTTACAATATTCATTGATTTTTGCCATTGAAAAACATCATGTTATTCATATACCAGAAATGTTTGAAGCTACTGACTGAATGAAAAGAGCTGGCATCTCACTCTCTTTGAATCTTCTTTATCGTGCTAAGAGGAGCAGGAAAAAGCAAAAAATTTCAGAATTGCACCTTGCAATGTGGAGATATTACTGTTTGTGCATTTACAATATTCATTGATTTTTGCCATTGAAAAACGTCCAGAAATGTTTGAAGCTACTGACTGAATGAAAGAAGCTGGCATCTCACTCTCTTTGAATCTTCTTTATCATGCTAGGATTAGCAGGAAAAAGCAAAAAATTTCAGAATTGCACCTTGCAATGCGGAGAAATTACTGTTTGTGCATTTACAATATTCATTGATTTTTGCCATTGAAAAACATCATGTTATTCATATACCAGAAATGTTTGAAGCTACTGACTGAATGAAAAGAGCTGGCATCTCACTCTCTTTGAATCTTCTTTATCATGCTAGGATTAGCAGGAAAAAGCAAAAAATTTCAGAATTGCACCTTGCAATGTGGAGAAATTACTGTTTGTGCATTTACAATATTCATTGATTTTTGCCATTGGAAAACATCATGTTATTCATATAACAGAAATGTTTGAAGCTACTGACTGAATGAAAAGAGCTGGCATCTCACTCTCTTTGAATCTTCTTTATCATGCCAGGATTAGCAGGAAAAAGCAAAAAATTTCAGAATTGCACCTTGCAATGTGGAGATATTACTGTTTGTGCATTTACAATATTCATTGATTTTTGCCATTGAAAAACGTCCAGAAATGTTTGAAGCTACTGACTGAATGAAGGGAGCTGGCATCTCACTCTCTTTGAATCTTCTTTATCATGCTAGGATTAGCAGGAAAAAGCAAAACATTTCAGAATTGCACCTTGCAATGCGGAGAGATTACTGTTTGTGCATTTACAATATTCATTGATTTTTGCCATTGAAAAACATCATGTTATTCATATACCAGAAATGTTTGAAGCTACTGACTGAATGAAAAGAGCTGGCATCTCAGTCTCTTTGAATCTTCTTTATCATGCTAAGAGGAGCAGGAAAAAGCAAAAAATTTCAGAATTGCACCTTGCAATGTGGAGATATTACTGTTTGTGCATTTACAATATTCATTGATTTTTGCCATTGAAAAACATCATGTTATTCATATACCAGAAATGTTTGAAGCTACTGACTGAATGAAAAGAGCTGGCATCTCACTCTCTTTGAATCTTCTTTATCATGCTAAGAGGAGCAGGAAAAAGCAAAAAATTTCAGAATTGCACCTTGCAATGTGGAGATATTACTGTTTGTGCATTTACAATATTCATTGATTTTTGCCATTGAAAAACGTCCAGAAATGTTTGAAGCTACTGACTGAATGAAAGGAGATGGCATCTCACTCTCTTTGAATCTTCTTTATCATGCTAGGATTAGCAGGAAAAAGCAAAAAATTTCAGAATTGCACCTTGCAATGTGGAGAAATTACTGTTTGTGCATTTACAATATTCATTGATTTTTGCCATTGAAAAACATCATGTTATTCATATACCAGAAATGTTTGAAGCTACTGACTGAATGAAAAGAGCTGGCATCTCACTCTCTTTGAATCTTCTTTATCATGCCAGGATTAGCAGGAAAAAGCAAAAAATTTCAGAATTGCACCTTGCAATGTGGAGATATTACTGTTTGTGCATTTACAATATTCATTGATTTTTGCCATTGAAAAACGTCCAGAAATGTTTGAAGCTACTGACTGAATGAAAGGAGCTGGCATCTCACTCTCTTTGAATCTTCTTTATCATGCTAGGATTAGCAGGAAAAAGCAAAAAATTTCAGAATTGCACCTTGCAATGCGGAGAAATTACTGTTTGTGCATTTACAATATTCATTGATTTTTGCCATTGAAAAACATCATGTTATTCATATACCAGAAATGTTTGAAGCTACTGACTGAATGAAAAGAGCTGGCATCTCACTCTCTTTGAATATTCTTTATCATGCCAGGATTAGCAGGAAAAAGCAAAAAATTTCAGAATTGCACCTTGCAATGTGGAGATATTACTGTTTGTGCATTTACAATATTCATTGATTTTTGCCATTGAAAAACGTCCAGAAATGTTTGAAGCTACTGACTGAATGAAAGGAGCTGGCATCTCACTCTCTTTGAATCTTCTTTATCATGCTAGGATTAGCAGGAAAAAGCAAAAAATTTCAGAATTGCACCTTGCAATGCGGAGAAATTACTGTTTGTGCATTTACAATATTCATTGATTTTTGCCATTGAAAAACATCATGTTATTCATATACCAGAAATGTTTGAAGCTACTGACTGAATGAAAAGAGCTGGCATCTCACTCTCTTTGAATCTTCTTTATCATGCTAAGAGGAGCAGGAAAAAGCAAAAAATTTCAGAATTGCACCTTGCAATGTGGAGATATTACTGTTTGTGCATTTACAATATTCATTGATTTTTGCCATTGAAAAACGTCCAGAAATGTTTGACGCTACTGACTGAATGAAAGGAGCTGGCATCTCACTCTCTTTGAATCTTCTTTATCATGCTAGGATTAGCAGAAAAAAGCAAAAAATTTCAGAATTGCACCTTGCAATGCGGAGAAATTACTGTTTGTGCATTTACAATATTCATTGATTTTTGCCATTGAAAAACATCATGTTATTCATATACCAGAAATGTTTGAAGCTACTGACTGAATGAAAAGAGCTGGCATCTCACTCTCTTTGAATCTTTATCATGCTAAGAGGAGCAGGAAAAAGCAAAAAATTTCAGAATTGCACCTTGCAATGTGGAGATATTACTGTTTGTGCATTTACAATATTCATTGATTTTTGCCATTGAAAAACGTCCAGAAATGTTTGATGCTACTGACTGAATGAAAGGAGCTGGCATCTCACTCTCTTTGAATCTTCTTTATCATGCTAGGATTAGCAGGAAAAAGCAAAAAATTTCAGAATTGCACCTTGCAATGCGGAGAAATTACTGTTTGTGCATTTACAATATTCATTGATTTTTGCCATTGAAAAACATCATGTTATTCATATACCAGAAATGTTTGAAGCTACTGACTGAATGAAAAGAGCTGGCATCTCACTCTCTTTGAATCTTCTTTATCATGCTAAGAGGAGCAGGAAAAAGCAAAAAATTTCAGAATTGCACCTTGCAATGTGGAGATATTACTGTTTGTGCATTTACAATATTCATTGATTTTTGCCATTGAAAAACGTCCAGAAATGTTTGAAGCTACTGACTCAATGAAAGGAGCTGGCATCTCACTCTCTTTGAATCTTCTTTATCATGCTAGGATTAGCAGGAAAAAGCAAAAAATTTCAGAATTGCACCTTGCAATGCGGAGATATTACTGTTTGTGCATTTACAATATTCATTGATTTTTGACATTGAAAAACGTCCAGAAATGTTTGAAGCTACTGACTGAATGAAAGGAGCTGGCATCTCACTCTCTTTGAATCTTCTTTATCATGCTAGGATTAGCAGGAAAAAGCAAAAAATTTCAGAATTGCACCTTGCAATGCGGAGAAATTACTGTTTGTGCATTTACAATATTCATTGATTTTTGCCATTGAAAAACATCATGTTATTCATATACCAGAAATGTTTGAAGCTACTGACTGAATGAAAAGAGCTGGCATCTCACTCTCTTTGAATCTTCTTTATCATGCCAGGATTAGCAGGAAAAAGCAAAAAATTTCAGAATTGCACCTTGCAATGTGGAGATATTACTGTTTGTGCATTTACAATATTCATTGATTTTTGCCATTGAAAAACGTCCAGAAATGTTTGAAGCTACTGACTGAATGAAAGGAGCTGGCATCTCACTCTCTTTGAATCTTCTTTATCATGCTAGGATTAGCAGGAAAAAGCAAAAAATTTCAGAATTGCACCTTGCAATGCGGAGAAATTACTGTTTGTGCATTTACAATATTCATTGATTTTTGCCATTGAAAAACATCATGTTATTCATATACCAGAAATGTTTGAAGCTACTGACTGAATGAAAAGAGCTGGCATCTCACTCTCTTTGAATCTTCTTTATCATGCTAAGAGGAGCAGGAAAAAGCAAAAAATTTCAGAATTGCACCTTGCAATGTGGAGATATTACTGTTTGTGCATTTACAATATTCATTGATTTTTGCCATTGAAAAACGTCCAGAAATGTTTGACGCTACTGACTGAATGAAAGGAGCTGGCATCTCACTCTCTTTGAATCTTCTTTATCATGCTAGGATTAGCAGGAAAAAGCAAAAAATTTCAGAATTGCACCTTGCAATGCGGAGAAATTACTGTTTGTGCATTTACAATATTCATTGATTTTTGCCATTGAAAAACATCATGTTATTCATATACCAGAAATGTTTGAAGCTACTGACTGAATGAAAAGAGCTGGCATCTCACTCTCTTTGAATCTTCTTTATCATGCCAGGATTAGCAGGAAAAAGCAAAAAATTTCAGAATTGCACCTTGCAATGTGGAGATATTACTGTTTGTGCATTTACAATATTCATTGATTTTTGCCATTGAAAAACGTCCAGAAATGTTTGAAGCTACTGACTGAATGAAAGGAGCTGGCATCTCACTCTATTTGAATCTTCTTTATCATGCTAGGATTAGCAGGAAAAAGCAAAAAATTTCAGAATTGCACCTTGCAATGCGGAGAAATTACTGTTTGTGCATTTACAATATTCATTGATTTTTGCCATTGAAAAACATCATGTTATTCATATACCAGAAATGTTTGAAGCTACTGACTGAATGAAAAGAGCTGGCATCTCACTCTCTTTGAATCTTCTTTATCATGCTAAGAGGAGCAGGAAAAAGCAAAAAATTTCAGAATTGCACCTTGCAATGTGGAGATATTACTGTTTGTGCATTTACAATATTCATTGATTTTTGCCATTGAAAAACGTCCAGAAATGTTTGACGCTACTGACTGAATGAAAGGAGCTGGCATCTCACTCTCTTTGAATCTTCTTTATCATGCTAGGATTAGCAGAAAAAAGCAAAAAATTTCAGAATTGCACCTTGCAATGCGGAGAAATTACTGTTTGTGCATTTACAATATTCATTGATTTTTGCCATTGAAAAACATCATGTTATTCATATACCAGAAATGTTTGAAGCTACTGACTGAATGAAAAGAGCTGGCATCTCACTCTCTTTGAATCTTTATCATGCTAAGAGGAGCAGGAAAAAGCAAAAAATTTCAGAATTGCACCTTGCAATGTGGAGATATTACTGTTTGTGCATTTACAATATTCATTGATTTTTGCCATTGAAAAACGTCCAGAAATGTTTGATGCTACTGACTGAATGAAAGGAGCTGGCATCTCACTCTCTTTGAATCTTCTTTATCATGCTAGGATTAGCAGGAAAAAGCAAAAAATTTCAGAATTGCACCTTGCAATGCGGAGAAATTACTGTTTGTGCATTTACAATATTCATTGATTTTTGCCATTGAAAAACATCATGTTATTCATATACCAGAAATGTTTGAAGCTACTGACTGAATGAAAAGAGCTGGCATCTCACTCTCTTTGAATCTTCTTTATCATGCTAAGAGGAGCAGGAAAAAGCAAAAAATTTCAGAATTGCACCTTGCAATGTGGAGATATTACTGTTTGTGCATTTACAATATTCATTGATTTTTGCCATTGAAAAACGTCCAGAAATGTTTGAAGCTACTGACTGAATGAAAGGAGCTGGCATCTCACTCTCTTTGAATCTTCTTTATCATGCTAGGATTAGCAGAAAAAAGCAAAAAATTTCAGAATTGCACCTTGCAATGCGGAGAAATTACTGTTTGTGCATTTACAATATTCATTGATTTTTGCCATTGAAAAACATCATGTTATTCATATACCAGAAATGTTTGAAGCTACTGACTGAATGAAAAGAGCTGGCATCTCACTCTCTTTGAATCTTTATCATGCTAAGAGGAGCAGGAAAAAGCAAAAAATTTCAGAATTGCACCTTGCAATGTGGAGATATTACTGTTTGTGCATTTACAATATTCATTGATTTTTGCCATTGAAAAACGTCCAGAAATGTTTGATGCTACTGACTGAATGAAAGGAGCTGGCATCTCACTCTCTTTGAATCTTCTTTATCATGCTAGGATTAGCAGAAAAAAGCAAAAAATTTCAGAATTGCACCTTGCAATGCGGAGAAATTACTGTTTGTGCATTTACAATATTCATTGATTTTTGCCATTGAAAAACATCATGTTATTCATATACCAGAAATGTTTGAAGCTACTGACTGAATGAAAAGAGCTGGCATCTCACTCTCTTTGAATCTTTATCATGCTAAGAGGAGCAGGAAAAAGCAAAAAATTTCAGAATTGCACCTTGCAATGTGGAGATATTACTGTTTGTGCATTTACAATATTCATTGATTTTTGCCATTGAAAAACGTCCAGAAATGTTTGATGCTACTGACTGAATGAAAGGAGCTGGCATCTCACTCTCTTTGAATCTTCTTTATCATGCTAGGATTAGCAGGAAAAAGCAAAAAATTTCAGAATTGCACCTTGCAATGCGGAGAAATTACTGTTTGTGCATTTACAATATTCATTGATTTTTGCCATTGAAAAACATCATGTTATTCATATACCAGAAATGTTTGAAGCTACTGACTGAATGAAAAGAGCTGGCATCTCACTCTCTTTGAATCTTCTTTATCATGCTAAGAGGAGCAGGAAAAAGCAAAAAATTTCAGAATTGCACCTTGCAATGTGGAGATATTACTGTTTGTGCATTTACAATATTCATTGATTTTTGCCATTGAAAAACGTCCAGAAATGTTTGAAGCTACTGACTCAATGAAAGGAGCTGGCATCTCACTCTCTTTGAATCTTCTTTATCATGCTAGGATTAGCAGGAAAAAGCAAAAAATTTCAGAATTGCACCTTGCAATGCGGAGATATTACTGTTTGTGCATTTACAATATTCATTGATTTTTGACATTGAAAAACGTCCAGAAATGTTTGAAGCTACTGACTGAATGAAAGGAGCTGGCATCTCACTCTCTTTGAATCTTCTTTATCATGCTAGGATTAGCAGGAAAAAGCAAAAAATTTCAGAATTGCACCTTGCAATGCGGAGAAATTACTGTTTGTGCATTTACAATATTCATTGATTTTTGCCATTGAAAAACATCATGTTATTCATATACCAGAAATGTTTGAAGCTACTGACTGAATGAAAAGAGCTGGCATCTCACTCTCTTTGAATCTTCTTTATCATGCCAGGATTAGCAGGAAAAAGCAAAAAATTTCAGAATTGCACCTTGCAATGTGGAGATATTACTGTTTGTGCATTTACAATATTCATTGATTTTTGCCATTGAAAAACGTCCAGAAATGTTTGAAGCTACTGACTGAATGAAAGGAGCTGGCATCTCACTCTCTTTGAATCTTCTTTATCATGCTAGGATTAGCAGGAAAAAGCAAAAAATTTCAGAATTGCACCTTGCAATGCGGAGAAATTACTGTTTGTGCATTTACAATATTCATTGATTTTTGCCATTGAAAAACATCATGTTATTCATATACCAGAAATGTTTGAAGCTACTGACTGAATGAAAAGAGCTGGCATCTCACTCTCTTTGAATCTTCTTTATCATGCTAAGAGGAGCAGGAAAAAGCAAAAAATTTCAGAATTGCACCTTGCAATGTGGAGATATTACTGTTTGTGCATTTACAATATTCATTGATTTTTGCCATTGAAAAACGTCCAGAAATGTTTGACGCTACTGACTGAATGAAAGGAGCTGGCATCTCACTCTCTTTGAATCTTCTTTATCATGCTAGGATTAGCAGGAAAAAGCAAAAAATTTCAGAATTGCACCTTGCAATGCGGAGAAATTACTGTTTGTGCATTTACAATATTCATTGATTTTTGCCATTGAAAAACATCATGTTATTCATATACCAGAAATGTTTGAAGCTACTGACTGAATGAAAAGAGCTGGCATCTCACTCTCTTTGAATCTTCTTTATCATGCCAGGATTAGCAGGAAAAAGCAAAAAATTTCAGAATTGCACCTTGCAATGTGGAGATATTACTGTTTGTGCATTTACAATATTCATTGATTTTTGCCATTGAAAAACGTCCAGAAATGTTTGAAGCTACTGACTGAATGAAAGGAGCTGGCATCTCACTCTATTTGAATCTTCTTTATCATGCTAGGATTAGCAGGAAAAAGCAAAAAATTTCAGAATTGCACCTTGCAATGCGGAGAAATTACTGTTTGTGCATTTACAATATTCATTGATTTTTGCCATTGAAAAACATCATGTTATTCATATACCAGAAATGTTTGAAGCTACTGACTGAATGAAAAGAGCTGGCATCTCACTCTCTTTGAATCTTCTTTATCATGCTAAGAGGAGCAGGAAAAAGCAAAAAATTTCAGAATTGCACCTTGCAATGTGGAGATATTACTGTTTGTGCATTTACAATATTCATTGATTTTTGCCATTGAAAAACGTCCAGAAATGTTTGACGCTACTGACTGAATGAAAGGAGCTGGCATCTCACTCTCTTTGAATCTTCTTTATCATGCTAGGATTAGCAGAAAAAAGCAAAAAATTTCAGAATTGCACCTTGCAATGCGGAGAAATTACTGTTTGTGCATTTACAATATTCATTGATTTTTGCCATTGAAAAACATCATGTTATTCATATACCAGAAATGTTTGAAGCTACTGACTGAATGAAAAGAGCTGGCATCTCACTCTCTTTGAATCTTTATCATGCTAAGAGGAGCAGGAAAAAGCAAAAAATTTCAGAATTGCACCTTGCAATGTGGAGATATTACTGTTTGTGCATTTACAATATTCATTGATTTTTGCCATTGAAAAACGTCCAGAAATGTTTGATGCTACTGACTGAATGAAAGGAGCTGGCATCTCACTCTCTTTGAATCTTCTTTATCATGCTAGGATTAGCAGGAAAAAGCAAAAAATTTCAGAATTGCACCTTGCAATGCGGAGAAATTACTGTTTGTGCATTTACAATATTCATTGATTTTTGCCATTGAAAAACATCATGTTATTCATATACCAGAAATGTTTGAAGCTACTGACTGAATGAAAAGAGCTGGCATCTCACTCTCTTTGAATCTTCTTTATCATGCTAAGAGGAGCAGGAAAAAGCAAAAAATTTCAGAATTGCACCTTGCAATGTGGAGATATTACTGTTTGTGCATTTACAATATTCATTGATTTTTGCCATTGAAAAACGTCCAGAAATGTTTGAAGCTACTGACTGAATGAAAGGAGCTGGCATCTCACTCTCTTTGAATCTTCTTTATCATGCTAGGATTAGCAGAAAAAAGCAAAAAATTTCAGAATTGCACCTTGCAATGCGGAGAAATTACTGTTTGTGCATTTACAATATTCATTGATTTTTGCCATTGAAAAACATCATGTTATTCATATACCAGAAATGTTTGAAGCTACTGACTGAATGAAAAGAGCTGGCATCTCACTCTCTTTGAATCTTTATCATGCTAAGAGGAGCAGGAAAAAGCAAAAAATTTCAGAATTGCACCTTGCAATGTGGAGATATTACTGTTTGTGCATTTACAATATTCATTGATTTTTGCCATTGAAAAACGTCCAGAAATGTTTGATGCTACTGACTGAATGAAAGGAGCTGGCATCTCACTCTCTTTGAATCTTCTTTATCATGCTAGGATTAGCAGGAAAAAGCAAAAAATTTCAGAATTGCACCTTGCAATGCGGAGAAATTACTGTTTGTGCATTTACAATATTCATTGATTTTTGCCATTGAAAAACATCATGTTATTCATATACCAGAAATGTTTGAAGCTACTGACTGAATGAAAAGAGCTGGCATCTCACTCTCTTTGAATTTTCTTTATCATGCTAAGAGGAGCAGGAAAAAGCAAAAAATTTCAGAATTGCACCTTGCAATGTGGAGATATTACTGTTTGTGCATTTACAATATTCATTGATTTTTGCCATTGAAAAACGTCCAGAAATGTTTGAAGCTACTGACTGAATGAAAGGAGCTGGCATCTCACTCTCTTTGAATCTTCTTTATCATGCTAGGATTAGCAGGAAAAAGCAAAAAATTTCAGAATTGCACCTTGCAATGCGGAGAAATTACTGTTTGTGCATTTACAATATTCATTGATTTTTGCCATTGAAAAACATCATGTTATTCATATACCAGAAATGTTTGAAGCTACTGACTGAATGACAAGAGCTGGCATCTCACTCTCTTTGAATCTTCTTTATCATGCTAAGAGGAGCAGGAAAAAGCAAAAAATTTCAGAATTGCACCTTGCAATGTGGAGATATTACTGTTTGTGCATTTACAATATTCATTGATTTTTGCCATTGAAAAACGTCCAGAAATGTTTGAAGCTACTGACTGAATGAAAGGAGCTGGCATCTCACTCTCTTTGAATCTTCTTTATCATGCTAGGATTAGCAGGAAAAAGCAAAAAATTTCAGAATTGCACCTTGCAATGTGGAGAAATTACTGTTTGTGCATTTACAATATTCATTGATTTTTGCCATTGAAAAACATCATGTTATTCATATACCAGAAATGTTTGAAGCTACTGACTGAATGAAAAGAGCTGGCATCTCACTCTCTTTGAATCTTCTTTATCATGCCAGGATTAGCAGGAAAAAGCAAAAAATTTCAGAATTGCACCTTGCAATGTGGAGATATTACTGTTTGTGCATTTACAATATTCATTGATTTTTGCCATTGAAAAACGTCCAGAAATGTTTGAAGCTACTGACTGAATGAAAGGAGCTGGCATTTCACTCTCTTTGAATCTTCTTTATCATGCTAGGATTAGCAGGAAAAAGCAAAAAATTTCAGAATTGCACCTTGCAATGTGGAGAAATTACTGTTTGTGCATTTACAATATTCATTGATTTTTGCCATTGAAAAACATCATGTTATTCATATACCAGAAATGTTTGAAGCTACTGACTGAATGAAAAGAGCTGGCATCTCACTCTCTTTGAATCTTCTTTATCATGCTAAGAGGAGCAGGAAAAAGCAAAAAATTTCAGAATTGCACCTTGCAATGTGGAGATATTACTGTTTGTGCATTTACAATATTCATTGATTTTTGCCATTGAAAAACGTCCAGAAATGTTTGAAGCTACTGACTGAATGAAAGGAGCTGGCATCTCACTCTCTTTGAATCTTCTTTATCATGCTAGGATTAGCAGGAAAAAGCAAAAAATTTCAGAATTGCACCTTGCAATGCGGAGAAATTACTGTTTGTGCATTTACAATATTCATTGATTTTTGCCATTGAAAAACATCAAGTTATTCATATACCAGAAATGTTTGAAGCTACTGACTGAATGAAAAGAGCTGGCATCTCACTCTCGTTGAATCTTCTTTATCATGCCAGGATTAGCAGGAAAAAGCAAAAAATTTCAGAATTGCACCTTGCAATGTGGAGATATTACTGTTTGTGCATTTACAATATTCATTGATTTTTGACATTGAAAAACGTCCAGAAATGTTTGAAGCTACTGACTGAATGAAAGGAGCTGGCATCTCACTCTCTTTGAATCTTCTTTATCATGCTAGGATTAGCAGGAAAAAGCAAAAAATTTCAGAATTGCACCTTGCAATGCGGAGAAATTACTGTTTGTGCATTTACAATATTCATTGATTTTTGCCATTGAAAAACATCATGTTATTCATATACCAGAAATGTTTGAAGCTACTGACTGAATGAAAAGAGCTGGCATCTCACTCTCTTTGAATCTTCTTTATCATGCTAAGAGGAGCAGGAAAAAGCAAAAAATTTCAGAATTGCACGTTGCAATGTGGAGATATTACTGTTTGTGCATTTACAATATTCATTGATTTTTGCCATTGAAAAACGTCCAGAAATGTTTGAAGCTACTGACTGAATGAAAGGAGCTGGCATCTCACTCTCTTTGAATCTTCTTTATCATGCTAGGATTAGCAGGAAAAAGCAAACAATTTCAGAATTGCACCTTGCAATGTGGAGAAATTACTGTTTGTGCATTTACAATATTCATTGATTTTTGCCATTGAAAAACATCATGTTATTCATATACCAGAAATGTTTGAAGCTACTGACTGAATGAAAAGAGCTGGCATCTCACTCTCTTTGAATCTTCTTTATCATGCTAAGAGGAGCAGGAAAAATCAAAAAATTTCAGAATTGCACCTTGCAATGTGGAGATATTACTGTTTGTGCATTTACAATATTCATTGATTTTTGCCATTGAAAAATGTCCAGAAATGTTTGAAGCTACTGACTGAATGAAAGGAGCTGGCATCTCACTCTCTTTGAATCTTCTTTATCATGCTAGGATTAGCAGGAAAAAGCAAAAAATTTCAGAATTGCACCTTGCAATGCAGAGAAATTACTGTTTGTGCATTTACAATATTCATTGATTTTTGCCATTGAAAAACATCAAGTTATTCATATACCAGAAATGTTTGAAGCTACTGACTGAATGAAAAGAGCTGGCATCTCACTCTCTTTGAATCTTCTTTATCATGCCAGGATTAGCAGGAAAAAGCAAAAAATTTCAGAATTGCACCTTGCAATGTGGAGATATTACTGTTTGTGCATTTACAATATTCATTGATTTTTGCCATTGAAAAACGTCCAGAAATGTTTGAAGCTACTGACTGAATGAAAGGAGCTGGCATCTCACTCTCTTTGAATCTTCTTTATCATGCTAGGATTAGCAGGAAAAAGCAAAAAATTTCAGAATTGCACCTTGCAATGCGGAGAAATTACTGTTTGTGCATTTACAATATTCATTGATTTTTGCCATTGAAAAACATCATGTTATTCATATACCAGAAATGTTTGAAGCTACTGACTGAATGAAAAGAGCTGGCATCTCACTCTCTTTGAATCTTCTTTATCATGCTAAGAGGAGCAGGAAAAAGCAAAAAATTTCAGAATTGCACGTTGCAATGTGGAGATATTACTGTTTGTGCATTTACAATATTCATTGATTTTTGCCATTGAAAAACGTCCAGAAATGTTTGAAGCTACTGACTGAATGAAAGGAGCTGGCATCTCACTCTCTTTGAATCTTCTTTATCATGCTAGGATTAGCAGGAAAAAGCAAAAAATTTCAGAATTGCACCTTGCAATGCGGAGAAATTACTGTTTGTGCATTTACAATATTCATTGATTTTTGCCATTGAAAAACATCATGTTATTCATATACCAGAAATGTTTGAAGCTACTGACTGAATGAAAAGAGCTGGCATCTCACTCTCTTTGAATCTTCTTTATCATGCCAGGATTAGCAGGAAAAAGCAAAAAATTTCAGAATTGCACCTTGCAATGTGGAGATATTACTGTTTGTGCATTTACAATATTCATTGATTTTTGCCATTGAAAAACGTCCACAAATGTTTGAAGCTACTGACTGAATGAAAGGAGCTGGCATCTCACTCTCTTTGAATCTTCTTTATCATGCTAGGATTAGCAGGAAAAAGCAAAAAATTTCAGAATTGCACCTTGCAATGCGGAGAAATTACTGTTCGTGCATTAACAATATTCATTGATTTTTGCCATTGAAAAACATCATGTTATTCATATACCAGAAATGTTTGAAGCTACTGACTGAATGAAAAGAGCTGGCATCTCACTCTCTTTGAATCTTCTTTATCATGCTAAGAGGAGCAGGAAAAAGCAAAAAATTTCAGAATTGCACGTTGCAATGTGGAGATATTACTGTTTGTGCATTTACAATATTCATTGATTTTTGCCATTGAAAAACGTCCAGAAATGTTTGAAGCTACTGACTGAATGAAAGGAGCTGGCATCTCACTCTCTTTGAATCTTCTTTATCATGCTAGGATTAGCAGGAAAAAGCAAAAAATTTCAGAATTGCACCTTGCAATGCGGAGAAATTACTGTTTGTGCATTAACAATATTCATTGATTTTTGCCATTGAAAAACATCATGTTATTCATATACCAGAAATGTTTGAAGCTACTGACTGAATGAAAAGAGCTGGCATCTCACTCTCTTTGAATCTTCTTTATCATGCTAAGAGGAGCAGGAAAAAGCAAAAAATTTCAGAATTGCACGTTGCAATGTGGAGATATTACTGTTTGTGCATTTACAATATTCATTGATTTTTGCCATTGAAAAACGTCCAGAAATGTTTGAAGCTACTGACTGAATGAAAGGAGCTGGCATCTCACTCTCTTTGAATCTTCTTTATCATGCTAGGATTAGCAGGAAAAAGCAAACAATTTCAGAATTGCACCTTGCAATGTGGAGAAATTACTGTTTGTGCATTTACAATATTCATTGATTTTTGCCATTGAAAAACATCATGTTATTCATATACCAGAAATGTTTGAAGCTACTGACTGAATGAAAAGAGCTGGCATCTCACACTCTTTGAATCTTCTTTATCATGCTAAGAGGAGCAGGAAAAATCAAAAAATTTCAGAATTGCACCTTGCAATGTGGAGATATTACTGTTTGTGCATTTACAATATTCATTGATTTTTGCCATTGAAAAATGTCCAGAAATGTTTGAAGCTACTGACTGAATGAAAGGAGCTGGCATCTCACTCTCTTTGAATCTTCTTTATCATGCTAGGATTAGCAGGAAAAAGCAAAAAATTTCAGAATTGCACCTTGCAATGCAGAGAAATTACTGTTTGTGCATTTACAATATTCATTGATTTTTGCCATTGAAAAACATCAAGTTATTCATATACCAGAAATGTTTGAAGCTACTGACTGAATGAAAAGAGCTGGCATCTCACTCTCTTTGAATCTTCTTTATCATGCCAGGATTAGCAGGAAAAAGCAAAAAATTTCAGAATTGCACCTTGCAATGTGGAGATATTACTGTTTGTGCATTTACAATATTCATTGATTTTTGCCATTGAAAAACGTCCAGAAATGTTTGAAGCTACTGACTGAATGAAAGGAGCTGGCATCTCACTCTCTTTGAATCTTCTTTATCATGCTAGGATTAGCAGGAAAAAGCAAAAAATTTCAGAATTGCACCTTGCAATGCGGAGAAATTACTGTTTGTGCATTTACAATATTCATTGATTTTTGCCATTGAAAAACATCATGTTATTCATATACCAGAAATGTTTGAAGCTACTGACTGAATGAAAAGAGCTGGCATCTCACTCTCTTTGAATCTTCTTTATCATGCTAAGAGGAGCAGGAAAAAGCAAAAAATTTCAGAATTGCACGTTGCAATGTGGAGATATTACTGTTTGTGCATTTACAATATTCATTGATTTTTGCCATTGAAAAACGTCCAGAAATGTTTGAAGCTACTGACTGAATGAAAGGAGCTGGCATCTCACTCTCTTTGAATCTTCTTTATCATGCTAGGATTAGCAGGAAAAAGCAAAAAATTTCAGAATTGCACCTTGCAATGCGGAGAAATTACTGTTTGTGCATTTACAATATTCATTGATTTTTGCCATTGAAAAACATCATGTTATTCATATACCAGAAATGTTTGAAGCTACTGACTGAATGAAAAGAGCTGGCATCTCACTCTCTTTGAATCTTCTTTATCATGCCAGGATTAGCAGGAAAAAGCAAAAAATTTCAGAATTGCACCTTGCAATGTGGAGATATTACTGTTTGTGCATTTACAATATTCATTGATTTTTGCCATTGAAAAACGTCCAGAAATGTTTGAAGCTACTGACTGAATGAAAGGAGCTGGCATCTCACTCTCTTTGAATCTTCTTTATCATGCTAGGATTAGCAGGAAAAAGCAAAAAATTTCAGAATTGCACCTTGCAATGCGGAGAAATTACTGTTTGTGCATTAACAATATTCATTGATTTTTGCCATTGAAAAACATCATGTTATTCATATACCAGAAATGTTTGAAGCTACTGACTGAATGAAAAGAGCTGGCATCTCACTCTCTTTGAATCTTCTTTATCATGCTAAGAGGAGCAGGAAAAAGCAAAAAATTTCAGAATTGCACGTTGCAATGTGGAGATATTACTGTTTGTGCATTTACAATATTCATTGATTTTTGCCATTGAAAAACGTCCAGAAATGTTTGAAGCTACTGACTGAATGAAAGGAGCTGGCATCTCACTCTCTTTGAATCTTCTTTATCATGCTAGGATTAGCAGGAAAAAGCAAAAAATTTCAGAATTGCACCTTGCAATGCGGAGAAATTACTGTTTGTGCATTAACAATATTCATTGATTTTTGCCATTGAAAAACATCATGTTATTCATATACCAGAAATGTTTGAAGCTACTGACTGAATGAAAAGAGCTGGCATCTCACTCTCTTTGAATCTTCTTTATCATGCTAAGAGGAGCAGGAAAAAGCAAAAAATTTCAGAATTGCACGTTGCAATGTGGAGATATTACTGTTTGTGCATTTACAATATTCATTGATTTTTGCCATTGAAAAACGTCCAGAAATGTTTGAAGCTACTGACTGAATGAAAGGAGCTGGCATCTCACTCTCTTTGAATCTTCTTTATCATGCTAGGATAAGCAGGAAAAAGCAAAAAATTTCAGAATTGCACCTTGCAATGCGGAGAAATTACTGTTTGTGCATTTACAATATTCATTGATTTTTGCCATTGAAAAACATCATGTTATTCATATACCAGAAATGTTTGAAGCTACTGACTGAATGAAAAGAGCTGGCATCTCACTCTCTTTGAATCTTCTTTATCATGCTAAGAGGAGCAGGAAAAAGCAAAAAATTTCAGAATTGCACCTTGCAATGTGGAGATATTACTGTTTGTGCATTTACAATATTCATTGATTTTTGCCATTGAAAAACGTCCAGAAATGTTTGAAGCTACTGACTGAATGAAAGGAGCTGGCATCTCACTCTCTTTGAATCTTCTTTATCATGCTAGGATTAGCAGGAAAAAGCAAAAAATTTCAGAATTGCACCTTGCAATGCGGAGAAATTACTGTTTGTGCATTTACAATATTCATTGATTTTTGCCATTGAAAAACATCATGTTATTCTTATACCAGAAATGTTTGAAGCTACTGACAATGAAAAGAGCTGGCATCTCACTCTCTTTGAATCTTCTTTATCATCCTAAGAGGAGCAGGAAAAAGCAAAAAATTTCAGAATTGCACGTTGCAATGTGGAGATATTACTGTTTGTGCATTTACAATATTCATTGATTTTTGCCATTGAAAAACATCATGTTATTCATATACCAGAAATGTTTGAAGCTACTGACTGAATGAAAAGAGCTGGCATCTGACTCTCTTTGAATCTTCTTTATCATGCTAAGAGGAGCAGGAAAAAACAAAAAATTTCAGAATTGCACGTTGCAATGTGGAGATATTACTGTTTGTGCATTTACAATATTCATTGATTTTTGCCATTGAAAAACGTCCAGAAATGTTTGAAGCTACTGACTGAATGAAAGGAGCTGGCATCTCACTCTCTTTGAATCTTCTTTATCATGCTAGGATTAGCAGGAAAAAGCAAAAAATTTCAGAATTGCACCTTGCAATGCGGAGAAATTACTGTTTGTGCATTTACAATATTCATTGATTTTTGCCATTGAAAAACATCATGTTATTCATATACCAGAAATGTTTGAAGCTACTGACTGAATGAAAAGAGCTGGCATCTCACTCTGTTTGATTCTTTATCATGCTAATAGGAGCAGGAAAAAGCAAAAAATTTCAGAATTGCACCTTGCAATGTGGAGATATTACTGTTTGTGCATTTACAATATTCATTGATTTTTGCCATTGAAAAACGTCCAGAAATGTTTGAAGCTACTGACTGAATGAAAGGAGCTGGCATCTCACTCTCTTTGAATCTTCTTTATCATGCTAGGATTAGCAGGAAAAAGCAAAAAATTTCAGAATTGCACCTTGCAATGCGGAGAAATTACTGTTTGTGCATTTACAATATTCATTGATTTTTGCCATTGAAAAACATCATGTTATTCATATACCAGAAATGTTTGAAGCTACTGACTGAATGAAAAGAGCTGGCATCTCACTCTCTTTGAATCTTCTTTATCATGCTAAGAGGAGCAGGAAAAAGCAAAAAATTTCAGAATTGCACCTTGCAATGTGGAGATATTACTGTTTGTGCATTTACAATATTCATTGATTTTTGCCATTGAAAAACGTCCAGAAATGTTTGAAGCTACTGACTGAATGAAAGGAGCTGGCATCTCACTCTCTTTGAATCTTCTTTATCATGCTAGGATTAGCAGGAAAAAGCAAAAAATTTCAGAATTGCACTTTGCAATGCGGAGAAATTACTGTTTGTGCATTTACAATATTCATTGATTTTTGCCATTGAAAAACATCATGTTATTCATATACCAGAAATGTTTGAAGCTACTGACTGAATGAAAAGAGCTGGCATCTCACTCTATTTGAATCTTCTTTATCATGCTAAGAGGAGCAGGAAAAAGCAAAAAATTTCAGAATTGCACCTTGCAATGTGGAGATATTACTGTTTGTGCATTTACAATATTCATTGATTTTTGCCATTGAAAAACGTCCAGAAATGTTTGAAGCTACCGACTGAATGAAATTAGCTGGCATCTCACTCTCTTTGAATCTTCTTTATCATGCTAGGATTAGCAGGAAAAAGGAAAAAATTTCAGAATTGCACCTTGCAATGCGGAGAAATTACTGTTTGTGCATTTACAATATTCATTGATTTTTGCCATTGAAAAACATCATGTTATTCATATACCAGAAATGTTTGAAGCTACTGACTGAATGAAAAGAGCTGGCATCTCACTCTGTTTGATTCTTTATCATGCTAATAGGAGCAGGAAAAAGCAAAAAATTTCAGAATTGCACCTTGCAATGTGGAGATATTACTGTTTGTGCATTTACAATATTCATTGATTTTTGCCATTGAAAAACGTCCAGAAATGTTTGAAGCTACTGACTGAATGAAAGGAGCTGGCATCTCACTCTCTTTGAATCTTCTTTATCATGCTAGGATTAGCAGGAAAAAGCAAAAAATTTCAGAATTGCACCTTGCAATGCGGAGAAATTACTGTTTGTGCATTTACAATATTCATTGATTTTTGCCATTGAAAAACATCATGTTATTCATATACCAGAAATGTTTGAAGCTACTGACTGAATGAAAAGAGCTGGCATCTCACTCTCTTTGAATCTTCTTTATCATGCTAAGAGGAGCAGGAAAAAGCAAAAAATTTCAGAATTGCACCTTGCAATGTGGAGATATTACTGTTTGTGCATTTACAATATTCATTGATTTTTGCCATTGAAAAACGTCCAGAAATGTTTGAAGCTACTGACTGAATGAAAGGAGCTGGCATCTCACTCTCTTTGAATCTTCTTTATCATGCTAGGATTAGCAGGAAAAAGCAAAAAATTTCAGAATTGCACTTTGCAATGCGGAGAAATTACTGTTTGTGCATTTACAATATTCATTGATTTTTGCCATTGAAAAACATCATGTTATTCATATACCAGAAATGTTTGAAGCTACTGACTGAATGAAAAGAGCTGGCATCTCACTCTATTTGAATCTTCTTTATCATGCTAAGAGGAGCAGGAAAAAGCAAAAAATTTCAGAATTGCACCTTGCAATGTGGAGATATTACTGTTTGTGCATTTACAATATTCATTGATTTTTGCCATTGAAAAACGTCCAGAAATGTTTGAAGCTACCGACTGAATGAAATTAGCTGGCATCTCACTCTCTTTGAATCTTCTTTATCATGCTAGGATTAGCAGGAAAAAGGAAAAAATTTCAGAATTGCACCTTGCAATGCGGAGAAATTACTGTTTGTGCATTTACAATATTCATTGATTTTTGCCATTGAAAAACATCATGTTATTCATATACCAGAAATGTTTGAAGCTACTGACTGAATGAAAAGAGCTGGCATCTCACTCTCTTTGAATCTTCTTTATCATGCTAAGAGGAGCAGGAAAAAGCAAAAAATTTCAGAATTGCACCTTGCAATGTGGAGATATTACTGTTTGTGCATTTACAATATTCATTGATTTTTGCCATTGAAAAACGTCCAGAAATGTTTGAAGCTACTGACTGAATGAAAGGAGCTGGCATCTCACTCTCTTTGAATCTTCTTTATCATGCTAGGATTAGCAGGAAAAAGCAAAAAATTTCAGAATTGCACCTTGCAATGCGGAGAAATTACTGTTTGTGCATTTACAATATTCATTGATTTTTGCCATTGAAAAACATCATGTTATTCATATACCAGAAATGTTTGAAGCTACTGACTGAATGAAAAGAGCTGGCATCTCACTCTCTTTGAATCTTTTTTATCATGCCAGGATTAGCAGGAAAAAGCAAAAAATTTCAGAATTGCACCTTGCAATGTGGAGATATTACTGTTTGTGCATTTACAATATTCATTGATTTTTGCCATTGAAAAACGTCCAGAAATGTTTGAAGCTACTGACTGAATGAAAGGAGCTGGCATCTCACTCTCTTTGAATCTTCTTTATCATGCTAGGATTAGCAGGAAAAAGCAAAAAATTGCAGAATTGCACCTTGCAATGCGGAGAAATTACTGTTTGTGCATTTACAATATTCATTGATTTTTGCCATTGAAAAACATCATGTTATTCATATACCAGAAATGTTTGAAGCTACTGACTGAATGAAAAGAGCTGGCATCTCACTCTCTTTGAATCTTCTTTATCATGCTAAGAGGAGCAGGAAATAGCAAAAAATTTCAGAATTGCACCTTGCAATGTGGAGATATTACTGTTTGTGCATTTACAATATTCATTGATTTTTGCCATTGAAAAACGTCCAGAAATGTTTGAAGCTACTGACTGAATGAAAGGAGCTGGCATCTCACTCTCTTTGAATCTTCTTTATCATGCTAGGATTAGCAGGAAAAAGCAAAAAATTGCACATTGCAATGCGGAGATATTACTGTTTGTGCATTTACAATATTCATTGATTTTTGCCATTGAAAAACGTCCAAAAATGTTTGAAGCTACTGACTGAATGAAAGGAGCTGGCATCTCACTCTCTTTGAATCTTCTTTATCATGCTAGGATTAGCAGGAAAAAGCAAAAAATTTCAGAATTGCACCTTGCAATGCGGAGATATTACTGTTTGTGCATTTACAATATTCATTGATTTTTTCCATTGAAAAACGTCCAGAAATGTTTGAAGCTACTGACTGAATGAAAGGAGCTGGCATCTCACTCTCTTTGAATCTTCTTTATCATGCTAGGATTAGCAGGAAAAAGCAAAAAAATTCAGAATTGCACCTTGCAATGCGGAGAAATTACTGTTTGTGCATTTACAATATTCATTGATTTTTGCCATTGAAAAAATCATGTTATTCATATACCAGAAATGTTTGAAGCTACTGACTGAATGAAAAGAGCTGGCATCTCACTCTCTTTGAATCTTCTTTATCATGCTAAGCGGAGCAGGAAAAAGCAAAAAATTTCAGAATTGCACGTTGCAATGTGGAGATATTACTGTTTGTACATTTACAATATTCATTGATTTTTGCCATTGAAAAACGTCCAGAAATGTTTGAAGCTACTGACTGAATGAAAGGAGCTGGCATCTCACTCTCTTTGAATCTTCTTTATCATGCTAGGATTAGCAGGAAAAAGCAAAAAATTTCAGAATTGCACCTTGCAATGCGGAGAAATTACTGTTTGTGCATTTACAATATTCATTGATTTTTGCCATTGAAAAACATCATGTTATTCATATACCAGAAATGTTTGAAGCTACTGACTGAATGAAATGAGCTTGCATCTCACTCTCTTTGAATCTTCTTTATCATGCCAGGATTAGCAGGAAAAAGCAAAAAATTTCAGAATTGCACCTTGCAATGTGGAGATATTACTGTTTGTGCATTTACAATATTCATTGATTTTTGCCATTGAAAAACGTCCAGAAATGTTTGAAGCTACTGACTGAATGAAAGGAGCTGGCATCTCACTCTCTTTGAATCTTCTTTATCATGCTAGGATTAGCAGGAAAAAGCAAAAAATTTCAGAATTGCACCTTGCAATGCGGAGAAATTACTGTTTGTGCATTTACAATATTCATTGATTTTTGCCATTGAAAAACATCATGTTATTCATATACCAGAAATGTTTGAAGCTACTGACTGAATGAAAAGAGCTGGCATCTCACTCTCTTTGAATCTTCTTTATCATGCTAAGAGGAGCAGGAAAAAGCAAAAAATTTCAGAATTGCACCTTGCAATGTGGAGATATTACTGTTTGTGCATTTACAATATTCATTGATTTTTGCCATTGAAAAACGTCCAGAAATGTTTGAAGCTACTGACTGAATGAAAGGAGCTGGCATCTCACTCTCTTTGAATCTTCTTTATCATGCTAGGATTAGCAGGAAAAAGGAAAAAATTTCAGAATTGCACCTTGCAATGCGGAGAAATTACTGTTTGTGCATTTACAATATTCATTGATTTTTGCCATTGAAAAACATCATGTTATTCATATACCAGAAATGTTTGAAGCTACTGACTGAATGAAAAGAGCTGGCATCTCACTCTCTTTGAATCTTCTTTATCATGCTAAGAGGAGCAGGAAAAAGCAAAAAATTTCAGAATTGCACCTTGCAATGTGGAGATATTACTGTTTGTGCATTTACAATATTCATTGATTTTTGCCATTGAAAAACGTCCAGAAATGTTTGAAGCTACTGACTGAATGAAAGGAGCTGGCATCTCACTCTCTTTGAATCTTCTTTATCATGCTAGGATTAGCAGGAAAAAGCAAAATATTGCAGAATTGCACCTTGCAATGCGGAGAAATTACTGTTTGTGCATTTACAATATTCATTGATTTTTGCCATTGAAAAACATCATGTTATTCATATACCAGAAATGTTTGAAGCTACTGACTGAATGAAAAGAGCTGGCATCTCACTCTCTTTGAATCTTCTTTATCATGCTAAGAGAAGCAGGAAATAGCAAAAAATTTCAGAATTGCACCTTGCAATGTGGAGATATTACTGTTTGTGCATTTACAATATTCATTGATTTTTGCCATTGAAAAACGTCCAGAAATGTTTGAAGCTACTGACTGAATGAAAGGAGCTGGCATCTCACTCTCTTTGAATCTTCTTTATCATGCTAGGATTAGCAGGAAAAAGCAAAAAATTGCACATTGCAATGCGGAGATATTACTGTTTGTGCATTTACAATATTCATTGATTTTTGCCATTGAAAAACGTCCAAAAATGTTTGAAGCTACTGACTGAATGAAAGGAGCTGGCATCTCACTCTCTTTGAATCTTCTTTATCATGCTAGGATTAGCAGGAAAAAGCAAAAAATTTCAGAATTGCACCTTGCAATGCGGAGATATTACTGTTTGTGCATTTACAATATTCATTGATTTTTGCCATTGAAAAACGTCCAGAAATGTTTGAAGCTACTGACTGAATGAAAGGATATGGCATCTCACTCTCTTTGAATCTTCTTTATCATGCTAGGATTAGCAGGAAAAAGCAAAAAAATTCAGAATTGCACCTTGCAATGCGGAGAAATTACTGTTTGTGCATTTACAATATTCATTGATTTTTGCCATTGAAAAAATCATGTTATTCATATACCAGAAATGTTTGAAGCTACTGACTGAATGAAAAGAGCTGGCATCTCACTCTCTTTGAATCTTCTTTATCATGCTAAGAGGAGCAGGAAAAAGCAAAAAATTTCAGAATTGCACGTTGCAATGTGGAGATATTACTGTTTGTGCATTTACAATATTCATTGATTTTTGCCATTGAAAAACGTCCAGAAATGTTTGAAGCTACTGACTGAATGAAAGGAGCTGGCATCTCACTCTCTTTGAATTTACTTTATCATGCTAGGATTAGCAGGAAAAAGCAAAAAATTTCAGAATTGCACCTTGCAATGCGGAGAAATTACTGTTTGTGCATTTACAATATTCATTGATTTTTGCCATTGAAAAACATCATGTTATTCATATACCAGAAATGTTTGAAGCTACTGACTGAATGAAAAGAGCTGGCATCTCACTCTCTTTGAATCTTCTTTATCATGCTAAGCGGAGCAGGAAAAAGCAAAAAATTTCAGAATTGCACGTTGCAATGTGGAGATATTACTGTTTGTGCATTTACAATATTCATTGATTTTTGCCATTGAAAAACGTCCAGAAATGTTTGAAGCTACTGACTGAATGAAAGGAGCTGGCATCTCACTCTCTTTGAATCTTCTTTATCATGCTAGGATTAGCAGGAAAAAGCAAAAAATTTCAGAATTGCACCTTGCAATGCAGAGAAATTACTGTTTGTGCATTTACAATATTCATTGATTTTTGCCATTGAAAAACATCATGTTATTCATATACCAGAAATGTTTGAAGCTACTGACTGAATGAAAAGAGCTGGCATCTCACTCTCTTTGAATCTTCTTTATCATGCCAGGATTAGCAGGAAAAAGCAAAAAATTTCAGAATTGCACCTTGCAATGTGGAGATATTACTGTTTGTGCATTTACAATATTCATTGATTTTTGCCATTGAAAAACGTCCAGAAATGTTTGAAGCTACTGACTGAATGAAAGGAGCTGGCATCTCACTCTCTTTGAATCTTCTTTATCATGCTAGGATTAGCAGGAAAAAGCAAAAAATTTCAGAATTGCACCTTGCAATGCGGAGAAATTACTGTTTGTGCATTTACAATATTCATTGATTTTTGCCATTGAAAAACATCATGTTATTCATATACCAGAAATGTTTGAAGCTACTGACTGAATGAAAAGAGCTGGCATCTCACTCTCTTTGAATCTTCTTTATCATGCCAGGATTAGCAGGAAAAAGCAAAAAATTTCAGAATTGCACCTTGCAATGTGGAGATATTACTGTTTGTGCATTTACAATATTCATTGATTTTTGCCATTGAAAAACGTCCAGAAATGTTTGAAGCTACTGACTGAATGAAAGGAGCTGGCATCTCACTCTCTTTGAATCTTCTTTATCATGCTAGGATTAGCAGGAAAAAGCAAAAAATTTCAGAATTGCACCTTGCAATGCGGAGAAATTACTGTTTGTGCATTTACAATATTCATTGATTTTTGCCATTGAAAAACATCATGTTATTCATATACCAGAAATGTTTGAAGCTACTGACTGAATGAAAAGAGCTGGCATCTCACTCTCTTTGAATCTTCTTTATCATGCTAAGAGGAGCAGGAAAAAGCAAAAAGTTTCAGAATTGCACCTTGCAATGTGGAGATATTACTGTTTGTGCATTTACAATATTCATTGATTTTTGCCATTGAAAAACGTCCAGAAATGTTTGAAGCTACTGACTGAATGAAAGGAGCTGGCATCTCACTCTCTTTGAATCTTCTTTATCATGCTAGGATTAGCAGGAAAAAGCAAAAAATTTCAGAATTGCACCTTGCAATGCGGAGAAATTACTGTTTGTGCATTTACAATATTCATTGATTTTTGCCATTGAAAAACATCATGTTATTCATATACCAGAAATGTTTGAAGCTACTGACTGAATGAAAAGAACTGGCATCTCACTCTCTTTGAATCTTCTTTATCATGCCAGGATTAGCAGGAAAAAGCAAAAAATTTCAGAATTGCACCTTGCAATGTGGAGATATTACTGTTTGTGCATTTACAATATTCATTGATTTTTGCCATTGAAAAACGTCCAGAAATGTTTGAAGCTACTGACTGAATGAAAGGAGCTGGCATCTCACTCTCTTTGAATCTTCTTTATCATGCTAGGATTAGCAGGAAAAAGCAAAAAATTTCAGAATTGCACCTTGCAATGCGGAGAAATTACTGTTTGTGCATTTACAATATTCATTGATTTTTGCCATTGAAAAACATCATGTTATTCATATACCAGAAATGTTTGAAGCTACTGACTGAATGAAAAGAGCTGGCATCTCACTCTCTTTGAATCTTCTTTATCATGCTAAGAGGAGCAGGAAAAAGCAAAAAATTTCAGAATTGCACCTTGCAATGTGGAGATATTACTGTTTGTGCATTTACAATATTCATTGATTTTTGCCATTGAAAAACGTCCAGAAATGTTTGACGCTACTGACTGAATGAAAGGATCTGGCATCTCACTCTCTTTGAATCTTCTTTATCATGCTAGGATCAGCAGAAAAAAGCAAAAAATTTCAGAATTGCACCTTGCAATGCGGAGAAATTACTGTTTGTGCATTTACAATATTCATTGATTTTTGCCATTGAAAAACATCATGTTATTCATATACCAGAAATGTTTGAAGCTACTGACTGAATGAAAAGAGCTGGCATCTCACTCTCTTTGAATCTTTATCATGCTAAGAGGAGCAGGAAAAAGCAAAAAATTTCAGAATTGCACCTTGCAATGTGGAGATATTACTGTTTGTGCATTTACAATATTCATTGATTTTTGCCATTGAAAAACGTCCAGAAATGTTTGAAGCTACTGACTGAATGAAAGGAGCTGGCATCTCACTCTCTTTGAATCTTCTTTATCATGCTAGGATTAGCAGGAAAAAGCAAAAAATTTCAGAATTGCACCTTGCAATGCGGAGAAATTACTGTTTGTGCATTTACAATATTCATTGATTTTTGCCATTGAAAAACATCATGTTATTCATATACCAGAAATGTTTGAAGCTACTGACTGAATGAAAAGAGCTGGCATCTCACTCTCTTTGAATCTTCTTTATCATGCTAAGAGGAGCAGGAAAAAGCAAAAAATTTCAGAATTGCACCTTGCAATGTGGAGATATTACTGTTTGTGCATTTACAATATTCATTGATTTTTGCCATTGAAAAACGTCCAGAAATGTTTGAAGCTACTGACTGAATGAAAGGAGCTGGCATCTCACTCTCTTTGAATCTTCTTTATCATGCTAGGATTAGCAGGAAAAAGCAAAAAATTTCAGAATTGCACCTTGCAAAGCGGAGAAATTACTGTTTGTGCATTTACAATATTCATTGATTTTTGCCATTGAAAAACATCATGTTATTCATATACCAGAAATGTTTGAAGCTACTGACTGAATGAAAAGAGCTGGCATCTCACTCTCTTTGAATCTTCTTTATCATGCCAGGATTAGCAGGAAAAAGCAAAAAATTTCAGAATTGCACCTTGCAATGTGGAGATATTACTGTTTGTGCATTTACAATATTCATTGATTTTTGCCATTGAAAAACGTCCAGAAATGTTTGAAGCTACTGACTGAATGAAAGGAGCTTGGCATCTCACTCTCTTTGAATCTTCTTTATCATGCTAGGATTAGCAGGAAAAAGCAAAAAATTTCAGAATTGCACCTTGCAATGCGGAGAAATTACTGTTTGTGCATTTACAATATTCATTAATTTTTGCCATTGAAAAACATCATGTTATTCATATACCAGAAATGTTTGAAGCTACTGACTGAATGAAAAGAGCTGGCATCTCACTCTCTTTGAATCTTCTTTATCATGCTAAGAGGAGCAGGAAAAAGCAAAAAATTTCAGAATTGCACCTTGCAATGTGGAGATATTACTGTTTGTGCATTTACAATATTCATTGATTTTTGCCATTGAAAAACGTCCAGAAATGTTTGAAGCTACTGACTGAATGAAAGGAGCTGGCATCTCACTCTCTTTGAATCTTCTTTATCATGCTAGGATTAGCAGGAAAAAGCAAAAAATTTCAGAATTGCACCTTGCAATGCGGAGAAATTACTGTTTGTGCATTTACAATATTCATTGATTTTTGCCATTGAAAAACATCATGTTATTCATATACCAGAAATGTTTGAAGCTACTGACTGAATGAAAAGAGCTGGCATCTCACTCTCTTTGAATCTTCTTTATCATGCTAAGAGGAGCAGGAAAAAGCAAAAAATTTCAGAATTGCACCTTGCAATGTGGAGATATTACTGTTTGTGCATTTACAATATTCATTGATTTTTGCCATTGAAAAACGTCCAGAAATGTTTGAAGCTACTGACTGAATGAAAGGAGCTGGCATCTCACTCTCTTTGAATCTTCTTTATCATGCTAGGATTAGCAGGAAAAAGCAAAAAATTTCAGAATTGCACCTTGCAAAGCGGAGAAATTACTGTTTGTGCATTTACAATATTCATTGATTTTTGCCATTGAAAAACATCATGTTATTCATATACCAGAAATGTTTGAAGCTACTGACTGATTGAAAAGAGCTGGCATCTCACTCTCTTTGAATCTTCTTTATCATGCCAGGATTAGCAGGAAAAAGCAAAAAATTTCAGAATTGCACCTTGCAATGTGGAGATATTACTGTTTGTGCATTTACAATATTCATTGATTTTTGCCATTGAAAAACATCCAGAAATGTTTGAAGCTACTGACTGAATGAAAGGAGCTGGCATCTCACTCTCTTTGAATCTTCTTTATCATGCTAGGATTAGCAGGAAAAAGCAAAAAATTTCAGAATTGCACCTTGCAATGTGGAGAAATTACTGTTTGTGCATTTACAATATTCATTGATTTTTGCCATTGAAAAACATCATGTTATTCATATACCAGAAATGTTTGAAGCTACTGACTGAATGAAAAGAGCTGGCATCTCACTCTCTTTGAATCTTCTTTATCATGCTAAGAGGAGCAGGAAAAAGCAAAAAATTTCAGAATTGCACCTTGCAATGTGGAGATATTACTGTTTGTGCACTTACAATATTCATTGATTTTTGCCATTGAAAAACGTCCAGAAATGTTTGAAGCTACTGACTGAATGAAAGGAGCTGGCATCTCACTCTCTTTGAATCTTCTTTATCATGCTAGGATTAGCAGGAAAAAGCAAAAAATTTCAGAATTGCACCTTGCAATGCGGAGAAATTACTGTTTGTGCATTTACAATATTCATTGATTTTTGCCATTGAAAAACATCAAGTTATTCATATACCAGAAATGTTTGAAGCTACTGACTGAATGAAAAGAGCTGGCATCTCACTCTCTTTGAATCTTCTTTATCATGCTAAGAGGAGCAGGAAAAAGCAAAAAATTTCAGAATTGCACGTTGCAATGTGGAGATATTACTGTTTGTGCATTTACAATATTCATTGATTTTTGCCCTTGAAAAACGTCCAGAAATGTTTGAAGCTACTGACTGAATGAAAGGAGCTGGCATCTCACTCTCTTTGAATCTTCTTTATCATGCTAGGATTAGCAGGAAAAAGCAAAAAATTTCAGAATTGCACCTTGCAATGCGGAGAAATTACTGTTTGTGCATTTACAATATTCATTGATTTTTGCCATTGAAAAACATCATGTTATTCATATACCAGAAATGTTTGAAGCTACTGACTGAATGAAAAGAGCTGGCATCTCACTCTCTTTGAATCTTCTTTATCATGCCAGGATTAGCAGGAAAAAGCAAAAAATTTCAGAATTGCACCTTGCAATGTGGAGATATTACTGTTTGTGCATTTACAATATTCATTGATTTTTGCCATTGAAAAACGTCCAGAAATGTTTGAAGCTACTGACTGAATGAAAAGAGCTGGCATCTCACTCTCTTTGAATCTTCTTTATCATGCTAGGATTAGCAGGAAAAAGCAAAAAATTTCAGAATTGCACCTTGCAATGCGGAGAAATTACTGTTTGTGCATTTACAATATTCATTGATTTTTGCCATTGAAAAACATCATGTTATTCATATACCAGAAATGTTTGAAGCTACTGACTGAATGAAAAGAGCTGGCATCTCACTCTCTTTGAATCTTCTTTATCATGCTAAGAGGAGCAGGAAAAAGCAAAAAAATTTCAGAATTGCACGTTGCAATGTGGAGATATTACTGTTTGTGCATTTACATTATTAATTGATTTTTGCCATTGAAAAACGTCCAGAAATGTTTGAAGCTGCTGACTGAATGAAAGGAGCTGGCATCTCACTCTCTTTGAATCTTCTTTATCATGCTAGGATTAGCAGGAAAAAGCAAAAAATTTCAGAATTGCACCTTGCAATGCGGAGAAATTACTCTTTGTGCATTTACAATATTCATTGATTTTTGCCATTGAAAAACATCATGTTATTCATATACCAGAAATGTTTGAAGCTACTGACTGAATGAAAAGAGCTGGCATCTCACTCTCTTTGAATCTTCTTTATCATGCTAAGAGGAGCAGGAAAAAGCAAAAAATTTCAGAATTGCACCTTGCAATGTGGAGATATTACTGTTTGTGCATTGACAATATTCATTGATTTTTGCCATTGAAAAACGTCCAGAAATGTTTGAAGCTACTGACTGAATGAAAGGAGCCGGCATCTCACTCTCTTTGAATCTTCTTTATCATGCTAGGATTAGCAGGAAAAAGCAAAAAATTTCAGAATTGCACCTTGCAATGCGGAGAAATTACTGTTTGTGCATTTACAATATTCATTGATTTTTGCCATTGAAAAACATCATGTTATTCATATACCAGAAATGTTTGAAGCTACTGACTGAATGAAAAGAGCTGGCATCTCACTCTCTTTGAATCTTCTTTATCATGCTAAGAGGAGCAGGAAAAAGCAAAAAATTTCAGAATTGCACCTTGCAATGTGGAGATATTACTGTTTGTGCATTTACAATATTCATTGATTTTTGCCATTGAAAAACGTCCAGAAATGTTTGAAGCTACTGACTGAATGAAAGGAGCTGGCATCTCACTCTCTTTGATTCTTCTTTATCATGCTAGGATTAGCAGGAAAAAGCAAAAAATTTCAGAATTGCACCTTGCAATGCGGAGAAATTACTGTTTGTGCATTTACAATATTCATTGATTTTTGCCATTGAAAAACATCATGTTATTCATATACCAGAAATGTTTGAAGCTACTGACTGAATGAAAAGAGCTGGCATCTCACTCTCTTTGAATCTTCTTTATCATGCTAAGAGGAGCAGGAAAAAGCAAAAAATTTCAGAATTGCACGTTGCAATGTGGAGATATTACTGTTTGTGCATTTACATTATTCATTGATTTTTGCCATTGAAAAACGTCCAGAAATGTTTGAAGCTACTGACTGAATGAAAGGAGCTGGCATCTCACTCTCTTTGAATCTTCTTTATCATGCTAGGATTAGCAGGAAAAAGCAAAAAATTTCAGAATTGCACCTTGCAATGCGGAGAAATTACTGTTTGTGCATTTACAATATTCATTGATTTTTGCCATTGAAAAACATCATGTTATTCATATACCAGAAATGTTTGAAGCTACTGACTGAATGAAAAGAGCTGGCATCTCACTCTCTTTGAATCTTCTTTATCATGCTAAGAGGAGCAGGAAAAAGCAAAAAATTTCAGAATTGCACGTTGCAATGTGGAGATATTACTGTTTGTGCATTTACAATATTCATTGATTTTTGCCATTGAAAAACGTCCAGAAATGTTTGAAGCTACTGACTGAATGAAAGGAGCTGGCATCTCACTCTCTTTGAATCTTCTTTATCATGCTAGGATAAGCAGGAAAAAGCAAAAAATTTCAGAATTGCACCTTGCAATGCGGAGAAATTACTGTTTGTGCATTTACAATATTCATTGATTTTTGCCATTGAAAAACATCATGTTATTCATATACCAGAAATGTTTGAAGCTACTGACTGAATGAAAAGAGCTGGCATCTCACTCTCTTTGAATCTTCTTTATCATGCTAAGAGGAGCAGGAAAAAGCAAAAAATTTCAGAATTGCACCTTGCAATGTGGAGATATTACTGTTTGTGCATTTACAATATTCATTGATTTTTGCCATTGAAAAACGTCCAGAAATGTTTGAAGCTACTGACTGAATGAAAGGAGCTGGCATCTCACTCTCTTTGAATCTTCTTTATCATGCTAGGATTAGCAGGAAAAAGCAAAAAAATTCAGAATTGCACCTTGCAATGCGGAGAAATTACTGTTTGTGCATTTACAATATTCATTGATTTTTGCCATTGAAAAACATCATGTTATTCATATACCAGAAATGTTTGAAGCTACTGACTGAATGAAAAGAGCTGGCATCTCACTCTCTTTGAATCTTCTTTATCATGCTAAGAGGAGCAGGAAAAAGCAAAAAATTTCAGAATTGCACCTTGCAATGTGGAGATATTACTGTTTGTGCATTTACAATATTCATTGATTTTTGCCATTGAAAAACGTCCAGAAATGTTTGAAGCTACTGACTGAATGAAAGGAGCTGGCATCTCACTCTCTTTGATTCTTCTTTATCATGCTAGGATTAGCAGGAAAAAGCAAAAAATTTCAGAATTGCACCTTGCAATGCGGAGAAATTACTGTTTGTGCATTTACAATATTCATTGATTTTTGCCATTGAAAAACATCATGTTATTCATATACCAGAAATGTTTGAAGCTACTGACTGAATGAAAAGAGCTGGCATCTCACTCTCTTTGAATCTTCTTTATCATGCTAAGAGGAGCAGGAAAAAACAAAAAATTTCAGAATTGCACGTTGCAATGTGGAGATGTTACTGTTTGTGCATTTACAATATTCATTGATTTTTGCCATTGAAAAACGTCCAGAAATGTTTGAAGCTACTGACTGAATGAAAGGAGCTGGCATCTCACTCTCTTTGAATCTTCTTTATCATGCTAGGATTAGCAGGAAAAAGCAAAAAATTTCAGAATTGCACCTTGCAATGCGGAGAAATTACTGTTTGTGCATTTACAATATTCATTGATTTTTGCCATTGAAAAACATCATGTTATTCATATACCAGAAATGTTTGAAGCTACTGACTGAATGAAAAGAGCTGGCATCTCACTCTCTTTGAATCTTCTTTATCATGCTAAGAGGAGCAGGAAAAAGCAAAAAATTTCAGAATTGCACCTTGCAATGTGGAGATATTACTGTTTGTGCATTTACAATATTCATTGATTTTTGCCATTGAAAAACGTCCAGAAATGTTTGAAGCTACTGTCTGAATGAAAGGAGCTGGCATCTCACTCTCTTTGAATCTTCTTTATCATGCTAGGATTAGCAGGAAAAAGCAAAAAATTTCAGAATTGCACCTTGCAATGCGGAGAAATTACTGTTTGTGCATTTACAATATTCATTGATTTTTGCCATTGAAAAACATCATGTTATTCATATACCAGAAATGTTTGAAGCTACTGATTGAATGAAAAGAGCTGGCATCTCACTCTCTTTGAATCTTCTTTATCATGCTAAGAGGAGCAGGAAAAAGCAAAAAATTTCAGAATTGCACCTTGCAATGTGGAGATCTTACTGTTTGTGCATTTACAATATTCATTGATTTTTGCCATTGAAAAACGTCCAGAAATGTTTGAAGCTACTGACTGAATGAAAGGAGCTGGCATCTCACTCTCTTTGAATCTTCTTTATCATGCTAGGATTAGCAGGAAAAAGCAAAAAATTTCAGAATTGCACCTTGCAATGCGGAGAAATTACTGTTTGTGCATTTACAATATTCATTGATTTTTGCCATTGAAAAACATCATGTTATTCATATACCAGAAATGTTTGAAGCTACTGACTGAATGAAAAGAGCTGGCATCTCACTCTCTTTGATTCTTTATCATGCTAATAGGAGCAGGAAAAAGCAAAAAATTTCAGAATTGCACCTTGCAATGTGGAGATATTACTGTTTGTGCATTTACAATATTCATTGATTTTTGCCATTGAAAAACGTCCAGAAATGTTTGAAGCTACTGACTGAATGAAAGGAGCTGGCATCTCACTCTCTTTGAATCTTCTTTATCATGCTATAATTAGCAGGAAAAAGCAAAAAATTTCAGAATTGCACCTTGCAATGCGGAGAAATTACTGTTTGTGCATTTACAATATTCATTGATTTTTGCCATTGAAAAACATCATGTTATTCATATACCAGAAATGTTTGAAGCTACTGACTGAATGAAAAGAGCTGGCATCTCACTCTCTTTGAATCTTCTTTATCATGCTAAGAGGAGTAGGAAAAAGCAAAAAATTTCAGAATTGCACCTTGCAATGTGGAGATATTACTGTTTGTGCATTTACAATATTCATTGATTTTTGCCATTGAAAAACGTCCAGAAATGTTTGAAGCTACTGACTGAATGAAAGGAGCTGGCATCTCACTCTCTTTGAATCTTCTTTATCATGCTAGGATTAGCAGGAAAAAGCAAAAAAATTCAGAATTGCACCTTGCAATGCGGAGAAATTACTGTTTGTGCATTTACAATATTCATTGATTTTTGCCATTGAAAAACATCATGTTATTCATATACCAGAAAGGTTTGAAGCTACTGACTGAATGAAAAGAGCTGGCATCTCACTCTCTTTGATTCTTTATCATGCTAAGAGGAGCAGGAAAAAGCAAAAAATTTCAGAATTGCACCTTGCAATGTGGAGATATTACTGTTTGTGCATTTACAATATTCATTGATTTTTGCCATTGAAAAACGTCCAGAAATGTTTGAAGCTACTGACTGAATGAAAGGAGCTGGCATCTCACTCTCTTTGAATCTTCTTTATCATGCTAGGATTAGCAGGAAAATGCAAAAAATTTCAGAATTGCACCTTGCAATGCGGAGAAATTACTGTTTGTGCATTTACAATATTCATTGATTTTTGCCATTGAAAAACATCATGTTATTCATATACCAGAAATGTTTGAAGCTACTGACTGAATGAAAAGAGCTGGCATCTCACTCTCTTTGAATCTTCTTTATCATGCTAAGAGGAGCAGGAAAAAGCAAAAAATTTCAGAATTGCACCTTGCAATGTGGAGATATTACTGTTTGTGCATTTACAATATTCATTGATTTTTGCCATTGAAAAACGTCCAGAAATGTTTGAAGCTACTGACTGAATGAAAGGAGCTGGCATCTCACTCTCTTTGAATCTTCTTTATCATGCTAGGATTAGCAGGAAAAAGCAAAAAATTTCAGAATTGCACCTTGCAATGCGGAGAAATTACTGTTTGTGCATTTACAATATTCATTGATTTTTGCCATTGAAAAACATCATGTTATTCATATACCAGAAATGTTTGAAGCTACTGACTGAATGAAAAGAGCTGGCATCTCACTCTCTTTGAATCTTCTTTATCATGCTAAGAGGAGCAGGAAAAAGCAAAAAATTTCAGAATTGCACGTTGCAATGTGGAGATATTACTGTTTGTGCATTTACAATATTCATATATTTTTGCCATTGAAAAACGTCCAGAAATGTTTGAAGCTACTGACTGAATGAAAGGAGCTGGCATCTCACTCTCTTTGAATCTTCTTTATCATGCTAGGATTAGCAGGAAAAAGCAAAAAATTTCAGAATTGCACCTTGCAATGCGGAGAAATTACTGTTTGTGCATTTACAATATTCATTGATTTTTGCCATTGAAAAACATCATGTTATTCATATACCAGAAATGTTTGAAGCTACTGACTGAATGAAAAGAGCTGGCATCTCACTCTCTTTGAATCTTCTTTATCATGCTAAGAGGAGCAGGAAAAAGCAAAAAATTTCAGAATTGCACGTTGCAATGTGGAGATATTACTGTTTGTGCATTTACATTATTCATTGATTTTTGCCATTGAAAAACGTCCAGAAATGTTTGAAGCTACTGACTGAATGAAAGGAGCTGGCATCTCTCTCTCTTTGAATCTTCTTTACCATGCTAGGATTAGCAGGAAAAAGCAAAAAATTTCAGAATTGCACCTTGCAATGCGGAGAAATTACTGTTTGTGCATTTACAATATTCATTGATTTTTGCCATTGAAAAACATCATGTTATTCATATACCAGAAATGTTTGAAGCTACTGACTGAATGAAAAGAGCTGGCATCTCACTCTCTTTGAATCTTCTTTATCATGCTAAGAAGAGCAGGAAAAAGCAAAAAATTTCAGAATTGCACGTTGCAATGTGGAGATGTTACTGTTTGTGCATTTACAATATTCATTGATTTTTGCCATTGAAAAACGTCCAGAAATGTTTGAAGCTACTGACTGAATGAAAGGAGCTGGCATCTCACTCTCTTTGAATCTTCTTTATCATGCTAGGATTAGCAGGAAAAAGCAAAAAATTTCAGAATTGCACCTTGCAATGCGGAGAAATTACTGTTTGTGCATTTACAATATTCATTGATTTTTGCCATTGAAAAACATCATGTTATTCATATACCAGAAATGTTTGAAGCTACTGACTGAATGAAAAGAGCTGGCATCTCACTCTCTTTGAATCTTCTTTATCATGATAAGAGGAGCAGGAAAAAGCAAAAAATTTCAGAATTGCACCTTGCAATGTGGAGATATTACTGTTTGTGCATTTACAATATTCATTGATTTTTGCCATTGAAAAACGTCCAGAAATGTTTGAAGCTACTGACTGAATGAAAGGAGCTGGCATCTCACTCTCTTTGAATCTTCTTTATCACGCTAGGATTAGCTGGAAAAAGCAATAAATTTCAGAATTGCACCTTGCAATGCGGAGAAATTACTGTTTGTGCATTTACAATATTCATTGATTTTTGCCATTGAAAAACATCATGTTATTCATATACCAGAAATGTTTGAAGCTACTGATTGAATGAAAAGAGCTGGCATCTCACTCTCTTTGAATCTTCTTTATCATGCTAAGAGGAGCAGGAAAAAGCAAAAAATTTCAGAATTGCACCTTGCAATGTGGAGATCTTACTGTTTGTGCATTTACAATATTCATTGATTTTTGCCATTGAAAAACGTCCAGAAATGTTTGAAGCTACTGACTGAATGAAAGGAGCTGGCATCTCACTCTCTTTGAATCTTCTTTATCATGCTAGGATTAGCAGGAAAAAGCAAAAAATTTCAGAATTGCACCTTGCAATGCGGAGAAATTACTGTTTGTGCATTTACAATATTCATTGATTTTTGCCATTGAAAAACATCATGTTATTCATATACCAGAAATGTTTGAAGCTACTGACTGAATGAAAAGAGCTGGCATCTCACTCTCTTTGATTCTTTATCATGCTAATAGGAGCAGGAAAAAGCAAAAAATTTCAGAATTGCACGTTGCAATGTGGAGATATTACTGTTTGTGCATTTACAATATTCATTGATTTTTGCCCTTGAAAAACGTCCAGAAATGTTTGAAGCTACTGACTGAATGAAAGGAGCTGGCATCTCACTCTCTTTGAATCTTCTTTATCATGCTAGGATTAGCAGTAAAAAGCAAAAAATTTCAGAATTGCACCTTGCAATGCGGAGAAATTACTGTTTGTGCATTTACAATATTCATTGATTTTTGCCATTGAAAAACATCATGTTATTCATATACCAGAAATGTTTGAAGCTACTGACTGAATGAAAAGAGCTGGCATCTCACTCTCTTTGAATCTTCTTTATCATGCCAGGATTAGCAGGAAAAAGCAAAAAATTTCAGAATTGCACCTTGCAATGTGGAGATATTACTGTTTGTGCATTTACAATATTCATTGATTTTTGCCATTGAAAAACGTCCAGAAATGTTTGAAGCTACTGACTGAATGAAAAGAGCTGGCATCTCACTCTCTTTGAATCTTCTTTATCATGCTAGGATTAGCAGGAAAAAGCAAAAAATTTCAGAATTGCACCTTGCAATGCGGAGAAATTACTGTTTGTGCATTTACAATATTCATTGATTTTTGCCATTGAAAAACATCATGTTATTCATATACCAGAAATGTTTGAAGCTACTGACTGAATGAAAAGAGCTGGCATCTCACTCTCTTTGAATCTTCTTTATCATGCTAAGAGGAGCAGGAAAAAGCAAAAAAATTTCAGAATTGCACGTTGCAATGTGGAGATATTACTGTTTGTGCATTTACATTATTAATTGATTTTTGCCATTGAAAAACGTCCAGAAATGTTTGAAGCTACTGACTGAATGAAAGGAGCTGGCATCTCACTCTCTTTGAATCTTCTTTATCATGCTAGGATTAGCAGGAAAAAGCAAAAAATTTCAGAATTGCACCTTGCAATGCGGAGAAATTACTGTTTGTGCATTTACAATATTCATTGATTTTTGCCATTGAAAAACATCATGTTATTCATATACCAGAAATGTTTGAAGCTACTGACTGAATGAAAAGAGCTGGCATCTCACTCTCTTTGAATCTTCTTTATCATGCTAAGAGGAGCAGGAAAAAGCAAAAAATTTCAGAATTGCACCTTGCAATGTGGAGATATTACTGTTTGTGCATTTACAATATTCATTGATTTTTGCCATTGAAAAACGTCCAGAAATGTTTGAAGCTACTGACTGAATGAAAGGAGCTGGCATCTCACTCTCTTTGAATCTTCTTTATCATGCTAGGATTAGCAGGAAAAAGCAAAAAATTTCAGAATTGCACCTTGCAATGCGGAGAAATTACTGTTTGTGCATTTACAATATTCATTGATTTTTGCCATTGAAAAACATCATGTTATTCATATACCAGAAATGTTTGAAGCTACTGACTGAATGAAAAGAGCTGGCATCTCACTCTCTTTGAATCTTCTTTATCATGCTAAGAGGAGCAGGAAAAAGCAAAAAATTTCAGAATTGCACCTTGCAATGTGGAGATATTACTGTTTGTGCATTTACAATATTCATTGATTTTTGCCATTGAAAAACGTCCAGAAATGTTTGAAGCTACTGACTGAATGAAAGGAGCTGGCATCTCACTCTCTTTGATTCTTCTTTATCATGCTAGGATTAGCAGGAAAAAGCAAAAAATTTCAGAATTGCACCTTGCAATGCGGAGAAATTACTGTTTGTGCATTTACAATATTCATTGATTTTTGCCATTGAAAAACATCATGTTATTCATATACCAGAAATGTTTGAAGCTACTGACTGAATGAAAAGAGCTGGCATCTCACTCTCTTTGAATCTTCTTTATCATGCTAAGAGGAGCAGGAAAAAGCAAAAAATTTCAGAATTGCACGTTGCAATGTGGAGATATTACTGTTTGTGCATTTACATTATTCAATGATTTTTGCCATTGAAAAACGTCCAGAAATGTTTGAAGCTACTGACTGAATGAAAGGAGCTGGCATCTCACTCTCTTTGAATCTTCTTTATCATGCTAGGATAAGCAGGAAAAAGCAAAAAATTTCAGAATTGCACCTTGCAATGCGGAGAAATTACTGTTTGTGCATTTACAATATTCATTGATTTTTGCCATTGAAAAACATCATGTTATTCATATACCAGAAATGTTTGAAGCTACTGACTGAATGAAAAGAGCTGGCATCTCACTCTCTTTGAATCTTCTTTATCATGCTAAGAGGAGCAGGAAAAAGCAAAAAATTTCAGAATTGCACCTTGCAATGTGGAGATATTACTGTTTGTGCATTTACAATATTCATTGATTTTTGCCATTGAAAAACGTCCAGAAATGTTTGAAGCTACTGACTGAATGAAAGGAGCTGGCATCTCACTCTCTTTGAATCTTCTTTATCATGCTAGGATTAGCAGGAAAAAGCAAAAAAATTCAGAATTGCACCTTGCAATGCGGAGAAATTACTGTTTGTGCATTTACAATATTCATTGATTTTTGCCATTGAAAAACATCATGTTATTCATATACCAGAAATGTTTGAAGCTACTGACTGAATGAAAAGAGCTGGCATCTCACTCTCTTTGAATCTTCTTTATCATGCTAAGAGGAGCAGGAAAAAGCAAAAAATTTCAGAATTGCACCTTGCAATGTGGAGATATTACTGTTTGTGCATTTACAATATTCATTGATTTTTGCCATTGAAAAACGTCCAGAAATGTTTGAAGCTACTGACTGAATGAAAGGAGCTGGCATCTCACTCTCTTTGATTCTTTTTTATCATGCTAGGATTAGCAGGAAAAAGCAAAAAATTTCAGAATTGCACCTTGCAATGCGGAGAAATTACTGTTTGTGCATTTACAATATTCATTGATTTTTGCCATTGAAAAACATCATGTTATTCATATACCAGAAATGTTTGAAGCTACTGACTGAATGAAAAGAGCTGGCATCTCACTCTCTTTGAATCTTCTTTATCATGCTAAGAGGAGCAGGAAAAAACAAAAAATTTCAGAATTGCACGTTGCAATGTGGAGATGTTACTGTTTGTGCATTTACAATATTCATTGATTTTTGCCATTGAAAAACGTCCAGAAATGTTTGAAGCTACTGACTGAATGAAAGGAGCTGGCATCTCACTCTCTTTGAATCTTCTTTATCATGCTAGGATTAGCAGGAAAATGCAAAAAATTTCAGAATTGCACCTTGCAATGCGGAGAAATTACTGTTTGTGCATTTACAATATTCATTGATTTTTGCCATTGAAAAACATCATGTTATTCATATACCAGAAATGTTTGAAGCTACTGACTGAATGAAAAGAGCTGGCATCTCACTCTCTTTGAATCTTCTTTATCATGCTAAGAGGAGCAGGAAAAAGCAAAAAATTTCAGAATTGCACCTTGCAATGTGGAGATATTACTGTTTGTGCATTTACAATATTCATTGATTTTTGCCATTGAAAAACGTCCAGAAATGTTTGAAGCTACTGTCTGAATGAAAGGAGCTGGCATCTCACTCTCTTTGAATCTTCTTTATCATGCTAGGATTAGCAGGAAAAAGCAAAAAATTTCAGAATTGCACCTTGCAATGCGGAGAAATTACTGTTTGTGCATTTACAATATTCATTGATTTTTGCCATTGAAAAACATCATGTTATTCATATACCAGAAATGTTTGAAGCTACTGATTGAATGAAAAGAGCTGGCATCTCACTCTCTTTGAATCTTCTTTATCATGCTAAGAGGAGCAGGAAAAAGCAAAAAATTTCAGAATTGCACCTTGCAATGTGGAGATCTTACTGTTTGTGCATTTACAATATTCATTGATTTTTGCCATTGAAAAACGTCCAGAAATGTTTGAAGCTACTGACTGAATGAAAGGAGCTGGCATCTCACTCTCTTTGAATCTTCTTTATCATGCTAGGATTAGCAGGAAAAAGCAAAAAATTTCAGAATTGCACCTTGCAATGCGGAGAAATTACTGTTTGTGCATTTACAATATTCATTGATTTTTGCCATTGAAAAACATCATGTTATTCATATACCAGAAATGTTTGAAGCTACTGACTGAATGAAAAGAGCTGGCATCTCACTCTCTTTGATTCTTTATCATGCTAATAGGAGCAGGAAAAAGCAAAAAATTTCAGAATTGCACCTTGCAATGTGGAGATATTACTGTTTGTGCATTTACAATATTCATTGATTTTTGCCATTGAAAAACGTCCAGAAATGTTTGAAGCTACTGACTGAATGAAAGGAGCTGGCATCTCACTCTCTTTGAATCTTCTTTATCATGCTATAATTAGCAGGAAAAAGCAAAAAATTTCAGAATTGCACCTTGCAATGCGGAGAAATTACTGTTTGTGCATTTACAATATTCATTGATTTTTGCCATTGAAAAACATCATGTTATTCATATACCAGAAATGTTTGAAGCTACTGACTGAATGAAAAGAGCTGGCATCTCACTCTCTTTGAATCTTCTTTATCATGCTAAGAGGAGTAGGAAAAAGCAAAAAATTTCAGAATTGCACCTTGCAATGTGGAGATATTACTGTTTGTGCATTTACAATATTCATTGATTTTTGCCATTGAAAAACGTCCAGAAATGTTTGAAGCTACTGACTGAATGAAAGGAGCTGGCATCTCACTCTCTTTGAATCTTCTTTATCATGCTAGGATTAGCAGGAAAAAGCAAAAAATTTCAGAATTGCACCTTGCAATGCGGAGAAATTACTGTTTGTGCATTTACAATATTCATTGATTTTTGCCATTGAAAAACATCATGTTATTCATATACCAGAAAGGTTTGAAGCTACTGACTGAATGAAAAGAGCTGGCATCTCACTCTCTTTGATTCTTTATCATGCTAAGAGGAGCAGGAAAAAGCAAAAAATTTCAGAATTGCACCTTGCAATGTGGAGATATTACTGTTTGTGCATTTACAATATTCATTGATTTTTGCCATTGAAAAACGTCCAGAAATGTTTGAAGCTACTGACTGAATGAAAGGAGCTGGCATCTCACTCTCTTTGAATCTTCTTTATCATGCTAGGATTAGCAGGAAAAAGCAAAAAATTTCAGAATTGCACCTTGCAATGCGGAGAAATTACTGTTTGTGCATTTACAATATTCATTGATTTTTGCCATTGAAAAACATCATGTTATTCATATACCAGAAATGTTTGAAGCTACTGACTGAATGAAAAGAGCTGGCATCTCACTCTCTTTGAATCTTCTTTATCATGCTAAGAGGAGCAGGAAAAAGCAAAAAATTTCAGAATTGCACCTTGCAATGTGGAGATATTACTGTTTGTGCATTTACAATATTCATTGATTTTTGCCATTGAAAAACGTCCAGAAATGTTTGAAGCTACTGACTGAATGAAAGGAGCTGGCATCTCACTCTCTTTGAATCTTCTTTATCATGCTAGGATTAGCAGGAAAAAGCAAAAAATTTCAGAATTGCACCTTGCAATGCGGAGAAATTACTGTTTGTGCATTTAAAATATTCATTGATTTTTGCCATTGAAAAACATCATGTTATTCATATACCAGAAATGTTTGAAGCTACTGACTGAATGAAAAGAGCTGGCATCTCACTCTCTTTGAATCTTCTTTATCATGCTAAGAGGAGCAGGAAAAAGCAAAAAATTTCAGAATTGCACGTTGCAATGTGGAGATATTACTGTTTGTGCATTTACAATATTCATATATTTTTGCCATTGAAAAACGTCCAGAAATGTTTGAAGCTACTGACTGAATGAAAGGAGCTGGCATCTCACTCTCTTTGAATCTTCTTTATCATGCTAGGATTAGCAGGAAAAAGCAAAATATTTCAGAATTGCACCTTGCAATGCGGAGAAATTACTGTTTGTGCATTTACAATATTCATTGATTTTTGCCATTGAAAAACATCATGTTATTCATATACCAGAAATGTTTGAAGCTACTGACTGAATGAAAAGAGCTGGCATCTCACTCTCTTTGAATCTTCTTTATCATCCTAAGAGGAGCAGGAAAAAGCAAAAAATTTCAGAATTGCACGTTGCAATGTGGAGATATTACTGTTTGTGCATTTACATTATTCATTGATTTTTGCCATTGAAAAACGTCCAGAAATGTTTGAAGCTACTGACTGAATGAAAGGAGCTGGCATCTCTCTCTCTTTGAATCTTCTTTATCATGCTAGGATTAGCAGGAAAAAGCAAAAAATTTCAGAATTGCACCTTGCAATGCGGAGAAATTACTGTTTGTGCATTTACAATATTCATTGATTTTTGCCATTGAAAAACATCATGTTATTCATATACCAGAAATGTTTGAAGCTACTGACTGAATGAAAAGAGCTGGCATCTCACTCTCTTTGAATCTTCTTTATCATGCTAAGAAGAGCAGGAAAAAGCAAAAAATTTCAGAATTGCACGTTGCAATGTGGAGATGTTACTGTTTGTGCATTTACAATATTCATTGATTTTTGCCATTGAAAAACGTCCAGAAATGTTTGAAGCTACTGACTGAATGAAAGGAGCTGGCATCTCACTCTCTTTGAATCTTCTTTATCATGCTAGGATTAGCAGGAAAAAGCAAAAAATTTCAGAATTGCACCTTGCAATGCGGAGAAATTACTGTTTGTGCATTTACAATATTCATTGATTTTTGCCATTGAAAAACATCATGTTATTCATATACCAGAAATGTTTGAAGCTACTGACTGAATGAAAAGAGCTGGCATCTCACTCTCTTTGAATCTTCTTTATCATGATAAGAGGAGCAGGAAAAAGCAAAAAATTTCAGAATTGCACCTTGCAATGTGGAGATATTACTGTTTGTGCATTTACAATATTCATTGATTTTTGCCATTGAAAAACGTCCAGAAATGTTTGAAGCTACTGACTGAATGAAAGGAGCTGGCATCTCACTCTCTTTGAATCTTCTTTATCATGCTAGGATTAGCAGGAAAAAGCAATAAATTTCAGAATTGCACCTTGCAATGCGGAGAAATTACTGTTTGTGCATTTACAATATTCATTGATTTTTGCCATTGAAAAACATCATGTTATTCATATACCAGAAATGTTTGAAGCTACTGATTGAATGAAAAGAGCTGGCATCTCACTCTCTTTGAATCTTCTTTATCATGCTAAGAGGAGCAGGAAAAAGCAAAAAATTTCAGAATTGCACCTTGCAATGTGGAGATCTTACAGTTTGTGCATTTACAATATTCATTGATTTTTGCCATTGAAAAACGTCCAGAAATGTTTGAAGCTACTGACTGAATGAAAGGAGCTGGCATCTCACTCTCTTTGAATCTTCTTTATCATGCTAGGATTAGCAGGAAAAAGCAAAAAATTTCAGAATTGCACCTTGCAATGCGGAGAAATTACTGTTTGTGCATTTACAATATTCATTGATTTTTGCCATTGAAAAACATCATGTTATTCATATACCAGAAATGTTTGAAGCTACTGACTGAATGAAAAGAGCTGGCATCTCACTCTCTTTGATTCTTTATCATGCTAATAGGAGCAGGAAAAAGCAAAAAATTTCAGAATTGCACGTTGCAATGTGGAGATATTACTGTTTGTGCATTTACAATATTCATTGATTTTTGCCATTGAAAAACGTCCAGAAATGTTTGAAGCTACTGACTGAATGAAAGGAGCTGGCATCTCACTCTCTTTGAATCTTCTTTATCATGCTATAATTAGCAGGAAAAAGCAAAAAATTTCAGAATTGCACCTTGCAATGCGGAGAAATTACTGTTTGTGCATTTACAATATTCATTGATTTTTGCCATTGAAAAACATCATGTTATTCATATACCAGAAATGTTTGAAGCTACTGACTGAATGAAAAGAGCTGGCATCTCACTCTCTTTGAATCTTCTTTATCATGCTAAGAGGAGTAGGAAAAAGCAAAAAATTTCAGAATTGCACGTTGCAATGTGGAGATATTACTGTTTGTGCATTTACAATATTCATTGATTTTTGCCATTGAAAAACGTCCAGAAATGTTTGAAGCTACTGACTGAATGAAAGGAGCTGGCATCTCACTCTCTTTGAATCTTCTTTATCATGCTAGGATTAGAAGGAAAAAGTAAAAAAATTCAGAATTTCACCTTGCAATGCGGAGAAATTACTGTTTGTGCATTTACAATATTCATTGATTTTTGCCATTGAAAAACATCATGTTATTCATATACCAGAAATGTTTGAAGCTACTGACTGAATGAAAAGAGCTGGCATCTCACTCTCTTTGATTCTTTATCATGCTAAGAGGAGCAGGAAAAAGCAAAAAATTTCAGAATTGCACCTTGCAATGTGGAGATATTACTGTTTGTGCATTTACAATATTCATTGATTTTTGCCATTGAAAAACGTCCAGAAATGTTTGAAGCTACTGACTGAATGAAAGGAGCTGGCATCTCACTTTCTTTGAATCTTCTTTATCATGCTAGGATTAGCAGGAAAAAGCAAAAAATTTCAGAATTGCACCTTGCAATGCGGAGAAATTACTGTTTGTGCATTTACAATATTCATTGATTTTTGCCATTGAAAAACATCATGTTATTCATATACCAGAAATGTTTGAAGCTACTGACTGAATGAAAAGAGCTGGCATCTCACTCTCTTTGAATCTTCTTTATCATGCTAAGAGGAGCAGGAAAAAGCAAAAAATTTCAGAATTGCACCTTGCAATGTGGAGATATTACTGTTTGTGCATTTACAATATTCATTGATTTTTGCCATTGAAAAACGTCCAGAAATGTTTGAAGCTACTGACTGAATGAAAGGAGCTGGCATCTCACTCTCTTTGAATCTTCTTTATCATGCTAGGATTAGCAGGAAAAAGCAAAAAATTTCAGAATTGCACCTTGCAATGCGGAGAAATTACTGTTTGTGCATTTACAATATTCATTGATTTTTGCCATTGAAAAACATCATGTTATTCATATACCAGAAATGTTTGAAGCTACTGACTGAATGAAAAGAGCTGGCATCTCACTCTCTTTGAATCTTCTTTATCATGCTAAGAGGAGCAGGAAAAAGCAAAAAATTTCAGAATTGCACGTTGCAATGTGGAGATATTACTGTTTGTGCATTTACAATATTCATATATTTTTGCCATTGAAAAACGTCCAGAAATGTTTGAAGCTACTGACTGAATGAAAGGAGCTGGCATCTCACTCTCTTTGAATCTTCTTTATCATGCTAGGATTAGCAGGAAAAAGCAAAAAATTTCAGAATTGCACCTTGCAATGCGGAGAAATTACTGTTTGTGCATTTACAATATTCATTGATTTTTGCCATTGAAAAACATCATGTTATTCATATACCAGAAATGTTTGAAGCTACTGACTGAATGAAAAGAGCTGGCATCTCACTCTCTTTGAATCTTCTTTATCATGCTAAGAGGAGCAGGAAAAAGCAAAAAATTTCAGAATTGCACGTTGCAATGTGGAGATATTACTGTTTGTGCATTTACATTATTCATTGATTTTTGCCATTGAAAAACGTCCAGAAATGTTTGAAGCTACTGACTGAATGAAAGGAGCTGGCATCTCTCTCTCTTTGAATCTTCTTTATCATGCTAGGATTAGCAGGAAAAAGCAAAAAATTTCAGAATTGCACCTTGCAATGCGGAGAAATTACTGTTTGTGCATTTACAATATTCATTGATTTTTGCCATTGAAAAACATCATGTTATTCATATACCAGAAATGTTTGAAGCTACTGACTGAATGAAAAGAGCTGGCATCTCACTCTCTTTGAATCTTCTTTATCATGCTAAGAAGAGCAGGAAAAAGCAAAAAATTTCAGAATTGCACGTTGCAATGTGGAGATATTACTGTTTGTGCATTTACAATATTCATTGATTTTTGCCATTGAAAAACGTCCAGAAATGTTTGAAGCTACTGACTGAATGAAAGGAGCTGGCATCTCACTCTCTTTGAATCTTCTTTATCATGCTAGGATAAGCAGGAAAAAGCAAAAAATTTCAGAATTGCACCTTGCAATGCGGAGAAATTACTGTTTGTGCATTTACAATATTCATTGATTTTTGCCATTGAAAAACATCATGTTATTCATATACCAGAAATGTTTGAAGCTACTGACTGAATGAAAAGAGCTGGCATCTCACTCTCTTTGAATCTTCTTTATCATGCTAAGAGGAGCAGGAAAAAGCAAAAAATTTCAGAATTGCACCTTGCAATGTGGAGATATTACTGTTTGTGCATTTACAATATTCATTGATTTTTGCCATTGAAAAACGTCCAGAAATGTTTGAAGCTACTGACTGAATGAAAGGAGCTGGCATCTCACTCTCTTTGAATCTTCTTTATCATGCTAGGATTAGCAGGAAAAAGCAAATAATTTCAGAATTGCACCTTGAAATGCGGAGAAATTACTGTTTGTGCATTTACAATATTCATTGATTTTTGCCATTGAAAAACATCATGTTATTCATATACCAGAAATGTTTGAAGCTACTGACTGAATGAAAAGAGCTGGCATCTCACTCTCTTTGAATCTTCTTTATCATGCTAAGAGGAGCAGGAAAAAGCAAAAAATTTCAGAATTGCACCTTGCAATGTGGAGATATTACTGTTTGTGCATTTACAATATTCATTGATTTTTGCCATTGAAAAACGTCCAGAAATGTTTGAAGCTACTGACTGAATGAAAGGAGCTGGCATCTCACTCTCTTTGATTCTTCTTTATCATGCTAGGATTAGCAGGAAAAAGCAAAAAATTTCAGAATTGCACCTTGCAATGCGGAGAAATTACTGTTTGTGCATTTACAATATTCATTGATTTTTGCCATTGAAAAACATCATGTTATTCATATACCAGAAATGTTTGAAGCTACTGACTGAATGAAAAGAGCTGGCATCTCACTCTCTTTGAATCTTCTTTATCATGCTAAGAGGAGCAGGAAAAAACAAAAAATTTCAGAATTGCACGTTGCAATGTGGAGATATTACTGTTTGTGCATTTACAATATTCATTGATTTTTGCCATTGAAAAACGTCCAGAAATGTTTGAAGCTACTGACTGAATGAAAGGAGCTGGCATCTCACTCTCTTTGAATCTTCTTTATCATGCTAGGATTAGCAGGAAAAAGCAAAAAATTTCAGAATTGCACCTTGCAATGCGGAGAAATTACTGTTTGTGCATTTACAATATTCATTGATTTTTGCCATTGAAAAACATCATGTTATTCATATACCAGAAATGTTTGAAGCTACTGACTGAATGAAAAGAGCTGGCATCTCACTCTCTTTGAATCTTCTTTATCATGCTAAGAGGAGCAGGAAAAAGCAAAAAATTTCAGAATTGCACCTTGCAATGTGGAGATATTACTGTTTGTGCATTTACAATATTCATTGATTTTTGCCTTTGAAAAACGTCCAGAAATGTTTGAAGCTACTGACTGAATGAAAGGAGCTGGCATCTCACTCTCTTTGAATCTTCTTTATCATGCTAGGATTAGCAGGAAAAAGCAAAAAAATTCAGAATTGCACCTTGCAATGCGGAGAAATTACTGTTTGTGCATTTACAATATTCATTGATTTTTGCCATTGAAAAACATCATGTTATTCATATACCAGAAATGTTTGAAGCTACTGACTGAATGAAAAGAGCTGGCATCTCACTCTCTTTGATTCTTTATCATGCTAAGAGGAGCAGGAAAAAGCAAAAAATTTCAGAATTGCACCTTGCAATGTAGAGATATTACTGTTTGTGCATTTACAATATTCATTGATTTTTGCCATTGAAAAACGTCCAGAAATGTTTGAAGCTACTGACTGAATGAAAGGAGCTGGCATCTCACTCTCTTTGAATCTTCTTTATCATGCTAGGATTAGCAGGAAAAAGCAAAAAATTTCAGAATTGCACCTTGCAATGCGGAGAAATTACTGTTTGTGCATTTACAATATTCATTGATTTTTGCCATTGAAAAACATCATGTTATTCATATACCAGAAATGTTTGAAGCTACTGACTGAATGAAAAGAGCTGGCATCTCACTCTCTTTGAATCTTCTTTATCATGCTAAGAGGAGCAGGAAAAAGCAAAAAATTTCAGAATTGCACCTTGCAATGTGGAGATATTACTGTTTGTGCATTTACAATATTCATTGATTTTTGCCATTGAAAAACGTCCAGAAATGTTTGAAGCTACTGACTGAATGAAAGGAGCTGGCATCTCACTCTCTTTGAATCTTCTTTATCATGCTAGGATTAGCAGGAAAAAGCAAAAAATTTCAGAATTGCACCTTGCAATGCGGAGAAATTACTGTTTGTGCATTTACAATATTCATTGATTTTTGCCATTGAAAAACATCATGTTATTCACATACCAGAAATGTTTGAAGCTACTGACTGAATGAAAAGAGCTGGCATCTCACTCTCTTTGAATCTTCTTTATCATGCTAAGAGGAGCAGGAAAAAGCAAAAAATTTCAGAATTGCACGTTGCAATGTGGAGATATTACTGTTTGTGCATTTACAATATTCATTGATTTTTGCCATTGAAAAACGTCCAGAAATGTTTGAAGCTACTGACTGAATGAAAGGAGCTGGAATCTCACTCTCTTTGAATCTTCTTTATCATGCTAGGATTAGCAGGAAAAAGCAAAAAATTTCAGAATTGCACCTTGCAATGCGGAGAAATTACTGTGTGTGCATTTACAATATTCATTGATTTTTGCCATTGAAAAACATCATGTTATTCATATACCAGAAATGTTTGAAGCTACTGACTGAATGAAAAGAGCTGGCATCTCACTCTCTTTGAATCTTCTTTATCATGCTAAGAGGAGCAGGAAAAAGCAAAAAATTTCAGAATTGCACCTTGCAATGTGGAGATATTACTGTTTGTGCATTTACAATATTCATTGATTTTTGCCATTGAAAAACGTCCAGAAATGTTTGAAGCTACTGACTGAATGAAAGGAGCTGGCATCTCACTCTCTTTGAATCTTCTTTATCATGCTAGGATTAGCAGGAAAAAGCAAAAAATTTCAGAATTGCACATAGCAATGCGGAGATATTACTGTTTGTGCATTTACAATATTCATTGATTTTTGCCATTGAAAAACGTCCAAAAATGTTTGAAGCTACTGACTGAATGAAAGGAGCTGGCATCTCACTCTCTTTGAATCTTCTTTATCATGCTAGGATTAGCAGGAAAAAGCAAAAAATTTCAGAATTGCACCTTGCAATGCGGAGATATTACTGTTTGTGCATTTACAATATTCATTGATTTTTGCCATTGAAAAACGTCCAGAAATGTTTGAAGCTACTGACTGAATGAAAGGAGCTGGCATCTCACTCTCTTTGAATCTTCTTTATCATGCTAGGATTAGCAGGAAAAAGCAAAAAATTTCAGAATTGCACCTTGCAATGCGGAGAAATTACTGTTTGTGCATTTACAATATTCATTGATTTTTGCCATTGAAAAACATCATGTTATTCATATACCAGAAATGTTTGAAGCTACTGACTGAATGAAAAGAGCTGGCATCTCACTCTCTTTGAATCTTCTTTATCATGCTAAGAGGAGCAGGAAAAAGCAAAAAATTTCAGAATTGCACCTTGCAATGTGGAGATATTACTGTTTGTGCATTTACAATATTCATTGATTTTTGCCATTGAAAAACGTCCAGAAATGTTTGAAGCTACTGACTGAATGAAAGGAGCTGGCATCTCACTCTCTTTGAATCTTCTTTATCATGCTAGGATTAGCAGGAAAAAGCAAAAAATTTCAGAATTGCACCTTGCAATGCGGAGAAATTACTGTTTGTGCATTTACAATATTCATTGATTTTTGCCATTGAAAAACATCATGTTATTCATATACCAGAAATGTTTGAAGCTACTGATTGAATGAAAAGAGCTGGCATCTCACTCTCTTTGAATCTTCTTTATCATGCTAAGAGGAGTAGGAAAAAGCAAAAAATTTCAGAATTGCACCTTGCAATGTGGAGATATTACTGTTTGTGCATTTACAATATTCATTGATTTTTGCCATTGAAAAACGTCCAGAAATGTTTGAAGCTACTGACTGAATGAAAGGAGCTGGCATCTCACTCTCTTTGAATCTTCTTTATCATGCTAGGATTAGCAGGAAAAAGCAAAAAAATTCAGAATTGCACCTTGCAATGCGGAGAAATTACTGTTTGTGCATTTACAATATTCATTGATTTTTGCCATTGAAAAACATCATGTTATTCATATACCAGAAATGTTTGAAGCTACTGACTGAATGAAAAGAGCTGGCATCTCACTCTCTTTGATTCTTTATCATGCTAAGAGGAGCAGGAAAAAGCAAAAAATTTCAGAATTGCACCTTGCAATGTGGAGATATTACTGTTTGTGCATTTACAATATTCATTGATTTTTGCCATTGAAAAACGTCCAGAAATGTTTGAAGCTACTGACTGAATGAAAGGAGCTGGCATCTCACTCTCTTTGAATCTTCTTTATCATGCTAGGATTAGCAGGAAAAAGCAAAAAATTTCAGAATTGCACCTTGCAATGCGGAGAAATTACTGTTTGTGCATTTACAATATTCATTGATTTTTGCCATTGAAAAACATCATGTTATTCATATACCAGAAATGTTTGAAGCTACTGACTGAATGAAAAGAGCTGGCATCTCACTCTCTTTGAATCTTCTTTATCATGCTAAGAGGAGCAGGAAAAAGCAAAAAATTTCAGAATTGCACCTTGCAATGTGGAGATATTACTGTTTGTGCATTTACAATATTCATTGATTTTTGCCATTGAAAAACGTCCAGAAATGTTTGAAGCTACTGACTGAATGAAAGGAGCTGGCATCTCACTCTCTTTGAATCTTCTTTATCATGCTAGGATTAGCAGGAAAAAGCAAAAAATTTCAGAATTGCACCTTGCAATGCGGAGAAATTACTGTTTGTGCATTTACAATATTCATTGATTTTTGCCATTGAAAAACATCATGTTATTCATATACCAGAAATGTTTGAAGCTACTGACTGAATGAAAAGAGCTGGCATCTCACTCTCTTTGAATCTTCTTTATCATGCTAAGAGGAGCAGGAAAAAGCAAAAAATTTCAGAATTGCACCTTGCAATGTGGAGATATTACTGTTTGTGCATTTACAATATTCATTGATTTTTGCCATTGAAAAACGTCCAGAAATGTTTGAAGCTACTGACTGAATGAAAGGAGCTGGCATCTCACTCTCTTTGAATCTTCTTTATCATGCTAGGATTAGCAGGAAAAAGCAAAAAATTTCAGAATTGCACCTTGCAATGCGGAGAAATTACTGTTTGTGCATTTACAATATTCATTGATTTTTGCCATTGAAAAACATCATGTTATTCATATACCAGAAATGTTTGAAGCTACTGACTGAATGAAAAGAGCTGGCATCTCACTCTCTTTGAATCTTCTTTATCATGCTAAGAGGAGCAGGAAAAAGCAAAAAATTTCAGAATTGCACCTTGCAATGTGGAGATATTACTGTTTGTGCATTTACAATATTCATTGATTTTTGCCATTGAAAAACGTCCAGAAATGTTTGAAGCTACTGACTGAATGAAAGGAGCTGGCATCTCACTCTCTTTGAATCTTCTTTATCATGCTAGGATTAGCAGGAAAAAGCAAAAAATTTCAGAATTGCACATTGCAATGCGGAGATATTACTGTTTGTGCATTTACAATATTCATTGATTTTTGCCATTGAAAAACGTCCAAAAATGTTTGAAGCTACTGACTGAATGAAAGGAGCTGGCATCTCACTCTCTTTGAATCTTCTTTATCATGCTAGGATTAGCAGGAAAAAGCAAAAAATTTCAGAATTGCACCTTGCAATGCGGAGATATTACTGTTTGTGCATTTACAATATTCATTGATTTTTGCCATTGAAAAACGTCCAGAAATGTTTGAAGCTACTGACTGAATGAAAGGAGCTGGCATCTCACTCTCTTTGAATCTTCTTTATCATGCTAGGATTAGCAGGAAAAAGCAAAAAATTTCAGAATTGCACCTTGCAATGCGGAGAAATTACTGTTTGTGCATTTACAATATTCATTGATTTTTGCCATTGAAAAAATCATGTTATTCATATACCAGAAATGTTTGAAGCTACTGACTGAATGAAAAGAGCTGGCATCTCACTCTCTTTGAATCTTCTTTATCATGCTAAGAGGAGCAGGAAAAAGCAAAAAATTTCAGAATTGCACGTTGCAATGTGGAGATATTACTGTTTGTGCATTTACAATATTCATTGATTTTTGCCATTGAAAAACGTCCAGAAATGTTTGAAGCTACTGACTGAATGAAAGGAGCTGGCATCTCACTCTCTTTGAATCTTCTTTATCATGCTAGGATTAGCAGGAAAAAGCAAAAAATTTCAGAATTGCACCTTGCAATGCGGAGAAATTACTGTTTGTGCATTTACAATATTCATTGATTTTTGCCATTGAAAAACATCATGTTATTCATATACCAGAAATGTTTGAAGCTACTGACTGAATGAAAAGAGCTGGCATCTCACTCTCTTTGAATCTTCTTTATCATGCTAAGAGGAGCAGGAAAAAGCAAAAAATTTCAGAATTGCACCTTGCAATGTGGAGATATTACTGTTTGTGCATTTACAATATTCATTGATTTTTGCCATTGAAAAACGTCCAGAAATGTTTGAAGCTACTGACTGAATGAAAGGAGCTGGCATCTCACTCTCTTTGAATCTTCTTTATCAAGCTAGGATTAGCAGGAAAAAGCAAAAAATTTCAGAATTGCACCTTGCAATGCGGAGAAATTACTGTTTGTGCATTTACAATATTCATTGATTTTTGCCATTGAAAAACATCATGTTATTCATATACCAGAAATGTTTGAAGCTACTGACTGAATGAAAAGAGCTGGCATCTCACTCTCTTTGAATCTTCTTTATCATGCTAAGAGGAGCAGGAAAAAGCAAAAAATTTCAGAATTGCACCTTGCAATGTGGAGATATTACTGTTTGTGCATTTACAATATTCATTGATTTTTGCCATTGAAAAACGTCCAGAAATGTTTGAAGCTACTGACTGAATGAAAGGAGCTGGCATCTCACTCTCTTTGAATCTTCTTTATCATGCTAGGATTAGCAGGAAAAAGCAAAAAATTTCAGAATTGCACCTTGCAATGCGGAGAAATTACTGTTTGTGCATTTACAATATTCATTGATTTTTGCCATTGAAAAACATCATGTTATTCATATACCAGAAATGTTTGAAGCTACTGACTGAATGAAAAGAGCTGGCATCTCACTCTCTTTGAATCTTCTTTATCATGCTAAGAGGAGCAGGAAAAAGCAAAAAATTTCAGAATTGCACCTTGCAATGTGGAGATATTACTGTTTGTGCATTTACAATATTCATTGATTTTTGCCATTGAAAAACGTCCAGAAATGTTTGAAGCTACTGACTGAATGAAAGGAGCTGGCATCTCACTCTCTTTGAATCTTCTTTATCATGCTAGGATTAGCAGGAAAAAGCAAAAAATTTCAGAATTGCACCTTGCAATGCGGAGAAATTACTGTTTGTGCATTTACAATATTCATTGATTTTTGCCATTGAAAAACATCATGTTATTCATATACCAGAAATGTTTGAAGCTACTGACTGAATGAAAAGAGCTGGCATCTCACTCTCTTTGAATCTTCTTTATCATGCTAAGAGGAGCAGGAAAAAGCAAAAAATTTCAGAATTGCACCTTGCAATGTGGAGATATTACTGTTTGTGCATTTACAATATTCATTGATTTTTGCCATTGAAAAACGTCCAGAAATGTTTGAAGCTACTGACTGAATGAAAGGAGCTGGCATCTCACTCTCTTTGATTCTTCTTTATCATGCTAGGATTAGCAGGAAAAAGCAAAAAATTTCAGAATTGCACCTTGCAATGCGGAGAAATTACTGTTTGTGCATTTACAATATTCATTGATTTTTGCCATTGAAAAACATCATGTTATTCATATACCAGAAATGTTTGAAGCTACTGACTGAATGAAAAGAGCTGGCATCTCACTCTCTTTGAATCTTCTTTATCATGCTAAGAGGAGCAGGAAAAAACAAAAAATTTCAGAATTGCACGTTGCAATGTGGAGATATTACTGTTTGTGCATTTACAATATTCATTGATTTTTGCCATTGAAAAACGTCCAGAAATGTTTGAAGCTACTGACTGAATGAAAGGAGCTGGCATCTCACTCTCTTTGAATCTTCTTTATCATGCTAGGATTAGCAGGAAAAAGCAAAAAATTTCAGAATTGCACCTTGCAATGCGGAGAAATTACTGTTTGTGCATTTACAATATTCATTGATTTTTGCCATTGAAAAACATCATGTTATTCATATACCAGAAATGTTTGAAGCTACTGACTGAATGAAAAGAACTGGCATCTCACTCTCTTTGAATCTTCTTTATCATGCTAAGAGGAGCAGGAAAAAGCAAAAAATTTCAGAATTGCACCTTGCAATGTGGAGATATTACTGTTTGTGCATTTACAATATTCATTTATTTTTGCCATTGAAAAACGTCCAGAAATGTTTGAAGCTACTGACTGAATGAAAGGAGCTGGCATCTCACTCTCTTTGAATCTTCTTTATCATGCTAGGATTAGCAGGAAAAAGCAAAAAATTTCAGAATTGCACCTTGCAATGCGGAGAAATTACTGTTTGTGCATTTACAATATTCATTGATTTTTGCCATTGAAAAACATCATGTTATTCATATACCAGAAATGTTTGAAGCTACTGATTGAATGAAAAGAGCTGGCATCTCACTCTCTTTGAATCTTCTTTATCATGCTAAGAGGAGCAGGAAAAAGCAAAAAATTTCAGAATTGCACGTTGCAATGTGGAGATCTTACTGTTTGTGCATTTACAATATTCATTGATTTTTGCCATTGAAAAACGTCCAGAAATGTTTGAAGCTACTGACTGAATGAAAAGAGCTGGCATCTCACTCTCTTTGAATCTTCTTTATCATGCTAGGATTAGCAGGAAAAAGCAAAAAATTTCAGAATTGCACCTTGCAATGCGGAGAAATTACTGTTTGTGCATTCACAATATTCATTGATTTTTGCCATTGAAAAACATCATGTTATTCATATACCAGAAATGTTTGAAGCTACTGACTGAATGAAAAGAGCTGGCATCTCACTCTCTTTGATTCTTTATCATGCTAAGAGGAGCAGGAAAAAGCAAAAAATTTCAGAATTGCACCTTGCAATGTGGAGATATTACTGTTTGTGCATTTACAATATTCATTGATTTTTGCCATTGAAAAACGTCCAGAAATGTTTGAAGCTACTGACTGAATGAAAGGAGCTGGCATCTCACTCTCTTTGAATCTTCTTTATCATGCTAGGATTAGCAGGAAAAAGCAAAAAATTTCAGAATTGCACCTTGCAATGCGGAGAAATTACTGTTTGTGCATTTACAATATTCATTGATTTTTGCCATTGAAAAACATCATGTTATTCATATACCAGAAATGTTTGAAGCTACTGACTGAATGAAAAGAGCTGGCATCTCACTCTCTTTGAATCTTCTTTATCATGCTAAGAGGAGCAGGAAAAAGCAAAAAATTTCAGAATTGCACCTTGCAATGTGGAGATATTACTGTTTGTGCATTTACAATATTCATTGATTTTTGCCATTGAAAAACGTCCAGAAATGTTTGAAGCTACTGACTGAATGAAAGGAGCTGGCATCTCACTCTCTTTGAATCTTCTTTATCATGCTAGGATTAGCAGGAAAAAGCAAAAAATTTCAGAATTGCACCTTGCAATGCGGAGAAATTACTGTTTGTGCATTTACAATATTCATTGATTTTTGCCATTGAAAAACATCATGTTATTCATATACCAGAAATGTTTGAAGCTACTGACTGAATGAAAAGAGCTGGCATCTCACTCTCTTTGAATCTTCTTTATCATGCTAAGAGGAGCAGGAAAAAGCAAAAAATTTCAGAATTGCACCTTGCAATGTGGAGATATTACTGTTTGTGCATTTACAATATTCATTGATTTTTGCCATTGAAAAACGTCCAGAAATGTTTGAAGCTACTGACTGAATGAAAGGAGCTGGCATCTCACTCTCTTTGAAACTTCTTTATCATGCTAGGATTAGCAGGAAAAAGCAAAAAAATTCAGAATTGCACCTTGCAATGCGGAGAAATTACTGTTTGTGCATTTACAATATTCATTGATTTTTGCCATTGAAAAACATCATGTTATTCATATACCAGAAATGTTTGAAGCTACTGACTGAATGAAAAGAGCTGGCATCTCACTCTCTTTGATTCTTTATCATGCTAAGAGGAGCAGGAAAAAGCAAAAAATTTCAGAATTGCACCTTGCAATGTGGAGATATTACTGTTTGTGCATTTACAATATTCATTGATTTTTGCCATTGAAAAACGTCCAGAAATGTTTGAAGCTACTGACTGAATGAAAGGAGCTGGCATCTCACTCTCTTTGAATCTTCTTTATCATGCTAGGATTAGCAGGAAAAAGCAAAAAATTTCAGAATTGCACCTTGCAATGCGGAGAAATTACTGTTTGTGCATTTACAATATTCATTGATTTTTGCCATTGAAAAACATCATGTTATTCATATACCAGAAATGTTTGAAGCTACTGACTGAATGAAAAGAGCTGGCATCTCACTCTCTTTGAATCTTCTTTATCATGCTAAGAGGAGCAGGAAAAAGCAAAAAATTTCAGAATTGCACCTTGCAATGTGGAGATATTACTGTTTGTGCATTTACAATATTCATTGATTTTTGCCATTGAAAAACGTCCAGAAATGTTTGAAGCTACTGACTGAATGAAAGGAGCTGGCATCTCACTCTCTTTGAATCTTCTTTATCATGCTAGGATTAGCAGGAAAAAGCAAAAAATTTCAGAATTGCACCTTGCAATGCGGAGAAATTACTGTTTGTGCATTTACAATATTCATTGATTTTTGCCATTGAAAAACATCATGTTATTCATATACCAGAAATGTTTGAAGCTACTGACTGAATGAAAAGAGCTGGCATCTCACTCTCTTTGAATCTTCTTTATCATGCTAAGAGGAGCAGGAAAAAGCAAAAAATTTCAGAATTGCACCTTGCAATGTGGAGATATTACTGTTTGTGCATTTACAATATTCATTGATTTTTGCCATTGAAAAACGTCCAGAAATGTTTGAAGCTACTGACTGAATGAAAGGAGCTGGCATCTCACTCTCTTTGAATCTTCTTTATCATGCTAGGATTAGCAGGAAAAAGCAAAAAATTTCAGAATTGCACATTGCAATGCGGAAATATTACTGTTTGTGCATTTACAATATTCATTGATTTTTGCCATTGAAAAACGTCCAAAAATGTTTGAAGCTACTGACTGAATGAAAGGAGCTGGCATCTCACTCTCTTTGAATCTTCTTTATCATGCTAGGATTAGCAGGAAAAAGCAAAAAATTTCAGAATTGCACCTTGCAATGCGGAGATATTACTGTTTGTGCATTTACAATATTCATTGATTTTTGCCTTTGAAAAACGTCCAGAAATGTTTGAAGCTACTGACTGAATGAAAGGAGCTGGCATCTCACTCTCTTTGAATCTTCTTTATCATGCTAGGATTAGCAGGAAAAAGCAAAAAATTTCAGAATTGCACCTTGCAATGCGGAGAAATTACTGTTTGTGCATTTACAATATTCATTGATTTTTGCCATTGAAAAAATCATGTTATTCATATACCAGAAATGTTTGAAGCTACTGACTGAATGAAAAGAGCTGGCATCTCACTCTCTTTGAATCTTCTTTATCATGCTAAGAGGAGCAGGAAAAAGCAAAAAATTTCAGAATTGCACGTTGCAATGTGGAGATATTACTGTTTGTGCATTTACAATATTCATTGATTTTTGCCATTGAAAAACGTCCAGAAATGTTTGAAGCTACTGACTGAATGAAAGGAGCTGGCATCTCACTCTCTTTGAATCTTCTTTATCATGCTAGGATTAGCAGGAAAAAGCAAAAAATTTCAGAATTGCACCTTGCAATGCGGAGAAATTACTGTTTGTGCATTTACAATATTCATTGATTTTTGCCATTGAAAAACATCATGTTATTCATATACCAGAAATGTTTGAAGCTACTGACTGAATGAAAAGAGCTGGTATCTCACTCTTTTGAATCTTCTTTATCATGCTAAGAGGAGCAGGAAAAAGCAAAAAATTTCAGAATTGCACGTTGCAATGTGGAGATATTACTGTTTGTGCATTTACAATATTCATTGATTTTTGCCATTGAAAAACGTCCAGAAATGTTTGAAGCTACTGACTGAATGAAAGGAGCTGGCATCTCACTCTCTTTGAATCTTCTTTATCATGCTAGGATTAGCAGGAAAAAGCAAAAAATTTCAGAATTGCACCTTGCAATGCGGAGAAATTACTGTTTGTGCATTTACAATATTCATTGATTTTTGCCATTGAAAAACATCATGTTATTCATATACCAGAAATGTTTGAAGCTACTGACTGAATGAAAAGAGCTGGCATCTCACTCTCTTTGAATCTTCTTTATCATGCTAAGAGGAGCAGGAAAAAGCAAAAAATTTCAGAATTGCACCTTGCAATGTGGAGATATTACTGTTTGTGCATTTACAATATTCATTGATTTTTGCCATTGAAAAACGTCCAGAAATGTTTGAAGCTACTGACTGAATGAAAGGAGCTGGCATCTCACTCTCTTTGAATCTTCTTTATCATGCTAGGATTAGCAGGAAAAAGCAAAAAATTTCAGAATTGCACCTTGCAATGCGGAGAAATTACTGTTTGTGCATTTACAATATTCATTGATTTTTGCCATTGAAAAACATCATGTTATTCATATACCAGAAATGTTTGAAGCTACTGACTGAATGAAAAGAGCTTTCATCTCACTCTCTTTGAATCTTCTTTATCATGCTAAGAGGAGCAGGAAAAAGCAAAAAATTTCAGAATTGCACGTTGCAATGTGGAGATATTACTGTTTGTGCATTTACAATATTCATTGATTTTTGCCATTGAAAAACGTCCAGAAATGTTTGAAGCTACTGACTGAATGAAAGGAGCTGGCATCTCACTCTCTTTGAATCTTCTTTATCATGCTAGGATTAGCAGGAAAAAGCAAAAAATTTCAGAATTGCACCTTGCAATGCGGAGAAATTACTGTTTGTGCATTTACAATATTCATTGATTTTTGCCATTGAAAAACATCATGTTATTCATATACCAGAAATGTTTGAAGCTACTGACTGAATGAAAAGAGCTGGCATCTCACTCTCTTTGAATCTTCTTTATCATGCTAAGAGGAGCAGGAAAAAGCAAAAAATTTCAGAATTGCACCTTGCAATGTGGAGATATTACTGTTTGTGCATTTACAATATTCATTGATTTTTGCCATTGAAAAACGTCCAGAAATGTTTGAAGCTACTGACTGAATGAAAGGAGCTGGCATCTCACTCTCTTTGAATCTTCTTTATCATGCTAGGATTAGCAGGAAAAAGCAAAAAATTTCAGAATTGCACCTTGCAATGCGGAGAAATTACTGTTTGTGCATTTACAATATTCATTGATTTTTGCCATTGAAAAACATCATGTTATTCATATACCAGAAATGTTTGAAGCTACTGACTGAATGAAAAGAGCTGGCATCTCACTCTCTTTGAATCTTCTTTATCATGCTAAGAGGAGCAGGAAAAAGCAAAAAATTTCAGAATTGCACCTTGCAATGTGGAGATATTACTGTTTGTGCATTTACAATATTCATTGATTTTTGCCATTGAAAAACGTCCAGAAATGTTTGAAGCTACTGACTGAATGAAAGGAGCTGGCATCTCACTCTCTTTGATTCTTCTTTATCATGCTAGGATTAGCAGGAAAAAGCAAAAAATTTCAGAATTGCACCTTGCAATGCGGAGAAATTACTGTTTGTGCATTTACAATATTCATTGATTTTTGCCATTGAAAAACATCATGTTATTCATATACCAGAAATGTTTGAAGCTACTGACTGAATGAAAAGAGCTGGCATCTCACTCTCTTTGAATCTTCTTTATCATGCTAAGAGGAGCAGGAAAAAGCAAAAAATTTCAGAATTGCACCTTGCAATGTGGAGATATTACTGTTTGTGCATTTACAATATTCATTGATTTTTGCCATTGAAAAACGTCCAGAAATGTTTGAAGCTACTGACTGAATGAAAGGAGCTGGCATCTCACTCTCTTTGAATGTTCTTTATCATGCTAGGATTAGCAGGAAAAAGCAAAAAATTTCAGAATTGCACCTTGCAATGCGGAGAAATTACTGTTTGTGCATTTACAATATTCATTGATTTTTGCCATTGAAAAACATCATGTTATTCATATACCAGAAATGTTTGAAGCTACTGATTGAATGAAAAGAGCTGGCATCTCACTCTCTTTGAATCTTCTTTATCATGCTAAGAGGAGCAGGAAAAAGCAAAAAATTTCAGAATTGCACGTTGCAATGTGGAGATCTTACTGTTTGTGCATTTACAATATTCATTGATTTTTGCCATTGAAAAACGTCCAGAAATGTTTGAAGCTACTGACTGAATGAAAGGAGCTGGCATCTCACTCTCTTTGAATCTTCTTTATCATGCTAGGATTAGCAGGAAAAAGCAAAAAATTTCAGAATTGCACCTTGCAATGCGGAGAAATTACTGTTTGTGCATTCACAATATTCATTGATTTTTGCCATTGAAAAACATTATGTTATTCATATACCAGAAATGTTTGAAGCTACTGACTGAATGAAAAGAGCTGGCATCTCACTCTCTTTGATTCTTTATCATGCTAATAGGAGCAGGAAAAAGCAAAAAATTTCAGAATTGCACCTTGCAATGTGGAGATATTACTGTTTGTGCATTTACAATATTCATTGATTTTTGCCATTGAAAAACGTCCAGAAATGTTTGAAGCTACTGACTGAATGAAAGGAGCTGGCATCTCACTCTCTTTGAATCTTCTTTATCATGCTAGGATTAGCAGGAAAAAGCAAAAAATTTCAGAATTGCACCTTGCAATGCGGAGAAATTACTGTTTGTGCATTTACAATATTCATTGATTTTTGCCATTGAAAAACATCATGTTATTCATATACCAGAAATGTTTGAAGCTACTGACTGAATGAAAAGAGCTGGCATCTCACTCTTTTGAATCTTCTTTATCATGCTAAGAGGAGCAGGAAAAAGCAAAAAATTTCAGAATTGCACGTTGCAATGTGGAGATATTACTGTTTGTGCATTTACAATATTCATTGATTTTTGCCATTGAAAAACGTCCAGAAATGTTTGAAGCTACTGACTGAATGAAAGGAGCTGGCATCTCACTCTCTTTGAATCTTCTTTATCATGCTAGGATTAGCAGGAAAAAGCAGAAAATTTCAGAATTGCACCTTGCAATGCGGAGAAATTACTGTTTGTGCATTTACAATATTCATTGATTTTTGCCATTGAAAAACATCATGTTATTCATATACCAGAAATGTTTGAAGCTACTGACTGAATGAAAAGAGCTGGCATCTCACTCTCTTTGAATCTTCTTTATCATGCTAAGAGGAGCAGGAAAAAGCAAAAAATTTCAGAATTGCACCTTGCAATGTGGAGATATTACTGTTTGTGCATTTACAATATTCATTGATTTTTGCCATTGAAAAACGTCCAGAAATGTTTGAAGCTACTGACTGAATGAAAGGAGCTGGCATCTCACTCTCTTTGAATCTTCTTTATCATGCTAGGATTAGCAGGAAAAAGCAAAAAATTTCAGAATTGCACCTTGCAATGCGGAGAAATTACTGTTTGTGCATTTACAATATTCATTGATTTTTGCCATTGAAAAACATCATGTTATTCATATACCAGAAATGTTTGAAGCTACTGACTGAATGAAAAGAGCTGGCATCTCACTCTCTTTGAATCTTCTTTATCATGCTAAGAGGAGCAGGAAAAAGCAAAAAATTTCAGAATTGCACGTTGCAATGTGGAGATATTACTGTTTGTGCATTTACAATATTCATTGATTTTTGCCATTGAAAAACGTCCAGAAATGTTTGAAGCTACTGACTGAATGAAAGGAGCTGGCATCTCACTCTCTTTGAATCTTCTTTATCATGCTAGGATTAGCAGGAAAAAGCAAAAAATTTCAGAATTGCACCTTGCAATGCGGAGAAATTACTGTTTGTGCATTTACAATATTCATTGATTTTTGCCATTGAAAAACATCATGTTATTCATATACCAGAAATGTTTGAAGCTACTGACTGAATGAAAAGAGCTGGCATCTCACTCTCTTTGAATCTTCTTTATCATGCTAAGAGGAGCAGGAAAAAGCAAAAAATTTCAGAATTGCACCTTGCAATGTGGAGATATTACTGTTTGTGCATTTACAATATTCATTGATTTTTGCCATTGAAAAACGTCCAGAAATGTTTGAAGCTACTGACTGAATGAAAGGAGCTGGCATCTCACTCTCTTTGAATCTTCTTTATCATGCTAGGATTAGCAGGAAAAAGCAAAAAATTTCAGAATTGCACCTTGCAATGCGGAGAAATTACTGTTTGTGCATTTACAATATTCATTGATTTTTGCCATTGAAAAACATCATGTTATTCATATACCAGAAATGTTTGAAGCTACTGACTGAATGAAAAGAGCTGGCATCTCACTCTCTTTGAATCTTCTTTATCATGCTAAGAGGAGCAGGAAAAAGCAAAAAATTTCAGAATTGCACCTTGCAATGTGGAGATATTACTGTTTGTGCATTTACAATATTCATTGATTTTTGCCATTGAAAAACGTCCAGAAATGTTTGAAGCTACTGACTGAATGAAAGGAGCTGGCATCTCACTCTCTTTGAATCTTCTTTATCATGCTAGGATTAGCAGGAAAAAGCAAAAAATTTCAGAATTGCACCTTGCAATGCGGAGAAATTACTGTTTGTGCATTTACAATATTCATTGATTTTTGCCATTGAAAAACATCATGTTATTCATATACCAGAAATGTTTGAAGCTACTGACTGAATGAAAAGAGCTGGCATCTCACTCTCTTTGAATCTTCTTTATCATGCTAAGAGGAGCAGGAAAAAGCAAAAAATTTCAGAATTGCACCTTGCAATGTGGAGATATTACTGTTTGTGCATTTACAATATTCATTGATTTTTGCCATTGAAAAACGTCCAGAAATGTTTGAAGCTACTGACTGAATGAAAGGAGCTGGCATCTCACTCTCTTTGAATGTTCTTTATCATGCTAGGATTAGCAGGAAAAAGCAAAAAATTTCAGAATTGCACCTTGCAATGCGGAGAAATTACTGTTTGTGCATTTACAATATTCATTGATTTTTGCCATTGAAAAACATCATGTTATTCATATACCAGAAATGTTTGAAGCTACTGATTGAATGAAAAGAGCTGGCATCTCACTCTCTTTGAATCTTCTTTATCATGCTAAGAGGAGCAGGAAAAAGCAAAAAATTTCAGAATTGCACGTTGCAATGTGGAGATCTTACTGTTTGTGCATTTACAATATTCATTGATTTTTGCCATTGAAAAACGTCCAGAAATGTTTGAAGCTACTGACTGAATGAAAGGAGCTGGCATCTCACTCTCTTTGAATCTTCTTTATCATGCTAGGATTAGCAGGAAAAAGCAAAAAATTTCAGAATTGCACCTTGCAATGCGGAGAAATTACTGTTTGTGCATTCACAATATTCATTGATTTTTGCCATTGAAAAACATTATGTTATTCATATACCAGAAATGTTTGAAGCTACTGACTGAATGAAAAGAGCTGGCATCTCACTCTCTTTGATTCTTTATCATGCTAATAGGAGCAGGAAAAAGCAAAAAATTTCAGAATTGCACCTTGCAATGTGGAGATATTACTGTTTGTGCATTTACAATATTCATTGATTTTTGCCATTGAAAAACGTCCAGAAATGTTTGAAGCTACTGACTGAATGAAAGGAGCTGGCATCTCACTCTCTTTGAATCTTCTTTATCATGCTAGGATTAGCAGGAAAAAGCAAAAAATTTCAGAATTGCACCTTGCAATGCGGAGAAATTACTGTTTGTGCATTTACAATATTCATTGATTTTTGCCATTGAAAAACATCATGTTATTCATATACCAGAAATGTTTGAAGCTACTGACTGAATGAAAAGAGCTGGCATCTCACTCTTTTGAATCTTCTTTATCATGCTAAGAGGAGCAGGAAAAAGCAAAAAATTTCAGAATTGCACGTTGCAATGTGGAGATATTACTGTTTGTGCATTTACAATATTCATTGATTTTTGCCATTGAAAAACGTCCAGAAATGTTTGAAGCTACTGACTGAATGAAAGGAGCTGGCATCTCACTCTCTTTGAATCTTCTTTATCATGCTAGGATTAGCAGGAAAAAGCAGAAAATTTCAGAATTGCACCTTGCAATGCGGAGAAATTACTGTTTGTGCATTTACAATATTCATTGATTTTTGCCATTGAAAAACATCATGTTATTCATATACCAGAAATGTTTGAAGCTACTGACTGAATGAAAAGAGCTGGCATCTCACTCTCTTTGAATCTTCTTTATCATGCTAAGAGGAGCAGGAAAAAGCAAAAAATTTCAGAATTGCACCTTGCAATGTGGAGATATTACTGTTTGTGCATTTACAATATTCATTGATTTTTGCCATTGAAAAACGTCCAGAAATGTTTGAAGCTACTGACTGAATGAAAGGAGCTGGCATCTCACTCTCTTTGAATCTTCTTTATCATGCTAGGATTAGCAGGAAAAAGCAAAAAATTTCAGAATTGCACCTTGCAATGCGGAGAAATTACTGTTTGTGCATTTACAATATTCATTGATTTTTGCCATTGAAAAACATCATGTTATTCATATACCAGAAATGTTTGAAGCTACTGACTGAATGAAAAGAGCTGGCATCTCACTCTCTTTGAATCTTCTTTATCATGCTAAGAGGAGCAGGAAAAAGCAAAAAATTTCAGAATTGCACGTTGCAATGTGGAGATATTACTGTTTGTGCATTTACAATATTCATTGATTTTTGCCATTGAAAAACGTCCAGAAATGTTTGAAGCTACTGACTGAATGAAAGGAGCTGGCATCTCACTCTCTTTGAATCTTCTTTATCATGCTAGGATTAGCAGGAAAAAGCAAAAAATTTCAGAATTGCACCTTGCAATGCGGAGAAATTACTGTTTGTGCATTTACAATATTCATTGATTTTTGCCATTGAAAAACATCATGTTATTCATATACCAGAAATGTTTGAAGCTACTGACTGAATGAAAAGAGCTGGCATCTCACTCTCTTTGAATCTTCTTTATCATGCTAAGAGGAGCAGGAAAAAGCAAAAAATTTCAGAATTGCACCTTGCAATGTGGAGATATTACTGTTTGTGCATTTACAATATTCATTGATTTTTGCCATTGAAAAACGTCCAGAAATGTTTGAAGCTACTGACTGAATGAAAGGAGCTGGCATCTCACTCTCTTTGAATCTTCTTTATCATGCTAGGATTAGCAGGAAAAAGCAAAAAATTTCAGAATTGCACCTTGCAATGCGGAGAAATTACTGTTTGTGCATTTACAATATTCATTGATTTTTGCCATTGAAAAACATCATGTTATTCATATACCAGAAATGTTTGAAGCTACTGACTGAATGAAAAGAGCTGGCATCTCACTCTCTTTGAATCTTCTTTATCATGCTAAGAGGAGCAGGAAAAAGCAAAAAATTTCAGAATTGCACCTTGCAATGTGGAGATATTACTGTTTGTGCATTTACAATATTCATTGATTTTTGCCATTGAAAAACGTCCAGAAATGTTTGAAGCTACTGACTGAATGAAAGGAGCTGGCATCTCACTCTCTTTGATTCTTCTTTATCATGCTAGGATTAGCAGGAAAAAGCAAAAAATTTCAGAATTGCACCTTGCAATGCGGAGAAATTACTGTTTGTGCATTTACAATATTCATTGATTTTTGCCATTGAAAAACATCATGTTATTCATATACCAGAAATGTTTGAAGCTACTGACTGAATGAAAAGAGCTGGCATCTCACTCTCTTTGAATCTTCTTTATCATGCTAAGAGGAGCAGGAAAAAGCAAAAAATTTCAGAATTGCACCTTGCAATGTGGAGATATTACTGTTTGTGCATTTACAATATTCATTGATTTTTGCCATTGAAAAACGTCCAGAAATGTTTGAAGCTACTGACTGAATGAAAGGAGCTGGCATCTCACTCTCTTTGAATCTTCTTTATCATGCTAGGATTAGCAGGAAAAAGCAAAAAATTTCAGAATTGCACCTTGCAATGCGGAGAAATTACTGTTTGTGCATTTACAATATTCATTGATTTTTGCCATTGAAAAACATCATGTTATTCATATACCAGAAATGTTTGAAGCTACTGATTGAATGAAAAGAGCTGGCATCTCACTCTCTTTGAATCTTCTTTATCATGCTAAGAGGAGCAGGAAAAAGCAAAAAATTTCAGAATTGCACGTTGCAATGTGGAGATCTTACTGTTTGTGCATTTACAATATTCATTGATTTTTGCCATTGAAAAACGTCCAGAAATGTTTGAAGCTACTGACTGAATGAAAGGAGCTGGCATCTCACTCTCTTTGAATCTTCTTTATCATGCTAGGATTAGCAGGAAAAAGCAAAAAATTTCAGAATTGCACCTTGCAATGCGGAGAAATTACTGTTTGTGCATTCACAATATTCATTGATTTTTGCCATTGAAAAACATCATGTTATTCATATACCAGAAATGTTTGAAGCTACTGACTGAATGAAAAGAGCTGGCATCTCACTCTCTTTGATTCTTTATCATGCTAATAGGAGCAGGAAAAAGCAAAAAATTTCAGAATTGCACCTTGCAATGTGGAGATATTACTGTTTGTGCATTTACAATATTCATTGATTTTTGCCATTGAAAAACGTCCAGAAATGTTTGAAGCTACTGACTGAATGAAAGGAGCTGGCATCTCACTCTCTTTGAATCTTCTTTATCATGCTAGGATTAGCAGGAAAAAGCAAAAAATTTCAGAATTGCACCTTGCAATGCGGAGAAATTACTGTTTGTGCATTTACAATATTCATTGATTTTTGCCATTGAAAAACATCATGTTATTCATATACCAGAAATGTTTGAAGCTACTGACTGAATGAAAAGAGCTGGCATCTCACTCTCTTTGAATCTTCTTTATCATGCTAAGAGGAGCAGGAAAAAGCAAAAAATTTCAGAATTGCACCTTGCAATGTGGAGATATTACTGTTTGTGCATTTACAATATTCATTGATTTTTGCCATTGAAAAACGTCCAGAAATGTTTGAAGCTACTGACTGAATGAAAGGAGCTGGCATCTCACTCTCTTTGAATCTTCTTTATCATGCTAGGATTAGCAGGAAAAAGCAAAAAATTTCAGAAATGCACCTTGCAATGCGGAGAAATTACTGTTTGTGCATTTACAATATTCATTGATTTTTGCCATTGAAAAACATCATGTTATTCATATACCAGAAATGTTTGAAGCTACTGACTGAATGAAAAGAGCTGGCATCTCACTCTCTTTGAATCTTCTTTATCATGCTAAGAGGAGCAGGAAAAAGCAAAAAATTTCAGAATTGCACCTTGCAATGTGGAGATATTACTGTTTGTGCATTTACAATATTCATTGATTTTTGCCATTGAAAAACGTCCAGAAATGTTTGAAGCTACTGACTGAATGAAAGGAGCTGGCATCTCACTCTCTTTGATTCTTCTTTATCATGCTAGGATTAGCAGGAAAAAGCAAAAAATTTCAGAATTGCACCTTGCAATGCGGAGAAATTACTGTTTGTGCATTTACAATATTCATTGATTTTTGCCATTGAAAAACATCATGTTATTCATATACCAGAAATGTTTGAAGCTACTGACTGAATGAAAAGAGCTGGCATCTCACTCTCTTTGAATCTTCTTTATCATGCTAAGAGGAGCAGGAAAAAGCAAAAAATTTCAGAATTGCACCTTGCAATGTGGAGATATTACTGTTTGTGCATTTACAATATTCATTGATTTTTGCCATTGAAAAACGTCCAGAAATGTTTGAAGCTACTGACTGAATGAAAGGAGCTGGCATCTCACTCTCTTTGAATCTTCTTTATCATGCTAGGATTAGCAGGAAAAAGCAAAAAATTTCAGAATTGCACCTTGCAATGCGGAGAAATTACTGTTTGTGCATTTACAATATTCATTGATTTTTGCCATTGAAAAACATCATGTTATTCATATACCAGAAATGTTTGAAGCTACTGACTGAATGAAAAGAGCTGGCATCTCACTCTCTTTGAATCTTCTTTATCATGCTAAGAGGAGCAGGAAAAAGCAAAAAATTTCAGAATTGCACCTTGCAATGTGGAGATATTACTGTTTGTGCATTTACAATATTCATTGATTTTTGCCATTGAAAAACGTCCAGAAATGTTTGAAGCTACTGACTGAATGAAAGGAGCTGGCATCTCACTCTCTTTGAATGTTCTTTATCATGCTAGGATTAGCAGGAAAAAGCAAAAAATTTCAGAATTGCACCTTGCAATGCGGAGAAATTACTGTTTGTGCATTTACAATATTCATTGATTTTTGCCATTGAAAAACATCATGTTATTCATATACCAGAAATGTTTGAAGCTACTGATTGAATGAAAAGAGCTGGCATCTCACTCTCTTTGAATCTTCTTTATCATGCTAAGAGGAGCAGGAAAAAGCAAAAAATTTCAGAATTGCACGTTGCAATGTGGAGATCTTACTGTTTGTGCATTTACAATATTCATTGATTTTTGCCATTGAAAAACGTCCAGAAATGTTTGAAGCTACTGACTGAATGAAAGGAGCTGGCATCTCACTCTCTTTGAATCTTCTTTATCATGCTAGGATTAGCAGGAAAAAGCAAAAAATTTCAGAATTGCACCTTGCAATGCGGAGAAATTACTGTTTGTGCATTCACAATATTCATTGATTTTTCCCATTGAAAAACATCATGTTATTCATATACCAGAAATGTTTGAAGCTACTGACTGAATGAAAAGAGCTGGCATCTCACTCTCTTTGATTCTTTATCATGCTAATAGGAGCAGGAAAAAGCAAAAAATTTCAGAATTGCACCTTGCAATGTGGAGATATTACTGTTTGTGCATTTACAATATTCATTGATTTTTGCCATTGAAAAACGTCCAGAAATGTTTGAAGCTACTGACTGAATGAAAGGAGCTGGCATCTCACTCTCTTTGAATCTTCTTTATCATGCTAGGATTAGCAGGAAAAAGCAAAAAATTTCAGAATTGCACCTTGCAATGCGGAGAAATTACTGTTTGTGCATTTACAATATTCATTGATTTTTGCCATTGAAAAACATCATGTTATTCATATACTAGAAATGTTTGAAGCTACTGACTGAATGAAAAGAGCTGGCATCTCACTCTTTTGAATCTTCTTTATCATGCTAAGAGGAGCAGGAAAAAGCAAAAAATTTCAGAATTGCACGTTGCAATGTGGAGATATTACTGTTTGTGCATTTACAATATTCATTGATTTTTGCCATTGAAAAACGTCCAGAAATGTTTGAAGCTACTGACTGAATGAAAGGAGCTGGCATCTCACTCTCTTTGAATCTTCTTTATCATGCTAGGATTAGCAGGAAAAAGCAAAAAATTTCAGAATTGCACCTTGCAATGCGGAGAAATTACTGTTTGTGCATTTACAATATTCATTGATTTTTGCCATTGAAAAACATCATGTTATTCATATACCAGAAATGTTTGAAGCTACTGACTGAATGAAAAGAGCTGGCATCTCACTCTCTTTGAATCTTCTTTATCATGCTAAGAGGAGCAGGAAAAAGCAAAAAATTTCAGAATTGCACCTTGCAATGTGGAGATATTACTGTTTGTGCATTTACAATATTCATTGATTTTTGCCATTGAAAAACGTCCAGAAATGTTTGAAGCTACTGACTGAATGAAAGGAGCTGGCATCTCACTCTCTTTGAATCTTCTTTATCATGCTAGGATTAGCAGGAAAAAGCAAAAAATTTCAGAATTGCACCTTGCAATGCGGAGAAATTACTGTTTGTGCATTTACAATATTCATTGATTTTTGCCATTGAAAAACATCATGTTATTCATATACCAGAAATGTTTGAAGCTACTGACTGAATGAAAAGAGCTGGCATCTCACTCTCTTTGAATCTTCTTTATCATGCTAAGAGGAGCAGGAAAAAGCAAAAAATTTCAGAATTGCACGTTGCAATGTGGAGATATTACTGTTTGTGCATTTACAATATTCATTGATTTTTGCCATTGAAAAACGTCCAGAAATGTTTGAAGCTACTGACTGAATGAAAGGAGCTGGCATCTCACTCTCTTTGAATCTTCTTTATCATGCTAGGATTAGCAGGAAAAAGCAAAAAATTTCAGAATTGCACCTTGCAATGCGGAGAAATTACTGTTTGTGCATTTACAATATTCATTGATTTTTGCCATTGAAAAACATCATGTTATTCATATACCAGAAATGTTTGAAGCTACTGACTGAATGAAAAGAGCTGGCATCTCACTCTCTTTGAATCTTCTTTATCATGCTAAGAGGAGCCGGAAAAAGCAAAAAATTTCAGAATTGCACCTTGCAATGTGGAGATATTACTGTTTGTGCATTTACAATATTCATTGATTTTTGCCATTGAAAAACGTCCAGAAATGTTTGAAGCTACTGACTGAATGAAAGGAGCTGGCATCTCACTCTCTTTGAATCTTCTTTATCATGCTAGGATTAGCAGGAAAAAGCAAAAAATTTCAGAATTGCACCTTGCAATGCGGAGAAATTACTGTTTGTGCATTTACAATATTCATTGATTTTTGCCATTGAAAAACATCATGTTATTCATATACCAGAAATGTTTGAAGCTACTGACTGAATGAAAAGAGCTGGCATCTCACTCTCTTTGAATCTTCTTTATCATGCTAAGAGGAGCAGGAAAAGCAAAAAATTTCAGAATTGCACCTTGCAATGTGGAGATATTACTGTTTGTGCATTTACAATATTCATTGATTTTTGCCATTGAAAAACGTCCAGAAATGTTTGAAGCTACTGACTGAATGAAAGGAGCTGGCATCTCACTCTCTTTGAATCTTCTTTATCATGCTAGGATTAGCAGGAAAAAGCAAAAAATTTCAGAATTGCACCTTGCAATGCGGAGAAATTACTGTTTGTGCATTTACAATATTCATTGATTTTTGCCATTGAAAAACATCATGTTATTCATATACCAGAAATGTTTGAAGCTACTGATTGAATGAAAAGAGCTGGCATCTCACTCTCTTTGAATCTTCTTTATCATGCTAAGAGGAGCAGGAAAAAGCAAAAAATTTCAGAATTGCACGTTGCAATGTGGAGATCTTACTGTTTGTGCATTTACAATATTCATTGATTTTTGCCATTGAAAAACGTCCAGAAATGTTTGAAGCTACTGACTGAATGAAAGGAGCTGGCATCTCACTCTCTTTGAATCTTCTTTATCATGCTAGGATTAGCAGGAAAAAGCAAAAAATTTCAGAATTGCACCTTGCAATGCGGAGAAATTACTGTTTGTGCATTCACAATATTCATTGATTTTTGCCATTGAAAAACATCATGTTATTCATATACCAGAAATGTTTGAAGCTACTGACTGAATGAAAAGAGCTGGCATCTCACTCTCTTTGATTCTTTATCATGCTAATAGGAGCAGGAAAAAGCAAAAAATTTCAGAATTGCACCTTGCAATGTGGAGATATTACTGTTTGTGCATTTACAATATTCATTGATTTTTGCCATTGAAAAACGTCCAGAAATGTTTGAAGCTACTGACTGAATGAAAGGAGCTGGCATCTCACTCTCTTTGAATCTTCTTTATCATGCTAGGATTAGCAGGAAAAAGCAAAAAATTTCAGAATTGCACCTTGCAATGCGGAGAAATTACTGTTTGTGCATTTACAATATTCATTGATTTTTGCCATTGAAAAACATCATGTTATTCATATACCAGAAATGTTTGAAGCTACTGACTGAATGAAAAGAGCTGGCATCTCACTCTCTTTGAATCTTCTTTATCATGCTAAGAGGAGTAGGAAAAAGCAAAAAATTTCAGAATTGCACCTTGCAATGTGGAGATATTACTGTTTGTGCATTTACAATATTCATTGATTTTTGCCATTGAAAAACGTCCAGAAATGTTTGAAGCTACTGACTGAATGAAAGGAGCTGGCATCTCACTCTCTTTGAATCTTCTTTATCATGCTAGGATTAGCAGGAAAAAGCAAAAAAATTCAGAATTGCACCTTGCAATGCGGAGAAATTACTGTTTGTGCATTTACAATATTCATTGATTTTTGCCATTGAAAAACATCATGTTATTCATATACCAGAAATGTTTGAAGCTACTGACTGAATGAAAAGAGCTGGCATCTCACTCTCTTTTATTCTTTATCATGCTAAGAGGAGCAGGAAAAAGCAAAAAATTTCAGAATTGCACCTTGCAATGTGGAGATATTACTGTTTGTGCATTTACAATATTCATTGATTTTTGCCATTGAAAAACATCCAGAAATGTTTGAAGCTACTGACTGAATGAAAGGAGCTGGCATCTCACTCTCTTTGAATCTTCTTTATCATGCTAGGATTAGCAGGAAAAAGGAAAAAATTTCAGAATTGCACCTTGCAATGCGGAGAAATTACTGTTTGTGCATTTACAATATTCATTGATTTTTGCCATTGAAAAACATCATGTTATTCATATACCAGAAATGTTTGAAGCTACTGACTGAATGAAAAGAGCTGGCATCTCAATCTCTTTGAATATTCTTTATCATGCTAAGAGGAGCAGGAAAAAGCAAAAAATTTCAGAATTGCACCTTGCAATGTGGAGATATTACTGTTTGTGCATTTACAATATTCATTGATTTTTGCCATTGAAAAACATCCAGAAATGTTTGAAGCTACTGACTGAATGAAAGGAGCTGGCATCTCACTCTCTTTGAATCTTCTTTATCATGCTAGGATTAGCAGGAAAAAGGAAAAAATTTCAGAATTGCACCTTGCAATGCGGAGAAATTACTGTTTGTGCATTTACAATATTCATTGATTTTTGCCATTGAAAAACATCATGTTATTCATATACCAGAAATGTTTGAAGCTACTGACTGAATGAAAAGAGCTGGCATCTCACTCTCTTTGAATCTTCTTTATCATGCTAAGAGGAGCAGGAAAAAGCAAAAAATTTCAGAATTGCACGTTGCAATGTGGAGATATTACTGTTTGTGCATTTACAATATTCATTGATTTCTGCCATTGAAAAACGTCCAGAAATGTTTGAAGCTACTGACTGAATGAAAGGAGCTGGCATCTCACTCTCTTTGAATCTTCTTTATCATGCTAGGATTAGCAGGAAAAAGCAAAAAATTTCAGAATTGCACCTTGCAATGCGGAGAAATTACTGTTTGTGCATTTACAATATTCATTGATTTTTGCCATTGAAAAACATCATGTTATTCATATACCAGAAATGTTTGAAGCTACTGACTGAATGAAAAGAGCTGGCATCTCACTCTCTTTGAATCTTCTTTATCATGCTAAGAGGAGCAGGAAAAAGCAAAAAATTTCAGAATTGCACCTTGCAATGTGGAGATATTACTGTTTGTGCATTTACAATATTCATTGATTTTTGCCATTGAAAAACGTCCAGAAATGTTTGAAGCTACTGACTGAATGAAAGGAGCTGGCATCTCACTCTCTTTGAATCTTCTTTATCATGCTAGGATTAGCAGGAAAAAGCAAAAAATTTCAGAATTGCACATTGCAATGCGGAGATATTACTGTTTGTGCATTTACAATATTCATTGATTTTTGCCATTGAAAAACGTCCAAAAATGTTTGAAGCTACTGACTGAATGAAAGGAGCTGGCATCTCACTCTCTTTGAATCTTCTTTATCATGCTAGGATTAGCAGGAAAAAGCAAAAAATTTCAGAATTGCACCTTGCAATGCGGAGATATTACTGTTTGTGCATTTACAATATTCATTGATTTTTGCCATTGAAAAACATCCAGAAATGTTTGAAGCTACTGACTGAATGAAAGGAGCTGGCATCTCACTCTCTTTGAATCTTCTTTATCATGCTAGGATAAGCAGGAAAAAGCAAAAAATTTCAGAATTGCACCTTGCAATGCGGAGAAATTACTGTTTGTGCATTTACAATATTCATTGATTTTTGCCATTGAAAAAATCATGTTATTCATATACCAGAATTGTTTGAAGCTACTGACTGAATGAAAAGAGCTGGCATCTCACTCTCTTTGAATCTTCTTTATCATGCTAAGAGGAGCAGGAAAAAGCAAAAAATTTCAGAATTGCACGTTGCAATGTGGAGATATTACTGTTTGTGCATTTACAATATTCATTGATTTTTGCCATTGAAAAATGTCCAGAAATGTTTGAAGCTACTGACTGAATGAAAGGAGCTGGCATCTCACTCTCTTTGAATCTTCTTTATCATGCTAGGATTAGCAGGAAAAAGCAAAAAATTTCAGAATTGCACCTTGCAATGCGGAGAAATTACTGTTTGTGCATTTACAATATTCATTGATTTTTGCCATTGAAAAACATCATGTTATTCATATACCAGAAATGTTTGAAGCTACTGACTGAATGAAAAGAGCTGGCATCTCACTCTTTTGAATCTTCTTTATCATGCTAAGAGGAGCAGGAAAAAGCAAAAAATTTCAGAATTGCACGTTGCAATGTGGAGATATTACTGTTTGTGCATTTACAATATTCATTGATTTTTGCCATTGAAAAACGTCCAGAAATGTTTGAAGCTACTGACTGAATGAAAGGAGCTGGCATCTCACTCTCTTTGAATGTTCTTTATCATGCTAGGATTAGCAGGAAAAAGCAAAAAATTTCAGAATTGCACCTTGCAATGCGGAGAAATTACTGTTTGTGCATTTACAATATTCATTGATTTTTGCCATTGAAAAACATCATGTTATTCATATACCAGAAATGTTTGAAGCTACTGATTGAATGAAAAGAGCTGGCATCTCACTCTCTTTGAATCTTCTTTATCATGCTAAGAGGAGCAGGAAAAAGCAAAAAATTTCAGAATTGCACGTTGCAATGTGGAGATCTTACTGTTTGTGCATTTACAATATTCATTGATTTTTGCCATTGAAAAACGTCCAGAAATGTTTGAAGCTACTGACTGAATGAAAGGAGCTGGCATCTCACTCTCTTTGAATCTTCTTTATCATGCTAGGATTAGCAGGAAAAAGCAAAAAATTTCAGAATTGCACCTTGCAATGCGGAGAAATTACTGTTTGTGCATTCACAATATTCATTGATTTTTGCCATTGAAAAACATCATGTTATTCATATACCAGAAATGTTTGAAGCTACTGACTGAATGAAAAGAGCTGGCATCTCACTCTCTTTGATTCTTTATCATGCTAATAGGAGCAGGAAAAAGCAAAAAATTTCAGAATTGCACCTTGCAATGTGGAGATATTACTGTTTGTGCATTTACAATATTCATTGATTTTTGCCATTGAAAAACGTCCAGAAATGTTTGAAGCTACTGACTGAATGAAAGGAGCTGGCATCTCACTCTCTTTGAATCTTCTTTATCATGCTAGGATTAGCAGGAAAAAGCAAAAAATTTCAGAATTGCACCTTGCAATGCGGAGAAATTACTGTTTGTGCATTTACAATATTCATTGATTTTTGCCATTGAAAAACACCATGTTATTCATATACCAGAAATGTTTGAAGCTACTGACTGAATGAAAAGAGCTGGCATCTCACTCTCTTTGAATCTTCTTTATCATGCTAAGAGGAGTAGGAAAAAGCAAAAAATTTCAGAATTGCACCTTGCAATGTGGAGATATTACTGTTTGTGCATTTACAATATTCATTGATTTTTGCCATTGAAAAACGTCCAGAAATGTTTGAAGCTACTGACTGAATGAAAGGAGCTGGCATCTCACTCTCTTTGAATCTTCTTTATCATGCTAGGATTAGCAGGAAAAAGCAAAAAAATTCAGAATTGCACCTTGCAATGCGGAGAAATTACTGTTTGTGCATTTACAATATTCATTGATTTTTGCCATTGAAAAACATCATGTTATTCATATACCAGAAATGTTTGAAGCTACTGACTGAATGAAAAGAGCTGGCATCTCACTCTCTTTGATTCTTTATCATGCTAAGAGGAGCAGGAAAAAGCAAAAAATTTCAGAATTGCACCTTGCAATGTGGAGATATTACTGTTTGTGCATTTACAATATTCATTGATTCTTGCCATTGAAAAACATCCAGAAATGTTTGAAGCTACTGACTGAATGAAAGGAGCTGGCATCTCACTCTCTTTGAATCTTCTTTATCATGCTAGGATTAGCAGGAAAAAGGAAAAAATTTCAGAATTGCACCTTGCAATGCGGAGAAATTACTGTTTGTGCATTTACAATATTCATTGATTTTTGCCATTGAAAAACATCATGTTATTCATATACCAGAAATGTTTGAAGCTACTGACTGAATGAAAAGAGCTGGCATCTCACTCTCTTTGAATCTTCTTTATCATGCTAAGAGGAGCAGGAAAAAGCAAAAAATTTCAGAATTGCACGTTGCAATGTGGAGATATTACTGTTTGTGCATTTACAATATTCATTGATTTTTGCCATTGAAAAACGTCCAGAAATGTTTGAAGCTACTGACTGAATGAAAGGAGCTGGCATCTCACTCTCTTTGAATCTTCTTTATCATGCTAGGATTAGCAGGAAAAAGCAAAAAATTTCAGAATTGCACCTTGCAATGTGGAGAAATTACTGTTTGTGCATTTACAATATTCATTGATTTTTGCCATTGAAAAACATCATGTTATTCATATACCAGAAATGTTTGAAGCTACTGACTGAATGAAAAGAGCTGGCATCTCACTCTCTTTGAATCTTCTTTATCATGCTAAGAGGAGCAGGAAAAAGCAAAAAATTTCAGAATTGCACCTTGCAATGTGGAGATATTACTGTTTGTGCATTTACAATATTCATTGATTTTTGCCATTGAAAAACGTCCAGAAATGTTTGAAGCTACTGACTGAATGAAAGGAGCTGGCATCTCACTCTCTTTGAATCTTCTTTATCATGCTAGGATTAGCAGGAAAAAGCAAAAAATTTCAGAATTGCACATTGCAATGCGGAGATATTACTGTTTGTGCATTTACAATATTCATTGATTTTTGCCATTGAAAAACGTCCAAAAATGTTTGAAGCTACTGACTGAATGAAAGGAGCTGGCATCTCACTCTCTTTGAATCTTCTTTATCATGCTAGGATTAGCAGGAAAAAGCAAAAAATTTCAGAATTGCACCTTGCAATGCGGAGATATTACTGTTTGTGCATTTACAATATTCATTGATTTTTGCCATTGAAAAACATCCAGAAATGTTTGAAGCTACTGACTGAATGAAAGGAGCTGGCATCTCACTCTCTTTGAATCTTCTTTATCATGCTAGGATTAGCAGGAAAAAGGAAAAAATTTCAGAATTGCACCTTGCAATGCGGAGAAATTACTGTTTGTGCATTTACAATATTCATTGATTTTTGCCATTGAAAAACATCATGTTATTCATATACCAGAAATGTTTGAAGCTACTGACTGAATGAAAAGAGCTGGCATCTCACTCTCTTTGAATCTTCTTTATCATGCTAAGAGGAGCAGGAAAAAGCAAAAAATTTCAGAATTGCACGTTGCAATGTGGAGATATTACTGTTTGTGCATTTACAATATTCATTGATTTTTGCCATTGAAAAACGTCCAGAAATGTTTGAAGCTACTGACTGAATGAAAGGAGCTGGCATCTCACTCTCTTTGAATCTTCTTTATCATGCTAGGATTAGCAGGAAAAAGCAAAAAATTTCAGAATTGCACCTTGCAATGCGGAGAAATTACTGTTTGTGCATTTACAATATTCATTGATTTTTGCCATTGAAAAACATCATGTTATTCATATACCAGAAATGTTTGAAGCTACTGACTGAATGAAAAGAGCTGGCATCTCACTCTCTTTGAATCTTCTTTATCATGCTAAGAGGAGCAGGAAAAAGCAAAAAATTTCAGAATTGCACCTTGCAATGTGGAGATATTACTGTTTGTGCATTTACAATATTCATTGATTTTTGCCATTGAAAAACGTCCAGAAATGTTTGAAGCTACTGACTGAATGAAAGGAGCTGGCATCTCACTCTCTTTGAATCTTCTTTATCATGCTAGGATTAGCAGGAAAAAGCAAAAAATTTCAGAATTGCACATTGCAATGCGGAGATATTACTGTTTGTGCATTTACAATATTCATTGATTTTTGCCATTGAAAAACGTCCAAAAATGTTTGAAGCTACTGACTGAATGAAAGGAGCTGGCATCTCACTCTCTTTGAATCTTCTTTATCATGCTAGGATTAGCAGGAAAAAGCAAAAAATTTCAGAATTGCACCTTGCAATGCGGAGATATTACTGTTTGTGCATTTACAATATTCATTGATTTTTGCCATTGAAAAACGTCCAGAAATGTTTGAAGCTACTGACTGAATGAAAGGAGCTGGCATCTCACTCTCTTTGAATCTTCTTTATCATGCTAGGATTAGCAGGAAAAAGCAAAAAATTTCAGAATTGCACCTTGCAATGCGGAGAAATTACTGTTTGTGCATTTACAATATTCATTGATTTTTGCCATTGAAAAACATCATGTTATTCATATACCAGAAATGTTTGAAGCTACTGACTGAATGAAAAGAGCTGGCATCTCACTCTCTTTTATTCTTTATCATGCTAAGAGGAGCAGGAAAAAGCAAAAAATTTCAGAATTGCACCTTGCAATGTGGAGATATTACTGTTTGTGCATTTACAATATTCATTGATTTTTGCCATTGAAAAACGTCCAGAAATGTTTGAAGCTACTGACTGAATGAAAGGAGCTGGCATCTCACTCTCTTTGAATCTTCTTTATCATGCTAGGATTAGCAGGAAAAAGGAAAAAATTTCAGAATTGCACCTTGCAATGCGGAGAAATTACTGTTTGTGCATTTACAATATTCATTGATTTTTGCCATTGAAAAACATCATGTTATTCATATACCAGAAATGTTTGAAGCTACTGACTGAATGAAAAGAGCTGGCATCTCAATCTCTTTGAATATTCTTTATCATGCTAAGAGGAGCAGGAAAAAGCAAAAAATTTCAGAATTGCACCTTGCAATGTGGAGATATTACTGTTTGTGCATTTACAATATTCATTGATTTTTGCCATTGAAAAACATCCAGAAATGTTTGAAGCTACTGACTGAATGAAAGGAGCTGGCATCTCACTCTCTTTGAATCTTCTTTATCATGCTAGGATTAGCAGGAAAAAGGAAAAAATTTCAGAATTGCACCTTGCAATGCGGAGAAATTACTGTTTGTGCATTTACAATATTCATTGATTTTTGCCATTGAAAAACATCATGTTATTCATATACCAGAAATGTTTGAAGCTACTGACTGAATGAAAAGAGCTGGCATCTCACTCTCTTTGAATCTTCTTTATCATGCTAAGAGGAGCAGGAAAAAGCAAAAAATTTCAGAATTGCACGTTGCAATGTGGAGATATTACTGTTTGTGCATTTACAATATTCATTGATTTCTGCCATTGAAAAACGTCCAGAAATGTTTGAAGCTACTGACTGAATGAAAGGAGCTGGCATCTCACTCTCTTTGAATCTTCTTTATCATGCTAGGATTAGCAGGAAAAAGCAAAAAATTTCAGAATTGCACCTTGCAATGCGGAGAAATTACTGTTTGTGCATTTACAATATTCATTGATTTTTGCCATTGAAAAACATCATGTTATTCATATACCAGAAATGTTTGAAGCTACTGACTGAATGAAAAGAGCTGGCATCTCACTCTCTTTGAATCTTCTTTATCATGCTAAGAGGAGCAGGAAAAAGCAAAAAATTTCAGAATTGCACCTTGCAATGTGGAGATATTACTGTTTGTGCATTTACAATATTCATTGATTTTTGCCATTGAAAAACGTCCAGAAATGTTTGAAGCTACTGACTGAATGAAAGGAGCTGGCATCTCACTCTCTTTGAATCTTCTTTATCATGCTAGGATTAGCAGGAAAAAGCAAAAAATTTCAGAATTGCACATTGCAATGCGGAGATATTACTGTTTGTGCATTTACAATATTCATTGATTTTTGCCATTGAAAAACGTCCAAAAATGTTTGAAGCTACTGACTGAATGAAAGGAGCTGGCATCTCACTCTCTTTGAATCTTCTTTATCATGCTAGGATTAGCAGGAAAAAGCAAAAAATTTCAGAATTGCACCTTGCAATGCGGAGATATTACTGTTTGTGCATTTACAATATTCATTGATTTTTGCCATTGAAAAACGTCCAGAAATGTTTGAAGCTACTGACTGAATGAAAGGAGCTGGCATCTCACTCTCTTTGAATCTTCTTTATCATGCTAGGATTAGCAGGAAAAAGCAAAAAATTTCAGAATTGCACCTTGCAATGCGGAGAAATTACTGTTTGTGCATTTACAATATTCATTGATTTTTGCCATTGAAAAAATCATGTTATTCATATACCAGAAATGTTTGAAGCTACTGACTGAATGAAAAGAGCTGGCATCTCACTCTCTTTGAATCTTCTTTATCATGCTAAGAGGAGCAGGAAAAAGCAAAAAATTTCAGAATTGCACGTTGCAATGTGGAGATATTACTGTTTGTGCATTTACAATATTCATTGATTTTTGCCATTGAAAAATGTCCAGAAATGTTTGAAGCTACTGACTGAATGAAAGGAGCTGGCATCTCACTCTCTTTGAATCTTCTTTATCATGCTAGGATTAGCAGGAAAAAGCAAAAAATTTCAGAATTGCACCTTGCAATGCGGAGAAATTACTGTTTGTGCATTTACAATATTCATTGATTTTTGCCATTGAAAAACATCATGTTATTCATATACCAGAAATGTTTGAAGCTACTGACTGAATGAAAAGAGCTGGCATCTCACTCTTTTGAATCTTCTTTATCATGCTAAGAGGAGCAGGAAAAAGCAAAAAATTTCAGAATTGCACGTTGCAATGTGGAGATATTACTGTTTGTGCATTTACAATATTCATTGATTTTTGCCATTGAAAAACGTCCAGAAATGTTTGAAGCTACTGACTGAATGAAAGGAGCTGGCATCTCACTCTCTTTGAATCTTCTTTATCATGCTAGGATTAGCAGGAAAAAGCAAAAAATTTCAGAATTGCACCTTGCAATGCGGAGAAATTACTGTTTGTGCATTTACAATATTCATTGATTTTTGCCATTGAAAAACATCATGTTATTCATATACCAGAAATGTTTGAAGCTACTGATTGAATGAAAAGAGCTGGCATCTCACTCTCTTTGAATCTTCTTTATCATGCTAAGAGGAGCAGGAAAAAGCAAAAAATTTCAGAATTGCACCTTGCAATGTGGAGATCTTACTGTTTGTGCATTTACAATATTCATTGATTTTTGCCATTGAAAAACGTCCAGAAATGTTTGAAGCTACTGACTGAATGAAAGGAGCTGGCATCTCACTCTCTTTGAATCTTCTTTATCATGCTAGGATTAGCAGGAAAAAGCAAAAAATTTCAGAATTGCACCTTGCAATGCGGAGAAATTACTGTTTGTGCATTCACAATATTCATTGATTTTTGCCATTGAAAAACATCATGTTATTCATATACCAGAAATGTTTGAAGCTACTGACTGAATGAAAAGAGCTGGCATCTCACTCTCTTTGATTCTTTATCATGCTAATAGGAGCAGGAAAAAGCAAAAAATTTCAGAATTGCACCTTGCAATGTGGAGATATTACTGTTTGTGCATTTACAATATTCATTGATTTTTGCCATTGAAAAACGTCCAGAAATGTTTGAAGCTACTGACTGAATGAAAGGAGCTGGCATCTCACTCTCTTTGAATCTTCTTTATCATGCTAGGATTAGCAGGAAAAAGCAAAAAATTTCAGAATTGCACCTTGCAATGCGGAGAAATTACTGTTTGTGCATTTACAATATTCATTGATTTTTGCCATTGAAAAACACCATGTTATTCATATACCAGAAATGTTTGAAGCTACTGACTGAATGAAAAGAGCTGGCATCTCACTCTCTTTGAATCTTCTTTATCATGCTAAGAGGAGTAGGAAAAAGCAAAAAATTTCAGAATTGCACCTTGCAATGTGGAGATATTACTGTTTGTGCATTTACAATATTCATTGATTTTTGCCATTGAAAAACGTCCAGAAATGTTTGAAGCTACTGACTGAATGAAAGGAGCTGGCATCTCACTCTCTTTGAATCTTCTTTATCATGCTAGGATTAGCAGGAAAAAGCAAAAAAATTCAGAATTGCACCTTGCAATGCGGAGAAATTACTGTTTGTGCATTTACAATATTCATTGATTTTTGCCATTGAAAAACATCATGTTATTCATATACCAGAAATGTTTGAAGCTACTGACTGAATGAAAAGAGCTGGCATCTCACTCTCTTTGAATCTTTATCATGCTAAGAGGAGCAGGAAAAAGCAAAAAATTTCAGAATTGCACCTTGCAATGTGGAGATATTACTGTTTGTGCATTTACAATATTCATTGATTTTTGCCATTGAAAAACGTCCAGAAATGTTTGAAGCTACTGACTGAATGAAAGGAGCTGGCATCTCACTCTCTTTGAATCTTCTTTATCATGCTAGGATTAGCAGGAAAAAGCAAAAAATTTCAGAATTGCACCTTGCAATGCGGAGAAATTACTGTTTGTGCATTTACAATATTCATTGATTTTTGCCATTGAAAAACACCATGTTATTCATATACCAGAAATGTTTGAAGCTACTGACTGAATGAAAAGAGCTGGCATCTCACTCTCTTTGAATCTTCTTTATCATGCTAAGAGGAGTAGGAAAAAGCAAAAAATTTCAGAATTGCACCTTGCAATGTGGAGATATTACTGTTTGTGCATTTACAATATTCATTGATTTTTGCCATTGAAAAACGTCCAGAAATGTTTGAAGCTACTGACTGAATGAAAGGAGCTGGCATCTCACTCTCTTTGAATCTTCTTTATCATGCTAGGATTAGCAGGAAAAAGCAAAAAATTTCAGAATTGCACCTTGCAATGCGGAGAAATTACTGTTTGTGCATTTACAATATTCATTGATTTTTGCCATTGAAAAACATCATGTTATTCATATACCAGAAATGTTTGAAGCTACTGACTGAATGAAAAGAGCTGGCATCTCACTCTCTTTGAATCTTCTTTATCATGCTAAGAGGAGCAGGAAAAAGCAAAAAATTTCAGAATTGCACCTTGCAATGTGGAGATATTACTGTTTGTGCATTTACAATATTCATTGATTTTTGCCATTGAAAAACGTCCAGAAATGTTTGAAGCTACTGACTGAATGAAAGGAGCTGGCATCTCACTCTCTTTGAATCTTCTTTATCATGCTAGGATTAGCAGGAAAAAGCAAAAAATTTCAGAATTGCACCTTGCAATGCGGAGAAATTACTGTTTGTGCATTTACAATATTCATTGATTTTTGCCATTGAAAAACATCATGTTATTCATATACCAGAAATGTTTGAAGCTACTGACTGAATGAAAAGAGCTGGCATCTCACTCTCTTTGAATATTCTTTATCATGCTAAGAGGAGCAGGAAAAAGCAAAAAATTTCAGAATTGCACCTTGCAATGTGGAGATATTACTGTTTGTGCATTTACAATATTCATTGATTCTTGCCATTGAAAAACATCCAGAAATGTTTGAAGCTACTGACTGAATGAAAGGAGCTGGCATCTCACTCTCTTTGAATCTTCTTTATCATGCTAGGATTAGCAGGAAAAAGGAAAAAATTTCAGAATTGCACCTTGCAATGCGGAGAAATTACTGTTTGTGCATTTACAATATTCATTGATTTTTGCCATTGAAAAACATCATGTTATTCATATACCAGAAATGTTTGAAGCTACTGACTGAATGAAAAGAGCTGGCATCTCACTCTCTTTGAATCTTCTTTATCATGCTAAGAGGAGCAGGAAAAAGCAAAAAATTTCAGAATTGCACGTTGCAATGTGGAGATATTACTGTTTGTGCATTTACAATATTCATTGATTTTTGCCATTGAAAAACGTCCAGAAATGTTTGAAGCTACTGACTGAATGAAAGGAGCTGGCATCTCACTCTCTTTGAATCTTCTTTATCATGCTAGGATTAGCAGGAAAAAGCAAAAAATTTCAGAATTGCACCTTGCAATGCGGAGAAATTACTGTTTGTGCATTTACAATATTCATTGATTTTTGCCATTGAAAAACATCATGTTATTCATATACCAGAAATGTTTGAAGCTACTGACTGAATGAAAAGAGCTGGCATCTCACTCTCTTTGAATCTTCTTTATCATGCTAAGAGGAGCAGGAAAAAGCAAAAAATTTCAGAATTGCACCTTGCAATGTGGAGATATTACTGTTTGTGCATTTACAATATTCATTGATTTTTGCCATTGAAAAACGTCCAGAAATGTTTGAAGCTACTGACTGAATGAAAGGAGCTGGCATCTCACTCTCTTTGAATCTTCTTTATCATGCTAGGATTAGCAGGAAAAAGCAAAAAATTTCAGAATTGCACATTGCAATGCGGAGATATTACTGTTTGTGCATTTACAATATTCATTGATTTTTGCCATTGAAAAACGTCCAAAAATGTTTGAAGCTACTGACTGAATGAAAGGAGCTGGCATCTCACTCTCTTTGAATCTTCTTTATCATGCTAGGATTAGCAGGAAAAAGCAAAAAATTTCAGAATTGCACCTTGCAATGCGGAGATATTACTGTTTGTGCATTTACAATATTCATTGATTTTTGCCATTGAAAAACATCCAGAAATGTTTGAAGCTACTGACTGAATGAAAGGAGCTGGCATCTCACTCTCTTTGAATCTTCTTTATCATGCTAGGATTAGCAGGAAAAAGGAAAAAATTTCAGAATTGCACCTTGCAATGCGGAGAAATTACTGTTTGTGCATTTACAATATTCATTGATTTTTGCCATTGAAAAACATCATGTTATTCATATACCAGAAATGTTTGAAGCTACTGACTGAATGAAAAGAGCTGGCATCTCACTCTCTTTGAATCTTCTTTATCATGCTAAGAGGAGCAGGAAAAAGCAAAAAATTTCAGAATTGCACGTTGCAATGTGGAGATATTACTGTTTGTGCATTTACAATATTCATTGATTTTTGCCATTGAAAAACGTCCAGAAATGTTTGAAGCTACTGACTGAATGAAAGGAGCTGGCATCTCACTCTCTTTGAATCTTCTTTATCATGCTAGGATTAGCAGGAAAAAGCAAAAAATTTCAGAATTGCACCTTGCAATGCGGAGAAATTACTGTTTGTGCATTTACAATATTCATTGATTTTTGCCATTGAAAAACATCATGTTATTCATATACCAGAAATGTTTGAAGCTACTGACTGAATGAAAAGAGCTGGCATCTCACTCTCTTTGAATCTTCTTTATCATGCTAAGAGGAGCAGGAAAAAGCAAAAAATTTCAGAATTGCACCTTGCAATGTGGAGATATTACTGTTTGTGCATTTACAATATTCATTGATTTTTGCCATTGAAAAACGTCCAGAAATGTTTGAAGCTACTGACTGAATGAAAGGAGCTGGCATCTCACTCTCTTTGAATCTTCTTTATCATGCTAGGATTAGCAGGAAAAAGCAAAAAATTTCAAAATTGCACATTGCAATGCGGAGATATTACTGTTTGTGCATTTACAATATTCATTGATTTTTGCCATTGAAAAACGTCCAAAAATGTTTGAAGCTACTGACTGAATGAAAGGAGCTGGCATCTCACTCTCTTTGAATCTTCTTTATCATGCTAGGATTAGCAGGAAAAAGCAAAAAATTTCAGAATTGCACCTTGCAATGCGGAGATATTACTGTTTGTGCATTTACAATATTCATTGATTTTTGCCATTGAAAAACGTCCAGAAATGTTTGAAGCTACTGACTGAATGAAAGGAGCTGGCATCTCACTCTCTTTGAATCTTCTTTATCATGCTAGGATTAGCAGGAAAAAGCAAAAAATTTCAGAATTGCACCTTGCAATGCGGAGAAATTACTGTTTGTGCATTTACAATATTCATTGATTTTTGCCATTGAAAAAATCATGTTATTCATATACCAGAAATGTTTGAAGCTACTGACTGAATGAAAAGAGCTGGCATCTCACTCTCTTTGAATCTTCTTTATCATGCTAAGAGGAGCAGGAAAAAGCAAAAAATTTCAGAATTGCACGTTGCAATGTGGAGATATTACTGTTTGTGCATTTACAATATTCATTGATTTTTGCCATTGAAAAACGTCCAGAAATGTTTGAAGCTACTGACTGAATGAAAGGAGCTGGCATCTCACTCTCTTTGAATCTTCTTTATCATGCTAGGATTAGCAGGAAAAAGCAAAAAATTTCAGAATTGCACCTTGCAATGCGGAGAAATTACTGTTTGTGCATTTACAATATTCATTGATTTTTGCCATTGAAAAACATCATGTTATTCATATACCAGAAATGTTTGAAGCTACTGACTGAATGAAAAGAGCTGGCATCTCACTCTCTTTGAATCTTCTTTATCATGCTAAGAGGAGCAGGAAAAAGCAAAAAATTTCAGAATTGCACGTTGCAATGTGGAGATATTACTGTTTGTGCATTTACAATATTCATTGATTTTTGCCATTGAAAAACGTCCAGAAATGTTTGAAGCTACTGACTGAATGAAAGGAGCTGGCATCTCACTCTCTTTGAATCTTCTTTATCATGCTAGGATTAGCAGGAAAAAGCAAAAAATTTCAGAATTGCACCTTGCAATGCGGAGAAATTACTGTTTGTGCATTTACAATATTCATTGATTTTTGCCATTGAAAAACATCATGTTATTCATATACCAGAAATGTTTGAAGCTACTGACTGAATGAAAAGAGCTGGCATCTCACTCTCTTTGAATCTTCTTTATCATGCTAAGAGGAGCAGGAAAAAGCAAAAAATTTCAGAATTGCACCTTGCAATGTGGAGATATTACTGTTTGTGCATTTACAATATTCATTGATTTTTGCCATTGAAAAACGTCCAGAAATGTTTGAAGCTACTGACTGAATGAAAGGAGCTGGCATCTCACTCTCTTTGAATCTTCTTTATCATGCTAGGATTAGCAGGAAAAAGCAAAAAATTTCAGAATTGCACATTGCAATGCGGAGATATTACTGTTTGTGCATTTACAATATTCATTGATTTTTGCCATTGAAAAACGTCCAAAAATGTTTGAAGCTACTGACTGAATGAAAGGAGCTGGCATCTCACTCTCTTTGAATCTTCTTTATCATGCTAGGATTAGCAGGAAAAAGCAAAAAATTTCAGAATTGCACCTTGCAATGCGGAGATATTACTGTTTGTGCATTTACAATATTCATTGATTTTTGCCATTGAAAAACATCCAGAAATGTTTGAAGCTACTGACTGAATGAAAGGAGCTGGCATCTCACTCTCTTTGAATCTTCTTTATCATGCTAGGATTAGCAGGAAAAAGGAAAAAATTTCAGAATTGCACCTTGCAATGCGGAGAAATTACTGTTTGTGCATTTACAATATTCATTGATTTTTGCCATTGAAAAACATCATGTTATTCATATACCAGAAATGTTTGAAGCTACTGACTGAATGAAAAGAGCTGGCATCTCACTCTCTTTGAATCTTCTTTATCATGCTAAGAGGAGCAGGAAAAAGCAAAAAATTTCAGAATTGCACGTTGCAATGTGGAGATATTACTGTTTGTGCATTTACAATATTCATTGATTTTTGCCATTGAAAAACGTCCAGAAATGTTTGAAGCTACTGACTGAATGAAAGGAGCTGGCATCTCACTCTCTTTGAATCTTCTTTATCATGCTAGGATTAGCAGGAAAAAGCAAAAAATTTCAGAATTGCACCTTGCAATGCGGAGAAATTACTGTTTGTGCATTTACAATATTCATTGATTTTTGCCATTGAAAAACATCATGTTATTCATATACCAGAAATGTTTGAAGCTACTGACTGAATGAAAAGAGCTGGCATCTCACTCTCTTTGAATCTTCTTTATCATGCTAAGAGGAGCAGGAAAAAGCAAAAAATTTCAGAATTGCACCTTGCAATGTGGAGATATTACTGTTTGTGCATTTACAATATTCATTGATTTTTGCCATTGAAAAACGTCCAGAAATGTTTGAAGCTACTGACTGAATGAAAGGAGCTGGCATCTCACTCTCTTTGAATCTTCTTTATCATGCTAGGATTAGCAGGAAAAAGCAAAAAATTTCAAAATTGCACATTGCAATGCGGAGATATTACTGTTTGTGCATTTACAATATTCATTGATTTTTGCCATTGAAAAACGTCCAAAAATGTTTGAAGCTACTGACTGAATGAAAGGAGCTGGCATCTCACTCTCTTTGAATCTTCTTTATCATGCTAGGATTAGCAGGAAAAAGCAAAAAATTTCAGAATTGCACCTTGCAATGCGGAGATATTACTGTTTGTGCATTTACAATATTCATTGATTTTTGCCATTGAAAAACGTCCAGAAATGTTTGAAGCTACTGACTGAATGAAAGGAGCTGGCATCTCACTCTCTTTGAATCTTCTTTATCATGCTAGGATTAGCAGGAAAAAGCAAAAAATTTCAGAATTGCACCTTGCAATGCGGAGAAATTACTGTTTGTGCATTTACAATATTCATTGATTTTTGCCATTGAAAAAATCATGTTATTCATATACCAGAAATGTTTGAAGCTACTGACTGAATGAAAAGAGCTGGCATCTCACTCTCTTTGAATCTTCTTTATCATGCTAAGAGGAGCAGGAAAAAGCAAAAAATTTCAGAATTGCACGTTGCAATGTGGAGATATTACTGTTTGTGCATTTACAATATTCATTGATTTTTGCCATTGAAAAATGTCCAGAAATGTTTGAAGCTACTGACTGAATGAAAGGAGCTGGCATCTCACTCTCTTTGAATCTTCTTTATCATGCTAGGATTAGCAGGAAAAAGCAAAAAATTTCAGAATTGCACCTTGCAATGCGGAGAAATTACTGTTTGTGCATTTACAATATTCATTGATTTTTGCCATTGAAAAACATCATGTTATTCATATACCAGAAATGTTTGAAGCTACTGACTGAATGAAAAGAGCTGGCATCTCACTCTTTTGAATCTTCTTTATCATGCTAAGAGGAGCAGGAAAAAGCAAAAAATTTCAGAATTGCACCTTGCAATGTGGAGATATTACTGTTTGTGCATTTACAATATTCATTGATTTTTGCCATTGAAAAACGTCCAGAAATGTTTGAAGCTACTGACTGAATGAAAGGAGCTGGCATCTCACTCTCTTTGAATCTTCTTTATCATGCTAGGATTAGCAGGAAAAAGCAAAAAATTTCAGAATTACACCTTGCAATGCGGAGAAATTACTGTTTGTGCATTTACAATATTCATTGATTTTTGCCATTGAAAAACATCATGTTATTCATATACCAGAAATGTTTGAAGCTACTGACTGAATGAAAAGAGCTGGCATCTCACTCTCTTTGAATCTTCTTTATCATGCTAAGAGGAGCAGGAAAAAGCAAAAAATTTCAGAATTGCACGTTGCAATGTGGAGATATTACTGTTTGTGCATTTACAATATTCATTGATTTTTGCCATTGAAAAACGTCCAGAAATGTTTGAAGCTACTGACTGAATGAAAGGAGCTGGCATCTCACTCTCTTTGAATCTTCTTTATCATGCTAGGATTAGCAGGAAAAAGCAAAAAATTTCAGAATTGCACCTTGCAATGCGGAGAAATTACTGTTTGTGCATTTACAATATTCATTGATTTTTGCCATTGAAAAACATCATGTTATTCATATACCAGAAATGTTTGAAGCTACTGACTGAATGAAAAGAGCTGGCATCTCACTCTCTTTGAATCTTCTTTATCATGCTAAGAGGAGCAGGAAAAAGCAAAAAATTTCAGAATTGCACCTTGCAATGTGGAGATATTACTGTTTGTGCATTTACAATATTCATTGATTTTTGCCATTGAAAAACGTCCAGAAATGTTTGAAGCTACTGACTGAATGAAAGGAGCTGGCATCTCACTCTCTTTGAATCTTCTTTATCATGCTAGGATTAGCAGGAAAAAGCAAAAAATTTCAGAATTGCACATTGCAATGCGGAGATATTACTGTTTGTGCATTTACAATATTCATTGATTTTTGCCATTGAAAAACGTCCAAAAATGTTTGAAGCTACTGACTGAATGAAAGGAGCTGGCATCTCACTCTCTTTGAATCTTCTTTATCATGCTAGGATTAGCAGGAAAAAGCAAAAAATTTCAGAATTGCACCTTGCAATGCGGAGAAATTACTGTTTGTGCATTTACAATATTCATTGATTTTTGCCATTGAAAAAATCATGTTATTCATATACCAGAAATGTTTGAAGCTACTGACTGAATGAAAAGAGCTGGCATCTCACTCTCTTTGAATCTTCTTTATCATGCTAGGATTAGCAGGAAAAAGCAAAAAATTTCAGAATTGCACATTGCAATGCGGAGATATTACTGTTTGTGCATTTACAATATTCATTGATTTTTGCCATTGAAAAACGTCCAAAAATGTTTGAAGCTACTGACTGAATGAAAGGAGCTGGCATCTCACTCTCTTTGAATCTTCTTTATCATGGTAGGATTAGCAGGAAAAAGCAAAAAATTTCAGAATTGCACCTTGCAATGCGGAGAAATTACTGTTTGTGCATTTACAATATTCATTGATTTTTGCCATTGAAAAAATCATGTTATTCATATACCAGAAATGTTTGAAGCTACTGACTGAATGAAAAGAGCTGGCATCTCACTCTCTTTGAATCTTCTTTATCATGCTAAGAGGAGCAGGAAAAAGCAAAAAATTTCAGAATTGCACGTTGCAATGTGGAGATATTACTGTTTGTGCATTTACAATATTCATTGATTTTTGCCATTGAAAAACGTCCAGAAATGTTTGAAGCTACTGACTGAATGAAAGGAGCTGGCATCTCACTCTCTTTGAATCTTCTTTATCATGCTAGGATTAGCAGGAAAAAGCAAAAAATTTCAGAATTGCACCTTGCAATGCGGAGAAATTACTGTTTGTGCATTTACAATATTCATTGATTTTTGCCATTGAAAAACATCATGTTATTCATATACCAGAAATGTTTGAAGCTACTGACTGAATGAAAAGAGCTGGCATCTCACTCTCTTTGAATCTTCTTTATCATGCTAAGAGGAGCAGGAAAAAGCAAAAAATTTCAGAATTGCACCTTGCAATGTGGAGATATTACTGTTTGTGCATTTACAATATTCATTGATTTTTGCCATTGAAAAACGTCCAGAAATGTTTGAAGCTACTGACTGAATGAAAGGAGCTGGCATCTCACTCTCTTTGAATCTTCTTTATCATGGTAGGATTAGCAGGAAAAAGCAAAAAATTTCAGAATTGCACCTTGCAATGTGGAGAAATTACTGTTTGTGCATTTACAATATTCATTGATTTTTGCCATTGAAAAACATCATGTTATTCATATACCAGAAATGTTTGAAGCTACTGACTGAATGAAAAGAGCTGGCATCTCACTCTCTTTGAATCTTCTTTATCATGCTAAGAGGAGCAGGAAAAAGCAAAAAAATTCAGAATTGCACCTTGCAATGTGGAGATATTACTGTTTGTGCATTTACAATATTCATTGATTTTTGCCATTGAAAAACGTCCAGAAATGTTTGAAGCTACTGACTGAATGAAAGGAGCTGGCATCTCACTCTCTTTGAATCTTCTTTATCATGCTAGGATTAGCAGGAAAAAGCAAAAAATTTCAGAATTGCACCTTGCAATGCGGAGAAATTACTGTTTGTGCATTTACAATATTCATTGATTTTTGCCATTGAAAAACATCATGTTATTCATATACCAGAAATGTTTGAAGCTACTGACTGAATGAAAAGAGCTGGCATCTCACTCTCTTTGAATCTTCTTTATCATGCTAAGAGGAGCAGGAAAAAGCAAAAAATTTCAGAATTGCACCTTGCAATGTGGAGATATTACTGTTTGTGCATTTACAATATTCATTGATTTTTGCCATTGAAAAACGTCCAGAAATGTTTGAAGCTACTGACTGAATGAAAGGAGCTGGCATCTCACTCTCTTTGAATCTTCTTTATCATGGTAGGATTAGCAGGAAAAAGCAAAAAATTTCAGAATTGCACCTTGCAATGTGGAGAAATTACTGTTTGTGCATTTACAATATTCATTGATTTTTGCCATTGAAAAACATCATGTTATTCATATACCAGAAATGTTTGAAGCTACTGACTGAATGAAAAGAGCTGGCATCTCACTCTCTTTGAATCTTCTTTATCATGCTAAGAGGAGCAGGAAAAAGCAAAAAAATTCAGAATTGCACCTTGCAATGTGGAGATATTACTGTTTGTGCATTTACAATATTCATTGATTTTTGCCATTGAAAAACGTCCAGAAATGTTTGAAGCTACTGACTGAATGAAAGGAGCTGGCATCTCACTCTCTTTGAATCTTCTTTATCATGCTAGGATTAGCAGGAAAAAGCAAAAAATTTCAGAATTGCACCTTGCAATGCGGAGAAATTACTGTTTGTGCATTTACAATATTCATTGATTTTTGCCATTGAAAAACATCATGTTATTCATATACCAGAAATGTTTGAAGCTACTGACTGAATGAAAAGAGCTGGCATCTCACTCTCTTTGAATCTTCTTTATCATGCTAAGAGGAGCAGGAAAAAGCAAAAAATTTCAGAATTGCACCTTGCAATGTGGAGATATTACTGTTTGTGCATTTACAATATTCATTGATTTTTGCCATTGAAAAACGTCCAGAAATGTTTGAAGCTACTGACTGAATGAAAGGAGCTGGCATCTCACTCTCTTTGAATCTTCTTTATCATGCTAGGATTAGCAGGAAAAAGCAAAAAATTTCAGAATTGCACCTTGCAATGCGGAGAAATTACTGTTTGTGCATTTACAATATTCATTGATTTTTGCCATTGAAAAACATCATGTTATTCATATACCAGAAATGTTTGAAGCTACTGACTGAATGAAAAGAGCTGGCATCTCACTCTCTTTGAATCTTCTTTATCATGCTAGGATTAGCAGGAAAAAGCACAAAATTTCAGAATTGCACCTTGCAATGTGGAGATATTACTGTTTGTGCATTTACAATATTCATTGATTTTTGCCATTGAAAAACGTCCAGAAATGTTTGAAGCTACTGACTGAATGAAAGGAGCTGGCATCTCACTCTCTTTGAATCTTCTTTATCATGCTAGGATTAGCAGGAAAAAGCAAAAAATTTCAGAATTGCACCTTGCAATGTGGAGTTATTACTGTTTGTGCATTTACAATATTCATTGATTTTTGCCATTGAAAAATGTCCAGAAATGTTTGAAGCTACTGACTGAATGAAAGGAGCTGGCATCTCACTCTCTTTGAATCTTCTTTATCATGCTAGGATTAGCAGGAAAAAGCAAAAAATTTCAGAATTGCACCTTGCAATGTGGAGATATTACTGTTTGTGCATTTACAATATTCATTGATTTTTGCCATTGAAAAACATCATGTTATTCATATACCAGAAATGATTGAAGCTACTGACTGAATGAAAAGAGCTGGCATCTCACTCTCTTTGAATCTTCTTTATCATGCTAAGAGGAGCAGGAAAAAGCTAAAAATTTCAGAATTGCACCTTGCAATGTGGAGATATTACTGTTTGTGCATTTACAATATTCATTGATTTTTGCCATTGAAAAACGTCCAGAAATGTTTGAAGCTACTGACTGAATGAAAGGAGCTGGCATCTCACTCTCTTTGAATCTTCTTTATCATGCTAGGATTAGCAGGAAAAAGCAAAAAATTTCAGAATTGCACCTTGCAATGTGGAGATATTACTGTTTGTGCATTTACAATATTCATTGATTTTTGCCATTGAAAAACATCATGTTATTCATATACCAGAAATGTTTGAAGCTACTGACTGAATGAAAAGAGCTGGCATCTCACTCTCTTTGAATCTTCTTTATCATGCTAAGAGGAGCAGGAAAAAGCAAAAAATTTCAGAATTGCACCTTGCAATGTGGAGATATTACTGTTTGTGCATTTACAATATTCATTGATTTTTGCCATTGAAAAACGTCCAGAAATGTTTGAAGCTAATGACTGAATGAAAGGAGCTGGCATCTCACTCTCTTTGAATCTTCTTTATCATGCTAGGATTAGCAGGAAAAAGCAAAAAAATTCAGAATTGCACCTTGCAATGCGGAGAAATTACTGTTTGTGCATTTACAATATTCATTGATTTTTGCCATTGAAAAACATCATGTTATTCATATACCAGAAATGTTTGAAGCTACTGACTGAATGAAAAGAGCTGGCATCTCACTCTCTTTGAATCTTCTTTATCATGCCAGGATTAGCAGGAAAAAGCAAAAAATTTCAGAATTGCACCTTGCAATGTGGAGATATTACTGTTTGTGCATTTACAATATTCATTGATTTTTGCCATTGAAAAACGTCCAGAAATGTTTGAAGCTACTGACTGAATGAAAGGAGCTGGCATCTCACTCTCCTTGAATCTTCTTTATCATGCTAGGATTAGCAGGAAAAAGCAAAAAATTTCAGAATTGCACCTTGCAATGCGGAGAAATTACTGTTTGTGCATTTACAATATTCATTGATTTTTGCCATTGAAAAACATCATGTTATTCAGATACCAGAAATGTTTGAAGCTACTGACTGAATGAAAAGAGCTGGCATCTCACTCTCTTTGAATCTTCTTTATCATGCCAGGATTAGCAGGAAAAAGCAAAAAATTTCAGAATTGCACCTTGCAATGTGGAGATATTACTGTTTGTGCATTTACAATATTCATTGATTTTTGCCATTGAAAAACGTCCAGAAATGTTTGAAGCTACTGACTGAATGAAAGGAGCTGGCATGTCACTCTCTTTGAATCTTCTTTATCATGCTAGGATTAGCAGGAAAAAGCAAAAAATTTCAGAATTGCACCTTGCAATGCGGAGAAATTACTGTTTGTGCATTTACAATATTCATTGATTTTTGCCATTGAAAAACATCATGTTATTCATATACCAGAAATGTTTGAAGCTACTGACTGAATGAAAAGAGCTGGCATCTCACTCTCTTTGAATCTTCTTTATCATGCTAGGATTAGCAGGAAAAAGCAAAAAATTTCAGAATTGCACATTGCAATGCGGAGATATTACTGTTTGTGCATTTACAATATTCATTGATTTTTGCCATTGAAAAACGTCCAGAAATGTTTGAAGCTACTGACTGAATGAAAGGAGCTGGCATCTCACTCTCTTTGAATCTTCTTTATCATGCTAGGATTAGCAGGAAAAAGCAAAAAATTTCAGAATTGCACCTTGCAATGTGGAGATATTACTGTTTGTGCATTTACAATATTCATTGATTTTTGCCATTGAAAAACATCATGTTATTCATATACCAGAAATGTTTGAAGCTACTGACTGAATGAAAAGAGCTGGCATCTCACTCTCTTTGAATCTTCTTTATCATGCTAGGATTAGCAGGAAAAAGCAAAAAATTTCAGAATTGCACATTGCAATGCGGAGATATTACTGTTTGTGCATTTACAATATTCATTGATTTTTGCCATTGAAAAACGTCCAGAAATGTTTGAAGCTACTGACTGAATGAAAGGAGCTGGCATCTCACTCTCTTTGAATCTTCTTTATCATGCTAGGATTAGCAGGAAAAAGCAAAAAATTTCAGAATTGCACGTTGCAATGTGGAGATATTACTGTTTGTGCATTTACAATATTCATTGATTTTTGCCATTGAAAAACGTCCAGAAATGTTTGAAGCTACTGACTGAATGAAAGGAGCTGGCATGTCACTCTCTTTGAATCTTCTTTATCATGCTAGGATTAGCAGGAAAAAGCAAAAAATTTCAGAATTGCACCTTGCAATGCGGAGAAATTACTGTTTGTGCATTTACAATATTCATTGATTTTTGCCATTGAAAAACATCATGTTATTCATATACCAGAAATGTTTGAAGCTACTGACTGAATGAAAAGAGCTGGCATCTCACTCTCTTTGAATCTTCTTTATCATGCTAAGAGGAGCAGGAAAAAGCAAAAAATTTCAGAATTGCACCTTGCAATGTGGAGATATTACTGTTTGTGCATTTACAATATTCATTGATTTTTGCCATTGAAAAACGTCCAGAAATGTTTGAAGCTACTGACTGAATGAAAGGAGCTGGCATCTCACTCTCTTTGAATCTTCTTTATCATGCTAGGATTAGCAGGAAAAAGCAAAAAATTTCAGAATTGCACATTGCAATGCGGAGATATTACTGTTTGTGCATTTACAATATTCATTGATTTTTGCCATTGAAAAACGTCCAAAAATGTTTGAAGCTACTGACTGAATGAAAGGAGCTGGCATCTCACTCTCTTTGAATCTTCTTTATCATGCTAGGATTAGCAGGAAAAAGCAAAAAATTTCAGAATTGCACCTTGCAATGCGGAGATATTACTGTTTGTGCATTTACAATATTCATTGATTTTTGCCATTGAAAAACATCCAGAAATGTTTGAAGCTACTGACTGAATGAAAGGAGCTGGCATCTCACTCTCTTTGAATCTTCTTTATCATGCTAGGATTAGCAGGAAAAAGCAAAAAATTTCAGAATTACACCTTGCAATGCGGAGAAATTACTGTTTGTGCATTTACAATATTCATTGATTTTTGCCATTGAAAAACATCATGTTATTCATATACCAGAAATGTTTGAAGCTACTGACTGAATGAAAAGAGCTGGCATCTCACTCTCTTTGAATCTTCTTTATCATGCTAAGAGGAGCAGGAAAAAGCAAAAAATTTCAGAATTGCACGTTGCAATGTGGAGATATTACTGTTTGTGCATTTACAATATTCATTGATTTTTGCCATTGAAAAACGTCCAGAAATGTTTGAAGCTACTGACTGAATGAAAGGAGCTGGCATCTCACTCTCTTTGAATCTTCTTTATCATGCTAGGATTAGCAGGAAAAAGCAAAAAATTTCAGAATTGCACCTTGCAATGCGGAGAAATTACTGTTTGTGCATTTACAATATTCATTGATTTTTGCCATTGAAAAACATCATGTTATTCATATACCAGAAATGTTTGAAGCTACTGACTGAATGAAAAGAGCTGGCATCTCACTCTCTTTGAATCTTCTTTATCATGCTAAGAGGAGCAGGAAAAAGCAAAAAATTTCAGAATTGCACCTTGCAATGTGGAGATATTACTGTTTGTGCATTTACAATATTCATTGATTTTTGCCATTGAAAAACGTCCAGAAATGTTTGAAGCTACTGACTGAATGAAAGGAGCTGGCATCTCACTCTCTTTGAATCTTCTTTATCATGCTAGGATTAGCAGGAAAAAGCAAAAAATTTCAGAATTGCACATTGCAATGCGGAGATATTACTGTTTGTGCATTTACAATATTCATTGATTTTTGCCATTGAAAAACGTCCAAAAATGTTTGAAGCTACTGACTGAATGAAAGGAGCTGGCATCTCACTCTCTTTGAATCTTCTTTATCATGCTAGGATTAGCAGGAAAAAGCAAAAAATTTCAGAATTGCACCTTGCAATGCGGAGAAATTACTGTTTGTGCATTTACAATATTCATTGATTTTTGCCATTGAAAAAATCATGTTATTCATATACCAGAAATGTTTGAAGCTACTGACTGAATGAAAAGAGCTGGCATCTCACTCTCTTTGAATCTTCTTTATCATGCTAGGATTAGCAGGAAAAAGCAAAAAATTTCAGAATTGCACATTGCAATGCGGAGATATTACTGTTTGTGCATTTACAATATTCATTGATTTTTGCCATTGAAAAACGTCCAAAAATGTTTGAAGCTACTGACTGAATGAAAGGAGCTGGCATCTCACTCTCTTTGAATCTTCTTTATCATGCTAGGATTAGCAGGAAAAAGCAAAAAATTTCAGAATTGCACCTTGCAATGCGGAGAAATTACTGTTTGTGCATTTACAATATTCATTGATTTTTGCCATTGAAAAAATCATGTTATTCATATACCAGAAATGTTTGAAGCTACTGACTGAATGAAAAGAGCTGGCATCTCACTCTCTTTGAATCTTCTTTATCATGCTAAGAGGAGCAGGAAAAAGCAAAAAATTTCAGAATTGCACGTTGCAATGTGGAGATATTACTGTTTGTGCATTTACAATATTCATTGATTTTTGCCATTGAAAAACGTCCAGAAATGTTTGAAGCTACTGACTGAATGAAAGGAGCTGGCATCTCACTCTCTTTGAATCTTCTTTATCATGCTAGGATTAGCAGGAAAAAGCAAAAAATTTCAGAATTGCACCTTGCAATGCGGAGAAATTACTGTTTGTGCATTTACAATATTCATTGATTTTTGCCATTGAAAAACATCATGTTATTCATATACCAGAAATGTTTGAAGCTACTGACTGAATGAAAAGAGCTGGCATCTCACTCTCTTTGAATCTTCTTTATCATGCTAAGAGGAGCAGGAAAAAGCAAAAAATTTCAGAATTGCACCTTGCAATGTGGAGATATTACTGTTTGTGCATTTACAATATTCATTGATTTTTGCCATTGAAAAACGTCCAGAAATGTTTGAAGCTACTGACTGAATGAAAGGAGCTGGCATCTCACTCTCTTTGAATCTTCTTTATCATGGTAGGATTAGCAGGAAAAAGCAAAAAATTTCAGAATTGCACCTTGCAATGTGGAGAAATTACTGTTTGTGCATTTACAATATTCATTGATTTTTGCCATTGAAAAACATCATGTTATTCATATACCAGAAATGTTTGAAGCTACTGACTGAATGAAAAGAGCTGGCATCTCACTCTCTTTGAATCTTCTTTATCATGCTAAGAGGAGCAGGAAAAAGCAAAAAAATTCAGAATTGCACCTTGCAATGTGGAGATATTACTGTTTGTGCATTTACAATATTCATTGATTTTTGCCATTGAAAAACGTCCAGAAATGTTTGAAGCTACTGACTGAATGAAAGGAGCTGGCATCTCACTCTCTTTGAATCTTCTTTATCATGCTAGGATTAGCAGGAAAAAGCAAAAAATTTCAGAATTGCACCTTGCAATGCGGAGAAATTACTGTTTGTGCATTTACAATATTCATTGATTTTTGCCATTGAAAAACATCATGTTATTCATATACCAGAAATGTTTGAAGCTACTGACTGAATGAAAAGAGCTGGCATCTCACTCTCTTTGAATCTTCTTTATCATGCTAAGAGGAGCAGGAAAAAGCAAAAAATTTCAGAATTGCACCTTGCAATGTGGAGATATTACTGTTTGTGCATTTACAATATTCATTGATTTTTGCCATTGAAAAACGTCCAGAAATGTTTGAAGCTACTGACTGAATGAAAGGAGCTGGCATCTCACTCTCTTTGAATCTTCTTTATCATGGTAGGATTAGCAGGAAAAAGCAAAAAATTTCAGAATTGCACCTTGCAATGTGGAGAAATTACTGTTTGTGCATTTACAATATTCATTGATTTTTGCCATTGAAAAACATCATGTTATTCATATACCAGAAATGTTTGAAGCTACTGACTGAATGAAAAGAGCTGGCATCTCACTCTCTTTGAATCTTCTTTATCATGCTAAGAGGAGCAGGAAAAAGCAAAAAAATTCAGAATTGCACCTTGCAATGTGGAGATATTACTGTTTGTGCATTTACAATATTCATTGATTTTTGCCATTGAAAAACGTCCAGAAATGTTTGAAGCTACTGACTGAATGAAAGGAGCTGGCATCTCACTCTCTTTGAATCTTCTTTATCATGCTAGGATTAGCAGGAAAAAGCAAAAAATTTCAGAATTGCACCTTGCAATGCGGAGAAATTACTGTTTGTGCATTTACAATATTCATTGATTTTTGCCATTGAAAAACATCATGTTATTCATATACCAGAAATGTTTGAAGCTACTGACTGAATGAAAAGAGCTGGCATCTCACTCTCTTTGAATCTTCTTTATCATGCTAAGAGGAGCAGGAAAAAGCAAAAAATTTCAGAATTGCACCTTGCAATGTGGAGATATTACTGTTTGTGCATTTACAATATTCATTGATTTTTGCCATTGAAAAACGTCCAGAAATGTTTGAAGCTACTGACTGAATGAAAGGAGCTGGCATCTCACTCTCTTTGAATCTTCTTTATCATGCTAGGATTAGCAGGAAAAAGCAAAAAATTTCAGAATTGCACCTTGCAATGCGGAGAAATTACTGTTTGTGCATTTACAATATTCATTGATTTTTGCCATTGAAAAACATCATGTTATTCATATACCAGAAATGTTTGAAGCTACTGACTGAATGAAAAGAGCTGGCATCTCACTCTCTTTGAATCTTCTTTATCATGCTAGGATTAGCAGGAAAAAGCACAAAATTTCAGAATTGCACCTTGCAATGTGGAGATATTACTGTTTGTGCATTTACAATATTCATTGATTTTTGCCATTGAAAAACGTCCAGAAATGTTTGAAGCTACTGACTGAATGAAAGGAGCTGGCATCTCACTCTCTTTGAATCTTCTTTATCATGCTAGGATTAGCAGGAAAAAGCAAAAAATTTCAGAATTGCACCTTGCAATGTGGAGTTATTACTGTTTGTGCATTTACAATATTCATTGATTTTTGCCATTGAAAAATGTCCAGAAATGTTTGAAGCTACTGACTGAATGAAAGGAGCTGGCATCTCACTCTCTTTGAATCTTCTTTATCATGCTAGGATTAGCAGGAAAAAGCAAAAAATTTCAGAATTGCACCTTGCAATGTGGAGATATTACTGTTTGTGCATTTACAATATTCATTGATTTTTGCCATTGAAAAACATCATGTTATTCATATACCAGAAATGATTGAAGCTACTGACTGAATGAAAAGAGCTGGCATCTCACTCTCTTTGAATCTTCTTTATCATGCTAAGAGGAGCAGGAAAAAGCTAAAAATTTCAGAATTGCACCTTGCAATGTGGAGATATTACTGTTTGTGCATTTACAATATTCATTGATTTTTGCCATTGAAAAACGTCCAGAAATGTTTGAAGCTACTGACTGAATGAAAGGAGCTGGCATCTCACTCTCTTTGAATCTTCTTTATCATGCTAGGATTAGCAGGAAAAAGCAAAAAATTTCAGAATTGCACCTTGCAATGTGGAGATATTACTGTTTGTGCATTTACAATATTCATTGATTTTTGCCATTGAAAAACATCATGTTATTCATATACCAGAAATGTTTGAAGCTACTGACTGAATGAAAAGAGCTGGCATCTCACTCTCTTTGAATCTTCTTTATCATGCTAAGAGGAGCAGGAAAAAGCAAAAAATTTCAGAATTGCACCTTGCAATGTGGAGATATTACTGTTTGTGCATTTACAATATTCATTGATTTTTGCCATTGAAAAACGTCCAGAAATGTTTGAAGCTAATGACTGAATGAAAGGAGCTGGCATCTCACTCTCTTTGAATCTTCTTTATCATGCTAGGATTAGCAGGAAAAAGCAAAAAAATTCAGAATTGCACCTTGCAATGCGGAGAAATTACTGTTTGTGCATTTACAATATTCATTGATTTTTGCCATTGAAAAACATCATGTTATTCATATACCAGAAATGTTTGAAGCTACTGACTGAATGAAAAGAGCTGGCATCTCACTCTCTTTGAATCTTCTTTATCATGCCAGGATTAGCAGGAAAAAGCAAAAAATTTCAGAATTGCACCTTGCAATGTGGAGATATTACTGTTTGTGCATTTACAATATTCATTGATTTTTGCCATTGAAAAACGTCCAGAAATGTTTGAAGCTACTGACTGAATGAAAGGAGCTGGCATCTCACTCTCCTTGAATCTTCTTTATCATGCTAGGATTAGCAGGAAAAAGCAAAAAATTTCAGAATTGCACCTTGCAATGCGGAGAAATTACTGTTTGTGCATTTACAATATTCATTGATTTTTGCCATTGAAAAACATCATGTTATTCAGATACCAGAAATGTTTGAAGCTACTGACTGAATGAAAAGAGCTGGCATCTCACTCTCTTTGAATCTTCTTTATCATGCCAGGATTAGCAGGAAAAAGCAAAAAATTTCAGAATTGCACCTTGCAATGTGGAGATATTACTGTTTGTGCATTTACAATATTCATTGATTTTTGCCATTGAAAAACGTCCAGAAATGTTTGAAGCTACTGACTGAATGAAAGGAGCTGGCATGTCACTCTCTTTGAATCTTCTTTATCATGCTAGGATTAGCAGGAAAAAGCAAAAAATTTCAGAATTGCACCTTGCAATGCGGAGAAATTACTGTTTGTGCATTTACAATATTCATTGATTTTTGCCATTGAAAAACATCATGTTATTCATATACCAGAAATGTTTGAAGCTACTGACTGAATGAAAAGAGCTGGCATCTCACTCTCTTTGAATCTTCTTTATCATGCTAGGATTAGCAGGAAAAAGCAAAAAATTTCAGAATTGCACATTGCAATGCGGAGATATTACTGTTTGTGCATTTACAATATTCATTGATTTTTGCCATTGAAAAACGTCCAGAAATGTTTGAAGCTACTGACTGAATGAAAGGAGCTGGCATCTCACTCTCTTTGAATCTTCTTTATCATGCTAGGATTAGCAGGAAAAAGCAAAAAATTTCAGAATTGCACCTTGCAATGTGGAGATATTACTGTTTGTGCATTTACAATATTCATTGATTTTTGCCATTGAAAAACATCATGTTATTCATATACCAGAAATGTTTGAAGCTACTGACTGAATGAAAAGAGCTGGCATCTCACTCTCTTTGAATCTTCTTTATCATGCTAGGATTAGCAGGAAAAAGCAAAAAATTTCAGAATTGCACATTGCAATGCGGAGATATTACTGTTTGTGCATTTACAATATTCATTGATTTTTGCCATTGAAAAACGTCCAGAAATGTTTGAAGCTACTGACTGAATGAAAGGAGCTGGCATCTCACTCTCTTTGAATCTTCTTTATCATGCTAGGATTAGCAGGAAAAAGCAAAAAATTTCAGAATTGCACCTTGCAATGTGGAGATATTACTGTTTGTGCATTTACAATATTCATTGATTTTTGCCATTGAAAAACATCATGTTATTCATATACCAGAAATGTTTGAAGCTACTGACTGAATGAAAAGAGCTGGCATCTCACTCTCTTTGAATCTTCTTTATCATGCTAAGAGGAGCAGGAAAAAGCAAAAAATTTCAGAATTGCACCTTGCAATGTGGAGATATTACTGTTTGTGCATTTACAATATTCATTGATTTTTGCCATTGAAAAACGTCCAGAAATGTTTGAAGCTACTGACTGAATGAAAGGAGCTGGCATCTCACTCTCTTTGAATCTTCTTTATCATGCTAGGATTAGCAGGAAAAAGCAAAAAATTTCAGAATTGCACCTTGCAATGCGGAGAAATTACTGTTTGTGCATTTACAATATTCATTGATTTTTGCCATTGAAAAACATCATGTTATTCATATACCAGAAATGTTTGAAGCTACTGACTGAATGAAAAGAGCTGGCATCTCACTCTCTTTGAATCTTCTTTATCATGCTAAGAGGAGCAGGAAAAAGCAAAAAATTTCAGAATTGCACCTTGCAATGTGGAGATATTACTGTTTGTGCATTTACAATATTCATTGATTTTTGCCATTGAAAAACGTCCAGAAATGTTTGAAGCTAATGACTGAATGAAAGGAGCTGGCATCTCACTCTCTTTGAATCTTCTTTATCATGCTAGGATTAGCAGGAAAAAGCAAAAAATTTCAGAATTGCACCTTGCAATGCGGAGAAATTACTGTTTGTGCATTTACAATATTCATTGATTTTTGCCATTGAAAAACATCATGTTATTCATATACCAGAAATGTTTGAAGCTACTGACTGAATGAAAAGAGCTGGCATCTCACTCTCTTTGAATCTTCTTTATCATGCCCGGATTAGCAGGAAAAAGCAAAAAATTTCAGAATTGCACCTTGCAATGTGGAGATATTACTGTTTGTGCATTTACAATATTCATTGATTTTTGCCATTGAAAAACGTCCAGAAATGTTTGAAGCTACTGACTGAATGAAAGGAGCTGGCATCTCACTCTCCTTGAATCTTCTTTATCATGCTAGGATTAGCAGGAAAAAGCAAAAAATTTCAGAATTGCACCTTGCAATGCGGAGAAATTACTGTTTGTGCATTTACAATATTCATTGATTTTTGCCATTGAAAAACATCATGTTATTCATATACCAGAAATGTTTGGAGCTACTGACTGAATGAAAAGAGCTGGCATCTCACTCTCTTTGAATCTTCTTTATCATGCCAGGATTAGCAGGAAAAAGCAAAAAATTTCAGAATTGCATCTTGCAATGTGGAGATATTACTGTTTGTGCATTTACAATATTCATTGATTTTTGCCATTGAAAAACGTCCAGAAATGTTTGAAGCTACTGACTGAATGAAAGGAGCTGGCATCTCACTCTCTTTGAATCTTCTTTATCATGCTAGGATTAGCAGGAAAAAGCAAAAAATTTCAGAATTGCACCTTGCAATGCGGAGAAATTACTGTTTGTGCATTTACAATATTCATTGATTTTTGCCATTGAAAAACATCATGTTATTCATATACCAGAAATGTTTGAAGCTACTGACTGAATGAAAAGAGCTGGCATCTCACTCTCTTTGAATCTTCTTTATCATGCTAGGATTAGCAGGAAAAAGCAAAAAATTTCAGAATTGCACATTGCAATGCGAAGATATTACTGTTTGTGCATTTACAATATTCATTGATTTTTGCCATTGAAAAACGTCCAGAAATGTTTGAAGCTACTGACTGAATGAAAGGAACTGGCATCTCACTCTCTTTGAATCTTCTTTATCATGCTAGGATTAGCAGGAAAAAGGAAAAAATTTCAGAATTGCACCTTGCAATGCGGAGAAATTACTGTTTGTGCATTTACAATATTCATTGATTTTTGCCATTGAAAAACATCATGTTATTCATATACCAGAAATGTTTGAAGCTACTGACTGAATGAAAAGAGCTGGCATCTCACTCTCTTTGAATCTTCTTTATCATGCTAAGAGGAGCAGGAAAAAGCAAAAAATTTCAGAATTGCACGTTGCAATGTGGAGATATTACTCTTTGTGCATTTACAATATTCATTGATTTTTGCCATTGAAAAACGTCCAGAAATGTTTGAAGCTACTGACTGAATGAAAGGAGCTGGCATCTCACTCTCTTTGAATCTTCTTTATCATGCTAGGATTAGCAGGAAAAAGCAAAAAATTTCAGAATTTCACCTTGCAATGCGGAGAAATTACTGTTTGTGCATTTACAATATTCATTGATTTTTGCCATTGAAAAACATCATGTTATTCATATACCAGAAATGTTTGAAGCTACTGACTGAATGAAAAGAGCTGGCATCTCACTCTCTTTGAATCTTCTTTATCATGCCAGGATTAGCAGGAAAAAGCAAAAAATTTCAGAATTGCACCTTGCAATGTGGAGATATTACTGTTTGTGCATTTACAATATTCATTGATTTTTGCCATTGAAAAATGTCCAGAAATGTTTGAAGCTACTGACTGAATGAAAGGAGCTGGCATCTCACTCTCTTTGAATCTTCTTTATCATGCTAGGATTAGCAGGAAAAAGCAAAAAATTTCAGAATTGCACCTTGCAATGCGGAGATATTACTGTTTGTGCATTTACAATATTCATTGATTTTTGCCATTGAAAAACGTCCAGAAATGTTTGAAGCTACTGACTGAATGAAAGGAGCTGGCATCTCACTCTCTTTGAATCTTCTTTATCATGCTAGGATTAGCAGGAAAAAGCAAAAAATTTCAGAATTGCACCTTGCAATGCGGAGAAATTACTGTTTGTGCATTTAAAATTTTCATTGATTTTTCCCATTGAAAATCATCATGTTATTCATATACCAGAAATGTTTGAAGCTACTGACTGAATGAAAAGAGCTGGCATCTCACTCTCTTTGAATCTTCTTTATCATGCTAAGAGGAGCAGGAAAAAGCAAAAAATTTCAGAATTGCACGTTGCAATGTGGAGATATTACTGTTTGTGCATTTACAATATTCATTGATTTTTGCCATTGAAAAACGTCCAGAAATGTTTGAAGCTACTGACTGAATGAAAGGAGCTGGCATCTCACTCTCTTTGAATCTTCTTTATCATGCTAGGATTAGCAGGAAAAAGCAAAAAATTTCAGAATTGCACCTTGCAATGCGGAGAAATTACTGTTTGTGCATTTACAATATTCATTGATTTTTGCCATTGAAAAACATCATGTTATTCATATACCAGAAATGTTTGAAGCTACTGACTGAATGAAAAGAGCTGGCATCTCACTCTCTTTGAATCTTCTTTATCATGCCAGGATTAGCAGGAAAAAGCAAAAAATTTCAGAATTGCACCTTGCAATGTGGAGATATTACTGTTTGTGCATTTACAATATTCATTGATTTTTGCCATTGAAAAACATCCAGAAATGTTTGAAGCTACTGACTGAATGAAAGGAGCTGGCATCTCACTCTCTTTGAATCTTCTTTATCATGCTAGGATTAGCAGGAAAAAGCAAAAAATTTCAGAATTGGACCTTGCAATGCGGAGAAATTACTGTTTGTGCATTTACAATATTCATTGATTTTTGCCATTGAAAAACATCATGTTATTCATATACTAGAAATGTTTGAAGCTACTGACTGAATGAAAAGAGCTGGCATCTCACTCTCTTTGAATCTTCTTTATCATGCTAAGAGGAGCAGGAAAAAGCAAAAAATTTCAGAATTGCACGTTGCAATGTGGAGATATTACTGTTTGTGCATTTACAATATTCATTGATTTTTGCCATTGAAAAACGTCCAGAAATGTTTGAAGCTACTGACTGAATGAAAGGAGCTGGCATCTCACTCTCTTTGAATCTTCTTTATCATGCTAGGATTAGCAGGAAAAAGCAAAAAATTTCAGAATTGCACCTTGCAATGCGGAGAAATTACTGTTTGTGCATTTACAATATTCATTGATTTTTGCCATTGAAAAACGTCATGTTATTCATATACCAGAAATATTTGAAGCTACTGACTGAATGAAAAGAGCTGGCATCTCACTCTCTTTGAATCTTCTTTATCATGCTAAGAGGAGCAGGAAAAAGCAAAAAATTTCAGAATTGCACCTTGCAATGTGGAGATATTACTGTTTGTGCATTTACAATATTCATTGATTTTTGCCATTGAAAAACGTCCAGAAATGTTTGAAGCTACTGACTGAATGAAAGGAGCTGGCATCTCACTCTCTTTGAATCTTCTTTATCATGCTAGGATTAGCAGGAAAAAGCAAAAAATTTCAGAATTGCACCTTGCAATGCGGAGAAATTACTGTTTGTGCATTTACAATATTCATTGATTTTTGCCATTGAAAAACATCATGTTATTCATATACCAGAAATGTTTGAAGCTACTGACTGAATGAAAAGAGCTGGCATCTCACTCTCTTTGAATCTTCTTTATCATGCTAAGAGGAGCAGGAAAAAGCAAAAAATTTCAGAATTGCACCTTGCAATGTGGAGATATTACTGTTTGTGCATTTACAATATTCATTGATTTTTGCCATTGAAAAACGTCCAGAAATGTTTGAAGCTACTGACTGAATGAAAGGAGCTGGCATCTCACTCTCTTTGAATCTTCTTTATCATGCTAGGATTAGCAGGAAAAAGCAAAAAATTTCAGAATTGCACCTTGCAATGCGGAGAAATTACTGTTTGTGCATTTACAATTTTCATTGATTTTTGCCATTGAAAAACATCATGTTATTCATATACCAGAAATGTTTGAAGCTACTGACTGAATGAAAAGAGCTGGCATCTCACACTCTTTGAATCTTCTTTATCATGCTAGGATTAGCAGGAAAAAGCAAAAAATTTCAGAATTGCACCTTGCAATGTGGAGATATTACTGTTTGTGCATTTACAATATTCATTGATTTTTGCCATTGAAAAACGTCCAGAAATGTTTGAAGCTACTGACTGAATGAAAGGAGCTGGCATCTCACTCTCTTTGAATCTTCTTTATCATGCTAGGATTAGCAGGAAAAAGCAAAAAATTTCAGAATTGCACCTTGCAATGCGGAGAAATTACTGTTTGTGCATTTACAATTTTCATTGATTTTTGCCATTGAAAAACATCATGTTATTCATATACCAGAAATGTTTGAAGCTACTGACTGAACGAAAAGAGCTGGCATCTCACTCTCTTTGAATCTTCCTTATCATGCTAGGATTAGCAGGAAAAAGCAAAAAATTTCAGAATTGCACCTTGCAATGTGGAGATATTACTGTTTGTGCATTTACAATATTCATTGATTTTTGCCATTGAAAAACGTCCAGAAATGTTTGAAGCTACTGACTGAATGAAAGGAGCTGGCATCTCACTCTCTTTGAATCTTCTTTATCATGCTAGGATTAGCAGGAAAAAGCAAAAAATTTCAGAATTGCACCTTGCAATGTGGAGTTATTACTGTTTGTGCATTTACAATATTCATTGATTTTTGCCATTGAAAAATGTCCAGAAATGTTTGAAGCTACTGACTGAATGAAAGGAGCTGGCATCTCACTCTCTTTGAATCTTCTTTATCATGCTAGGATTAGCAGGAAAAAGCAAAAAATTTCAGAATTGCACCTTGCAATGCGGAGAAATTACTGTTTGTGCATTTACAATATTCATTGATTTTTGCCATTGAAAAACATCATGTTATTCATATACCAGAAATGTTTGAAGCTACTGACTGAATGAAAAGAGCTGGCATCTCACTCTCTTTGAATCTTCTTTATCATGCTAAGAGGAGCAGGAAAAAGCAAAAAATTTCAGAATTGCACCTTGCAATGTGGAGATATTACTGTTTGTGCATTTACAATATTCATTGATTTTTGCCATTGAAAAACGTCCAGAAATGTTTGAAGCTACTGACTGAATGAAAGGAGCTGGCATCTCACTCTCTTTGAATCTTCTTTATCATGCTAGGATTAGCAGGAAAAAGCAAAAAATTTCAGAATTGCACCTTGCAATGCGGAGAAATTACTGTTTGTGCATTTACAATATTCATTGATTTTTGCCATTGAAAAACATCATGTTATTCATATACCAGAAATGTTTGAAGCTACTGACTGAATGAAAAGAGCTGGCATCTCACTCTCTTTGAATCTTCTTTATCATGCTAAGAGGAGCAGGAAAAAGCAAAAAATTTCAGAATTGCACCTTGCAATGTGGAGATATTACTGTTTGTGCATTTACAATATTCATTGATTTTTGCCATTGAAAAACGTCCAGAAATGTTTGAAGCTACTGACTGAATGAAAGGAGCTGGCATCTCACTCTCTTTGAATCTTCTTTATCATGCTAGGATTAGCAGGAAAAAGCAAAAAATTTCAGAATTGCACCTTGCAATGCGGAGAAATTACTGTTTGTGCATTTACAATTTTCATTGATTTTTGCCATTGAAAAACATCATGTTATTCATATACCAGAAATGTTTGAAGCTACTGACTGAATGAAAAGAGCTGGCATCTCACACTCTTTGAATCTTCTTTATCATGCTAGGATTAGCAGGAAAAAGCAAAAAATTTCAGAATTGCACCTTGCAATGTGGAGATATTACTGTTTGTGCATTTACAATATTCATTGATTTTTGCCATTGAAAAACGTCCAGAAATGTTTGAAGCTACTGACTGAATGAAAGGAGCTGGCATCTCACTCTCTTTGAATCTTCTTTATCATGGTAGGATTAGCAGGAAAAAGCAAAAAATTTCAGAATTGCACCTTGCAATTCGGAGAAATTACTGTTTGTGCATTTACAATATTCATTGATTTTTGCCATTGAAAAACATCATGTTATTCATATACCAGAAATGTTTGAAGCTACTGACTGAATGAAAAGAGCTGGCATCTCACTCTCTTTGAATCTTCTTTATCATGCTAAGAGGAGCAGGAAAAAGCAAAAAATTTCAGAATTGCACCTTGCAATGTGGAGATATTACTGTTTGTGCATTTACAATATTCATTGATTTTTGCCATTGAAAAACGTCCAGAAATGTTTGAAGCTACTGACTGAATGAAAGGAGCTGGCATCTCACTCTCTTTGAATCTTCTTTATCATGCTAGGATTAGCAGGAAAAAGCAAAAAAATTTCAGAATTGCACCTTGCAATGTGGAGTTATTACTGTTTGTGCATTTACAATATTCATTGATTTTTGCCATTGAAAAATGTCCAGAAATGTTTGAAGCTACTGACTGAATGAAAGGAGCTGGCATCTCACTCTCTTTGAATCTTCTTTATCATGCTAGGATTAGCAGGAAAAAGCAAAAAATTTCAGAATTGCACCTTGCAATGTGGAGATATTACTGTTTGTGCATTTACAATATTCATTGATTTTTGCCATTGAAAAACTTCATGTTATTCATATACCAGAAATGTTTGAAGCTACTGACTGAATGAAAAGAGCTGGCATCTCACACTCTTTGAATCTTCTTTATCATGCTAAGAGGAGCAGGAAAAAGTAAAAAATTTCAGAATTGCACCTTGCAATGTGGAGATATTACTGTTTGTGCATTTACAATATTCATTGATTTTTGCCATTGAAAAACGTCCAGAAATGTTTGAAGCTACTGACTGAATGAAAGGAGCTGGCATCTCACTCTCTTTGAATCTTCTTTATCATGCTAGGATTAGCAGGAAAAAGCAAAAAATTTCAGAATTGCACCTTGCAATGCGGAGAAATTACTGTTTGTGCATTTACAATATTCATTGATTTTTGCCATTGAAAAACATCATGTTATTCATATACCAGAAATGTTTGAAGCTACTGACTGAATGAAATGAGCTGGCATCTCACTCTCTTTGAATCTTCTTTATCATGCTAAGAGGAGCAGGAAAAAGCAAAAAATTTCAGAATTGCACCTTGCAATGTGGAGATATTACTGTTTGTGCATTTACAATATTCATTGATTTTTGCCATTGAAAAACGTCCAGAAATGTTTGAAGCTACTGACTGAATGAAAGGAGCTGGCATCTCACTCTCTTTGAATCTTCTTTATCATGCTAGGATTAGCAGGAAAAAGCAAAAAATTTCAGAATTGCACCTTGCAATGCGGAGAAATTACTGTTTGTGCATTTACAATATTCATTGATTTTTGCCATTGGAAAACATCATGTTATTCATATACCAGAAATGTTTGAAGCTACTGACTGAATGAAAAGAGCTGGCATCTCACTCTCTTTGAATCTTCTTTATCATGCTAAGAGGAGCAGGAAAAAGCAAAAAATTTCAGAATTGCACGTTGCAATGTGGAGATATTACTGTTTGTGCATTTACAATATTCATTGATTTTTGCCATTGAAAAACGTCCAGAAATGTTTGAAGCTACTGACTGAATGAAAGGAGCTGGCATCTCACTCTCTTTGAATCTTCTTTATCATGCTAGGATTAGCAGGAAAAAGCAAAAAATTTCAGAATTGCACCTTGCAATGCGGAGAAATTACTGTTTGTGCATTTACAATATTCATTGATTTTTGCCATTGAAAAACATCATGTTATTCATATACCAGAAATGTTTGAAGCTACTGACTGAATGAAAAGAGCTGGAATCTCACTCTCTTTGAATCTTCTTCATCATGCTAAGAGGAGCAGGAAAAAGCAAAAAATTTCAGAATTGCACGTTGCAATGTGGAGATATTACTGTTTGTGCATTTACAATATTCATTGATTTTTGCCATTGAAAAACGTCCAGAAATGTTTGAAGCTACTGACTGAATGAAAGGAGCTGGCATCTCACTCTCTTTGAATCTTCTTTATCATGCTAGGATTAGCAGGAAAAAGCAAAAAATTTCAGAATTGCACCTTGCAATGCGGAGAAATTACTGTTTGTGCATTTACAATATTCATTGATTTTTGCCATTGAAAAACATCATGTTATTCATATACCAGAAATGTTTGAAGCTACTGACTGAATGAAAAGAGCTGGCATCTCACTCTCTTTGAATCTTCTTTATCATGCTAAGAGGAGCAGGAAAAAGCAAAAAATTTCAGAATTGCACCTTGCAATGTGGAGATATTACTGTTTGTGCATTTACAATATTCATTGATTTTTGCCAATGAAAAACGTCCAGAAATGTTTGAAGCTACTGACTGAATGAAAGGAGCTGGCATCTCACTCTCTTTGAATCTTCTTTATCATGCTAGGATTAGCAGGAAAAAGCAAAAAATTTCAGAATTGCACCTTGCAATGCGGAGAAATTACTGTTTGTGCATTTACAATATTCATTGATTTTTGCCATTGAAAAACATCATGTTATTCATATACCAGAAATGGTTGAAGCTACTGACTGAATGAAAATATCTGGCATCTCACTCTCTTTGAATCTTCTTTATCATGCTAAGAGGAGCAGGAAAAAGCAAAAAATTTCAGAATTGCACATTGCAATGTGGAGATATTACTGTTTGTGCATTTACAATATTCATTGATTTTTGCCATTGAAAAACGTCCAGAAATGTTTGAAGCTACTGACTGAATGAAAGGAGCTGGCATCTCACTCTCTTTGAATCTTCTTTATCATGCTAGGATTAGCAGGAAAAAGCAAAAAATTTCAGAATTGCACCTTGCAATGCGGAGAAATTACTGTTTGTGCATTTACAATATTCATTTATTTTTGCCATTGAAAAACATCATGTTATTCATATACCAGAAATGTTTGAAGCTACTGACTGAATGAAAAGAGCTGGCATCTCACTCTCTTTGAATCTTCTTTATCATGCCAGGATTAGCAGGAAAAAGCAAAAAATTTCAGAATTGCACCTTGCAATGTGGAGATATTACTGTTTGTGCATTTACAATATTCATTGATTTTTGCCATTGAAAAACGTCCAGAAATGTTTGAAGCTACTGACTGAATGAAAGGAGCTGGCATCTCACTCTCTTTGAATCTTCTTTATCATGCTAGGATTAGCAGGAAAAAGCAAAAAATTTCAGAATTGCACCTTGCAATGCGGAGAAATTACTGTTTGTGCATTTACAATATTCATTGATTTTTGCCATTGAAAAACATCATGTTATTCATATACCAGAAATGTTTGAAGCTACTGACTGAATGAAAAGAGCTGGCATCTCACTCTCTTTGAATCTTCTTTATCATGCTAGGATTAGCAGGAAAAAGCAAAAAATTTCAGAATTGCACCTTGCAATGCGGAGATATTACTGTTTGTGCATTTACAATATTCATTGATTTTTGCCATTGAAAAACGTCCAGAAATGTTTGAAGCTACTGACTGAATGAAAGGAGCTGGCATCTCACTCTCTTTGAATCTTCTTTATCATGCTAGGATTAGCAGGAAAAAGCAAAAAATTTCAGAATTGCACCTTGCAATGTGGAGTTATTACTGTTTGTGCATTTACAATATTCATTGATTTTTGCCATTGAAAAATGTCCAGAAATGTTTGAAGCTACTGACTGAATGAAAGGAGCTGGCATCTCACTCTCTTTGAATCTTCTTTATCATGCTAGGATTAGCAGGAAAAAGCAAAAAATTTCAGAATTGCACCTTGCAATGTGGAGATATTACTGTTTGTGCATTTACAATATTCATTGATTTTTGCAATTGAAAAACATCATGTTATTCATATACCAGAAATGTTTGAAGCTACTGACTGAATGAAAAGAGCTGGCATCTCACTCTCTTTGAATCTTCTTTATCATGCTAAGAGGAGCAGGAAAAAGCAAAAAATTTCAGAATTGCACCTTGCAATGTGGAGATATTACTGTTTGTGCATTTACAATATTCATTGATTTTTGCCATTGAAAAACGTCCAGAAATGTTTGAAGCTACTGACTGAATGAAAGGAGCTGGCATCTCACTCTCTTTGAATCTTCTTTATCATGCTAGGATTAGCAGGAAAAAGCAAAAAATTTCAGAATTGCACCTTGCAATGTGGAGTTATTACTGTTTGTGCATTTACAATATTCATTGATTTTTGCCATTGAAAAATGTCCAGAAATGTTTGAAGCTACTGACTGAATGAAAGGAGCTGGCATCTCACTCTCTTTGAATCTTCTTTATCATGCTAGGATTAGCAGGAAAAAGCAAAAAATTTCACAATTGCACCTTGCAATGTGGAGATATTACTGTTTGTGCATGTACAATATTCATTGATTTTTGCCATTGAAAAACATCATGTTATTCATATACCAGAAATGTTTGAAGCTACTGACTGAATGAAAAGAGCTGGCATCTCACTCTCTTTGAATCTTCTTTATCATGCTAAGAGGAGCAGGAAAAAGCAAAAAATTTCAGAATTGCACCTTGCAATGTGGAGATATTACTGTTTGTGCATTTACAATATTCATTGATTTTTGCCATTGAAAAACATCCAGAAATGTTTGAAGCTACTGACTGAATGAAAGGAGCTGGCATCTCACTCTCTTTGAATCTTCTTTATCATGCTAGGATTAGCAGGAAAAAGCAAAAAATTTCAGAATTGCACCTTGCAATGCGGAGAAATTACTGTTTGTGCATTTACAATATTCATTGATTTTTGCCATTGAAAAACCTCATGTTATTCATATACCAGAAATGTTTGAAGCTACTGACTGAATGAAAAGAGCTGGCATCTCACTCTCTTTGAATCTTCTTTATCATGCTAAGAGGAGCAGGAAAAAGTAAAAAATTTCAGAATTGCACCTTGCAATGTGGAGATATTACTGTTTGTGCATTTACAATATTCATTGATTTTTGCCATTGAAAAACGTCCAGAAATGTTTGAAGCTACTGACTGAATGAAAGGAGCTGGCATCTCACTCTCTTTGAATCTTCTTTATCATGCTAGGATTAGCAGGAAAAAGCAAAAAATTTCAGAATTGCACCTTGCAATGCGGAGAAATTACTGTTTGTGCATTTACAATATTCATTGATTTTTGCCATTGAAAAACATCATGTTATTCATATACCAGAAATGTTTGAAGCTACTGACTGAATGAAAAGAGCTGGCATCTCACTCTCTTTGAATCTTCTTTATCATGCTAAGAGGAGCAGGAAAAAGCAAAAAATTTCAGAATTGCACCTTGCAATGTGGAGATATTACTGTTTGTGCATTTACAATATTCATTGATTTTTGCCATTGAAAAACGTCCAGAAATGTTTGAAGCTACTGACTGAATGAAAGGAGCTGGCATCTCACTCTCTTTGAATCTTCTTTATCATGCTAGGATTAGCAGGAAAAAGCAAAAAATTTCAGAATTGCACCTTGCAATGCGGAGAAATTACTGTTTGTGCATTTACAATTTTCATTGATTTTTGCCATTGAAAAACATCATGTTATTCATATACCAGAAATGTTTGAAGCTACTGACTGAATGAAAAGAGCTGGCATCTCACTCTCTTTGAATCTTCTTTATCATGCTAGGATTAGCAGGAAAAAGCAAAAAATTTCAGAATTGCACCTTGCAATGTGGAGATATTACTGTTTGTGCATTTACAATATTCATTGATTTTTGCCATTGAAAAACGTCCAGAAATGTTTGAAGCTACTGACTGAATGAAAGGAGCTGGCATCTCACTCTCTTTGAATCTTCTTTATCATGCTAGGATTAGCAGGAAAAAGCAAAAAATTTCAGAATTGCACCTTGCAATGTGGAGTTATTACTGTTTGTGCATTTACAATATTCATTGATTTTTGCCATTGAAAAATGTCCAGAAATGTTTGAAGCTACTGACTGAATGAAAGGAGCTGGCATCTCACTCTCTTTGAATCTTCTTTATCATGCTAGGATTAGCAGGAAAAAGCAAAAAATTTCAGAATTGCACCTTGCAATGTGGAGATATTACTGTTTGTGCATTTACAATATTCATTGATTTTTGCCATTGAAAAACTTCATGTTATTCATATACCATAAATGTTTGAAGCTACTGACTGAATGAAAAGAGCTGGCATCTCACACTCTTTGAATCTTCTTTATCATGCTAAGAGGAGCAGGAAAAAGTAAAAAATTTCAGAATTGCACCTTGCAATGTGGAGATATTACTGTTTGTGCATTTACAATATTCATTGATTTTTGCCATTGAAAAACGTCCAGAAATGTTTGAAGCTACTGACTGAATGAAAGGAGCTGGCATCTCACTCTCTTTGAATCTTCTTTATCATGCTAGGATTAGCAGGAAAAAGCAAAAAATTTCAGAATTGCACCTTGCAATGCGGAGAAATTACTGTTTGTGCATTTACAATATTCATTGATTTTTGCCATTGAAAAACATCATGTTATTCATATACCAGAAATGTTTGAAGCTACTGACTGAATGAAAAGAGCTGGCATCTCACTCTCTTTGAATCTTCTTTATCATGCTAAGAGGAGCAGGAAAAAGCAAAAAATTTCAGAATTGCACCTTGCAATGTGGAGATATTACTGTTTGTGCATTTACAATATTCATTGATTTTTGCCATTGAAAAACGTCCAGAAATGTTTGAAGCTACTGACTGAATGAAAGGAGCTGGCATCTCACTCTCTTTGAATCTTCTTTATCATGCTAGGATTAGCAGGAAAAAGCAAAAAATTTCAGAATTGCACCTTGCAATGCGGAGAAATTACTGTTTGTGCATTTACAATATTCATTGATTTTTGCCATTGGAAAACATCATGTTATTCATATACCAGAAATGTTTGAAGCTACTGACTGAATGAAAAGAGCTGGCATCTCACTCTCTTTGAATCTTCTTTATCATGCTAAGAGGAGCAGGAAAAAGCAAAAAATTTCAGAATTGCACGTTGCAATGTGGAGATATTACTGTTTGTGCATTCACAATATTCATTGATTTTTGCCATTGAAAAACGTCCAGAAATGTTTGAAGCTACTGACTGAATGAAAGGAGCTGGCATCTCACTCTCTTTGAATCTTCTTTATCATGCTAGGATTAGCAGGAAAAAGCAAAAAATTTCAGAATTGCACCTTGCAATGCGGAGAAATTACTGTTTGTGCATTTACAATATTCATTGATTTTTGCCATTGAAAAACATCATGTTATTCATATACCAGAAATGTTTGAAGCTACTGACTGAATGAAAAGAGCTGGCATCTCACTCTCTTTGAATCTTCTTCATCATGCTAAGAGGAGCAGGAAAAAGCAAAAAATTTCAGAATTGCACGTTGCAATGTGGAGATATTACTGTTTGTGCATTTACAATATTCATTGATTTTTGCCATTGAAAAACGTCCAGAAATGTTTGAAGCTACTGACTGAATGAAAGGAGCTGGCATCTCACTCTCTTTGAATCTTCTTTATCATGCTAGGATTAGCAGGAAAAAGCAAAAAATTTCAGAATTGCACCTTGCAATGCGGAGAAATTACTGTTTGTGCATTTACAATATTCATTGATTTTTGCCATTGAAAAACATCATGTTATTCATATACCAGAAATGTTTGAAGCTACTGACTGAATGAAAAGAGCTGGCATCTCACTCTCTTTGAATCTTCTTTATCATGCTAAGAGGAGCAGGAAAAAGCAAAAAATTTCAGAATTGCACCTTGCAATGTGGAGATATTACTGTTTGTGCATTTACAATATTCATTGATTTTTGCCATTGAAAAACGTCCAGAAATGTTTGAAGCTACTGACTGAATGAAAGGAGCTGGCATCTCACTCTCTTTGAATCTTCTTTATCATGCTAGGATTAGCAGGAAAAAGCAAAAAATTTCAGAATTGCACCTTGCAATGCGGAGAAATTACTGTTTGTGCATTTACAATTTTCATTGATTTTTGCCATTGAAAAACATCATGTTATTCATATACCAGAAATGTTTGAAGCTACTGACTGAATGAAAAGAGCTGGCATCTCACTCTCTTTGAATCTTCTTTATCATGCTAGGATTAGCAGGAAAAAGCAAAAAATTTCAGAATTGCACCTTGCAATGTGGAGATATTACTGTTTGTGCATTTACAATATTCATTGATTTTTGCCATTGAAAAACGTCCAGAAATGTTTGAAGCTACTGACTGAATGAAAGGAGCTGGCATCTCACTCTCTTTGAATCTTCTTTATCATGCTAGGATTAGCAGGAAAAAGCAAAAAATTTCAGAATTGCACCTTGCAATGCGGAGAAATTACTGTTTGTGCATTTACAATATTCATTGATTTTTGCCATTGAAAAACCTCATGTTATTCATATACCAGAAATGTTTGAAGCTACTGACTGAATGAAAAGAGCTGGCATCTCACTCTCTTTGAATCTTCTTTATCATGCTAAGAGGAGCAGGAAAAAGTAAAAAATTTCAGAATTGCACCTTGTAATGTGGAGATATTACTGTTTGTGCATTTACAATATTCATTGATTTTTGCCATTGAAAAACGTCCAGAAATGTTTGAAGCTACTGACTGAATGAAAGGAGCTGGCATCTCACTCTCTTTGAATCTTCTTTATCATGCTAGGATTAGCAGGAAAAAGCAAAAAATTTCAGAATTGCACCTTGCAATGCGGAGAAATTACTGTTTGTGCATTTACAATATTCATTGATTTTTGCCATTGAAAAACATCATGTTATTCATATACCAGAAATGTTTGAAGCTACTGACTGAATGAAAAGAGCTGGCATCTCACTCTCTTTGAATCTTCTTTATCATGCTAAGAGGAGCAGGAAAAAGCAAAAAATTTCAGAATTGCACCTTGCAATGTGGAGATATTACTGTTTGTGCATTTACAATATTCATTGATTTTTGCCATTGAAAAACGTCCAGAAATGTTTGAAGCTACTGACTGAATGAAAGGAGCTGGCATCTCACTCTCTTTGAATCTTCTTTATCATGCTAGGATTAGCAGGAAAAAGCAAAAAATTTCAGAATTGCACCTTGCAATGCGGAGAAATTACTGTTTGTGCATTTACAATTTTCATTGATTTTTGCCATTGAAAAACATCATGTTATTCATATACCAGAAATGTTTGAAGCTACTGACTGAATGAAAAGAGCTGGCATCTCACTCTCTTTGAATCTTCTTTATCATGCTAGGATTAGCAGGAAAAAGCAAAAAATTTCAGAATTGCACCTTGCAATGTGGAGATATTACTGTTTGTGCATTTACAATATTCATTGATTTTTGCCATTGAAAAACGTCCAGAAATGTTTGAAGCTACTGACTGAATGAAAGGAGCTGGCATCTCACTCTCTTTGAATCTTCTTTATCATGCTAGGATTAGCAGGAAAAAGCAAAAAATTTCAGAATTGCACCTTGCAATGCGGAGAAATTACTGTTTGTGCATTTACAATTTTCATTGATTTTTGCCATTGAAAAACATCATGTTATTCATATACCAGAAATGTTTGAAGCTACTGACTGAATGAAAAGAGCTGGCATCTCACTCTCTTTGAATCTTCTTTATCATGCTAGGATTAGCAGGAAAAAGCAAAAAATTTCAGAATTGCACCTTGCAATGTGGAGATATTACTGTTTGTGCATTTACAATATTCATTGATTTTTGCCATTGAAAAACGTCCAGAAATGTTTGAAGCTACTGACTGAATGAAAGGAGCTGGCATCTCACTCTCTTTGAATCTTCTTTATCATGCTAGGATTAGCAGGAAAAAGCAAAAAATTTCAGAATTGCACCTTGCAATGTGGAGTTATTACTGTTTGTGCATTTACAATATTCATTGATTTTTGCCATTGAAAAATGTCCAGAAATGTTTGAAGCTACTGACTGAATGAAAGGAGCTGGCATCTCACTCTCTTTGAATCTTCTTTATCATGCTAGGATTAGCAGGAAAAAGCAAAAAATTTCAGAATTGCACCTTGCAATGTGGAGATATTACTGTTTGTGCATTTACAATATTCATTGATTTTTGCCATTGAAAAACTTCATGTTATTCATATACCAGAAATGTTTGAAGCTACTGACTGAATGAAAAGAGCTGGCATCTCACACTCTTTGAATCTTCTTTATCATGCTAAGAGGAGCAGGAAAAAGTAAAAAATTTCAGAATTGCACCTTGCAATGTGGAGATATTACTGTTTGTGCATTTACAATATTCATTGATTTTTGCCATTGAAAAACGTCCAGAAATGTTTGAAGCTACTGACTGAATGAAAGGAGCTGGCATCTCACTCTCTTTGAATCTTCTTTATCATGCTAGGATTAGCAGGAAAAAGCAAAAAATTTCAGAATTGCACCTTGCAATGCGGAGAAATTACTGTTTGTGCATTTACAATATTCATTGATTTTTGCCATTGAAAAACATCATGTTATTCATATACCAGAAATGTTTGAAGCTACTGACTGAATGAAAAGAGCTGGCATCTCACTCTCTTTGAATCTTCTTTATCATGCTAAGAGGAGCAGGAAAAAGCAAAAAATTTCAGAATTGCACCTTGCAATGTGGAGATATTACTGTTTGTGCATTTACAATATTCATTGATTTTTGCCATTGAAAAACGTCCAGAAATGTTTGAAGCTACTGACTGAATGAAAGGAGCTGGCATCTCACTCTCTTTGAATCTTCTTTATCATGCTAGGATTAGCAGGAAAAAGCAAAAAATTTCAGAATTGCACCTTGCAATGCGGAGAAATTACTGTTTGTGCATTTACAATATTCATTGATTTTTGCCATTGGAAAACATCATGTTATTCATATACCAGAAATGTTTGAAGCTACTGACTGAATGAAAAGAGCTGGCATCTCACTCTCTTTGAATCTTCTTTATCATGCTAAGAGGAGCAGGAAAAAGCAAAAAATTTCAGAATTGCACGTTGCAATGTGGAGATATTACTGTTTGTGCATTAACAATATTCATTGATTTTTGCCATTGAAAAACGTCCAGAAATGTTTGAAGCTACTGACTGAATGAAAGGAGCTGGCATCTCACTCTCTTTGAATCTTCTTTATCATGCTAGGATTAGCAGGAAAAAGCAAAAAATTTCAGAATTGCACCTTGCAATGCGGAGAAATTACTGTTTGTGCATTTACAATATTCATTGATTTTTGCCATTGAAAAACATCATGTTATTCATATACCAGAAATGTTTGAAGCTACTGACTGAATGAAAATATCTGGCATCTCACTCTCTTTGAATCTTCTTTATCATGCTAAGAGGAGCAGGAAAAAGCAAAAAATTTCAGAATTGCACGTTGCAATGTGGAGATATTACTGTTTGTGCATTTACAATATTCATTGATTTTTGCCATTGAAAAATGTCATGTTATTCATATACCAGAAATGTTTGAAGCTACTAACTGAATGAAAAGAGCTGGCATCTCACTCTCTTTGAATCTTCTTTATCATGCCAGGATTAGCAGGAAAAAGCAAAAAATTTCAGAATTGCACCTTGCAATGTGGAGATATTACTGTTTGTGCATTTACAATATTCATTGATTTTTGCCATTGAAAAACGTCCAGAAATGTTTGAAGCTACTGACTGGATGAAAGGAGCTGGCATCTCACTCTCTTTGAATCTTCTTTATCATGCTAGGATTAGCAGGAAAAAGCAAAAAATTTCAGAATTGCACCTTGCAATGCGGAGAAATTACTGTTTGTGCATTTACAATATTCATTGATTTTTGCCATTGAAAAACATCATGTTATTCATATACCAGAAATGTTTGAAGCTACTGACTGAATGAAAAGAGCTGGCATCTCACTCTCTTTGAATCTTCTTTATCATGCTAAGAGGAGCAGGAAAAAGCAAAAAATTTCAGAATTGCACGTTGCAATGTGGAGATATTACTGTTTGTGCATTTACAATATTCATTGATTTTTGCCATTGAAAAACGTCCAGAAATGTTTGAAGCTACTGACTGAATGAAAGGAGCTGGCATCTCACTCTCTTTGAATCTTCTTTATCATGCTAGGATTAGCAGGAAAAAGCAAAAAATTTCAGAATTGCACCTTGTAATGCGGAGAAATTACTGTTTGTGCATTTACAATATTCATTGATTTTTGCCATTGAAAAACATCATGTTATTCATATACCAGAAATGTTTGAAGCTACTGACTGAATGAAAAGAGCTGGCATCTCACTCTCTTTGAATCTTCTTTATCATGCTAAGAGGAGCAGGAAAAAGCAAAAAATTTCAGAATTGCACCTTGCAATGTGGAGATATTACTGTTTGTGCATTTACAATATTCATTGATTTTTGCCATTGAAAAACGTCCAGAAATGTTTGAAGCTACTGACTGAATGAAAGGAGCTGGCATCTCACTCTCTTTGAATCTTCTTTATCATGCTAGGATTAGCAGGAAAAAGCAAAAAATTTCAGAATTGCACCTTGCAATGCGGAGAAATTACTGTTTGTGCATTTACAATATTCATTGATTTTTGCCATTGAAAAACATCATGTTATTCATATACCAGAAATGTTTGAAGCTACTGACTGAATGAAAAGAGCTGGCATCTCACTCTCTTTGAATCTTCTTTATCATGCTAAGAGGAGCAGGAAAAAGCAAAAAATTTCAGAATTGCACGTTGCAATGTGGAGATATTACTGTTTGTGCATTTACAATATTCATTGATTTTTGCCATTGAAAAACGTCCAGAAATGTTTGAAGCTACTGACTGAATGAAAGGAGCTGGCATCTCACTCTCTTTGAATCTTCTTTATCATGCTAGGATTAGCAGGAAAAAGCAAAAAATTTCAGAATTGCACCTTGTAATGCGGAGAAATTACTGTTTGTGCATTTACAATATTCATTGATTTTTGCCATTGAAAAACATCATGTTATTCATATACCAGAAATGTTTGAAGCTACTGACTGAATGAAAAGAGCTGGCATCTCACTCTCTTTGAATCTTCTTTATCATGCTAAGAGGAGCAGGAAAAAGCAAAAAATTTCAGAATTGCACCTTGCAATGTGGAGATATTACTGTTTGTGCATTTACAATATTCATTGATTTTTGCCATTGAAAAACGTCCAGAAATGTTTGAAGCTACTGACTGAATGAAAGGAGCTGGCATCTCACTCTCTTTGAATCTTCTTTATCATGCTAGGATTAGCAGGAAAAAGCAAAAAATTTCAGAATTGCACCTTGCAATGCGGAGAAATTACTGTTTGTGCATTTACAATATTCATTGATTTTTGCCATTGAAAAACATCATGTTATTCATATACCAGAAATGTTTGAAGCTACTGACTGAATGAAAAGAGCTGGCATCTCACTCTCTTTGAATCTTCTTTATCATGCTAAGAGGAGCAGGAAAAAGCAAAAAATTTCAGAATTGCACGTTGCAATGTGGAGATATTACTGTTTGTGCATTTACAATATTCATTGATTTTTGCCATTGAAAAACGTCCAGAAATGTTTGAAGCTACTGACTGAATGAAAGGAGCTGGCATCTCACTCTCTTTGAATCTTCTTTATCATGCTAGGATTAGCAGGAAAAAGCAAAAAATTTCAGAATTGCACCTTGCAATGCGGAGAAATTACTGTTTGTGCATTTACAATATTCATTTATTTTTGCCATTGAAAAACATCATGTTATTCATATACCAGAAATGTTTGAAGCTACTGACTGAATGAAAAGAGCTGGCATCTCACTCTCTTTGAATCTTCTTTATCATGCCAGGATTAGCAGGAAAAAGCAAAAAATTTCAGAATTGCACCTTGCAATGTGGAGATATTACTGTTTGTGCATTTACAATATTCATTGATTTTTGCCATTGAAAAACGTCCAGAAATGTTTGAAGCTACTGACTGGATGAAAGTAGCTGGCATCTCACTCTCTTTGAATCTTCTTTATCATGCTAGGATTAGCAGGAAAAAGCAAAAAATTTCAGAATTGCACCTTGCAATGCGGAGAAATTACTGTTTGTGCATTTACAATATTCATTGATTTTTGCCATTGAAAAACATCATGTTATTCATATACCAGAAATGTTTGAAGCTACTGACTGAATGAAAAGAGCTGGCATCTCACTCTCTTTGAATCTTCTTTATCATGCTAAGAGGAGCAGGAATAAGCAAAAAATTTCAGAATTGCACGTTGCAATGTGGAGATATTACTGTTTGTGCATTTACAATATTCATTGATTTTTGCCATTGAAAAACGTCCAGAAATGTTTGAAGCTACTGACTGAATGAAAGGAGCTGGCATCTCACTCTCTTTGAATCTTCTTTATCATGCTAGGATTAGCAGGAAAAAGCAAAAAATTTCAGAATTGCACCTTGCAATGCGGAGAAATTACTGTTTGTGCATTTACAATATTCATTGATTTTTGCCATTGAAAAACATCATGTTATTCATATACCAGAAATGTTTGAAGCTACTGACTGAATGAAAAGAGCTGGCATCTCACTCTCTTTGAATCTTCTTTATCATGCTAAGAGGAGCAGGAAAAAGCAAAAAATTTCAGAATTGCACCTTGCAATGTGGAGATATTACTGTTTGTACATTTACAATATTCATTGATTTTTGCCATTGAAAAACGTCCAGAAATGTTTGAAGCTACTGACTGAATGAAAGGAGCTGGCATCTCACTCTCTTTGAATCTTCTTTATCATGCTAGGATTAGCAGGAAAAAGCAAAAAATTTCAGAATTGCACCTTGCAATGCGGAGAAATTACTGTTTGTGCATTTACAATATTCATTGATTTTTGCCATTGAAAAACATCATGTTATTCATATACCAGAAATGTTTGAAGCTACTGACTGAATGAAAAGAGCTGGCATCTCACTCTCTTTGAATCTTCTTTATCATGCTAAGAGGAGCAGGAAAAAGCAAAAAATTTCAGAATTGCACGTTGCAATGTGGAGATATTACTGTTTGTGCATTAACAATATTCATTGATTTTTGCCATTGAAAAACGTCCAGAAATGTTTGAAGCTACTGACTGAATGAAAGATGCCAGCATCTCACTCTCTTTGAATCTTCTTTATCATGCTAGGATTAGCAGGAAATGCAAAAAATTTCAGAATTGCACCTTGCAATGCGGAGAAATTACTGTTTGTGCATTTACAATTTTCATTGATTTTTGCCATTGAAAAACATCATGTTATTCATATACCAGAAATGTTTGAAGCTACTGACTGAATGAAAAGAGCTGGCATCTCACTCTCTTTGAATCTTCTTTATCATGCTAGGATTAGCAGGAAAAAGCAAAAAATTTCAGAATTCCACCTTGCAATGTGGAGATATTACTGTTTGTGCATTTACAATATTCATTGATTTTTGCCATTGAAAAACGTCCAGAAATGTTTGAAGCTACTGACTGAATGAAAGGAGCTGGCATCTCACTCTCTTTGAATCTTCTTTATCATGCTAGGATTAGCAGGAAAAGGCAAAAAATTTCAGAATTGCACCTTGCAATGTGGAGTTATTACTGTTTGTGCATTTACAATATTCATTGATTTTTGCCATTGAAAAATGTCCAGAAATGTTTGAAGCTACTGACTGAATGAAAGGAGCTGGCATCTCACTCTCTTTGAATCTTCTTTATCATGCTAGGATTAGCAGGAAAAAGCAAAAAATTTCAGAATTGCACCTTGCAATGTGGAGATATTACTGTTTGTGCATTTACAATATTCATTGATTTTTGCCATTGAAAAACATCATGTTATTCATATACCAGAAATGTTTGAAGCTACTGACTGAATGAAAAGAGCTGGCATCTCACTCTCTTTGAATCTTCTTTATCATGCTAAGAGGAGCAGGAAAAAGCAAAAAATTTCAGAATTGCACCTTGCAATGTGGAGATATTACTGTTTGTGCATTTACAATATTCATTGATTTTTGCCATTGAAAAACGTCCAGAAATGTTTGAAGCTACTGACTGGATGAAAGTAGCTGGCATCTCACTCTCTTTGAATCTTCTTTATCATGCTAGGATTAGCAGGAAAAAGCAAAAAATTTCAGAATTGCACCTTGCAATGCGGAGAAATTACTGTTTGTGCATTTACAATATTCATTGATTTTTGCCATTGAAAAACATCATGTTATTCATATACCAGAAATGTTTGAAGCTACTGACTGAATGAAAAGAGCTGGCATCTCACTCTCTTTGAATCTTATTTATCATGCTAAGAGGAGCAGGAATAAGCAAAAAATTTCAGAATTGCACGTTGCAATGTGGAGATATTACTGTTTGTGCATTTACAATATTCATTGATTTTTGCCATTGAAAAACGTCCAGAAATGTTTGAAGCTACTGACTGAATGAAAGGAGCTGGCATCTCACTCTCTTTGAATCTTCTTTATCATGCTAGGATTAGCAGGAAAAAGCAAAAAATTTCAGAATTGCACCTTGCAATGCGGAGAAATTACTGTTTGTGCATTTACAATATTCATTGATTTTTGCCATTGAAAAACATCATGTTATTCATATACCAGAAATGTTTGAAGCTACTGACTGAATGAAAAGAGCTGGCATCTCACTCTCTTTGAATCTTCTTTATCATGCTAAGAGGAGCAGGAAAAAGCAAAAAATTTCAGAATTGCACCTTGCAATGTGGAGATATTACTGTTTGTGCATTAACAATATTCATTGATTTTTGCCATTGAAAAACGTCCAGAAATGTTTGAAGCTACTGACTGAATGAAAGATGCTGGCATCTCACTCTCTTTGAATCTTCTTTATCATGCTAGGATTAGCAGGAAAATGCAAAAAATTTCAGAATTGCACCTTGCAATGCGGAGAAATTACTGTTTGTGCATTTACAATTTTCATTGATTTTTGCCATTGAAAAACATCATGTTATTCATATACCAGAAATGTTTGAAGCTACTGACTGAATGAAAAGAGCTGGCATCTCACTCTCTTTGAATCTTCTTTATCATGCTAGGATTAGCAGGAAAAAGCAAAAAATTTCAGAATTCCACCTTGCAATGTGGAGATATTACTGTTTGTGCATTTACAATATTCATTGATTTTTGCCATTGAAAAACGTCCAGAAATGTTTGAAGCTACTGACTGAATGAAAGGAGCTGGCATCTCACTCTCTTTGAATCTTCTTTATCATGCTAGGATTAGCAGGAAAAGGCAAAAAATTTCAGAATTGCACCTTGCAATGTGGAGTTATTACTGTTTGTGCATTTACAATATTCATTGATTTTTGCCATTGAAAAATGTCCAGAAATGTTTGAAGCTACTGACTGAATGAAAGGAGCTGGCATCTCACTCTCTTTGAATCTTCTTTATCATGCTAGGATTAGCAGGAAAAAGCAAAAAATTTCAGAATTGCACCTTGCAATGTGGAGATATTACTGTTTGTGCATTTACAATATTCATTGATTTTTGCCATTGAAAAACATCATGTTATTCATATACCAGAAATGTTTGAAGCTACTGACTGAATGAAAAGAGCTGGCATCTCACTCTCTTTGAATCTTCTTTATCATGCTAAGAGGAGCAGGAAAAAGCAAAAAATTTCAGAATTGCACCTTGCAATGTGGAGATATTACTGTTTGTGCATTTACAATATTCATTGATTTTTGCCATTGAAAAACGTCCAGAAATGTTTGAAGCTACTGACTGGATGAAAGTAGCTGGCATCTCACTCTCTTTGAATCTTCTTTATCATGCTAGGATTAGCAGGAAAAAGCAAAAAATTTCAGAATTGCACCTTGCAATGCGGAGAAATTACTGTTTGTGCATTTACAATATTCATTGATTTTTGCCATTGAAAAACATCATGTTATTCATATACCAGAAATGTTTGAAGCTACTGACTGAATGAAAAGAGCTGGCATCTCACTCTCTTTGAATCTTCTTTATCATGCTAAGAGGAGCAGGAATAAGCAAAAAATTTCAGAATTGCACGTTGCAATGTGGAGATATTACTGTTTGTGCATTTACAATATTCATTGATTTTTGCCATTGAAAAACGTCCAGAAATGTTTGAAGCTACTGACTGAATGAAAGGAGCTGGCATCTCACTCTCTTTGAATCTTCTTTATCATGCTAGGATTAGCAGGAAAAAGCAAAAAATTTCAGAATTGCACCTTGCAATGCGGAGAAATTACTGTTTGTGCATTTACAATATTCATTGATTTTTGCCATTGAAAAACATCATGTTATTCATATACCAGAAATGTTTGAAGCTACTGACTGAATGAAAAGAGCTGGCATCTCACTCTCTTTGAATCTTCTTTATCATGCTAAGAGGAGCAGGAAAAAGCAAAAAATTTCAGAATTGCACCTTGCAATGTGGAGATATTACTGTTTGTGCATTAACAATATTCATTGATTTTTGCCATTGAAAAACGTCCAGAAATGTTTGAAGCTACTGACTGAATGAAAGATGCTGGCATCTCACTCTCTTTGAATCTTCTTTATCATGCTAGGATTAGCAGGAAAATGCAAAAAATTTCAGAATTGCACCTTGCAATGCGGAGAAATTACTGTTTGTGCATTTACAATTTTCATTGATTTTTGCCATTGAAAAACATCATGTTATTCATATACCAGAAATGTTTGAAGCTACTGACTGAATGAAAAGAACTGGCATCTCACTCTCTTTGAATCTTCTTTATCATGCTAGGATTAGCAGGAAAAAGCAAAAAATTTCAGAATTCCACCTTGCAATGTGGAGATATTACTGTTTGTGCATTTACAATATTCATTGATTTTTGCCATTGAAAAACGTCCAGAAATGTTTGAAGCTACTGACTGAATGAAAGGAGCTGGCATCTCACTCTCTTTGAATCTTCTTTATCATGCTAGGATTAGCAGGAAAAGGCAAAAAATTTCAGAATTGCACCTTGCAATGTGGAGTTATTACTGTTTGTGCATTTACAATATTCATTGATTTTTGCCATTGAAAAATGTCCAGAAATGTTTGAAGCTACTGACTGAATGAAAGGAGCTGGCATCTCACTCTCTTTGAATCTTCTTTATCATGCTAGGATTAGCAGGAAAAAGCAAAAAATTTCAGAATTGCACCTTGCAATGTGGAGATATTACTGTTTGTGCATTTACAATATTCATTGATTTTTGCCATTGAAAAACATCATGTTATTCATATACCAGAAATGTTTGAAGCTACTGACTGAATGAAAAGAGCTGGCATCTCACTCTCTTTGAATCTTCTTTATCATGCTAGGATTAGCAGGAAAAAGCAAAAAATTTCAGAATTGCACCTTGCAATGTAGAGATATTACTGTTTGTGCATTTACAATATTCATTGATTTTTGCCATTGAAAAACGTCCAGAAATGTTTGAAGCTACTGACTGAATGAAAGGAGCTGGCATCTCACTCTCTTTGAATCTTCTTTATCATGCTAGGATTAGCAGGAAAAAGCAAAAAATTTCAGAATTGCACCTTGCAATGTGGAGTTATTACTGTTTGTGCATTTACAATATTCATTGATTTTTGCCATTGAAAAATGTCCAGAAATGTTTGAAGCTACTGACTGAATGAAAGGAGCTGGCATCTCACTCTCTTTGAATCTTCTTTATCATGCTAGGATTAGCAGGAAAAAGCAAAAAATTTCAGAATTGCACCTTGCAATGTGGAGATATTACTGTTTGTGCATTTACAATATTCATTGATTTTTGCCATTGAAAAACATCATGTTATTCATATACCAGAAATGTTTGAAGCTACTGACTGAATGAAAGAGCTGGCATCTCACTCTCTTTGAATCTTCTTTATCATGCTAAGAGGAGCAGGAAAAAGCAAAAAATTTCAGAATTGCACCTTGCAATGTGGAGATATTACTGTTTGTGCATTTACAATATTCATTGATTTTTGCCATTGAAAAACGTCCAGAAATGTTTGAAGCTACTGACTGAATGAAAGGAGCTGGCATCTCACTCTCTTTGAATCTTCTTTATCATGCTAGGATTAGCAGGAAAAAGCAAAAAATTTCAGAATTGCACCTTGCAATGCGGAGAAATTACTGTTTGTGCATTTACAATATTCATTGATTTTTGCCATTGAAAAACATCATGTTATTCATATACCAGAAATGTTTGAAGCTACTGACTGAATGAAAAGAGCTGGCATCTCACTCTCTTTGAATCTTCTTTATCATGCCAGGATTAGCAGGAAAAAGCAAAAAATTTCAGAATTGCACCTTGCAATGTGGAGATATTACTGTTTGTGCATTTACAATATTCATTGATTTTTGCCATTGAAAAACGTCCAGAAATGTTTGAAGCTACTGACTGAATGAAAGGAGCTGGCATCTCACTCTCTTTGAATCTTCTTTATCATGCTAGGATTAGCAGGAAAAAGCAAAAAATTTCAGAATTGCACCTTGCAATGCGGAGAAATTACTGTTTGTGCATTTACAATATTCATTGATTTTTGCCATTGAAAAACATCATGTTATTCATATACCAGAAATGTTTGAAGCTACTGACTGAATGAAAAGAGCTGGCATCTCACTCTCTTTGAATCTTCTTTATCATGCTAAGAGGAGCAGGAAAAAGCAAAAAATTTCAGAATTGCACGTTGCAATGTGGAGATATTACTGTTTGTGCATTTACAATATTCATTGATTTTTGCCATTGAAAAACGTCCAGAAATGTTTGAAGCTACTGACTGAATGAAAGGAGCTGGCATCTCACTCTCTTTGAATCTTCTTTATCATGCTAGGATTAGCAGGAAAAAGCAAAAAATTTCAGAATTGCACCTTGCAATGCGGAGAAATTACTGTTTGTGCATTTACAATATTCATTGATTTTTGCCATTGAAAAACATCATGTTATTCATATACCAGAAATGTTTGAAGCTACTGACTGAATGAAAAGAGCTGGCATCTCACTCTCTTTGAATCTTCTTTATCATGCCAGGATTAGCAGGAAAAAGCAAAAAATTTCAGAATTGCACCTTGCAATGTGGAGATATTACTGTTTGTGCATTTACAATATTCATTGATTTTTGCCATTGAAAAATGTCCAGAAATGATTGAAGCTACTGACTGAATGAAAGGAGCTGGCATCTCACTCTCTTTGAATCTTCTTTATCATGCTAGGATTAGCAGGAAAAAGCAAAAAATTTCAGAATTGCACCTTGCAATGCGGAGAAATTACTGTTTGTGCATTTACAATATTCATTGATTTTTGCCATTGAAAAACATCATGTTATTCATATACCAGAAATGTTTGAAGCTACTGACTGAATGAAAAGAGCTGTCATCTCACTCTCTTTGAATCTTCTTTATCATGCTAAGAGGAGCAGGAAAAAGCAAAAAATTTCAGAATTGCACCTTGCAATGTGGAGATATTACTGTTTGTACATTTACAATATTCATTGATTTTTGCCATTGAAAAACGTCCAGAAATGTTTGAAGCTACTGACTGAATGAAAGGAGCTGGCATCTCACTCTCTTTGAATCTTCTTTATCATGCTAGGATTAGCAGGAAAAAGCAAAAAATTTCAGAATTGCACCTTGCAATGCGGAGAAATTACTGTTTGTGCATTTACAATATTCATTGATTTTTGCCATTGAAAAACATCATGTTATTCATATACCAGAAATGTTTGAAGCTACTGACTGAATGAAAAGAGCTGGCATCTCACTCTCTTTGAATCTTCTTTATCATGCTAAGAGGAGCAGGAAAAAGCAAAAAATTTCAGAATTGCACCTTGCAATGTGGAGATATTACTGTTTGTGCATTTACAATATTCATTGATTTTTGCCATTGAAAAACGTCCAAAAATGTTTGAAGCTACTGACTGAATGAAAGGAGCTGGCATCTCACTCTCTTTGAATCTTCTTTATCATGCTAGGATTAGCAGGAAAAAGCAAAAAATTTCAGAATTGCACCTTGCAATGCGGAGAAATTACTGTTTGTGCATTTATAATTTTCATTCATTTTTGCCATTGAAAAACATCATGTTATTCATATACCAGAAATGTTTGAAGCTACTGACTGAATGAAAAGAGCTGGCATCTCACTCTCTTTGAATCTTCTTTATCATGCTAAGAGGAGCAGGAAAAAGCAAAAAATTTCAGAATTGCACCTTGCAATGTGGAGATATTACTGTTTGTGCATTTACAATATTCATTGATTTTTGCCATTGAAAAACGTCCAAAAATGTTTGAAGCTACTGACTGAATGAAAGGAGCTGGCATCTCACTCTCTTTGAATCTTCTTTATCATGCTAGGATTAGCAGGAAAAAGCAAAAAATTTCAGAATTGCACCTTGCAATGCGGAGAAATTACTGTTTGTGCATTTATAATTTTCATTGATTTTTGCCATTGAAAAACATCATGTTATTCATATACCAGAAATGTTTGAAGCTACTGACTGAATGAAAAGAGCTGGCATCTCACTCTCTTTGAATCTTCTTTATCATGCTAGGATTAGCAGGAAAAAGCAAAAAATTTCAGAATTGCACCTTGCAATGTGGAGATATTACTGTTTGTGCATTTACAATATTCATTGATTTTTGCCATTGAAAAACGTCCAGAAATGTTTGAAGCTACTGACTGAATGAAAGGAGCTGGCATCTCACTCTCTTTGAATCTTCTTTATCATGCTAGGATTAGCAGGAAAAGGCAAAAAATTTCAGAATTGCACCTTGCAATGTGGAGTTATTACTGTTTGTGCATTTACAATATTCATTGATTTTTGCCATTGAAAAATGTCCAGAAATGTTTAAAGCTACTGACTGAATGAAAGGAGCTGGCATCTCACTCTCTTTGAATCTTCTTTATCATGCTAGGATTAGCAGGAAAAAGCAAAAAATTTCAGAATTGCACCTTGCAATGTGGAGATATTACTGTTTGTGCATTTATAATATTCATTGATTTTTGCCATTGAAAAACATCATGTTATTCATATACCAGAAATGTTTGAAGCTACTGACTGAATGAAAAGAGCTGGCATCTCACTCTCTTTGAATCTTCTTTATCATGCTAAGAGGAGCAGGAAAAAGCAAAAAATTTCAGAATTGCACCTTGCAATGTGGAGATATTACTGTTTGTGCATTTACAATATTCATTGATTTTTGCCATTGAAAAACGTCCAGAAATGTTTGAAGCTACTGACTGAATGAAAGGAGCTGGCATCTCACTCTCTTTGAATCTTCTTTATCATGCTAGGATTAGCAGGAAAAAGCAAAAAATTTCAGAATTGCACCTTGCAATGCGGAGAAATTACTGTTTGTGCATTTACAATTTTCATTGATTTTTGCCATTGAAAAACATCATGTTATTCATATACCAGAAATGTTTGAAGCTACTGACTGAATGAAAAGAGCTGGCATCTCACTCTCTTTGAATCTTCTTTATCATGCTAGGATTAGCATGAAAAAGCAAAAAATTTCAGAATTGCACCTTGCAATGTGGAGATATTACTGTTTGTGCATTTACAATATTCATTGATTTTTGCCATTGAAAAACGTCCAGAAATGTTTGAAGCTACTGACTGAATGAAAGGAGCTGGCATCTCACTCTCTTTGAATCTTCTTTATCATGCTAGGCTTAGCAGGAAAAAGCAAAAAAATTCAGAATTGCACCTTGCAATGTGGAGTTATTACTGTTTGTGCATTTACAATATTCATTGATTTTTGCCATTGAAAAATGTCCAGAAATGTTTGAAGCTACTGACTGAATGAAAGGAGCTGGCATCTCACTCTCTTTGAATCTTCTTTATCATGCTAGGATTAGCAGGAAAAAGCAAAAAATTTCAGAATTGCACCTTGCAATGTGGAGATATTACTGTTTGTGCATTTACAATATTCATTGATTTTTGCCATTGAAAAACATCATGTTATTCATATACCAGAAATGTTTGAAGCTACTGACTGAATGAAAAGAGCTGGCATCTCACTCTCTTTGAATCTTCTTTATCATGCTAAGAGGAGCAGGAAAAAGCAAAAAATTTCAGAATTGCACCTTGCAATGTGGAGATATTACTGTTTGTGCATTTACAATATTCATTGATTTTTGCTATTGAAAAACGTCCAGAAATGTTTGAAGCTACTGACTGAATGAAAGGAGCTGGCATCTCACTCTCTTTGAATCTTCTTTATCACGCTAGGATTAGCAGGAAAAAGCAAAAAATTTCAGAATTGCACCTTGCAATGCGGAGAAATTACTGTTTTTGCATTTACAATATTCATTGATTTTTGCCATTGAAAAACATCATGTTATTCATATACCAGAAATGTTTGAAGCTACTGACTGAATGAAAAGAGCTGGCATCTCACTCTCTTTGAATCTTCTTTATCATGCCAGGATTAGCAGGAAAAAGCAAAAAATTTCAGAATTGCACCTTGCAATGTGGAGATATTACTGTTTGTGCATTTACAATATTCATTGATTTTTGCCATTGAAAAACGTCCAGAAATGTTTGAAGCTACTGACTGAATGAAAGGAGCTGGCATCTCACTCTCTTTGAATCTTCTTTATCATGCTAGGATTAGCAGGAAAAAGCAAAAAATTTCAGAATTGCACCTTGCAATGCGGAGAAATTACTGTTTGTGCATTTACAATATTCATTGATTTTTGCCATTGAAAAACATCATGTTATTCATATACCAGAAATGTTTGAAGCTACTGACTGAATGAAAAGAGCTGGCATCTCACTCTCTTTGAATCTTCTTTATCATGCTAAGAGGAGCAGGAAAAAGCAAAAAATTTCAGAATTGCACGTTGCAATGTGGAGATATTACTGTTTGTGCATTTACAATATTCATTGATTTTTGCCATTGAAAAACGTCCAGAAATGTTTGAAGCTACTGACTGAATGAAAGGAGCTGGCATCTCACTCTCCCTGAATCTTCTTTATCATACTAGGATTAGCAGGAAAAAGCAAAAAATTTCAGAATTGCACCTTGCAATGCGGAGAAATTACTGTTTGTGCATTTACAATATTCATTGATTTTTGCCATTGAAAAACATCATGTTATTCATATACCAGAAATGTTTGAAGCTACTGACTGAATGAAAAGAGCTGGCATCTCACTCTCTTTGAATCTTCTTTATCATGCTAAGAGGAGCAGGAAAAAGCAAAAAATTTCAGAATTGCACCTTGCAATGTGGAGATATTACTGTTTGTGCAGTTACAATATTCATTGATTTTTGCCATTGAAAAACGTCCAGAAATGTTTGAAGCTACTGACTGAATGAAAGGAGCTGGCATCTCACTCTCTTTGAATCTTCTTTATCATGCTAGGATTAGCAGGAAAAAGCAAAAAATTTCAGAATTGCACCTTGCAATGCGGAGAAATTACTGTTTGTGCATTTACAATTTTCATTGATTTTTGCCATTGAAAAACATCATGTTATTCATATACCAGAAATGTTTGAAGCTACTGACTGAATGAAAAGAGCTGGCATCTCACTCTCTTTGAATCTTCTTTATCATGCTAGGATTAGCAGGAAAAAGCAAAAAATTTCAGAATTGCACCTTGCAATGTGGAGATATTACTGTTTGTGCATTTACAATATTCATTGATTTTTGCCATTGAAAAACGTCCAGAAATGTTTGAAGCTACTGACTGAATGAAAGGAGCTGGCATCTCACTCTCTTTGAATCTTCTTTATCATGCTAGTATTAGCAGGAAAAAGCAAAAAAATTCAGAATTGCACCTTGCAATGTGGAGTTATTACTGTTTGTGCATTTACAATATTCATTGATTTTTGCCATTGAAAAATGTCCAGAAATGTTTGAAGCTACTGACTGAATGAAAGGAGCTGGCATCTCACTCTCTTTGAATCTTCTTTATCATGCTAGGATTAGCAGGAAAAAGCAAAAAATTTCAGAATTGCACCTTGCAATGTGGAGATATTACTGTTTGTGCATTTACAATATTCATTGATTTTTGCCATTGAAAAACATCATGTTATTCATATACCAGAAATGTTTGAAGCTACTGACTGAATGAAAAGAGCTGGCATCTCACTCTCTTTGAATCTTCTTTATCATGCTAAGAGGAGCAGGAAAAAGCAAAAAATTTCAGAATTGCACCTTGCAATGTGGAGATATTACTGTTTGTGCATTTACAATATTCATTGATTTTTGCCATTGAAAAACGTCCAGAAATGTTTGAAGCTACTGACTGAATGAAAGGAGCTGGCATCTCACTCTCTTTGAATCTTCTTTATCACGCTAGGATTAGCAGGAAAAAGCAAAAAATTTCAGAATTGCACCTTGCAATGCGGAGAAATTACTGTTTTTGCATTTACAATATTCATTGATTTTTGCCATTGAAAAACATCATGTTATTCATATACCAGAAATGTTTGAAGCTACTGACTGAATGAAAAGAGCTGGCATCTCACTCTCTTTGAATCTTCTTTATCATGCCAGGATTAGCAGGAAAAAGCAAAAAATTTCAGAATTGCACCTTGCAATGTGGAGATATTACTGTTTGTGCATTTACAATATTCATTGATTTTTGCCATTGAAAAACGTCCAGAAATGTTTGAAGCTACTGACTGAATGAAAGGAGCTGGCATCTCACTCTCTTTGAATCTTCTTTATCATGCTAGGATTAGCAGGAAAAAGCAAAAAATTTCAGAATTGCACCTTGCAATGCGGAGAAATTACTGTTTGTGCATTTACAATATTCATTGATTTTTGCCATTGAAAAACATCATGTTATTCATATACCAGAAATGTTTGAAGCTACTGACTGAATGAAAAGAGCTGGCATCTCACTCTCTTTGAATCTTCTTTATCATGCTAAGAGGAGCAGGAAAAAGCAAAAAATTTCAGAATTGCACGTTGCAATGTGGAGATATTACTGTTTGTGCATTTACAATATTCATTGATTTTTGCCATTGAAAAACGTCCAGAAATGTTTGAAGCTACTGACTGAATGAAAGGAGCTGGCATCTCACTCTCCCTGAATCTTCTTTATCATGCTAGGATTAGCAGGAAAAAGCAAAAAATTTCAGAATTGCACCTTGCAATGCGGAGAAATTACTGTTTGTGCATTTACAATATTCATTGATTTTTGCCATTGAAAAACATCATGTTATTCATATACCAGAAATGTTTGAAGCTACTGACTGAATGAAAAGAGCTGGCATCTCACTCTCTTTGAATCTTCTTTATCATGCTAAGAGGAGCAGGAAAAAGCAAAAAATTTCAGAATTGCACCTTGCAATGTGGAGATATTACTGTTTGTGCATTTACAATATTCATTGATTTTTGCCATTGAAAAACGTCCAGAAATGTTTGAAGCTACTGACTGAATGAAAGGAGCTGGCATCTCACTCTCTTTGAATCTTCTTTATCATGCTAGGATTAGCAGGAAAAAGCAAAAAATTTCAGAATTGCACCTTGCAATTGGGAGAAATTACTGTTTGTGCATTTACAATATTCATTGATTTTTGCCATTGAAAAACATCATGTTATTCATATACCAGAAATGTTTGAAGCTACTGACTGAATGAAAAGAGCTGGCATCTCACTCTCTTTGAATCTTCTTTATCATGCTAGGATTAGCAGGAAAAAGCAAAAAATTTCAGAATTGCACATTGCAATGCGGAGATATTACTGTTTGTGCATTTACAATATTCATTGATTTTTGCCATTGAAAAACGTCCAGAAATGTTTGAAGCTACTGACTGAATGAAAGGAGCTGGCATCTCACTCTCTTTGAATCTTCTTTATCATGCTAGGATTAGCAGGAAAAAGCAAAAAATTTCAGAATTGCACCTTTCAATGCGGAGATATTACTGTTTGTGCATTTACAATATTCATTGATTTTTGCCATTGAAAAACGTCCAGAAATGTTTGAAGCTACTGACTGAATGAAAGGAGCTGGCATCTCACTCTCTTTGAATCTTCTTTATCATGCTAGGATTAGCAGGAAAAAGCAAAAAATTTCAGAATTGCACCTTGCAATGCGGAGAAATTACTGTTTGTGCATTTACAATATTCATTGATTTTTGCCATTGAAAAACATCATGTTATTCATATACCAGAAATGTTTGAAGCTACTGACTGAATGAAAAGAGCTGGCATCTCACTCTCTTTGAATCTTCTTTATCATGCTAAGAGGAGCAGGAAAAAGCAAAAAATTTCAGAATTGCACCTTGCAATGTGGAGATATTACTGTTTGTGCATTTACAATATTCATTGATTTTTGCCATTGAAAAACGTCCAGAAATGTTTGAAGCTACTGACTGAATGAAAGGAGCTGGCATCTCACTCTCTTTGAATCTTCTTTATCATGCTAGGATTAGCAGGAAAAAGCAAAAAATTTCAGAATTGCACCTTGCAATGCGGAGAAATTACTGTTTGTGCATTTACAATATTCATTGATTTTTGCCATTGAAAAACATCATGTTATTCATATACCAGAAATGTTTGAAGCTACTGACTGAATGAAAAGATCTGGCATCTCACTCTCTTTGAATCTTCTTTATCATGCTAAGAGGAGCAGGAAAAAGCAAAAAATTTCAGAATTGCACGTTGCAATGTGGAGATATTACTGTTTGTGCATTTACAATATTCATTGATTTTTGCCATTGAAAAACGTCCAGAAATGTTTGAAGCTACTGACTGAATGAAAGGAGCTGGCATCTCACTCTCTTTGAATCTTCTTTATCATGCTAGGATTAGCAGGAAAAAGCAAAAAATTTCAGAATTGCACCTTGCAATGCGGAGAAATTACTGTTTGTGCATTTACAATATTCATTGATTTTTGCCATTGAAAAACATCATGTTATTCATATACCAGAAATGTTTGAAGCTACTGACTGAATGAAAAGAGCTGGCATCTCACTCTCTTTGAATCTTCTTTATCATGCTAAGAGGAGCAGGAAAAAGCAAAAAATTTCAGAATTGCACCTTGCAATGTGGAGATATTACTGTTTGTGCATTTACAATATTCATTGATTTTTGCCATTGAAAAACGTCCAGAAATGTTTGAAGCTACTGACTGAATGAAAGGAGCTGGCATCTCACTCTCTTTGAATCTTCTTTATCATGCTAGGATTAGCAGGAAAAAGCAAAAAATTTCAGAATTGCACCTTGCAATGCGGAGAAATTACTGTTTGTGCATTTACAATATTCATTGATTTTTGCCATTGAAAAACATCATGTTATTCATATACCAGAAATGTTTGAAGCTACTGACTGAATGAAAAGAGCTGGCATCTCACTCTCTTTGAATCTTCTTTATCATGCTAAGAGGAGCAGGAAAAAGCAAAAAATTTCAGAATTGCACCTTGCAATGTGGAGATATTACTGTTTGTGCATTTACAATATTCATTGATTTTTGCCATTGAAAAACGTCCAGAAATGTTTGAAGCTACTGACTGAATGAAAGGAGCTGGCATCTCACTCTCTTTGAAACTTCTTTATCATGCTAGGATTAGCAGGAAAAAGCAAAAAATTTCAGAATTGCACCTTGCAATGCGGAGAAATTACAGTTTGTGCATTTACAATTTTCATTGATTTTTGCCATTGAAAAACATCATGTTATTCATATACCAGAAATGTTTGAAGCTACTGACTGAATGAAAAGAGCTGGCATCTCACTCTCTTTGAATCTTCTTTATCATGCTAGGATTAGCAGGAAAAAGCAAAAAATTTCAGAATTGCACCTTGCAATGTGGAGATATTACTGTTTGTGCATTTACAATATTCATTGATTTTTGCCATTGAAAAACGTCCAGAAATGTTTGAAGCTACTGACTGAATGAAAGGAGCTGGCATCTCACTCTCTTTGAATCTTCTTTATCATGCTAGGATTACCAGGAAAAAGCAAAAAATTTCAGAATTGCACCTTGCAATGTGGAGTTATTACTGTTTGTGCATTTACAATATTCATTGATTTTTGCCATTGAAAAATGTCCAGAAATGTTTGAAGCTACTGACTGAATGAAAGGAGCTGGCATCTCACTCTCTTTGAATCTTCTTTATCATGCTAGGATTAGCAGGAAAAAGCAAAAAATTTCAGAATTGCACCTTGCAATGCGGAGAAATTACTGTTTGTGCATTAACAATATTCATTGATTTTTGCCATTGAAAAACATCATGTTATTCATATACCAGAAATGTTTGAAGCTACTGACTGAATGAAAAGAGCTGGCATCTCACTCTCTTGGAATCTTCTTTATCATGCTAAGAGGAGCAGGAAAAAGCAAAAAATTTCAGAATTGCACGTTGCAATGTGGAGATATTACTGTTTGTGCATTAACAATATTCATTGATTTTTGCCATTGAAAAACGTCCAGAAATGTTTGAAGCTACTGACTGAATGAAAGGAGCTGGCATCTCACTCTCTTTGAATCTTCTTTATCATGCTAGGATTAGCAGGAAAAAGCAAAAAATTTCAGAATTGCACCTTGCAATGCGGAGAAATTACTGTTTGTGCATTTACAATATTCATTGATTTTTGCCATTGAAAAACATCATGTTATTCATATACCAGAAATGTTTGAAGCTACTGACTGAATGAAAAGAGCTGGCATCTCACTCTCTTTGAATCTTCTTTATCATGCTAGGATTAGCAGGAAAAAGCAAAAAATTTCAGAATTGCACATTGCAATGCGGAGATATTACTGTTTGTGCATTTACAATATTCATTGATTTTTGCCATTGAAAAACATCATGTTATTCATATACCAGAAATGTTTGAAGCTACTGACTGAATGAAAAGAGCTGGCATCTCACTCTCTTTGAATCTTCTTTATCATGCCAGGATTAGCAGGAAAAAGCAAAAAATTTCAGAATTGCACCTTGCAATGTGGAGATATTACTGTTTGTGCATTTACAATATTCATTGATTTTTGCCATTGAAAAACGTCCAGAAATGTTTGAAGCTACTGACTGAATGAAAGGAGCTGGCATCTCACTCTCTTTGAATCTTCTTTATCATGCTAGGATTAGCAGGAAAAAGCAAAAAATTTCAGAATTGCACATTGCAATGCGGAGAAATTACTGTTTGTGCATTTACAATATTCATTGATTTTTGCCATTGAAAAACATCATGTTATTCATATACCAGAAATGTTTGAAGCTACTGACTGAATGAAAAGAGCTGGCATCTCACTCTCTTTGAATCTTCTTTATCATGCTAAGAGAAGCAGGAAAAAGCAAAAAATTTCAGAATTGCACCTTGCAATGTGGAGATATTACTGTTTGTGCATTTACAATATTCATTGATTTTTGCCATTGAAAAACGTCCAGAAATGTTTGAAGCTACTGACTGAATGAAAGGAGCTGGCATCTCACTCTCTTTGAATCTTCTTTATCATGCTAGGATTAGCAGGAAAAAGCAAAAAATTTCAGAATTGCACCTTGCAATGGGGAGAAATTACTGTTTGTGCATTTACAATATTCATTGATTTTTGCCATTGAAAAACATCATGTTATTCATATACCAGAAATGTTTGAAGCTACTGACTGAATGAAAAGAGCTGGCATCTCACTCTCTTTGAATCTTCTTTATCATGCCAGGATTAGCAGGAAAAAGCAAAAAATTTCAGAATTGCACCTTGCAATGTGGAGATATTACTGTTTTTGCATTTACAATATTCATTGATTTTTGCCATTGAAAAACGTCCAGAAATGTTTGAAGCTACTGACTGAATGAAAGGAGCTGGCATCTCACTCTCTTTGAATCTTCTTTATCATGCTAGGATTAGCAGGAAAAAGCAAAAAATTTCAGAATTGCACCTTGCAATGCGGAGAAATTACTGTTTGTGCATTTACAATATTCATTGATTTTTGCCATTGAAAAACATCATGTTATTCATATACCAGAAATGTTTGAAGCTACTGACTGAATGAAAAGAGCTGGCATCTCACTCTCTTTGAATCTTCTTTATCATGCTAAGAGGAGCAGGAAAAAGCAAAAAATTTCAGAATTGCACGTTGCAATGTGGAGATATTACTGTTTGTGCATTAACAATATTCATTGATTTTTGCCATTGAAAAACGTCCAGAAATGTTTGAAGCTACTGACTGAATGAAAGGAGCTGGCATCTCACTCTCTTTGAATCTTCTTTATCATGCTAGGATTAGCAGGAAAAAGCAAAAAATTTCAGAATTGCACCTTGCAATGCGGAGAAATTACTGTTTGTGCATTTACAATATTCATTGATTTTTGCCATTGAAAAACATCATGTTATTCATATACCAGAAATGTTTGAAGCTACTGACTGAATGAAAAGAGCTGGCATCTCACTCTCTTTGAATCTTCTTTATCATGCTAAGAGGAGCAGGAAAAAGCAAAAAATTTCAGAATTTCACCTTGCAATGTGGAGATATTACTGTTTGTGCATTTACAATATTCATTGATTTTTGCCATTGAAAAACGTCCAGAAATGTTTGAAGCTACTGACTGAATGAAAGGAGCTGGCATCTCACTCTCTTTGAATCTTCTTTATCATGCTAGGATTAGCAGGAAAAAGCAAAAAATTTCAGAATTGCACCTTGCAATGCGGAGAAATTACTGTTTGTGCATTTACAATATTCATTGATTTTTGCCATTTAAAAACATCATGTTATTCATATACCAGAAATGTTTGAAGCTACTGACTGAATGAAAAGAGCTGGCATCTCACTCTCTTTGAATCTTCTTTATCATGCTAGGATTAGCAGGAAAAAGCAAAAAATTTCAGAATTGCACATTGCAATGCGGAGATATTACTGTTTGTGCATTTACAATATTCATTGATTTTTGCCATTGAAAAACATAATGTTATTCATATACCAGAAATGTTTGAAGCTACTGACTGAATGAAAAGAGCTGGCATCTCACTCTCTTTGAATCTTCTTTATCATGCCAGGATTAGCAGGAAAAAGCAAAAAATTTCAGAATTGCACCTTGCAATGTGGAGATATTACTGTTTGTGCATTTACAATATTCATTGATTTTTGCCATTGAAAAACGTCCAGAAATGTTTGAAGCTACTGACTGAATGAAAGGAGCTGGCATCTCACTCTCTTTGAATCTTCTTTATCATGCTAGGATTAGCAGGAAAAAGCAAAAAATTTCAGAATTGCACCTTGCAATGCGGAGAAATTACTGTTTGTGCATTTACAATATTCATTGATTTTTGCCATTGAAAAACATCATGTTATTCATATACCAGAAATGTTTGAAGCTACTGACTGAATGAAAAGAGCTGGCATCTCACTCTCTTTGAATCTTCTTTATCATGCTAAGAGGAGCAGGAAAAAGCAAAAAATTTCAGAATTGCACGTTGCAATGTGGAGATATTACTGTTTGTGCATTAACAATATTCATTGATTTTTGCCATTGAAAAACGTCCAGAAATGTTTGAAGCTACTGACTGAATGAAAGGAGCTGGCATCTCACTCTCTTTGAATCTTCTTTATCATGCTAGGATTAGCAGGAAAAAGCAAAAAATTTCAGAATTGCACCTTGCAATGCGGAGAAATTACTGTTTGTGCATTTACAATATTCATTGATTTTTGCCATTGAAAAACATCATGTTATTCATATACCAGAAATGTTTGAAGCTACTGACTGAATGAAAAGAGCTGGCATCTCACTCTCTTTGAATCTTTTTTATCATGCTAAGAGGAGCAGGAAAAAGCAAAAAATTACAGAATTGCACCTTGCAATGTGGAGATATTACTGTTTGTGCATTTACAATATTCATTGATTTTTGCCATTGAAAAACGTCCAGAAATGTTTGAAGCTACTGACTGAATGAAAGGAGCTGGCATCTCACTCTCTTTGAATCTTCTTTATCATGCTAGGATTAGCAGGAAAAAGCAAAAAATTTCAGAATTGCACCTTGCAATGCGGAGAAATTACTGTTTGTGCATTTACAATATTCATTGATTTTTGCCATTGAAAAACATCATGTTATTCATATACCAGAAATGTTTGAAGCTACCGACTGAATGAAAAGAGCTGGCATCTCACTCTCTTTGAATCTTCTTTATCATGCTAGGATTAGCAGGAAAAAGCAAAAAATTTCAGAATTGCACCTTGCAATGCGGAGAAATTACTGTTTGTGCATTTACAATATTCATTGATTTTTGCCATTGAAAAACATCATGTTATTCATATACCAGAAATGTTTGAAGCTACTGACTGAATGAAAAGAGCTGGCATCTCACTCTCTTTGAATCTTCTTTATCATGCTAGGATTAGCAGGAAAAAGCAAAAAATTTCAGAATTGCACATTGCAATGCGGAGATATTACTGTTTGTGCATTTACAATATTCATTGATTTTTGCCATTGAAAAACATCATGTTATTCATATACCAGAAATGTTTGAAGCTACTGACTGAATGAAAAGAGCTGGCATCTCACTCTCTTTGAATCTTCTTTATCATGCCAGGATTAGCAGGAAAAAGCAAAAAATTTCAGAATTGCACCTTGCAATGTGGAGATATTACTGTTTGTGCATTTACAATATTCATTGATTTTTGCCATTGAAAAACGTCCAGAAATGTTTGAAGCTACTGACTGCATGAAAGGAGCTGGCATCTCACTCTCTTTGAATCTTCTTTATCATGCTAGGATTAGCAGGAAAAAGCAAAAAATTTCAGAATTGCACATTGCAATGCGGAGAAATTACTGTTTGTGCATTTACAATATTCATTGATTTTTGCCATTGAAAAACATCATGTTATTCATATACCAGAAATGTTTGAAGCTACTGACTGAATGAAAAGAGCTGGCATCTCACTCTCTTTGAATCTTCTTTATCATGCTAAGAGAAGCAGGAAAAAGCAAAAAATTTCAGAATTGCACCTTGCAATGTGGAGATATTACTGTTTGTGCATTTACAATATTCATTGATTTTTGCCATTGAAAAACGTCCAGAAATGTTTGAAGCTACTGACTGAATGAAAGGAGCTGGCATCTCACTCTCTTTGAATCTTCTTTATCATGCTAGGATTAGCAGGAAAAAGCAAAAAATTTCAGAATTGCACCTTGCAATGGGGAGAAATTACTGTTTGTGCATTTACAATATTCATTGATTTTTGCCATTGAAAAACATCATGTTATTCATATACCAGAAATGTTTGAAGCTACTGACTGAATGAAAAGAGCTGGCATCTCACTCTCTTTGAATCTTCTTTATCATGCCAGGATTAGCAGGAAAAAGCAAAAAATTTCAGAATTGCACCTTGCAATGTGGAGATATTACTGTTTTTGCATTTACAATATTCATTGATTTTTGCCATTGAAAAACGTCCAGAAATGTTTGAAGCTACTGACTGAATGAAAGGAGCTGGCATCTCACTCTCTTTGAATCTTCTTTATCATGCTAGGATTAGCAGGAAAAAGCAAAAAATTTCAGAATTGCACCTTGCAATGCGGAGAAATTACTGTTTGTGCATTTACAATATTCATTGATTTTTGCCATTGAAAAACATCATGTTATTCATATACCAGAAATGTTTGAAGCTACTGACTGAATGAAAAGAGCTGGCATCTCACTCTCTTTGAATCTTCTTTATCATGCTAAGAGGAGCAGGAAAAAGCAAAAAATTTCAGAATTGCACGTTGCAATGTGGAGATATTACTGTTTGTGCATTAACAATATTCATTGATTTTTGCCATTGAAAAACGTCCAGAAATGTTTGAAGCTACTGACTGAATGAAAGGAGCTGGCATCTCACTCTCTTTGAATCTTCTTTATCATGCTAGGATTAGCAGGAAAAAGCAAAAAATTTCAGAATTGCACCTTGCAATGCGGAGAAATTACTGTTTGTGCATTTACAATATTCATTGATTTTTGCCATTGAAAAACATCATGTTATTCATATACCAGAAATGTTTGAAGCTACTGACTGAATGAAAAGAGCTGGCATCTCACTCTCTTTGAATCTTCTTTATCATGCTAAGAGGAGCAGGAAAAAGCAAAAAATTTCAGAATTTCACCTTGCAATGTGGAGATATTACTGTTTGTGCATTTACAATATTCATTGATTTTTGCCATTGAAAAACGTCCAGAAATGTTTGAAGCTACTGACTGAATGAAAGGAGCTGGCATCTCACTCTCTTTGAATCTTCTTTATCATGCTAGGATTAGCAGGAAAAAGCAAAAAATTTCAGAATTGCACCTTGCAATGCGGAGAAATTACTGTTTGTGCATTTACAATATTCATTGATTTTTGCCATTGAAAAACATCATGTTATTCATATACCAGAAATGTTTGAAGCTACTGACTGAATGAAAAGAGCTGGCATCTCACTCTCTTTGAATCTTCTTTATCATGCTAGGATTAGCAGGAAAAAGCAAAAAATTTCAGAATTGCACATTGCAATGCGGAGATATTACTGTTTGTGCATTTACAATATTCATTGATTTTTGCCATTGAAAAACATAATGTTATTCATATACCAGAAATGTTTGAAGCTACTGACTGAATGAAAAGAGCTGGCATCTCACTCTCTTTGAATCTTCTTTATCATGCCAGGATTAGCAGGAAAAAGCAAAAAATTTCAGAATTGCACCTTGCAATGTGGAGATATTACTGTTTGTGCATTTACAATATTCATTGATTTTTGCCATTGAAAAACGTCCAGAAATGTTTGAAGCTACTGACTGAATGAAAGGAGCTGGCATCTCACTCTCTTTGAATCTTCTTTATCATGCTAGGATTAGCAGGAAAAAGCAAAAAATTTCAGAATTGCACCTTGCAATGCGGAGAAATTACTGTTTGTGCATTTACAATATTCATTGATTTTTGCCATTGAAAAACATCATGTTATTCATATACCAGAAATGTTTGAAGCTACTGACTGAATGAAAAGAGCTGGCATCTCACTCTCTTTGAATCTTCTTTATCATGCTAAGAGGAGCAGGAAAAAGCAAAAAATTTCAGAATTGCACGTTGCAATGTGGAGATATTACTGTTTGTGCATTAACAATATTCATTGATTTTTGCCATTGAAAAACGTCCAGAAATGTTTGAAGCTACTGACTGAATGAAAGGAGCTGGCATCTCACTCTCTTTGAATCTTCTTTATCATGCTAGGATTAGCAGGAAAAAGCAAAAAATTTCAGAATTGCACCTTGCAATGCGGAGAAATTACTGTTTGTGCATTTACAATATTCATTGATTTTTGCCATTGAAAAACATCATGTTATTCATATACCAGAAATGTTTGAAGCTACTGACTGAATGAAAAGAGCTGGCATCTCACTCTCTTTGAATCTTTTTTATCATGCTAAGAGGAGCAGGAAAAAGCAAAAAATTACAGAATTGCACCTTGCAATGTGGAGATATTACTGTTTGTGCATTTACAATATTCATTGATTTTTGCCATTGAAAAACGTCCAGAAATGTTTGAAGCTACTGACTGAATGAAAGGAGCTGGCATCTCACTCTCTTTGAATCTTCTTTATCATGCTAGGATTAGCAGGAAAAAGCAAAAAATTTCAGAATTGCACCTTGCAATGCGGAGAAATTACTGTTTGTGCATTTACAATATTCATTGATTTTTGCCATTGAAAAACATCATGTTATTCATATACCAGAAATGTTTGAAGCTACCGACTGAATGAAAAGAGCTGGCATCTCACTCTCTTTGAATCTTCTTTATCATGCTAGGATTAGCAGGAAAAAGCAAAAAATTTCAGAATTGCACATTGCAATGCGGAGATATTACTGTTTGTGCATTTACAATATTCATTGATTTTTGCCATTTAAAAATGTCCAGAAATGTTTGAAGCTACTGACTGAATGAAAGGAGCTGGCATCTCACTCTCTTTGAATCTTCTTTATCATGCTAGGATTAGCAGGAAAAAGCAAAAAATTTCAGAATTGCACCTTGCAATGCGGAGATATTACTGTTTGTGCATTTACAATATTCATTGATTTTTGCCATTGAAAAACGTCCAGAAATGTTTGAAGCTACTGACTGAATGAAAGGAGCTGGCATCTCACTCTCTTTGAATCTTCTTTATCATGCTAGGATTAGCAGGAAAAAGCAAAAAATTTCAGAATTGCACCTTGCAATGCGGAGAAATTACTGTTTGTGCATTTACAATATTCATTGATTTTTGCCATTGAAAAACATCATGTTATTCATATACCAGAAATGTTTGAAGCTACTGACTGAATGAAAAGAGCTGGCATCTCACTCTCTTTGAATCTTCTTTATCATGCTAGGATTAGCAGGAAAAAGCAAAAAATTTCAGAATTGCACATTGCAATGCGGAGATATTACTGTTTGTGCATTTACAATATTCATTGATTTTTGCCATTGAAAAACGTCCAGAAATGTTTGAAGCTACTGACTGAATGAAAGGAGCTGGCATTTCACTCTCTTTGAATCTTCTTTATCATGCTAGGATTAGCAGGAAAAAGCAAAAAATTTCAGAATTGCACCTTGCAATGCGGAGATATTACTGTTTGTGCATTTACAATATTCATTGATTTTTGCCATTGAAAAACGTCCAGAAATGTTTGAAGCTACTGACTGAATGAAAGGAGCTGGCATCTCACTCTCTTTGAATCTTCTTTATCATGCTAGGATTAGCAGGAAAAAGCAAAAAATTTCAGAATTGCACCTTGCAATGCGGAGAAATTACTGTTTGTGCATTTACAATATTCATTGATTTTTGCCATTGAAAAACATCATGTTATTCATATACCAGAAATGTTTGAAGCTACTGACTGAATGAAAAGAGCTGGCATCTCACTCTCTTTGAATCTTCTTTATCATGCTAGGATTAGCAGGAAAAAGCAAAAAATTTCAGAATTGCACATTGCAATGCCGAGATATTACTATTTGTGCATTTACAATATTCATTGAATTTTGCCATTGAAAAACGTCCAGAAATGTTTGAAGCTACTGACTGAATGAAAGGAGCTGGCATTTCACTCTCTTTGAATCTTCTTTATCATGCTAGGATTAGCAGGAAAAAGCAAAAAATTTCAGAATTGCACCTTGCAATGCGGAGAAATTACTGTTTGTGCATTTACAATATTCATTGATTTTTGCCATTGAAAAACATCATGTTATTCATATACCAGAAATGTTTGAAGCTACTGACTGAATGAAAAGAGCTGGCATCTCACTCTCTTTGAATCTTTTTTATCATGCTAAGAGGAGCAGGAAAAAGCAAAAAATTACAGAATTGCACCTTGCAATGTGGAGATATTACTGTTTGTGCATTTACAATATTCATTGATTTTTGCCATTGAAAAACGTCCAGAAATGTTTGAAGCTACTGACTGAATGAAAGGAGCTGGCATTTCACTCTCTTTGAATCTTCTTTATCATGCTAGGATTAGCAGGAAAAAGCAAAAAATTTCAGAATTGCACCTTGCAATGCGGAGAAATTACTGTTTGTGCATTTACAATATTCATTGATTTTTGCCATTGAAAAACATCATGTTATTCATATACCAGAAATGTTTGAAGCTACCGACTGAATGAAAAGAGCTGGCATCTCACTCTCTTTGAATCTTCTTTATCATGCTAGGATTAGCAGGAAAAAGCAAAAAATTTCAGAATTGCACATTGCAATGCGGAGATATTACTGTTTGTGCATTTACAATATTCATTGATTTTTGCCATTTAAAAATGTCCAGAAATGTTTGAAGCTACTGACTGAATGAAAGGAGCTGGCATCTCACTCTCTTTGAATCTTCTTTATCATGCTAGGATTAGCAGGAAAAAGCAAAAAATTTCAGAATTGCACCTTGCAATGCGGAGATATTACTGTTTGTGCATTTACAATATTCATTGATTTTTGCCATTGAAAAACGTCCAGAAATGTTTGAAGCTACTGACTGAATGAAAGGAGCTGGCATCTCACTCTCTTTGAATCTTCTTTATCATGCTAGGATTAGCAGGAAAAAGCAAAAAATTTCAGAATTGCACCTTGCAATGCGGAGAAATTACTGTTTGTGCATTTACAATATTCATTGATTTTTGCCATTGAAAAACATCATGTTATTCATATACCAGAAATGTTTGAAGCTACTGACTGAATGAAAAGAGCTGGCATCTCACTCTCTTTGAATCTTCTTTATCATGCTAGGATTAGCAGGAAAAAGCAAAAAATTTCAGAATTGCACATTGCAATGCGGAGATATTACTGTTTGTGCATTTACAATATTCATTGATTTTTGCCATTGAAAAACGTCCAGAAATGTTTGAAGCTACTGACTGAATGAAAGGAGCTGGCATTTCACTCTCTTTGAATCTTCTTTATCATGCTAGGATTAGCAGGAAAAAGCAAAAAATTTCAGAATTGCACCTTGCAATGCGGAGATATTACTGTTTGTGCATTTACAATATTCATTGATTTTTGCCATTGAAAAACGTCCAGAAATGTTTGAAGCTACTGACTGAATGAAAGGAGCTGGCATCTCACTCTCTTTGAATCTTCTTTATCATGCTAGGATTAGCAGGAAAAAGCAAAAAATTTCAGAATTGCACCTTGCAATGCGGAGATATTACTGTTTGTGCATTTACAATATTCATTGATTTTTGCCATTGAAAAACGTCCAGAAATGTTTGAAGCTACTGACTGAATGAAAGGAGCTGGCATCTCACTCTCCTTGAATCTTCTTTATCATGCTAGGATTAGCAGGAAAAAGCAAAAAATTTCAGAATTGCACCTTGCAATGCGGAGAAATTACTGTTTGTGCATTTACAATATTCATTGATTTTTGCCATTGAAAAACATCATGTTATTCATATACCAGAAATGTTTGAAGCTACTGACTGAATGAAAAGAGCTGGCATCTCACTCTCTTTGAATCTTCTTTATCATGCTAAGAGGAGCAGGAAAAAGCAAAAAATTTCAGAATTTCACCTTGCAATGTGGAGATATTACTGTTTGTGCATTTACAATATTCATTGATTTTTGCCATTGAAAAACGTCCAGAAATGTTTGAAGCTACTGACTGAATGAAAGGAGCTGGCATCTCACTCTCTTTGAATCTTCTTTATCATGCTAGGATTAGCAGGAAAAAGCAAAAAATTTCAGAATTGCACCTTGCAATGCGGAGAAATTACTGTTTGTGCATTTACAATATTCATTGATTTTTGCCATTGAAAAACATCATGTTATTCATATACCAGAAATGTTTGAAGCTACTGACTGAATGAAAAGAGCTGGCATCTCACTCTCTTTGAATCTTCTTTATCATGCTAGGATTAGCAGGAAAAAGCAAAAAATTTCAGAATTGCACATTGCAATGCGGAGATATTACTGTTTGTGCATTTACAATATTCATTGATTTTTGCCATTGAAAAACATCATGTTATTCATATACCAGAAATGTTTGAAGCTACTGACTGAATGAAAAGAGCTGGCATCTCACTCTCTTTGAATCTTCTTTATCATGCCAGGATTAGCAGGAAAAAGCAAAAAATTTCAGAATTGCACCTTGCAATGTGGAGATATTACTGTTTGTGCATTTACAATATTCATTGATTTTTGCCATTGAAAAACGTCCAGAAATGTTTGAAGCTACTGACTGAATGAAAAGAGCTGGCATCTCACTCTCTTTGAATCTTCTTTATCATGCTAGGATTAGCAGGAAAAGCAAAAAATTTCAGAATTGCACCTTGCAATGCGGAGAAATTACTGTTTGTGCATTTACAATATTCATTGATTTTTGCCATTGAAAAACATCATGTTATTCATATACCAGAAATGTTTGAAGCTACTGACTGAATGAAAAGAGCTGGCATCTCACTCTCTTTGAATCTTCTTTATCATGCTAAGAGGAGCAGGAAAAAGCAAAAAATTTCAGAATTGCACGTTGCAATGTGGAGATATTACTGTTTGTGCATTAACAATATTCATTGATTTTTGCCATTGAAAAACGTCCAGAAATGTTTGAAGCTACTGACTGAATGAAAGGAGCTGGCATCTCACTCTCTTTGAATCTTCTTTATCATGCTAGGATTAGCAGGAAAAAGCAAAAAATTTCAGAATTGCACCTTGCAATGCGGAGAAATTACTGTTTGTGCACTTACAATATTCATTGATTTTTGCCATTGAAAAACATCATGTTATTCATATACCAGAAATGTTTGAAGCTACTGACTGAATGAAAAGAGCTGGCATCTCACTCTCTTTGAATCTTCTTTATCATGCTAAGAGGAGAAGGAAAAAGCAAAAAATTTCAGAATTTCACCTTGCAATGTGGAGATATTACTGTTTGTGCATTTACAATATTCATTGATTTTTGCCATTGAAAAACGTCCAGAAATGTTTGGAGCTACTGACTGAATGAAAGGAGCTGGCATTTCACTCTCTTTGAATCTTCTTTATCATGCTAGGATTAGCAGGAAAAAGCAAAAAATTTCAGAATTGCACCTTGCAATGCGGAGATATTACTGTTTGTGCATTTACAATATTCATTGATTTTTGCCATTGAAAAACGTCCAGAAATGTTTGAAGCTACTGACTGAATGAAAGGAGCTGGCATCTCACTCTCTTTGAATCTTCTTTATCATGCTAGGATTAGCAGGAAAAAGCAAAAAATTTCAGAATTGCACCTTGCAATGCGGAGAAATTACTGTTTGTGCATTTACAATATTCATTGATTTTTGCCATTGAAAAACATCATGTTATTCATATACCAGAAATGTTTGAAGCTACTGACTGAATGAAAAGAGCTGGCATCTCACTCTCTTTGAATCTTCTTTATCATGCTAGGATTAGCAGGAAAAAGCAAAAAATTTCAGAATTGCACATTGCAATGCCGAGATATTACTGTTTGTGCATTTACAATATTCATTGATTTTTGCCATTGAAAAACGTCCAGAAATGTTTGAAGCTACTGACTGAATGAAAGGAGCTGGCATTTCACTCTCTTTGAATCTTCTTTATCATGCTAGGATTAGCAGGAAAAAGCAAAAAATTTCAGAATTGCACCTTGCAATGCGGAGATATTACTGTTTGTGCATTTACAATATTCATTGATTTTTGCCATTGAAAAACGTCCAGAAATGTTTGAAGCTACTGACTGAATGAAAGGAGCTGGCATCTCACTCTCCTTGAATCTTCTTTATCATGCTAGGATTAGCAGGAAAAAGCAAAAAATTTCAGAATTGCACCTTGCAATGCGGAGAAATTACTGTTTGTGCATTTACAATATTCATTGATTTTTGCCATTGAAAAACATCATGTTATTCATATACCAGAAATGTTTGAAGCTACTGACTGAATGAAAAGAGCTGGCATCTCACTCTCTTTGAATCTTCTTTATCATGCTAAGAGGAGCAGGAAAAAGCAAAAAATGTCAGAATTTCACCTTGCAATGTGGAGATATTACTGTTTGTGCATTTACAATATTCATTGATTTTTGCCATTGAAAAACGTCCAGAAATGTTTGAAGCTACTGACTGAATGAAAGGAGCTGGCATCTCACTCTCTTTGAATCTTCTTTATCATGCTAGGATTAGCAGGAAAAAGCAAAAAATTTCAGAATTGCACCTTGCAATGCGGAGAAATTACTGTTTGTGCATTTACAATATTCATTGATTTTTGCCATTGAAAAACATCATGTTATTCATATACCAGAAATGTTTGAAGCTACTGACTGAATGAAAAGAGCTGGCATCTCACTCTCTTTGAATCTTCTTTATCATGCTAGGATTAGCAGGAAAAAGCAAAAAATTTCAGAATTGCACACTGCAATGCGGAGATATTACTGTTTGTGCATTTACAATATTCATTGATTTTTGCCATTGAAAAACATCATGTTATTCATATACCAGAAATGTTTGAAGCTACTGACTGAATGAAAAGAGCTGGCATCTCACTCTCTTTGAATCTTCTTTATCATGCCAGGATTAGCAGGAAAAAGCAAAAAATTTCAGAATTGCACCTTGCAATGTGGAGATATTACTGTTTGTGCATTTACAATATTCATTGATTTTTGCCATTGAAAAACGTCCAGAAATGTTTGAAGCTACTGACTGAATGAAAAGAGCTGGCATCTCACTCTCTTTGAATCTTCTTTATCATGCTAGGATTAGCAGGAAAAGCAAAAAATTTCAGAATTGCACCTTGCAATGCGGAGAAATTACTGTTTGTGCATTTACAATATTCATTGATTTTTGCCATTGAAAAACATCATGTTATTCATATACCAGAAATGTTTGAAGCTACTGACTGAATGAAAAGAGCTGGCATCTCACTCTCTTTGAATCTTCTTTATCATGCTAAGAGGAGCAGGAAAAAGCAAAAAATTTCAGAATTGCACGTTGCAATGTGGAGATATTACTGTTTGTGCATTAACAATATTCATTGATTTTTGCCATTGAAAAACGTCCAGAAATGTTTGAAGCTACTGACTGAATGAAAGGAGCTGGCATCTCACTCTCTTTGAATCTTCTTTATCATGCTAGGATTAGCAGGAAAAAGCAAAAAATTTCAGAATTGCACCTTGCAATGCGGAGAAATTACTGTTTGTGCATTTACAATATTCATTGATTTTTGCCATTGAAAAACATCATGTTATTCATATACCAGAAATGTTTGAAGCTACTGACTGAATGAAAAGAGCTGGCATCTCACTCTCTTTGAATCTTCTTTATCATGCTAAGAGGAGCAGGAAAAAGCAAAAAATTTCAGAATTTCACCTTGCAATGTGGAGATATTACTGTTTGTGCATTTACAATATTCATTGATTTTTGCCATTGAAAAACGTCCAGAAATGTTTGAAGCTACTGACTGAATGAAAGGAGCTGGTATCTCACTCTCTTTGAATCTTCTTTATCATGCTAGGATTAGCAGGAAAAAGCAAAAAATTTCAGAATTGCACCTTGCAATGCGGAGAAATTACTGTTTGTGCATTTACAATATTCATTGATTTTTGCCATTGAAAAACATCATGTTATTCATATACCAGAAATGTTTGAAGCTACTGACTGAATGAAAAGAGCTGGCATCTCACTCTCTTTGAATCTTCTTTATCATGCTAGGATTAGCAGGAAAAAGCAAAAAATTTCAGAATTGCACATTGCAATGCGGAGATATTACTGTTTGTGCATTTACAATATTCATTGATATTTGCCATTGAAAAATGTCCAGAAATGTTTGAAGCTACTGACTGAATGAAAGGAGCTGGCATCTCACTCTCTTTGAATCTTCTTTATCATGCTAGGATTAGCAGGAAAAAGCAAAAAATTTCAGAATTGCACCTTGCAATGCGGAGATATTACTGTTTGTGCATTTACAATATTCATTGATTTTTGCCATTGAAAAACGTCCAGAAATGTTTGAAGCTACTGACTGAATGAAAGGAGCTGGCATCTCACTCTCTTTGAATCTTCTTTATCATGCTAGGATTAGCAGGAAAAAGCAAAAAATTTCAGAATTGCACCTTGCAGTGCGGAGAAATTACTGTTTGTGCATTTGCAATATTCATTGATTTTTGCCATTGAAAAACATCATGTTATTCATATACCAGAAATGTTTGAAGCTACTGACTGAATGAAAAGAGCTGGCATCTCACTCTCTTTGAATCTTCTTTATCATGCTAGGATTAGCAGGAAAAAGCAAAAAATTTCAGAATTGCACATTGCAATGCGGAGATATTACTGTTTGTGCATTTACAATATTCATTGATTTTTGCCATTGAAAAACGTCCAGAAATGTTTGAAGCTACTGACTGAATGAAAGGAGCTGGCATTTCACTCTCTTTGAATCTTCTTTATCATGCTAGGATTAGCAGGAAAAAGCAAAAAATTTCAGAATTGCACCTTGCAATGCTGAGATATTACTGTTTGTGCATTTACAATATTCATTGATTTTTGCCATTGAAAAACGTCCAGAAATGTTTGAAGCTACTGACTGAATGAAAGGAGCTGGCAACTCACTCTCTTTGAATCTTCTTTATCATGCTAGGATTAGCAGGAAAAAGCAAAAAATTTCAGAATTGCACCTTGCAATGCGGAGAAATTACTGTTTGTGCATTTACAATATTCATTGATTTTTGCCATTGAAAAACATCATGTTATTCATATACCAGAAATGTTTGAAGCTACTGACTGAATGAAAAGAGCTGGCATCTCTCTCTCTTTGAATCTTCTTTATCATGCTAAGAGGAGCAGGAAAAAGCAAAAAATTTCAGAATTGCACGTTGCAATGTGGAGATATTACTGTTTGTGCATTTACAATATTCATTGATTCTTGCCATTGAAAAACATCTAGAAATGTTTGAAGCTACTGACTGAATGAAAGGAGCTGGCATCTCACTCTCTTTGAATCTTCTTTATCATGCTAGGAGTAGCAGGAAAAAGCAAAAAATTTCAGAATTGCACCTTGCAATGCGGAGAAATTACTGTTTGTGCATTTACAATATTCATTGATTTTTGCCATTGAAAAACATCATGTTATTCATATACCAGAAATGTTTGAAGCTACTGACTGAATGAAAAGAGCTGGCATCTCACTCTCTTTGAATCTTCTTTATCATGCTAAGAGGAGCAGGAAAAAGCAAAAAATTTAAGAATTGCACCTTGCAATGTGGAGATATTACTGTTTGTGCATTTACAATATTCATTGATTTTTGCCATTGAAAAACGTCCAGAAATGTTTGAAGCTACTGACTGAATGAAAGGAGCTGGCATCTCACTCTCTTTGAATCTTCTTTATCATGCTAGGATTAGCAGGAAAAAGCAAAATATTTCAGAATTGCACCTTGCAATGCGGAGAAATTACTGTTTGTGCATTTACAATATTCATTGATTTTTGCCATTGAAAAACATCATGTTATTCATATACCAGAAATGTTTGAAGCTACTGACTGAATGAAAAGAGCTGGCATCTCACTCTCTTTGAATCTTCTTTATCATGCCAGGATTAGCAGGAAAAAGCAAAAAATTTCAGAATTGCACCTTGCAATGTGGAGATATTACTGTTTGTGCATTTACAATATTCATTGATTTTTGCCATTGAAAAACGTCCAGAAATGTTTGAAGCTACTGACTGAATGAAAGGAGCTGGCATCTCACTCTCTTTGAATCTTCTTTATCATGCTAGGATTAGCAGGAAAAAGCAAAAAATTTCAGAATTGCACCTTGCAATGCGGAGAAATTACTGTTTGTGCATTTACAATATTCATTGATTTTTGCCATTGAAAAACATCATGTTATTCATATACCAGAAATGTTTGAAGCTACTGACTGAATGAAAAGAGCTGGCATCTCACTCTCTTTGAATCTTCTTTATCATGCTAAGAGGAGCAGGAAGAAGCAAAAAATTTCAGAATTGCACCTTGCAATGTGGAGATATTACTGTTTGTGCATTTACAATATTCATTGATTTTTGCCATTGAAAAACGTCCAGAAATTTTTGAAGCTACTGACTGAATGAAAGGAGCTGGCATCTCACTCTCTTTGAATCTTCTTTATCATGCTAGGATTAGCAGGAAAAAGCAAAAAATTTCAGAATTGCACCTTGCAATGCGGAGAAATTACTGTTTGTGCATTTACAATATTCATTGATTTTTGCCATTGAAAAACATCATGTTATTCATATACCAGAAATGTTTGAAGCTACTGACTGAATGAAAAGAGCTGGCATCTCACTCTCTTTGAATCTTCTTTATCATGCTAAGAGGAGCAGGAAAAAGCAAAAAATTTAAGAAATGCACCTTGCAATGTGGAGATATTACTGTTTGTGCATTTACAATATTCATTGATTTTTGCCATTGAAAAACGTCCAGAAATGTTTGAAGCTACTGACTGAATGAAAGGAGCTGGCATCTCACTCTCTTTGAATCTTCTTTATCATGCTAGGATTAGCAGGAAAAAGCAAAAAATTTCAGAATTGCACCTTGCAATGCGGAGAAATTACTGTTTGTGCATTTACAATATTCATTGATTTTTGCCATTGAAAAACATCATGTTATTCATATACCAGAAATGTTTGAAGCTACTGACTGAATGAAAAGAGCTGGCATCTCACTCTCTTTGAATCTTCTTTATCATGCCAGGATTAGCAGGAAAAAGCAAAAAATTTCAGAATTGCACCTTGCAATGTGTAGATATTACTGTTTTTGCATTTACAATATTCATTGATTTTTGCCATTGAAAAACGTCCAGAAATGTTTGAAGCTACTGACTGAATGAAAGGAGCTGGCATCTCACTCTCTTTGAATCTTCTTTATCATGCTAGGATTAGCAGGAAAAAGCAAAAAATTTCAGAATTGCACCTTGCAATGCGGAGAAATTACTGTTTGTGCATTTACAATATTCATTGATTTTTGCCATTGAAAAACATCATGTTATTCATATAACAGAAATGTTTGAAGCTACTGACTGAATGAAAAGAGCTGGCATCTCACTCTCTTTGAATCTTCTTTATCATGCCAGGATTAGCAGGAAAAAGCAAAAAATTTCAGAATTGCACCTTGCAATGTGGAGATATTACTGTTTGTGCATTTACAATATTCATTGATTTTTGCCATTGAAAAACGTCCAGAAATGTTTGAAGCTACTGACTGAATGAAAGGAGCTGGCATCTCACTCTCTTTGAATCTTCTTTATCATGCTAGGATTAGCAGGAAAAAGCAAAAAATTTCAGAATTGCACCTTGCAATGCGGAGAAATTACTGTTTGTGCATTTACAATATTCATTGATTTTTGCCATTGAAAAACATCATGTTATTCATATACCAGAAATGTTTGAAGCTACTGACTGAATGAAAAGAGCTGTCATCTCACTCTCTTTGAATCTTCTTTATCATGCTAAGAGGAGCAGGAAGAAGCAAAAAATTTCAGAATTGCACCTTGCAATGTGGAGATATTACTGTTTGTGCATTTACAATATTCATTGATTTTTGCCATTGAAAAACGTCCAGAAATGTTTGAAGCTACTGACTGAATGAAAGGAGCTGGCATCTCACTCTCTTTGAATCTTCTTTATCATGCTAGGATTAGCAGGAAAAAGCAAAAAATTTCAGAATTGCACCTTGCAATGCGGAGAAATTACTGTTTGTGCATTTACAATATTCATTGATTTTTGCCATTGAAAAACATCATGTTATTCATATACCAGAAATGTTTGAAGCTACTGACTGAATGAAAAGAGCTGGCATCTCACTCTCTTTGAATCTTCTTTATCATGCTAAGAGGAGCAGGAAAAAGCAAAAAATTTAAGAAATGCACCTTGCAATGTGGAGATATTACTGTTTGTGCATTTACAATATTCATTGATTTTTGCCATTGAAAAACGTCCAGAAATGTTTGAAGCTACTGACTGAATGAAAGGAGCTGGCATCTCACTCTCTTTGAATCTTCTTTATCATGCTAGGATTAGCAGGAAAAAGCAAAAAATTTCAGAATTGCACCTTGCAATGCGGAGAAATTACTGTTTGTGCATTTACAATATTCATTGATTTTTGCCATTGAAAAACATCATGTTATTCATATACCAGAAATGTTTGAAGCTACTGACTGAATGAAAAGAGCTGGCATCTCACTCTCTTTGAATCTTCTTTATCATGCCAGGATTAGCAGGAAAAAGCAAAAAATTTCAGAATTGCACCTTGCAATGTGTAGATATTACTGTTTTTGCATTTACAATATTCATTGATTTTTGCCATTGAAAAACGTCCAGAAATGTTTGAAGCTACTGACTGAATGAAAGGAGCTGGCATCTCACTCTCTTTGAATCTTCTTTATCATGCTAGGATTAGCAGGAAAAAGCAAAAAATTTCAGAATTGCACCTTGCAATGCGGAGAAATTACTGTTTGTGCATTTACAATATTCATTGATTTTTGCCATTGAAAAACATCATGTTATTCATATACCAGAAATGTTTGAAGCTACTGACTGAATGAAAGGAGCTGGCATCTCACTCTCTTTGAATCTTCTTTATCATGCTAGGATTAGCAGGAAAAAGCAAAAAATTTCAGAATTGCACCTTGCAATGTGGAGTTATTACTGTTTGTGCATTTACAATATTCATTGATTTTTGCCATTGAAAAATGTCCAGAAATGTTTGAAGCTACTGACTGAATGAAAGGAGCTGGAATCTCACTCTCTTTGAATCTTCTTTATCATGCTAGGATTAGCAGGAAAAAGCAAAAAATTTCAGAATTGCACCTTGCAATGTGGAGATATTACTGTTTGTGCATTTACAATATTCATTGATTTTTGCCATTGAAAAACATCATGTTGTTCATATACCAGAAATGTTTGAAGCTACTGACTGAATGAAAATAGCTGGCATCTCACTCTCTTTGAATCTTCTTTATCATGCTAAGAGGAGCAGGAAAAAGTAAAAAATTTCAGAATTGCACCTTGCAATGTGGAGATATTACTGTTTGTGCATTTACAATATTCATTGATTTTTGCCATTGAAAAACGTCCAGAAATGTTTGAAGCTACTGACTGAATGAAAGGAGCTGGCATCTCACCCTCTTTGAATCTTCTTTATCATGCGAGGATTAGCAGGAAAAAGCAAAAAAATTCAGAATTGCACCTTGCAATGCGGAGAAATTATTGTTTGTGCATTTACAATATTCATTGATTTTTGCCATTGAAAAACATCATGTTATTCATATACCAGAAATGTTTGAAGCTACTGACTGAATGAAAAGAGCTGGCATCTCACTCTCTTTGAATCTTCTTTATCATGCTAAGAGGAGCAGGAAAAAGCAAAAAATTTCAGAATTGCACCTTGCAATGTGGAGATATTACTGTTTGTGCATTTACAATATTCATTGATTTTTGCCATTGAAAAACGTCCAGAAATGTTTGAAGCTACTGACTGAATGAAAGGAGCTGGCATCTCACTCTCTTTGAATCTTCTTTATCATGCTAGGATTAGCAGGAAAAAGCAAAAAATTTCAGAATTGCACCTTGCAATGCGGAGAAATTACTGTTTGTGCATTTACAATATTCATTGATTTTTGCCATTGAAAAACATCATGTTATTCATATACCAGAAATGTTTGAAGCTACTGACTGAATGAAAAGAGCTGGCATCTCACTCTCTTTGAATCTTCTTTATCATGCTAAGAGGAGCAGGAAAAAGCAAAAAATTTCAGAATTGCACCTTGCAATGTGGAGATATTACTGTTTGTGCATTTACAATATTCATTTATTTTTGCCATTGAAAAACGTCCAGAAATGTTTGAAGCTACTGACTGAATGAAAGGAGCTGGCATCTCACTCTCTTTGAATCTTCTTTATCATGCTAGGATTAGCAGGAAAAAGCAAAAAATTTCAGAATTGCACCTTGCAATGCGGAGAAATTACTGTTTGTGCATTTACAATATTCATTGATTTTTGACATTGAAAAACATCATGTTATTCATATACCAGAAATGTTTGAAGCTACTGACAGAATGAAAAGAGCTGGCATCTCACTCTCTTTGAATCTTCTTTATCATGCTAAGAGGAGCAGGAAAAAGCAAAAAATTTCAGAATTGCACCTTGCAATGTGGAGATATTACTGTTTGTGCATTTACAATTTTCATTGATTTTTGCCATTGAAAAACGTCCAGAAATGTTTGAAGCTACTGACTGAATGAAAGGAGCTGGCATCTCACTCTCTTTGAATCTTCTTTATCATGCTAGGATTAGCAGGAAAAAGCAAAAAATTTCAGAATTGCACCTTGCAATGCGGAGAAATTACTGTTTGTGCATTTACAATATTCATTGATTTTTGCCATTGAAAAACATCATGTTATTCATATACCAGAAATGTTTGAAGCTACTGACTGAATGAAAAGAGCTGGCATCTCACTCTCTTTGAATCTTCTTTATCATGCTAAGAGGAGCAGGAAAAAGCAAAAAATTTCAGAATTGCACCTTGCAATGTGGAGATATTACTGTTTGTGCATTTACAATATTCATTTATTTTTGCCATTGAAAAACGTCCAGAAATGTTTGAAGCTACTGACTGAATGAAAGGAGCTGGCATCTCACTCTCTTTGAATCTTCTTTATCATGCTAGGATTAGCAGGAAAAAGCAAAAAATTTCAGAATTGCACCTTGCAATGCGGAGAAATTACTGTTTGTGCATTTACAATATTCATTGATTTTTGACATTGAAAAACATCATGTTATTCATATACCAGAAATGTTTGAAGCTACTGACAGAATGAAAAGAGCTGGCATCTCACTCTCTTTGAATCTTCTTTATCATGCTAAGAGGAGCAGGAAAAAGCAAAAAATTTCAGAATTGCACCTTGCAATGTGGAGATATTACTGTTTGTGCATTTAGAATATTCATTGATTTTTGCCATTGAAAAACGTCCAGAAATGTTTGAAGCTACTGACTGAATGAAAGGAGCTGGCATCTCACTCTCTTTGAATCTTCTTTATCATGCTAGGTTTAGCAGGAAAAAGCAAAAAATTTCAGAATTGCACCTTGCAATGCGGAGAAATTACTGTTTGTGCATTTACAATATTCATTGATTTTTGCCATTGAAAAACATCATGTTATTCATATACCAGAAATGTTTGAAGCTACTGACTGAATGAAAAGAGCTGGCATCTCACTCTCTTTGAATCTTCTTTATCATGCCAGGATTAGCAGGAAAAAGCAAAAAATTTCAGAATTGCACCTTGCAATGTGGAGATATTACTGTTTGTGCATTTACAATATTCATTGATTTTTGCCATTGAAAAACGTCCAGAAATGTTTGAAGCTACTGACTGAATGAAAGGAGCTGGCATCTCACTCTCTTTGAATCTTCTTTATCATGCTAGGATTAGCAGGAAAAAGCAAAAAATTTCAGAATTGCACCTTGCAATGCGGAGAAATTACTGTTTGTGCATTTACAATATTCATTGATTTTTGCCATTGAAAAACATCATGTTATTCATATAGCAGAAATGTTTGAAGCTACTGACTGAATGAAAAGAGCTGGCATCTCACTCTCTTTGAATATTCTTTATCATGCTAAGAGGAGCAGGAAAAAGCAAAAAATTTCAGAATTGCACGTTGCAATGTGGAGATATTACTGTTTGTGCATTTACAATATTCATTGATTTTTGCCATTGAAAAACGTCCAGAAATGTTTGAAGCTACTGACTGAATGAAAGGAGCTGGCATCTCACTCTCTTTGAATCTTCTTTATCATGCTAGGATTAGCAGGAAAAAGCAAAAAATTTCAGAATTGCACCTTGCAATGCGGAGAAATTACTGTTTGTGCATTTACAATATTCATTGATTTTTGCCATTGAAAAATGTCCAGAAATGTTTGAAGCTACTGACTGAATGAAAGGAGCTGGAATCTCACTCTCTTTGAATCTTCTTTATCATGCTAGGATTAGCAGGAAAAAGCAAAAAATTTCAGAATTGCACCTTGCAATGTGGAGATATTACTGTTTGTGCATTTACAATATTCATTGATTTTTGCCATTGAAAAACATCATGTTGTTCATATACCAGAAATGTTTGAAGCTACTGACTGAATGAAAATAGCTGGCATCTCACTCTCTTTGAATCTTCTTTATCATGCTAAGAGGAGCAGGAAAAAGTAAAAAATTTCAGAATTGCACCTTGCAATGTGGAGATATTACTGTTTGTGCATTTACAATATTCATTGATTTTTGCCATTGAAAAACGTCCAGAAATGTTTGAAGCTACTGACTGAATGAAAGGAGCTGGCATCTCACCCTCTTTGAATCTTCTTTATCATGCGAGGATTAGCAGGAAAAAGCAAAAAAATTCAGAATTGCACCTTGCAATGCGGAGAAATTATTGTTTGTGCATTTACAATATTCATTGATTTTTGCCATTGAAAAACATCATGTTATTCATATACCAGAAATGTTTGAAGCTACTGACTGAATGAAAAGAGCTGGCATCTCACTCTCTTTGAATCTTCTTTATCATGCTAAGAGGAGCAGGAAAAAGCAAAAAATTTCAGAATTGCACCTTGCAATGTGGAGATATTACTGTTTGTGCATTTACAATATTCATTGATTTTTGCCATTGAAAAACGTCCAGAAATGTTTGAAGCTACTGACTGAATGAAAGGAGCTGGCATCTCACTCTCTTTGAATCTTCTTTATCATGCTAGGATTAGCAGGAAAAAGCAAAAAATTTCAGAATTGCACCTTGCAATGCGGAGAAATTACTGTTTGTGCATTTACAATATTCATTGATTTTTGCCATTGAAAAACATCATGTTATTCATATACCAGAAATGTTTGAAGCTACTGACTGAATGAAAAGAGCTGGCATCTCACTCTCTTTGAATCTTCTTTATCATGCTAAGAGGAGCAGGAAAAAGCAAAAAATTTCAGAATTGCACCTTGCAATGTGGAGATATTACTGTTTGTGCATTTACAATATTCATTTATTTTTGCCATTGAAAAACGTCCAGAAATGTTTGAAGCTACTGACTGAATGAAAGGAGCTGGCATCTCACTCTCTTTGAATCTTCTTTATCATGCTAGGATTAGCAGGAAAAAGCAAAAAATTTCAGAATTGCACCTTGCAATGCGGAGAAATTACTGTTTGTGCATTTACAATATTCATTGATTTTTGACATTGAAAAACATCATGTTATTCATATACCAGAAATGTTTGAAGCTACTGACAGAATGAAAAGAGCTGGCATCTCACTCTCTTTGAATCTTCTTTATCATGCTAAGAGGAGCAGGAAAAAGCAAAAAATTTCAGAATTGCACCTTGCAATGTGGAGATATTACTGTTTGTGCATTTACAATATTCATTGATTTTTGCCATTGAAAAACGTCCAGAAATGTTTGAAGCTACTGACTGAATGAAAGGAGCTGGCATCTCACTCTCTTTGAATCTTCTTTATCATGCTAGGATTAGCAGGAAAAAGCAAAAAATTTCAGAATTGCACCTTGCAATGCGGAGAAATTACTGTTTGTGCATTTACAATATTCATTGATTTTTGCCATTGAAAAACATCATGTTATTCATATACCAGAAATGTTTGAAGCTACTGACTGAATGAAAAGAGCTGGCATCTCACTCTCTTTGAATCTTCTTTATCATGCTAAGAGGAGCAGGAAAAAGCAAAAAATTTCAGAATTGCACCTTGCAATGTGGAGATATTACTGTTTGTGCATTTACAATATTCATTTATTTTTGCCATTGAAAAACGTCCAGAAATGTTTGAAGCTACTGACTGAATGAAAGGAGCTGGCATCTCACTCTCTTTGAATCTTCTTTATCATGCTAGGATTAGCAGGAAAAAGCAAAAAATTTCAGAATTGCACCTTGCAATGCGGAGAAATTACTGTTTGTGCATTTACAATATTCATTGATTTTTGACATTGAAAAACATCATGTTATTCATATACCAGAAATGTTTGAAGCTACTGACAGAATGAAAAGAGCTGGCATCTCACTCTCTTTGAATCTTCTTTATCATGCTAAGAGGAGCAGGAAAAAGCAAAAAATTTCAGAATTGCACCTTGCAATGTGGAGATATTACTGTTTGTGCATTTAGAATATTCATTGATTTTTGCCATTGAAAAATGTCCAGAAATGTTTGAAGCTACTGACTGAATGAAAGGAGCTGGCATCTCACTCTCTTTGAATCTTCTTTATCATGCTAGGTTTAGCAGGAAAAAGCAAAAAATTTCAGAATTGCACCTTGCAATGCGGAGAAATTACTGTTTGTGCATTTACAATATTCATTGATTTTTGCCATTGAAAAACATCATGTTATTCATATACCAGAAATGTTTGAAGCTACTGACTGAATGAAAAGAGCTGGCATCTCACTCTCTTTGAATCTTCTTTATCATGCCAGGATTAGCAGGAAAAAGCAAAAAATTTCAGAATTGCACCTTGCAATGTGGAGATATTACTGTTTGTGCATTTACAATATTCATTGATTTTTGCCATTGAAAAACGTCCAGAAATGTTTGAAGCTACTGACTGAATGAAAGGAGCTGGCATCTCACTCTCGTTGAATCTTCTTTATCATGCTAGGATTAGCAGGAAAAAGCAAAAAATTTCAGAATTGCACCTTGCAACGCGGAGAAATTACTGTTTGTGCATTTACAATATTCATTGATTTTTGCCATTGAAAAACATCATGTTATTCATATACCAGAAATGTTTGAAGCTACTGACTGAATGAAAAGAGCTGGCATCTCACTCTCTTTGAATCTTCTTTATCATGCTAAGAGGAGCAGGAAAAAGCAAAAAATTTCAGAATTGCACGTTGCAATGTGGAGATATTACTGTTTGTGCATTTACAATATTCATTGATTTTTGCCATTGAAAAACGTCCAGAAATGTTTGAAGCTACTGACTGAATGAAAGGAGCTGGCATCTCACTCTCTTTGAATCTTCTTTATCATGCTAGGATTAGCAGGAAAAAGCAAAAAATTTCAGAATTGCACCTTGCAATGCGGAGAAATTACTGTTTGTGCATTTACAATATTCATTGATTTTTGCCATTGAAAAACATCATGTTATTCATATACCAGAAATGTTTGCAGCTACTGACTGAATGAAAAGAGCTGGCATCTCACTCTCTTTGAATCTTCTTTATCATGCTAGGATTAGCAGGAAAAAGCAAAAAATTTCAGAATTGCACATTGCAATGCGGAGATATTACTGTTTGTGCATTTACAATATTCATTGATTTTTGCCATTGAAAAACGTCCAGAAATGTTTGAAGCTACTGACTGAATGAAAGGAGCTGGAATCTCACTCTCTTTGAATCTTCTTTATCATGCTAGGATTAGCAGGAAAAAGCAAAACATTTCAGAATTGCACCTTGCAATGCGGAGATATTACTGTTTGTGCATTTACAATATTCATTGATTTTTGCCATTGAAAAACGTCCAGAAATGTTTGAAGCTACTGACTGAATGAAAGGAGCTGGCATCTCACTCTCTTTGAATCTTCTTTATCATGCTAGGATTAGCAGGAAAAAGCAAAAAATTTCAGAATTGCACCTTGCAATGCAGAGAAATTACTGTTTGTGCATTTACAATATTCATTGATTTTTGCCATTGAAAAACATCATGTTATTCATATACCAGAAATGTTTGAAGCTACTGACTGAATGAAAAGAGCTGGCATCTCACTCTCTTTGAATCTTCTTTATCATGCTAAGAGGAGCAGGAAAAAGCAAAAAATTTCAGAATTGCACGTTGCAATGTGGAGATATTACTGTTTGTGCATTTACAATATTCATTGATTTTTGCCATTGAAAAACGTCCAGAAATGTTTGAAGCTACTGACTGAATGAAAGGAGCTGGCATCTTACTCTCTTTGAATCTTCTTTATCATGCTAGGATTAGCAGGAAAAAGCAAAAAATATCAGAATTGCACCGTGCAATGCGGAGAAATTACTGTTTGTGCATTTACAATATTCATTGATTTTTGCCATTGAAAAACATCATGTTATTCATATACCAGAAATGTTTGAAGCTACTGACTGAATGAAAAGAGCTGGCATCTCACTCTCTTTGAATCTTCTTTATCATGCTAAGAGGAGCAGGAAAAAGCAAAAAATTTCAGAATTGCACGTTGCAATGTGGAGATATTACTGTTTGTGCATTTGTAATATTCATTGATTTTTGCCATTGAAAAACGTCCAGAAATGTTTGAAGCTACTGACTGAATGAAAGGAGCTGGCATCTCACTCTCTTTGAATCTTTATCATGCTAGGATTAGCAGGAAAAAGCAAAAAATTTCAGAATTGCACCTTGCAATGCGGAGAAATTACTGTTTGTGCATTTACAATATTCTCTGATTTTTGCCATTGAAAAACATCATGTTATTCATATACCAGAAATGTTTGAAGCTACTGACTGAATGAAAAGAGCTGGCATCTCACTCTCTTTGAATCTTCTTTATCATGCTAAGAGGAGCAGGAAAAAGCAAAAAATTTCAGAATTGCACATTGCAATGTGGAGATATTACTGTTTGTGCATTTACAATATTCATTGATTTTTGCCATTGAAAAACGTCCAGAAATGTTTGAAGCTACTGACTGAATGAAAGGAGCTGGCATCTCCCTCTCTTTGAATCTTCTTTATCATGCTAGGATTAGCAGGAAAAAGCAAAAAATTTCAGAATTGCACCGTGCAATGCGGAGAAATTACTGTTTGTGCATTTACAATATTCATTGATTTTTGCCATTGAAAAACATCATGTTATTCATATACCAGAAATGTTTGAAGCTACTGACTGAATGAAAAGAGCTGGCATCTCACTCTCTTTGAATCTTCTTTATCATGCTAAGAGGAGCAGGAAAAAGCAAAAAATTTCAGAATTGCACGTTGCAATGTGGAGAAATTACTGTTTGTGCATTTACAATATTCATTGATTTTTGCCATTGAAAAACATCATGTTATTCATATACCAGAAATGTTTGAAGCTACTGACTGAATGAAAAGAGCTGGCATCTCACTCTCTTTGAATCTTCTTTATCATGCTAAGAGGAGCAGGAAAAAGCAAAAAATTTCAGAATTGCACGTTGCAATGTGGAGATATTACTGTTTGTGCATTTACAATATTCATTGATTTTTGCCATTGAAAAACGTCCAGAAATGTTTGAAGCTACTGACTGAATGAAAGGAGCTGGCATCTCACTCTCTTTGAATCTTCTTTATCATGCTAGGATTAGCAGGAAAAAGCAAAAAATATCAGAATTGCACCGTGCAATGCGGAGAAATTACTGTTTGTGCATTTACAATATTCATTGATTTTTGCCATTGAAAAACATCATGTTATTCATATACCAGAAATGTTTGAAGCTACTGACTGAATGAAAAGAGCTGGCATCTCACTCTCTTTGAATCTTCTTTATCATGCTAAGAGGAGCAGGAAAAAGCAAAAAATTTCAGAATTGCACGTTGCAATGTGGAGATATTACTGTTTGTGCATTTGTAATATTCATTGATTTTTGCCATTGAAAAACGTCCAGAAATGTTTGAAGCTACTGACTGAATGAAAGGAGCTGGCATCTCACTCTCTTTGAATCTTTATCATGCTAGGATTAGCAGGAAAAAGCAAAAAATTTCAGAATTGCACCTTGCAATGCGGAGAAATTACTGTTTGTGCATTTACAATATTCATTGATTTTTGCCATTGAAAAACATCATGTTATTCATATACCAGAAATGTTTGAAGCTACTGACTGAATGAAAAGAGCTGGCATCTCACTCTCTTTGAATCTTCTTTATCATGCTAAGAGGAGCAGGAAAAAGCAAAAAATTTCAGAATTGCACGTTGCAATGTGGAGATATTATTGTTTGTGCATTTACAATATTCATTGATTTTTGCCATTGAAAAACGTCCAGAAATGTTTGAAGCTACTGACTGAATGAAAGGAGCTGGCATCTCCCTCTCTTTGAATCTTCTTTATCATGCTAGGATTAGCAGGAAAAAGCAAAAAATTTCAGAATTGCACCGTGCAATGCGGAGAAATTACTGTTTGTGCATTTACAATATTCATTGATTTTTGCCATTGAAAAACATCATGTTATTCATATACCAGAAATGTTTGAAGCTACTGACTGAATGAAAAGAGCTGGCATCTCACTCTCTTTGAATCTTCTTTATCATGCTAAGAGGAGCAGGAAAAAGCAAAAAATTTCAGAATTGCACGTTGCAATGTGGAGATATTACTGTTTGTGCATTTACAATATTCATTGATTTTTGCCATTGAAAAACGTCCAGAAATGTTTGAAGCTACTGACTGAATGAAAGGAGCTGGCATCTCACTCTCTTTGAATCTTCTTTATCATGCTAGGATTAGCAGGAAAAAGCAAAAAAATTCAGAATTGCACCTTGCAATGCGGAGAAATTACTGTTTGTGCATTTACAATATTCTTTGATTTTTGCCATTGAAAAACATCATGTTATTCATATACCAGAAATGTTTGAAGCTACTGACTGAATGAAAAGAGCTGGCATCTCACTCTCTTTGAATCTTCTTTATCATGCTAAGAGGAGCAGGAAAAAGCAAAAAATTTCAGAATTGCACCTTGCAATGTGGAGATATTACTGTTTGTGCATTTACAATATTCATTGATTTTTGCCATTGAAAAACGTTCAGAAATGTTTGAAGCTACTGACTGAATGAAAGGAGCTGGCATCTCACTCTCTTTGAATCTTCTTTATCATGCTAGGATTAGCAGGAAAAAGCAAAAAATTTCAGAATTGCAACTTGCAATGCGGAGAAATTACTGTTTGTGCATTTACAATATTCATTGATTTTTGCCATTGAAAAACATCATTTTATTCATATACCAGAAATGTTTGAAGCTACTGACTGAATGAAAAGAGCTGGCATCTCACTCTCTTTGAATCTTCTTTATCATGCTAAGAGGAGCAGGAAAAAGCAAAAAATTTCAGAATTGCACCTTGCAATGTGGAGATATTACTGTTTGTGCATTTACAATATTCATTGATTTTTGCCATTGAAAAACGTCCAGAAATGTTTGAAGCTACTGACTGAATGAAAGGAGCTGGCATCTCACTCTCTTTGAATCTTCTTTATCATGCTAGGATTAGCAGGAAAAAGCAAAAAATTTCAGAATTGCACCTTGCAATGCGGAGAAATTACTGTTTGTGCATTTACAATATTCATTGATTTTTGCCATTGAAAAACATCATGTTATTCATATACCAGGAATGTTTGAAGCTACTGACTGAATGAAAAGAGCTGGCATCTCACTCTCTTTGAATCTTCTTTATCATGCTAAGAGGAGCAGGAAAAAGCAAAAAATTTCAGAATTGCACGTTGCAATGTGGAGATATTACTGTTTGTGCATTTACAATATTCATTGATTTTTGCCATTGAAAAACGTACAGAAATGTATGAAGCTACTGACTGAATGAAAGGAGCTGGCATCTCCCTCTCTTTGAATCTTCTTTATCATGCTAGGATTAGCAGGAAAAAGCAAAAAATTTCAGAATTGCACCGTGCAATGCGGAGAAATTACTGTTTGTGCATTTACAATATTCATTGATTTTTGCCATTGAAAAACATCATGTTATTCATATACCAGAAATGTTTGAAGCTACTGACTGAATGAAAAGAGCTGGTATCTCACTATCTTTGAATCTTCTTTATCATGCTAAGAGGAGCAGGAAAAAGCAAAAAATTTCAGAATTGCACGTTGCAATGTGGAGATATTACTGTTTGTGCATTTACAATATTCATTGATTTTTGCCATTGAAAAACGTCCAGAAATGTTTGAAGCTACTGACTGAATGAAAGGAGCTGGAATCTCACTCTCTTTGAATCTTCTTTATCATGCTAGGATTAGCAGGAAAAAGCAAAAAAATTCAGAATTGCACCTTGCAATGCGGAGAAATTACTGTTTGTGCATTTACAATATTCATTGATTTTTGCCATTGAAAAACATCATGTTATTCATATACCAGAAATGTTTGAAGCTACTGACTGAATGAAAAGAGCTGGCATCTCACTCTCTTTGAATCTTCTTTATCATGCTAAGAGGAGCAGGAAAAAGCAAAAAATTTCAGAATTGCACCTTGCAATGTGGAGATATTACTGTTTGTGCATTTACAATATTCATTGATTTTTGCCATTGAAAAACGTCCAGAAATGTTTGAAGCTACTGACTGAATGAAAGGAGCTGGCATCTCACTCTCTTTGAATCTTCTTTATCATGCTAGGATTAGCAGGAAAAAGCAAAAAATTTCAGAATTGCACCTTGCAATGCGGAGAAATTACTGTTTGTGCATTTACAATATTCATTGATTTTTGCCATTGAAAAACATCATGTTATTCATATACCAGAAATGTTTGAAGCTACTGACTGAATGAAAAGAGCTGGCATCTCACTCTCTTTGAATCTTCTTTATCATGCTAAGAGGAGCAGGAAAAAGCAAAAAATTTCAGAATTGCACCTTGCAATGTGGAGATATTACTGTTTGTGCATTTACAATATTCATTGATTTTTGCCATTGAAAAACGTCCAGAAATGTTTGAAGCTACTGACTGAATGAAAGGAGCTGGCATCTCACTCTCTTTGAATCTTCTTTATCATGCTAGGATTAGCAGGAAAAAGCAAAAAATTTCAGAATTGCACCTTGCAATGCGGAGAAATTACTGTTTGTGCATTTACAATATTCATTGATTTTTGCCATTGAAAAACATCATGTTATTCATATACCAGAAATGTTTGAAGCTACTGACTGAATGAAAAGAGCTGGCATCTCACTCTCTTTGAATCTTCTTTATCATGCTAGGATTAGCAGGAAAAAGCAAAAAATTTCAGAATTGCACATTGCAATGCGGAGATATTACTGTTTGTGCATTTACAATATTCATTGATTTTTGCCATTGAAAAACGTCCAGAAATGTTTGAAGCTACTGACTGAATGAAAGGAGCTGGCATCTCACTCTCTTTGAATCTTCTTTATCATGCTAGGATTAGCAGGAAAAAGCAAAAAATTTCAGAATTGCACCTTGCAATGCGGAGATATTACTGTTTGTGCATTTACAATATTCATTGATTTTTGCCATTGAAAAACGTCCAGAAATGTTTGAAGCTACTGACTGAATGAAAGGAGCTGGCATCTCACTCTCTTTGAATCTTCTTTATCATGCTAGGATTAGCAGGAAAAAGCAAAAAATTTCAGAATTGCACCTTGCAATGCGGAGAAATTACTGTTTGTGCATTTACAATATTCATTGATTTTTGCCATTGAAAAACATCATGTTATTCATATACCAGAAATGTTTGAAGCTACTGACTGAATGAAAAGAGCTGGCATCTCACTTTCTTTGAATCTTCTTTATCATGCTAAGAGGAGCAGGAAAAAGCAAAAAATTTCAGAATTGCACCTTGCAATGTGGAGATATTACTGTTTGTGCATTTACAATATTCATTGATTTTTGCCATTGAAAAACGTCCAGAAATGTTTGAAGCTACTGACTGAATGAAAGGAGCTGGCATCTCACTCTCTTTGAATCTTTATCATGCTAGGATTAGCAGGAAAAAGCAAAAAATTTCAGAATTGCACCTTGCAATGCGGAGAAATTACTGTTTGTGCATTTACAATATTCATTGATTTTTGCCATTGAAAAACATCATGTTATTCATATACCAGAAATGTTTGAAGCTACTGACTGAATGAAAAGAGCTGGCATCTCACTCTCTTTGAATCTTCTTTATCATGCCAGGATTAGCAGGAAAAAGCAAAAAATTTCAGAATTGCACCTTGCAATGTGGAGATATTACTGTTTGTGCATTTACAATATTCATTGATTTTTGCCATTGAAAAACGTCCAGAAATGTTTGAAGCTACTGACTGAATGAAAGGAGCTGGCATCTCACTCTCTTTGAATCTTCTTTATCATGCTAGGATTAGCAGGAAAAAGCAAAAAATTTCAGAATTGCACCTTGCAATGCGGAGAAATTACTGTTTGTGCATTTACAATATTCATTGATTTTTGCCATTGAAAAACATCATGTTATTCATATACCAGAAATGTTTGAAGCTACTGACTGAATGAAAAGAGCTGGCATCTCACTCTCTTTGAATCTTCTTTATCATGCTAAGAGGAGCAGGAAAAAGCAAAAAATTTCAGAATTGCACGTTGCAATGTGGAGATATTACTGTTTGTGCATTTACAATATTCATTGATTTTTGCCATTGAAAAACGTCCAGAAATGTTTGAAGCTACTGACTGAATGAAAGGAGCTGGCATCTCACTCTCTTTGAATCTTCTTTATCATGCTAGGATTAGCAGGAAAAAGCAAAAAATTTCAGAATTGCACCTTGCAATGCGGAGAAATTACTGTTTGTGCATGTACAATATTCATTGATTTTTGCCATTGAAAAACATCATGTTATTCATATACCAGAAATGTTTGAAGCTACTGACTGAATGAAAAGAGCTGGCATCTCACTCTCTTTGAATCTTCTTTATCATGCCAGGATTAGCAGGAAAAAGCAAAAAATTTCAGAATTGCACCTTGCAATGTGGAGATATTACTGTTTCTGCATTTACAATATTCATTGATTTTTGCCATTGAAAAACGTCCAGAAATGTTTGAAGCTACTGACTGAATGAAAGGATCTGGCATCTCACTCTCTTTGAATCTTCTTTATCATGCTAGGATTAGCAGGAAAAAGCAAAAAATTTCAGAATTGCACCTTGCAATGCGGAGAAATTACTGTTTGTGCATTTACAATATTCATTGATTTTTGCCATTGAAAAACATCATGTTATTCATATACCAGAAATGTTTGAAGCTACTGACAGAATGAAAAGAGCTGGCATCTCACTCTCTTTGAATCTTCTTTATCATGCTAAGAGGAGCAGGAAAAAGCAAAAAATTTCAGAATTTCACCTTGCAATGTGGAGATATTACTGTTTGTGCATTTAAAATATTAATTGATTTTTGCCATTGAAAAACGTCCAGAAATGTTTGAAGCTACTGACTGAATGAAAGGAGCTGGCATCTCACTCTCTTTGAATCTTCTTTATCATGCTAGGATTAGCAGGAAAAAGCAAAAAATTTCAGAATTGTACCTTGCAATGCAGAGAAATTACTGTTTGTGCATTTACAATATTCATTGATTTTTGCCATTGAAAAACATCATGTTATTCATATACCAGAAATGTTTGAAGCTACTGACTGAATGAAAAGAGCTGGCATCTCACTCTCTTTGAATCTTCTTTATCATGCCAGGATTAGCAGGAAAAAGCAAAAAATTTCAGAATTGCACCTTGCAATGTGGAGATATTACTGTTTGTGCATTTACAATATTCATTGATTTTTGCCATTGAAAAACGTCCAGAAATGTTTGAAGCTACTGACTGAATGAAAGGAGCTGGCATCTCACTCTCTTTGAATCTTCTTTATCATGCTAGGATTAGCAGGAAAAAGCAAAGAATTTCAGAATTGCACCTTGCAATGCGGAGAAATTACTGTTTGTGCATTTACAATATTCATTGATTTTTGCCATTGAAAAACATCATGTTATTCATATACCAGAAATGTTTGAAGCTACTGACTGAATGAAAAGAGCTGGCATCTCACTCTCTTTGAATCTTCTTTATCATGCTAAGAGGAGCAGGAAAAAGCAAAAAATTTCAGAATTGCACCTTGCAATGTGGAGATATTACTGTTTGTGCATTTACAATATTCATTGATTTTTGCCATTGAAAAACGTCCAGAAATGTTTGAAGCTACTGACTGAATGAAAGGAGCTGGCATCTCACTCTCTTTGAATCTTCTTTATCATGCTAGGATTAGCAGGAAAAAGCAAAAAATTTCAGAATTGCACCTTGCAATACGGAGAAATTACTGTTTGTGCATTTACAATATTCATTGATTTTTGCCATTGAAAAACATCATGTTATTCATATACCAGAAATGTTTGAAGCTACTGACTGAATGAAAAGAGCTGGCATCTCACTCTCTTTGAATTTTCTTTATCATGCCAGGATTAGCAGGAAAAAGCAAAAAATTTCAGAATTGCACCTTGCAATGTGGAGATATTACTGTTTGTGCATTTACAATATTCATTGATTTTTGCCATTGAAAAACGTCCAGAAATGTTTGAAGCTACTGACTGAATGAAAGGAGCTGGCATCTCACTCTCTTTGAATCTTCTTTATCATGCTAGGATTAGCAGGAAAAAGCAAAAAATTTCAGAATTGCACCTTGCAATGCGGAGAAATTACTGTTTGTGCATTTACAATATTCATTGATTTTTGCCATTGAAAAACATCATGTTATTCATATACCAGAAATGTTTGAAGCTACTGACTGAATGAAAAGAGCTGGCATCTCACTCTCTTTGAATCTTTATCATGCTAAGAGGAGCAGGAAAAAGCAAAAAATTTCAGAATTGCACCTTGCAATGTGGAGATATTACTGTTTGTGCATTTACAATATTCATTGATTTTTGCCATTGAAAAACGTCCAGAAATGTTTGAAGCTACTGACTGAATGAAAGGAGCTGGCATCTCACTCTCTTTGAATCTTCTTTATCATGCTAGGATTAGCAGGAAAAAGCAAAAAATTTCAGAATTGCACCTTGCAATGCGGAGAAATTACTGTTTGTGCATTTACAATATTCATTGATTTTTGCCATTGAAAAACATCATGTTATTCATATACCAGAAATGTTTGAAGCTACTGACTGAATGAAAAGAGCTGGCATCTCACTCTCTTTGAATCTTCTTTATCATGCTAAGAGGAGCAGGAAAAAGCAAAAAATTTCAGAATTGCACCTTGCAATGTGGAGATATTACTGTTTGTGCATTTACAATATTCATTGATTTTTGCCATTGAAAAATGTCCAGAAATGTTTGAAGCTACTGACTGAATGAAAGGAGCTGGCATCTCACTCTCTTTGAATCTTCTTTATCATGCTAGGATTAGCAGGAAAAAGCAAAAAATTTCAGAATTGCACCTTGCAATGCGGAGAAATTACTGTTTGTGCATTTACAATATTCATTGATTTTTGCCATTGAAAAACATCATGTTATTCATATACCAGAAATGTTTGAAGCTACTGACTGAATGAAAAGAGCTGGCATCTCACTCTCTTTGAATCTTCTTTATCATGCTAAGAGGAGCAGGAAAAAGCAAAAAATTTCAGAATTTCACCTTGCAATGTGGAGATATTACTGTTTGTGCATTTAAAATATTAATTGATTTTTGCCATTGAAAAACGTCCAGAAATGTTTGAAGCTACTGACTGAATGAAAGGAGCTGGCATCTCACTCTCTTTGAATCTTCTTTATCATGCTAGGATTAGCAGGAAAAAGCAAAAAATTTCAGAATTGTACCTTGCAATGCAGAGAAATTACTGTTTGTGCATTTACAATATTCATTGATTTTTGCCATTGAAAAACATCATGTTATTCATATACCAGAAATGTTTGAAGCTACTGACTGAATGAAAAGAGCTGGCATCTCACTCTCTTTGAATCTTCTTTATCATGCCAGGATTAGCAGGAAAAAGCAAAAAATTTCAGAATTGCACCTTGCAATGTGGAGATATTACTGTTTGTGCATTTACAATATTCATTGATTTTTGCCATTGAAAAACGTCCAGAAATGTTTGAAGCTACTGACTGAATGAAAGGAGCTGGCATCTCACTCTCTTTGAATCTTCTTTATCATGCTAGGATTAGCAGGAAAAAGCAAAGAATTTCAGAATTGCACCTTGCAATGCGGAGAAATTACTGTTTGTGCATTTACAATATTCATTGATTTTTGCCATTGAAAAACATCATGTTATTCATATACCAGAAATGTTTGAAGCTACTGACTGAATGAAAAGAGCTGGCATCTCACTCTCTTTGAATCTTCTTTATCATGCTAAGAGGAGCAGGAAAAAGCAAAAAATTTCAGAATTGCACCTTGCAATGTGGAGATATTACTGTTTGTGCATTTACAATATTCATTGATTTTTGCCATTGAAAAACGTCCAGAAATGTTTGAAGCTACTGACTGAATGAAAGGAGCTGGCATCTCACTCTCTTTGAATCTTCTTTATCATGCTAGGATTAGCAGGAAAAAGCAAAAAATTTCAGAATTGCACCTTGCAATACGGAGAAATTACTGTTTGTGCATTTACAATATTCATTGATTTTTGCCATTGAAAAACATCATGTTATTCATATACCAGAAATGTTTGAAGCTACTGACTGAATGAAAAGAGCTGGCATCTCACTCTCTTTGAATTTTCTTTATCATGCCAGGATTAGCAGGAAAAAGCAAAAAATTTCAGAATTGCACCTTGCAATGTGGAGATATTACTGTTTGTGCATTTACAATATTCATTGATTTTTGCCATTGAAAAACGTCCAGAAATGTTTGAAGCTACTGACTGAATGAAAGGAGCTGGCATCTCACTCTCTTTGAATCTTCTTTATCATGCTAGGATTAGCAGGAAAAAGCAAAAAATTTCAGAATTGCACCTTGCAATGCGGAGAAATTACTGTTTGTGCATTTACAATATTCATTGATTTTTGCCATTGAAAAACATCATGTTATTCATATACCAGAAATGTTTGAAGCTACTGACTGAATGAAAAGAGCTGGCATCTCACTCTCTTTGAATCTTTATCATGCTAAGAGGAGCAGGAAAAAGCAAAAAATTTCAGAATTGCACCTTGCAATGTGGAGATATTACTGTTTGTGCATTTACAATATTCATTGATTTTTGCCATTGAAAAACGTCCAGAAATGTTTGAAGCTACTGACTGAATGAAAGGAGCTGGCATCTCACTCTCTTTGAATCTTCTTTATCATGCTAGGATTAGCAGGAAAAAGCAAAAAATTTCAGAATTGCACCTTGCAATGCGGAGAAATTACTGTTTGTGCATTTACAATATTCATTGATTTTTGCCATTGAAAAACATCATGTTATTCATATACCAGAAATGTTTGAAGCTACTGACTGAATGAAAAGAGCTGGCATCTCACTCTCTTTGAATCTTCTTTATCATGCTAAGAGGAGCAGGAAAAAGCAAAAAATTTCAGAATTGCACCTTGCAATGTGGAGATATTACTGTTTGTGCATTTACAATATTCATTGATTTTTGCCATTGAAAAATGTCCAGAAATGTTTGAAGCTACTGACTGAATGAAAGGAGCTGGCATCTCACTCTCTTTGAATCTTCTTTATCATGCTAGGATTAGCAGGAAAAAGCAAAAAATTTCAGAATTGCACCTTGCAATGCGGAGAAATTACTGTTTGTGCATTTACAATATTCATTGATTTTTGCCATTGAAAAACATCATGTTATTCATATACCAGAAATGTTTGAAGCTACTGACTGAATGAAAAGAGCTGGCATCTCACTCTCTTTGAATCTTCTTTATCATGCTAAGAGGAGCAGGAAAAAGCAAAAAATTTCAGAATTGCACGTTGCAATGTGGAGATATTACTGTTTGTGCATTTACAATATTCATTGATTTTTGCCATTGAAAAACGTCCAGAAATGTTTGAAGCTACTGACTGAATGAAAGGAGCTGGCATCTCACTCTCTTTGAATCTTCTTTATCATGCTAGGATTAGCAGGAAAAAGCAAAAAATTTCAGAATTGCACCTTGCAATGCGGAGAAATTACTGTTTGTGCATTTACAATATTCATTGATTTTTGCCATTGAAAAACATCATGTTATTCATATACCAGAAATGTTTGAAGCTACTGACTGAATGAAAAGAGCTGGCATCTCACTCTCTTTGAATCTTCTTTATCATGCTAAGAGGAGCAGGAAAAAGCAAAAAATTTCAGAATTGCACCTTGCAATGTGGAGATATTACTGTTTGTGCATTTACAATATTCATTGATTTTTGCCATTGAAAAACGTCCAGAAATGTTTGAAGCTACTGACTGAATGAAAGGAGCTGGCATCTCACTCTCTTTGAATCTTCTTTATCATGCTAGGATTAGCAGGAAAAAGCAAAAAATTTCAGAATTGCACCTTGCAATGCGGAGAAGTTACTGTTTGTGCATTTACAATATTCATTGATTTTTGCCATTGAAAAACATCATGTTATTCATTTACCAGAAATGTTTGAAGCTACTGACTGAATGAAAAGAGCTGGCATCTCACTCTCTTTGAATCTTCTTTATCATGCCAGGATTAGCAGGAAAAAGCAAAAATTTTCAGAATTGCACCTTGCAATGTGGAGATATTACTGTTTGTGCATTTACAATATTCATTGATTTTTGCCATTGAAAAACGTCCAGAAATGTTTGAAGCTACTGACTGAATGAAAGGAGCTGGCATCTCACTCTCTTTGAATCTTCTTTATCATGCTAGGATTAGCAGGAAAAAGCAAAAAATTTCAGAATTGCACCTTGCAATGCGGAGAAATTACTGTTTGTGCATTTACTATATTCATTGATTTTTGCCATTGAAAAACATCATGTTATTCATATACCAGAAATGTTTGAAGCTACTGACTAAATGAAAAGAGCTGGCATCTCACTCTCTTTGAATCTTCTTTATCATGCTAAGAGGAGCAGGAAAAAGCAAAAAATTTCAGAATTGCACCTTGCAATGTGGAGATATTACTGTTTGTGCATTTACAATATTCATTGATTTTTGCCATTGAAAAACGTCCAGAAATGTTTGAAGCTACTGACTGAATGAAAGGAGCTGGCATCTCACTCTCTTTGAATCTTCTTTATCTTGCTAGGATTAGCAGGAAAAAGCAAAAAATTTCAGAATTGCACCTTGCAATGCGGAGAAATTACTGTTTGTGCATTTACAATATTCATTGATTTTTGCCATTGAAAAACATCATGTTATTCATATACCAGAAATGTTTGAAGCTACTGAGTGAATGAAAAGAGCTGGCATCTCACTCTCTTTGAATCTTCTTTATCATGCTAAGAGGAGCAGGAAAAAGCAAAAAATTTCAGAATTGCACGTTGCAATGTGGAGATATTACTGTTTGTGCATATACAATATTCATTGATTTTTGCCATTGAAAAACGTCCAGAAATGTTTGAAGCTACTGACTGAATGAAAGGAGCTGGCATCTCACTCTCTTTGAATCTTCTTTATCATGCTAGGATTAGCAGGAAAAAGCAAAAAATTTCAGAATTGCACCTTGCAATGTGGAGAAATTACTGTTTGTGCATTTACAATATTCATTGATTTTTGCCATTGAAAAACATCATGTTATTCATATACCAGAAATGTTTGAAGCTACTGACTGAATGAAAAGAGCTGGCATCTCACTCTCTTTGAATCTTCTTTATCATGCTAAGAGGAGCAGGAAAAAGCAAAAAATTTCAGAATTGCACCTTGCAATGTGGAGATATTACTGTTTGTGCATTTACAATATTCATTGATTTTTGCCATTGAAAAACGTCCAGAAATGTTTGAAGCTACTGACTGAATGAAAGGAGCTGGCATCTCACTCTCTTTGAATCTTCTTTATCATGCTAGGATTAGCAGGAAAAAGCAAAAAATTTCAGAATTGCACCTTGCAATGCGGAGAAATTACTGTTTGTGCATTTACAATATTCATTGATTTTTGCCATTGAAAAACGTCCAGAAATGTTTGAAGCTACTGACTGAATGAAAGGAGCTGGCATCTCACTCTCTTTGAATCTTCTTTATCATGCTAGGATTAGCAGGAAAAAGCAAAAAATTTCAGAATTGCACCTTGCAATGCGGAGAAATTACTGTTTGTGCATTTAAAATATTCATTGATTTTTGCCATTGAAAAACGTCCAGAAATGTTTGAAGCTACTGACTGAATGAAAGGAGCTGGCATCTCACTCTCTTTGAATCTTCTTTATCATGCTAGGATTAGCAGGAAAAAGCAAAAAATTTCAGAATTGCACCTTGCAATGCGGAGAAATTACTGTTTGTGCATTTACAATATTCATTGATTTTTGCCATTGAAAAACATCATGTTATTCATATACCAGAAATGTTTGAAGCTACTGACTGAATGAAAAGAGCTGGCATCTCACTCTCTTTGAATCTTCTTTATCATGCTAAGAGGAGCAGGAAAAAGCAAAAAATTTCAGAATTGCACCTTGCAATGTGGAGATATTACTGTTTGTGCATTTACAATATTCATTGATTTTTGCCATTGAAAAACATCATGTTATTCATATACCAGAAATGTTTGAAGCTACTGACTGAATGAAAAGAGCTGGCATCTCACTCTCTTTGAATCTTCTTTATCATGCTAAGAGGAGCAGGAAAAAGCAAAAAATTTCAGAATTGCACGTTGCAATGTGGAGATATTACTGTTTGTGCAATTACAATATTCATTGATTTTTGCCATTGAAAAACGTCCAGAAATGTTTGAAGCTACTGACTGAATGAAAGGAGCTGGCATCTCACTCTCTTTGAATCTTCTTTATCATGCTAGGATTAGCAGGAAAAAGCAAAAAATTTCAGAATTGCACCTTGCAATGCGGAGAAATTACTGTTTGTGCATTTACAATATTCATTGATTTTTGCCATTGAAAAACATCATGTTATTCATATACCAGAAATGTTTGAAGCTACTGACTGAATGAAAAGAGCTGGCATCTCACTCTCTTTGAATCTTCTTTATCATACTAGGATTAGCAGGAAAAAGCAAAAAATTTCAGAATTTCACCTTGCAATGTGGAGATATTACTGTTTGTGCATTTACAATATTCATTGATTTTTGCCATTGAAAAACGTCCAGAAATGTTTGAAGCTACTGACTGAATGAAAGGAGCTGGCATCTCACTCTCTTTGAATCTTCTTTATCATGCTAGGATTAGCAGGAAAAAGCAAAAAATTTCAGAATTGCACCTTGCAATGCGGAGAAATTACTGTTTGTGCATTTACAATATTCATTGATTTTTGCCATTGAAAAACATCATGTTATTCATATACCAGAAATGTTTGAAGCTACTGACTGAATGAAAAGAGCTGGCATCTCACTCTCTTTGAATCTTCTTTATCATGCTAAGAGGAGCAGGAAAAAGCAAAAAATTTCAGAATTGCACCTTGCAATGTGGAGATATTACTGTTTGTGCATTTACAATATTCATTGATTTTTGCCATTGAAAAATGTCCAGAAATGTTTGAAGCTACTGACTGAATGAAAGGAGCTGGCATCTCACTCTCTTTGAATCTTCTTTATCATGCTAGGATTAGCAGGAAAAAGCAAAAAATTTCAGAATTGCACCTTGCAATGCGGAGAAATTACTGTTTGTGCATTTACAATATTCATTGATTTTTGCCATTGAAAAACATCATGTTATTCATATACCAGAAATGTTTGAAGCTACTGACTGAATGAAAAGAGCTGGCATCTCACTCTCTTTGAATCTTCTTTATCATGCTAAGAGGAGCAGGAAAAAGCAAAAAATTTCAGAATTGCACCTTGCAATGTGGAGATATTACTGTTTGTGCATTTACAATATTCATTGATTTTTGCCATTGAAAAACGTCCAGAAATGTTTGAAGCTACTGACTGAATGAAAGGAGCTGGCATCTCACTCTCTTTGAATCTTCTTTATCATGCTAGGATTAGCAGGAAAAAGCAAAAAAATTCAGAATTGCACCTTGCAATGCGGAGAAATTACTGTTTGTGCATTTACAATATTCATTGATTTTTGCCATTGAAAAACATCATGTTATTCATATACCAGAAATGTTTGAAGCTACTGACTGAATGAAAAGAGCTGGCATCTCACTCTCTTTGAATCTTCTTTATCATGCTAAGAGGAGCAGGAAAAAGCAAAAAATTTCAGAATTGCACCTTGCAATGTGGAGATATTACTGTTTGTGCATTTACAATATTCATTGATTTTTGCCATTGAAAAACGTCCAGAAATGTTTGAAGCTACTGACTGAATGAAAGGAGCTGGCATCTCACTCTCTTTGAATCTTCTTTATCATGCTAGGATTAGCAGGAAAAAGCAAAAAATTTCAGAATTGCACCTTGCAATGCGGAGAAGTTACTGTTTGTGCATTTACAATATTCATTGATTTTTGCCATTGAAAAACATCATGTTATTCATTTACCAGAAATGTTTGAAGCTACTGACTGAATGAAAAGAGCTGGCATCTCACTCTCTTTGAATCTTCTTTATCATGCCAGGATTAGCAGGAAAAAGCAAAAAATTTCAGAATTGCACGTTGCAATGTGGAGATATTACTGTTTGTGCATTTACAATATTCATTGATTTTTGCCATTGAAAAACGTCCAGAAATGTTTGAAGCTACTGACTGAATGAAAGGAGCTGGCATCTCACTCTCTTTGAATCTTCTTTATCATGCTAGGATTAGCAGGAAAAAGCAAAAAATTTCAGAATTGCACCTTGCAATGCGGAGAAATTACTGTTTGTGCATTTACAATATTCATTGATTTTTGCCATTGAAAAACATCATGTTATTCATATACCAGAAATGTTTGAAGCTACTGACTGAATGAAAAGAGCTGGCATCTCACTCTCTTTGAATCTTCTTTATCATGCTAAGAGGAGCAGGAAAAAGCAAAAAATTTCAGAATTGCACCTTGCAATGTGGAGATATTACTGTTTGTGCATTTACAATATTCATTGATTTTTGCCATTGAAAAACGTCCAGAAATGTTTGAAGCTACTGACTGAATGAAAGGAGCTGGCATCTCACTCTCTTTGAATCTTCTTTATCATGCTAGGATTAGCAGGAAAAAGCAAAAAATTTCAGAATTGCACCTTGCAATGCGGAGAAATTACTGTTTGTGCATTTACAATATTCATTGATTTTTGCCATTGAAAAACATCATGTTATTCATATACCAGAAATGTTTGAAGCTACTGACTGAATGAAAAGAGCTGGCATCTCACTCTCTTTGAATCTTCTTTATCATGCTAAGAGGAGCAGGAAAAAGCAAAAAATTTCAGAATTGCACCTTGCTATGTGGAGATATTACTGTTTGTGCATTTACAATATTCATTGATTTTTGCCATTGAAAAACATCATGTTATTCATATACCAGAAATGTTTGAAGCTACTGACTGAATGAAAAGAGCTGGCATCTCACTCTCTTTGAATCTTCTTTATCATACTAGGATTAGCAGGAAAAAGCAAAAAATTTCAGAATTGCACCTTGCAATGTGGAGATATTACTGTTTGTGCATTTACAATATTCATTGATTTTTGCCATTGAAAAACGTCCAGAAATGTTTGAAGCTACTGACTGAATGAAAGGAGCTGGCATCTCACTCTCTTTGAATCTTCTTTATCATGCTAGGATTAGCAGGAAAAAGCAAAAAATTTCAGAATTGCACCTTGCAATGCGAAGAAATTACTGTTTGTGCATTTACAATATTCATAGATTTTTGCCATTGAAAAACATCATGTTATTTATATACCAGAAATGTTTGAAGCTACTGAATGAATGAAAAGAGCTGGCATCTCACTCTCTTTGAATCTTCTTTATCATGCTAAGAGGAGCAGGAAAAAGCAAAAAATTTCAGAATTGCACCTTGCAATGTGGAGATATTACTGTTTGTGCATTTACAATATTCATTGATTTTTGCCATTGAAAAATGTCCAGAAATGTTTGAAGCTACTGACTGAATGAAAGGAGCTGGCATCTCACTCTCTTTGAATCTTCTTTATCATGCTAGGATTAGCAGGAAAAAGCAAAAAATTTCAGAATTGCACCTTGCAATGCGGAGAAATTACTGTTTGTGCATTTACAATATTCATTGATTTTTGCCATTGAAAAACATCATGTTATTCATATACCAGAAATGTTTGAAGCTACTGACTGAATGAAAAGAGCTGGCATCTCACTCTCTTTGAATCTTCTTTATCATGCTAAGAGGAGCAGGAAAAAGCAAAAAATTTCAGAATTGCACCTTGCAATGTGGAGATATTACTGTTTGTGCATTTACAATATTCATTGATTTTTGCCATTGAAAAACATCATGTTATTCATATACCAGAAATGTTTGAAGCTACTGACTGAATGAAAAGAGCTGGCATCTCACTCTCTTTGAATCTTCTTTATCATACTAGGATTAGCAGGAAAAAGCAAAAAATTTCAGAATTGCACCTTGCAATGTGGAGAAATTACTGTTTGTGCATTTACAATATTCATTGATTTTTGCCATTGAAAAACGTCCAGAAATGTTTGAAGCTACTGACTGAATGAAAGGAGCTGGCATCTCACTCTCTTTGAATCTTCTTTATCATGCTAGGATTAGCAGGAAAAAGCAAAAAATTTCAGAATTGCACCTTGCAATGCGGAGAAATTACTGTTTGTGCATTTACAATATTCATTGATTTTTGCCATTGAAAAACATCATGTTATTCATATACCAGAAATGTTTGAAGCTACTGACTGAATGAAAAGAGCTGGCATCTCACTCTCTTTGAATCTTCTTTATCATGCTAAGAGGAGCAGGAAAAAGCAAAAAATTTCAGAATTGCACCTTGCAATGTGGAGATATTACTGTTTGTGCATTTACAATATTCATTGATTTTTGCCATTGAAAAACGTCCAGAAATGTTTGAAGCTACTGACTGAATGAAAGGAGCTGGCATCTCACTCTCTTTGAATCTTCTTTATCTTGCTAGGATTAGCAGGAAAAAGCAAAAAATTTCAGAATTGCACCTTGCAATGCGGAGAAATTACTGTTTGTGCATTTACAATATTCATTGATTTTTGCCATTGAAAAACATCATGTTATTCATATACCAGAAATGTTTGAAGCTACTGAGTGAATGAAAAGAGCTGGCATCTCACTCTCTTTGAATCTTCTTTATCATGCTAAGAGGAGCAGGAAAAAGCAAAAAATTTCAGAATTGCACCTTGCAATGTGGAGATATTACTGTTTGTGCATTTACAATATTCATTGATTTTTGCCATTGAAAAACGTCCAGAAATGTTTGAAGCTACTGACTGAATGAAAGGAGCTGGCATCTCACTCTCTTTGAATCTTCTTTATCATGCTAGGATTAGCAGGAAAAAGCAAAAAATTTCAGAATTGCACCTTGCAATGTGGAGAAATTACTGTTTGTGCATTTACAATATTCATTGATTTTTGCCATTGAAAAACATAATGTTATTCATATACCAGAAATGTTTGAAGCTACTGACTGAATGAAAAGAGCTGGCATCTCACTCTCTTTGAATCTTCTTTATCATGCTAAGAGGAGCAGGAAAAAGCAAAACATTTCAGAATTGCACCTTGCAATGTGGAGATATTACTGTTTGTGCATTTACAATATTCATTGATTTTTGCCATTGAAAAACGTCAAGAAATGTTTGAAGCTACTGACTGAATGAAAGGAGCTGGCATCTCACTCTCTTTGAATCTTCTTTATCATGCTAGGATTAGCAGGAAAAAGCAAAAAATTTCAGAATTGCACCTTGCAATGCGGAGAAATTACTGTTTGTGCATTTACAATATTCATTGATTTTTGCCATTGAAAAACGTCCAGAAATGTTTGAAGCTACTGACTGAATGAAAGGAGCTGGCATCTCACTCTCTTTGAATCTTCTTTATCATGCTAGGATTAGCAGGAAAAAGCAAAAAATTTCAGAATTGCACCTTGCAATGCGGAGAAATTACTGTTTGTGCATTTACAATATTCATTGATTTTTGCCATTGAAAAACGTCCAGAAATGTTTGAAGCTACTGACTGAATGAAAGGAGCTGGCATCTCACTCTCTTTGAATCTTCTTTATCATGCTAGGATTAGCAGGAAAAAGCAAAAAATTTCAGAATTGCACCTTGCAATGCGGAGAAATTACTGTTTGTGCATTTACAATATTCATTGATTTTTGCCATTGAAAAACATCATGTTATTCATATACCAGAAATGTTTGAAGCTACTGACTGAATGAAAAGAGCTGGCATCTCACTCTCTTTGAATCTTCTTTATCATGCTAAGAGGAGCAGGAAAAAGCAAAAAATTTCAGAATTGCACCTTGCAATGTGGAGATATTACTGTTTGTGCATTTACAATATTCATTGATTTTTGCCATTGAAAAACATCATGTTATTCATATACCAGAAATGTTTGAAGCTACTGACTGAATGAAAAGAGCTGGCATCTCACTCTCTTTGAATCTTCTTTATCATACTAGGATTAGCAGGAAAAAGCAAAAAATTTCAGAATTGCACCTTGCAATGTGGAGATATTACTGTTTGTGCATTTACAATATTCATTGATTTTTGCCATTGAAAAACGTCCAGAAATGTTTGAAGCTACTGACTGAATGAAAGGAGCTGGCATCTCACTCTCTTTGAATCTTCTTTATCATGCTAGGATTAGCAGGAAAAAGCAAAAAATTTCAGAATTGCACCTTGCAATGCGGAGAAATTACTGTTTGTGCATTTACAATATTCATTGATTTTTGCCATTGAAAAACATCATGTTATTCATATACCAGAAATGTTTGAAGCTACTGACTGAATGAAAAGAGCTGGCATCTCACTCTCTTTGAATCTTCTTTATCATGCTAAGAGGAGCAGGAAAAAGCAAAAAATTTCAGAATTGCACCTTGCAATGTGGAGATATTACTGTTTGTGCATTTACAATATTCATTGATTTTTGCCATTGAAAAACGTCCAGAAATGTTTGAAGCTACTGACTGAATGAAAGGAGCTGGCATCTCACTCTCTTTGAATCTTCTTTATCTTGCTAGGATTAGCAGGAAAAAGCAAAAAATTTCAGAATTGCACCTTGCAATGCGGAGAAATTACTGTTTGTGCATTTACAATATTCATTGATTTTTGCCATTGAAAAACATCATGTTATTCATATACCAGAAATGTTTGAAGCTACTGAGTGAATGAAAAGAGCTGGCATCTCACTCTCTTTGAATCTTCTTTATCATGCTAAGAGGAGCAGGAAAAAGCAAAAAATTTCAGAATTGCACATTGCAATGTGGAGATATTACTGTTTGTGCATTTACAATATTCATTGATTTTTGCCATTGAAAAACGTCCAGAAATGTTTGAAGCTACTGACTGAATGAAAGGAGCTGGCATCTCACTCTCTTTGAATCTTCTTTATCATGCTAGGATTAGCAGGAAAAAGCAAAAAATTTCAGAATTGCACCTTGCAATGTGGAGAAATTACTGTTTGTGCATTTACAATATTCATTGATTTTTGCCATTGAAAAACATCATGTTATTCATATACCAGAAATGTTTGAAGCTACTGACTGAATGAAAAGAGCTGGCATCTCACTCTCTTTGAATCTTCTTTATCATGCTAAGAGGAGCAGGAAAAAGCAAAAAATTTCAGAATTGCACCTTGCAATGTGGAGATATTACTGTTTGTGCATTTACAATATTCATTGATTTTTGCCATTGAAAAACGTCCAGAAATGTTTGAAGCTACTGACTGAATGAAAGGAGCTGGCATCTCACTCTCTTTGAATCTTCTTTATCATGCTAGGATTAGCAGGAAAAAGCAAAAAATTTCAGAATTGCACCTTGCAATGCGGAGAAATTACTGTTTGTGCATTTACAATATTCATTGATTTTTGCCATTGAAAAACGTCCAGAAATGTTTGAAGCTACTGACTGAATGAAAGGAGCTGGCATCTCACTCTCTTTGAATCTTCTTTATCATGCTAGGATTAGCAGGAAAAAGCAAAAAATTTCAGAATTGCACCTTGCAATGCGGAGAAATTACTGTTTGTGCATTTACAATATTCATTGATTTTTGCCATTGAAAAACGTCCAGAAATGTTTGAAGCTACTGACTGAATGAAAGGAGCTGGCATCTCACTCTCTTTGAATCTTCTTTATCATGCTAGGATTAGCAGGAAAAAGCAAAAAATTTCAGAATTGCACCTTGCAATGCGGAGAAATTACTGTTTGTGCATTTACAATATTCATTGATTTTTGCCATTGAAAAACATCATGTTATTCATATACCAGAAATGTTTGAAGCTACTGACTGAATGAAAAGAGCTGGCATCTCACTCTCTTTGAATCTTCTTTATCATGCTAAGAGGAGCAGGAAAAAGCAAAAAATTTCAGAATTGCACCTTGCAATGTGGAGATATTACTGTTTGTGCATTTACAATATTCATTGATTTTTGCCATTGAAAAACATCATGTTATTCATATACCAGAAATGTTTGAAGCTACTGACTGAATGAAAAGAGCTGGCATCTCACTCTCTTTGAATCTTCTTTATCATGCTAAGAGGAGCAGGAAAAAGCAAAAAATTTCAGAATTGCACGTTGCAATGTGGAGATATTACTGTTTGTGCAATTACAATATTCATTGATTTTTGCCATTGAAAAACGTCCAGAAATGTTTGAAGCTACTGACTGAATGAAAGGAGCTGGCATCTCAATCTCTTTGAATCTTCTTTATCATGCTAGGATTAGCAGGAAAAAGCAAAAAATTTCAGAATTGCACCTTGCAATGCGGAGAAATTACTGTTTGTGCATTTACAATATTCATTGATTTTTGCCATTGAAAAACATCATGTTATTCATATACCAGAAATGTTTGAAGCTACTGACTGAATGAAAAGAGCTGGCATCTCTCTCTCTTTGAATCTTCTTTATCATACTAGGATTAGCAGGAAAAAGCAAAAAATTTCAGAATTTCACCTTGCAATGTGGATATATTACTGTTTGTGCATTTACAATATTCATTGATTTTTGCCATTGAAAAACGTCCAGAAATGTTTGAAGCTACTGACTGAATGAAAGGAGCTGGCATCTCACTCTCTTTGAATCTTCTTTATCATGCTAGGATTAGCAGGAAAAAGCAAAAAATTTCAGAATTGCACCTTGCAATGCGGAGAAATTACTGTTTGTGCATTTACAATATTCATTGATTTTTGCCATTGAAAAACATCATGTTATTCATATACCAGAAATGTTTGAAGCTACTGACTGAATGAAAAGAGCTGGCATCTCACTCTCTTTGAATCTTCTTTATCATGCTAAGAGGAGCAGGAAAAAGCAAAAAATTTCAGAATTGCACCTTGCAATGTGGAGATATTACTGTTTGTGCATTTACAATATTCATTGATTTTTGCCATTGAAAAACGTCCAGAAATGTTTGAAGCTACTGACTGAATGAAAGGAGCTGGCATCTCACTCTCTTTGAATCTTCTTTATCATGCTAGGATTAGCAGGAAAAAGCAAAAAATTTCAGAATTGCACCTTGCAATGCGGAGAAATTACTGTTTGTGCATTTACAATATTCATTGATTTTTGCCATTGAAAAACATCATGTTATTCATATACCAGAAATGTTTGAAGCTACTGACTGAATGAAAAGAGCTGGCATCTCACTCTCTTTGAATCTTCTTTATCATGCTAAGAGGAGCAGGAAAAAGCAAAAAATTTCAGAATTGCACCTTGCAATGTGGAGATATTACTGTTTGTGCATTTACAATATTATTGATTTTTGCCATTGAAAAACATCATGTTATTCATATACCAGAAATGTTTGAAGCTACTGACTGAATGAAAAGAGCTGGCATCTCACTCTCTTTGAATCTTCTTTATCATACTAGGATTAGCAGGAAAAAGCAAAAAATTTCAGAATTGCACCTTGCAATGTGGAGATATTACTGTTTGTGAATTTACAATATTCATTGATTTTTGCCATTGAAAAACGTCCAGAAATGTTTGAAGCTACTGACTGAATGAAAGGAGCTGGCATCTCACTCTCTTTGAATCTTCTTTATCATGCTAGGATTAGCAGGAAAAAGCAAAAAATTTCAGAATTGCACCTTGCAATGCGAAGAAATTACTGTTTGTGCATTTACAATATTCATAGATTTTTGCCATTGAAAAACATCATGTTATTCATATACCAGAAATGTTTGAAGCTACTGAATGAATGAAAAGAGCTGGCATCTCACTCTCTTTGAATCTTCTTTATCATGCTAAGAGGAGCAGGAAAAAGCAAAAAATTTCAGAATTGCACCTTGCAATGTGGAGATATTACTGTTTGTGCATTTACAATATTCATTGATTTTTGCCATTGAAAAATGTCCAGAAATGTTTGAAGCTACTGACTGAATGAAAGGAGCTGGCATCTCACTCTCTTTGAATCTTCTTTATCATGCTAGGATTAGCAGGAAAAAGCAAAAAATTTCAGAATTGCACCTTGCAATGCGGAGAAATTACTGTTTGTGCATTTACAATATTCATTGATTTTTGCCATTGAAAAACATCATGTTATTCATATACCAGAAATGTTTGAAGCTACTGACTGAATGAAAAGAGCTGGCATCTCACTCTCTTTGAATCTTCTTTATCATGCTAAGAGGAGCAGGAAAAAGCAAAAAATTTCAGAATTGCACCTTGCAATGTGGAGATATTACTGTTTGTGCATTTACAATATTCATTGATTTTTGCCATTGAAAAACATCATATTATTCATATACCAGAAATGTTTGAAGCTACTGACTGAATGAAAAGAGCTGGCATCTCACTCTCTTTGAATCTTCTTTATCATACTAGGATTAGCAGGAAAAAGCAAAAAATTTCAGCATTGCACCTTGCAATGTGGAGATATTACTGTTTGTGCATTTACAATATTCATTGATTTTTGCCATTGAAAAACGTCCAGAAATGTTTGAAGCTACTGACTGAATGAAAGGAGCTGGCATCTCACTCTCTTTGAATCTTCTTTATCATGCTAGGATTAGCAGGAAAAAGCAAAAAATTTCAGAATTGCACCTTGCAATGCGGAGAAATTACTGTTTGTGCATTTACAATATTCATTGATTTTTGCCATTGAAAAACATCATGTTATTCATATACCAGAAATGTTTGAAGCTACTGACTGAATGAAAAGAGCTGGCATCTCACTCTCTTTGAATCTTCTTTATCATGCTAAGAGGAGCAGGAAAAAGCAAAAAATTTCAGAATTGCACCTTGCAATGTGGAGATATTACTGTTTGTGCATTTACAATATTCATTGATTTTTGCCATTGAAAAACGTCCAGAAATGTTTGAAGCTACTGACTGAATGAAAGGAGCTGGCATCTCACTCTCTTTGAATCTTCTTTATCTTGCTAGGATTAGCAGGAAAAAGCAAAAAATTTCAGAATTGCACCTTGCAATGCGGAGAAATTACTGTTTGTGCATTTACAATATTCATTGATTTTTGCCATTGAAAAACATCATGTTATTCATATACCAGAAATGTTTGAAGCTACTGAGTGAATGAAAAGAGCTGGCATCTCACTCTCTTTGAATCTTCTTTATCATGCTAAGAGGAGCAGGAAAAAGCAAAACATTTCAGAATTGCACGTTGCAATGTGGAGATATTACTGTTTGTGCATTTACAATATTCATTGATTTTTGCCATTGAAAAACGTCCAGAAATGTTTGAAGCTACTGACTGAATGAAAGGAGCTGGCATCTCACTCTCTTTGAATCTTCTTTATCATGCTAGGATTAGCAGGAAAAAGCAAAAAATTTCAGAATTGCACCTTGCAATGTGGAGAAATTACTGTTTGTGCATTTACAATATTCATTGATTTTTGCCATTGAAAAACATCATGTTATTCATATACCAGAAATGTTTGAAGCTACGGACTGAATGAAAAGAGCTGGCATCTCACTCTCTTTGAATCTTCTTTATCATGCTAAGAGGAGCAGGATAAAGCAAAAAATTTCAGAATTGCACCTTGCAATGTGGAGATATTACTGTTTGTGCATTTACAATATTCATTGATTTTTGCCATTGAAAAACGTCCAGAAATGTCTGAAGCTACTGACTGAATGAAAGGAGCTGGCATCTCACTCTCTTTGAATCTTCTTTATCATGCTAGGATTAGCAGGAAAAAGCAAAAAATTTCAGAATTGCACCTTGCAATGCGGAGAAATTACTGTTTGTGCATTTACAATATTCATTGATTTTTGCCATTGAAAAACGTCCAGAAATGCTTGAAGCTACTGACTGAATGAAAGGAGCTGGCATCTCACTCTCTTTGAATCTTCTTTATCATGCTAGGATTAGCAGGAAAAAGCAAAAAATTTCAGAATTGCACCTTGCAATGCGGAGAAATTACTGTTTGTGCATTTACAATATTCATTGATTTTTGCCATTGAAAAACGTCCAGAAATGTTTGAAGCTACTGACTGAATGAAAGGAGCTGGCATCTCACTCTCTTTGAATCTTCTTTATCATGCTAGGATTAGCAGGAAAAAGCAAAAAATTTCAGAATTGCACCTTGCAATGCGGAGAAATTACTGTTTGTGCATTTACAATATTCATTGATTTTTGCCATTGAAAAACATCATGTTATTCATATACCAGAAATGTTTGAAGCTACTGACTGAATGAAAAGAGCTGGCATCTCACTCTCTTTGAATCTTCTTTATCATGCTAAGAGGAGCAGGAAAAAGCAAAAAATTTCAGAATTGCACCTTGCAATGTGGAGATATTACTGTTTGTGCATTTACAATATTCATTGATTTTTGCCATTGAAAAACATCATGTTATTCATATACCAGAAATGTTTGAAGCTACTGACTGAATGAAAAGAGCTGGCATCTCACTCTCTTTGAATCTTCTTTATCATGCTAAGAGGAGCAGGAAAAAGCAAAAAATTTCAGAATTGCACGTTGCAATGTGGAGATATTACTGTTTGTGCAATTACAATATTCATTGATTTTTGCCATTGAAAAACGTCCAGAAATGTTTGAAGCTACTGACTGAATGAAAGGAGCTGGCATCTCACTCTCTTTGAATCTTCTTTATCATGCTAGGATTAGCAGGAAAAAGCAAAAAATTTCAGAATTGCACCTTGCAATGCGGAGAAATTACTGTTTGTGCATTTACAATATTCATTGATTTTTGCCATTGAAAAACATCATGTTATTCATATACCAGAAATGTTTGAAGCTACTGACTGAATGAAAAGAGCTGGCATCTCACTCTCTTTGAATCTTCTTTATCATACTAGGATTAGCAGGAAAAAGCAAAAAATTTCAGAATTTCACCTTGCAATGTGGATATATTACTGTTTGTGCATTTACAATATTCATTGATTTTTGCCATTGAAAAACGTCCAGAAATGTTTGAAGCTACTGACTGAATGAAAGGAGCTGGCATCTCACTCTCTTTGAATCTTCTTTATCATGCTAGGATTAGCAGGAAAAAGCAAAAAATTTCAGAATTGCACCTTGCAATGCGGAGAAATTACTGTTTGTGCATTTACAATATTCATTGATTTTTGCCATTGAAAAACATCATGTTATTCATATACCAGAAATGTTTGAAGCTACTGACTGAATGAAAAGAGCTGGCATCTCACTCTCTTTGAATCTTCTTTATCATGCCAGGATTAGCAGGAAAAAGCAAAAAATTTCAGAATTGCACCTTGCAATGTGGAGATATTACTGTTTGTGCATTTACAATATTCATTGATTTTTGCCATTGAAAAACGTCCAGAAATGTTTGAAGCTACTGACTGAATGAAAGGAGCTGGCATCTCACTCTCTTTGAATCTTCTTTATCATGCTAGGATTAGCAGGAAAAAGCAAAAAATTTCAGAATTGCACCTTGCAATGCGGAGAAATTACTGTTTGTGCATTTACAATATTCATTGATTTTTGCCATTGAAAAACATCATGTTATTCATATACCAGAAATGTTTGAAGCTGCTGAGTGAATGAAAAGAGCTGGCATCTCACTCTCTTTGAATCTTCTTTATCATGCTAAGTGGAGCAGGAAAAAGCAAAAAATTTCAGAATTGCACCTTGCAATGTGGAGATATTACTGTTTGTGCATTTACAATATTCATTGATTTTTGCCATTGAAAAACGTCCAGAAATGTTTGAAGCTACTGACTGAATGAAAGGAGCTGGCATCTCACTCTCTTTGAATCTTCTTTATCATGCTAGGATTAGCAGGAAAAAGCAAAAAATTTCAGAATTGCATCTTGCAATGCGGAGAAATTACTGTTTGTGCATTTACAATATTCATTGATTTTTGCCATTGAAAAACATCATGTTATTCATATACCAGAAATGTTTGAAGCTACTGACTGAATGAAAAGAGCTGGCATCTCACTCTCTTTGAATCTTCTTTATCATGCTAAGAGGAGCAGGAAAAAGCAAAAAATTTCAGAATTGCACGTTGCAATGTGGAGATATTACTGTTTGTGCATTTACAATATTCATTGATTTTTGCCATTGAAAAACGTCCAGAAATGTTTGAAGCTACTGACTGAATGAAAGGAGCTGGCATCTCACTCTCTTTGAATCTTCTTTATCATGCTAGGATTAGCAGGAAAAAGCAAAAAATTTCAGAATTGCACCTTGCAATGCGGAGGAATTACTGTTTGTGCATTTACAATATTCATTGATTTTTGCCATTGAAAAACATCATGTTATTCATATACCAGAAATGTTTGAAGCTACTGACTGAATGAAAAGAGCTGGCATCTCACTCTCTTTGAATCTTCTTTATCATGCTAGGATTAGCAGGAAAAAGCAAAAAATTTCAGAATTGCACCTTGCAATGTGGAGATATTACTGTTTGTGCATTTACAATATTCATTGATTTTTGCCATTGAAAAACGTCCAGAAATGTTTGAAGCTACTGACTGAATGAAAGGAGCTGGCATCTCACTCTCTTTGAATCTTCTTTATCATGCTAGGATTAGCAGGAAAAAGCAAAAAATTTCAGAATTGCACCTTGCAATGTGGAGTTATTACTGTTTGTGCATTTACAATATTCATTGATTTTTGCCATTGAAAAATGTCCAGAAATGCTTGAAGCTACTGACTGATTGAAAGGAGCTGGCATCTCACTCTCTTTGAATCTTCTTTATCATGCTAGGATTAGCAGGAAAAAGAAAAAAATTTCAGAATTGCACCTTGCAATGTGGAGATATTACTGTTTGTGCATTTACAATATTCATTGATTTTTGCCATTGAAAAACATCATGTTATTCATATACCAGAAATGTTTGAAGCTACTGACTGAATGAAAAGAGCTGGCATCTCACTCTCTTTGAATCTTCTTTATCATACTAGGATTAGCAGGAAAAAGCAAAAAATTTCAGAATTGCACCTTGCAATGTGGAGATATTACTGTTTGTGCATTTACAATATTCATTGATTTTTGCCATTGAAAAACGTCCAGAAATGTTTGAAGCTACTGACTGAATGAAAGGAGCTGGCATCTCACTCTCTTTGAATCTTCTTTATCATGCTAGGATTAGCAGGAAAAAGCAAAAAATTTCAGAATTGCACCTTGCAATGCGGAGAAATTACTGTTTGTGCATTTACAATATTCATTGATTTTTGCCATTGAAAAACATCATGTTATTCATATACCAGAAATGTTTGAAGCTACTGACTGAATGAAAAGAGCTGGCATCTCACTCTCTTTGAATCTTCTTTATCATGCTAAGAGGAGCAGGAAAAAGCAAAAAATTTCAGAATTGCACCTTGCAATGTGGAGATATTACTGTTTGTGCATTTACAATATTCATTGATTTTTGCCATTGAAAAACGTCCAGAAATGTTTGAAGCTACTGACTGAATGAAAGGAGCTGGCATCTCACTCTCTTTGAATCTTCTTTATCTTGCTATGATTAGCAGGAAAAAGCAAAAAATTTCAGAATTGCACCTTGCAATGCGGAGAAATTACTGTTTGTGCATTTACAATATTCATTGATTTTTGCCATTGAAAAACATCATGTTATTCATATACCAGAAATGTTTGAAGCTACTGAGTGAATGAAAAGAGCTGGCATCTCACTCTCTTTGAATCTTCTTTATCATGCTAAGAGGAGCAGGAAAAAGCAAAAAATTTCATAATTGCACGTTGCAATGTGGAGATATTACTGTTTGTGCATTTACAATATTCATTGATTTTTGCCATTGAAAAACGTCCAGAAATGTTTGAAGCTACTGACTGAATGAAAAGAGCTGGCATCTCACTCTCTTTGAATCTTCTTTATCATGCTAAGAGGAGCAGGAAAAAGCAAAAAATTTCAGAATTGCACCTTGCAATGTGGAGATATTACTGTTTGTGCATTTACAATATTCATTGATTTTTGCCATTGAAAAACGTCCAGAAATGTCTGAAGCTACTGACTGAATGAAAGGAGCTGGCATCTCACTCTCTTTGAATCTTCTTTATCATGCTAGGATTAGCAGGAAAAAGCAAAAAATTTCAGAATTGCACCTTGCAATGCGGAGAAATTACTGTTTGTGCATTTACAATATTCATTGATTTTTGCCATTGAAAAACATCATGTTATTCATATACCAGAAATGTTTGAAGCTACTGAGTGAATGAAAAGAGCTGGCATCTCACTCTCTTTGAATCTTCTTTATCATGCTAAGTGGAGCAGGAAAAAGCAAAAAATTTCAGAATTGCACCTTGCAATGTGGAGATATTACTGTTTGTGCATTTACAATATTCATTGATTTTTGCCATTGAAAAACGTCCAGAAATGTTTGAAGCTACTGACTGAATGAAAGGAGCTGGCATCTCACTCTCTTTGAATCTTCTTTATCATGCTAGGATTAGCAGGAAAAAGCAAAAAATTTCAGAATTGCATCTTGCAATGCGGAGAAATTACTGTTTGTGCATTTACAATATTCATTGATTTTTGCCATTGAAAAACATCATGTTATTCATATACCAGAAATGTTTGAAGCTACTGACTGAATGAAAAGAGCTGGCATCTCACTCTCTTTGAATCTTCTTTATCATGCTAAGAGGAGCAGGAAAAAGCAAAAAATTTCAGAATTGCACGTTGCAATGTGGAGATATTACTGTTTGTGCATTTACAATATTCATTGATTTTTGCCATTGAAAAACGTCCAGAAATGTTTGAAGCTACTGACTGAATGAAAGGAGCTGGCATCTCACTCTCTTTGAATCTTCTTTATCATGCTAGGATTAGCAGGAAAAAGCAAAAAATTTCAGAATTGCACCTTGCAATGCGGAGGAATTACTGTTTGTGCATTTACAATATTCATTGATTTTTGCCATTGAAAAACATCATGTTATTCATATACCAGAAATGTTTGAAGCTACTGACTGAATGAAAAGAGCTGGCATCTCACTCTCTTTGAATCTTCTTTATCATGCTAGGATTAGCAGGAAAAAGCAAAAAATTTCAGAATTGCACCTTGCAATGTGGAGATATTACTGTTTGTGCATTTACAATATTCATTGATTTTTGCCATTGAAAAACGTCCAGAAATGTTTGAAGCTACTGACTGAATGAAAGGAGCTGGCATCTCACTCTCTTTGAATCTTCTTTATCATGCTAGGATTAGCAGGAAAAAGCAAAAAATTTCAGAATTGCACCTTGCAATGTGGAGTTATTACTGTTTGTGCATTTACAATATTCATTGATTTTTGCCATTGAAAAATGTCCAGAAATGTTTGAAGCTACTGACTGATTGAAAGGAGCTGGCATCTCACTCTCTTTGAATCTTCTTTATCATGCTAGGATTAGCAGGAAAAAGAAAAAAATTTCAGAATTGCACCTTGCAATGTGGAGATATTACTGTTTGTGCGTTTACAATATTCATTGATTTTTGCCATTGAAAAACATCATGTTATTCATATACCAGAAATGTTTGAAGCTACTGACTGAATGAAAAGAGCTGGCATCTCACTCTCTTTGAATCTTCTTTATCATACTAGGATTAGCAGGAAAAAGCAAAAAATTTCAGAATTGCACCTTGCAATGTGGAGATATTACTGTTTGTGCATTTACAATATTCATTGATTTTTGCCATTGAAAAACGTCCAGAAATGTTTGAAGCTACTGACTGAATGAAAGGAGCTGGCATCTCACTCTCTTTGAATCTTCTTTATCATGCTAGGATTAGCAGGAAAAAGCAAAAAATTTCAGAATTGCACCTTGCAATGCGGAGAAATTACTGTTTGTGCATTTACAATATTCATTGATTTTTGCCATTGAAAAACATCATGTTATTCATATACCAGAAATGTTTGAAGCTACTGACTGAATGAAAAGAGCTGGCATCTCACTCTCTTTGAATCTTCTTTATCATGCTAAGAGGAGCAGGAAAAAGCAAAAAATTTCAGAATTGCACCTTGCAATGTGGAGATATTACTGTTTGTGCATTTACAATATTCATTGATTTTTGCCATTGAAAAACGTCCAGAAATGTTTGAAGCTACTGACTGAATGAAAGGAGCTGGCATCTCACTCTCTTTGAATCTTCTTTATCTTGCTATGATTAGCAGGAAAAAGCAAAAAATTTCAGAATTGCACCTTGCAATGCGGAGAAATTACTGTTTGTGCATTTACAATATTCATTGATTTTTGCCATTGAAAAACATCATGTTATTCATATACCAGAAATGTTTGAAGCTACTGAGTGAATGAAAAGAGCTGGCATCTCACTCTCTTTGAATCTTCTTTATCATGCTAAGAGGAGCAGGAAAAAGCAAAAAATTTCATAATTGCACGTTGCAATGTGGAGATATTACTGTTTGTGCATTTACAATATTCATTGATTTTTGCCATTGAAAAACGTCCAGAAATGTTTGAAGCTACTGACTGAATGAAAAGAGCTGGCATCTCACTCTCTTTGAATCTTCTTTATCATGCTAAGAGGAGCAGGAAAAAGCAAAAAATTTCAGAATTGCACCTTGCAATGTGGAGATATTACTGTTTGTGCATTTACAATATTCATTGATTTTTGCCATTGAAAAACGTCCAGAAATGTCTGAAGCTACTGACTGAATGAAAGGAGCTGGCATCTCACTCTCTTTGAATCTTCTTTATCATGCTAGGATTAGCAGGAAAAAGCAAAAAATTTCAGAATTGCACCTTGCAATGCGGAGAAATTACTGTTTGTGCATTTACAATATTCATTGATTTTTGCCATTGAAAAACGTCCAGAAATGTTTGAAGCTACTGACTGAATGAAAGGAGCTGGCATCTCACTCTCTTTGAATCTTCTTTATCATGCTAGGATTAGCAGGAAAAAGCAAAAAATTTCAGAATTGCACCTTGCAATGCGGAGAAATTACTGTTTGTGCATTTACAATATTCATTGATTTTTGCCATTGAAAAACGTCCAGAAATGTTTGAAGCTACTGACTGAATGAAAGGAGCTGGCATCTCACTCTCTTTGAATCTTCTTTATCATGCTAGGATTAGCAGGAAAAAGCAAAAAATTTCAGAATTGCACCTTGCAATGCGGAGAAATTACTGTTTGTGCATTTACAATATTCATTGATTTTTGCCATTGAAAAACATCATGTTATTCATATACCAGAAATGTTTGAAGCTACTGACTGAATGAAAAGAGCTGGCATCTCACTCTCTTTGAATCTTCTTTATCATGCTAAGAGGAGCAGGAAAAAGCAAAAAATTTCAGAATTGCACCTTGCAATGTGGAGATATTACTGTTTGTGCATTTACAATATTCATTGATTTTTGCCATTGAAAAACATCATGTTATTCATATACCAGAAATGTTTGAAGCTACTGACTGAATGAAAAGAGCTGGCATCTCACTCTCTTTGAATCTTCTTTATCATGCTAAGAGGAGCAGGAAAAAGCAAAAAATTTCAGAATTGCACGTTGCAATGTGGAGATATTACTGTTTGTGCAATTACAATATTCATTGATTTTTGCCATTGAAAAACGTCCAGAAATGTTTGAAGCTACTGACTGAATGAAAGGAGCTGGCATCTCACTCTCTTTGAATCTTCTTTATCATGCTAGGATTAGCAGGAAAAAGCAAAAAATTTCAGAATTGCACCTTGCAATGCGGAGAAATTACTGTTTGTGCATTTACAATATTCATTGATTTTTGCCATTGAAAAACATCATGTTATTCATATACCAGAAATGTTTGAAGCTACTGACTGAATGAAAAGAGCTGGCATCTCACTCTCTTTGAATCTTCTTTATCATACTAGGATTAGCAGGAAAAAGCAAAAAATTTCAGAATTTCACCTTGCAATGTGGATATATTACTGTTTGTGCATTTACAATATTCATTGATTTTTGCCATTGAAAAACGTCCAGAAATGTTTGAAGCTACTGACTGAATGAAAGGAGCTGGCATCTCACTCTCTTTGAATCTTCTTTATCATGCTAGGATTAGCAGGAAAAAGCAAAAAATTTCAGAATTGCACCTTACAATGCGGAGAAATTACTGTTTGTGCATTTACAATATTCATTGATTTTTGCCATTGAAAAACATCATGTTATTCATATACCAGAAATGTTTGAAGCTACTGACTGAATGAAAAGAGCTGGCATCTCACTCTCTTTGAATCTTCTTTATCATGCCAGGATTAGCAGGAAAAAGCAAAAAATTTCAGAATTGCACCTTGCAATGTGGAGATATTACTGTTTGTGCATTTACAATATTCATTGATTTTTGCCATTGAAAAACGTCCAGAAATGTTTGAAGCTACTGACTGAATGAAAGGAGCTGGCATCTCACTCTCTTTGAATCTTCTTTATCATGCTAGGATTAGCAGGAAAAAGCAAAAAATTTCAGAATTGCACCTTGCAATGCGGAGAAATTACTGTTTGTGCATTTACAATATTCATTGATTTTTGCCATTGAAAAACATCATGTTATTCATATACCAGAAATGTTTGAAGCTACTGAGTGAATGAAAAGAGCTGGCATCTCACTCTCTTTGAATCTTCTTTATCATGCTAAGAGGAGCAGGAAAAAGCAAAAAATTTCAGAATTGCACCTTGCAATGTGGAGATATTACTGTTTGTGCATTTACAATATTCATTGATTTTTGCCATTGAAAAACGTCCAGAAATGTTTGAAGCTACTGACTGAATGAAAGGAGCTGGCATCTCACTCTCTTTGAATCTTCTTTATCATGCTAGGATTAGCAGGAAAAAGCAAAAAATTTCAGAATTGCACCTTGCAATGCGGAGAAATTACTGTTTGTGCATTTACAATATTCATTGATTTTTGCCATTGAAAAACATCATGTTATTCATATACCAGAAATGTTTGAAGCTACTGACTGAATGAAAAGAGCTGGCATCTCACTCTCTTTGAATCTTCTTTATCATGCTAAGAGGAGCAGGAAAAAGCAAAAAATTTCAGAATTGCACGTTGCAATGTGGAGATATTACTGTTTGTGCATTTACAATATTCATTGATTTTTGCCATTGAAAAACGTCCAGAAATGTTTGAAGCTACTGACTGAATGAAAGGAGCTGGCATCTCACTCTCTTTGAATCTTCTTTATCATGCTAGGATTAGCAGGAAAAAGCAAAAAATTTCAGAATTGCACCTTGCAATGCGGAGAAATTACTGTTTGTGCATTTACAATATTCATTGATTTTTGCCATTGAAAAACATCATGTTATTCATATACCAGAAATGTTTGAAGCTACTGACTGAATGAAAAGAGCTGGCATCTCACTCTCTTTGAATCTTCTTTATCATGCTAGGATTAGCAGGAAAAAGCAAAAAATTTCAGAATTGCACCTTGCAATGTGGAGATATTACTGTTTGTGCATTTACAATATTCATTGATTTTTGCCATTGAAAAACGTCCAGAAATGTTTGAAGCTACTGACTGAATGAAAGGAGCTGGCATCTCACTCTCTTTGAATCTTCTTTATCATGCTAGGATTAGCAGGAAAAAGCAAAAAATTTCAGAATTGCACCTTGCAATGTGGAGTTATTACTGTTTGTGCATTTACAATATTCATTGATTTTTGCCATTGAAAAATGTCCAGAAATGTTTGAAGCTACTGACTGAATGAAAGGAGCTGGCATCTCACTCTCTTTGAATCTTCTTTATCATGCTAGGATTAGCAGGAAAAAGCAAAAAATTTCAGAATTGCACCTTGCAATGTGGAGATATTACTGTTTGTGCATTTACAATATTCATTGATTTTTGCCATTGAAAAACATCATGTTATTCATATACCAGAAATGTTTGAAGCTACTGACTGAATGAAAAGAGCTGGCATCTCACTCTCTTTGAATCTTCTTTATCATGCTAAGAGGAGCAGGAAAAAGCAAAAAATTTCAGAATTGCACCTTGCAATGTGGAGATATTACTGTTGGTGCATTTACAATATTCATTGATTTTTGCCATTGAAAAACGTCCAGAAATGTTTGAAGCTACTGACTGAATGAAAGGAGCTGGCATCTCACTCTCTTTGAATCTTCTTTATCATGCTAGGATTAGCAGGAAAAAGCAAAAAATTTCAGAATTGCACCTTGCAATGCGGAGAAATTACTGTTTGTGCATTTACAATATTCATTGATTTTTGCCATTGAAAAACATCATGTTATTCATATACCAGAAATGTTTGAAGCTACTGACTGAATGAAAAAAGCTGGCATCTCACTCTCTTTGAATCTTCTTTATCATGCTAAGAGGAGCAGGAAAAAGCAAAAAATTTCAGAATTGCACCTTGCAATGTGGAGATATTACTGTTTGTGCATTTACAATATTCATTGATTTTTGCCATTGAAAAACGTCCAGAAATGTTTGAAGCTACTGACTGAATGAAAGGAGCTGGCATCTCACTCTCTTTGAATCTTCTTTATCATGCTAGGATTAGCAGGAAAAAGCAAAAAATTTCAGAATTGCACCTTGCAATGCGGAGAAATTACTGTTTGTGCATTTACAATATTCATTGATTTTTGCCATTGAAAAACATCATGTTATTCATATACCAGAAATGTTTGAAGCTACTGACTGAATGAAAAGAGCTGGCATCTCACTCTCTTTGAATCTTCTTTATCATGCTAAGAGGAGCAGGAAAAAGCAAAAAATTTCAGAATTGCACGTTGCAATGTGGAGATATTACTGTTTGTGCATTTACAATATTCATTGATTTTTGCCATTGAAAAACGTCCAGAAATGTTTGAAGCTACTGACTGAATGAAAGGAGCTGGCATCTCACTCTCTTTGAATCTTCTTTATCATGCTAGGATTAGCAGGAAAAAGCAAAAAATTTCAGAATTGCACCTTGCAATGCGGAGAAATTACTGTTTGTGCATTTACAATATTCATTGATTTTTGCCATTGAAAAACATCATGTTATTCATATACCAGAAATGTTTGAAGCTACTGACTGAATGAAAAGAGCTGGCATCTCACTCTCTTTGAATCTTCTTTATCATGCTAGGATTAGCAGGAAAAAGCAAAAAATTTCAGAATTGCACCTTGCAATGTGGAGATATTACTGTTTGTGCATTTACAATATTCATTGATTTTTGCCATTGAAAAACGTCCAGAAATGTTTGAATCTACTGACTGAATGAAAGGAGCTGGCATCTCACTCTCTTTGAATCTTCTTTATCATGCTAGGATTAGCAGGAAAAAGCAAAAAATTTCAGAATTGCACCTTGCAATGTGGAGTTATTACTGTTTGTGCATTTACAATATTCATTGATTTTTGCCATTGAAAAATGTCCAGAAATGTTTGAAGCTACTGACTGAATGAAAGGAGCTGGCATCTCACTCTCTTTGAATCTTCTTTATCATGCTAGGATTAGCAGGAAAAAGCCAAAAATTTCAGAATTGCACCTTGCAATGTGGAGATATTACTGTTTGTGCATTTACAATATTCATTGATTTTTGCCATTGAAAAACATCATGTTATTCATATACCAGAAATGTTTGAAGCTACTGACTGAATGAAAAGAGCTGGCATCTCACTCTCTTTGAATCTTCTTTATCATGCTAAGAGGAGCAGGAAAAAGCAAAAAATTTCAGAATTGCACCTTGCAATGTGGAGATATTACTGTTTGTGCATTTACAATATTCATTGATTTTTGCCATTGAAAAACGTCCAGAAATGTTTGAAGCTACTGACTGAATGAAAGGAGCTGGCATCTCACTCTCTTTGAATCTTCTTTATCATGCTAGGATTAGCAGGAAAAAGCAAAAAATTTCAGAATTGCACCTTGCAATGCGGAGAAATTACTGTTTGTGCATTTACAATATTCATTGATTTTTGCCATTGAAAAACATCATGTTATTCATATACCAGAAATGTTTGAAGCTACTGACTGAATGAAAAGAGCTGGCATCTCACTCTCTTTGAATCTTCTTTATCATGCTAAGAGGAGCAGGAAAAAGCAAAAAATTTCAGAATTGCACCTTGCAATGTGGAGATATTACTGTTTGTGCATTTACAATATTCATTGATTTTTGGAATTGAAAAATGTCCAGAAATGTTTGAAGCTACTGACTGAATGAAAGGAGCTGGCATCTCACTCTCTTTGAATCTTCTTTATCATGCTAGAATTAGCAGGAAAAAGCAAAAAATTTCAGAATTGCACCTTGCAATGCGGAGAAATTACTGTTTGTGCATTTACAATATTCATTGATTTTTGCCATTGAAAAACATCATGTTATTCATATACCAGAAATGTTTGAAGCTACTGACTGAATGAAAAGAGCTGGCATCTCACTCTCTTTGAATCTTCTTTATCATGCTAAGAGGAGCAGGAAAAAGCAAAAAATTTCAGAATTGCACGTTGCAATGTGGAGATATTACTGTTTGTGCATTTACAATATTCATTGATTTTTGCCATTGAAAAACGTCCAGAAATGTTTGAAGCTACTGACTGAATGAAAGGAGCTGGCATCTCACTCTCTTTGAATCTTCTTTATCATGCTAGGATTAGCAGGAAAAAGCAAAAAATTTCAGAATTGCACCTTGCAATGCGGAGAAATTACTGTTTGTGCATTTACAATATTCATTGATTTTTGCCATTGAAAAACATCATGTTATTCATATACCAGAAATGTTTGAAGCTACTGACTGAATGAAAAGAGCTGGCATCTCACTCTCTTTGAATCTTCTTTGTCATGCTAAGAGGAGCAGGAAAAAGCAAAAAATTTCAGAATTGCACCTTGCAATGTGGAGATATTACTGTTTGTGCATTTACAATATTCATTGATTTTTGCCATTGAAAAACGTCCAGAAATGTTTGAAGCTACTGACTGAATGAAAGGAGCTGGCATCTCACTCTCTTTGAATCTTCTTTATCATGCTAGGATTAGCAGGAAAAAGCAAAAAATTTCAGAATTGCACCTTGCAATGCGGAGAAATTACTGTTTGTGCATTTACAATATTCATTGATTTTTGCCATTGAAAAACATCATGTTATTCATATACCAGAAATGTTTGAAGCTACTGACTGAATGAAAAGATCTGGCATCTCACTCTCTTTGAATCTTCTTTATCATGCTAAGAGGAGCAGGAAAAAGCAAAAAATTTCAGAATTGCACCTTGCAATGTGGAGATATTACTGTTTGTGCATTTACAATATTCATTGATTTTTGCCATTGAAAAACGTCCAGAAATGTTTGAAGCTACTGACTGAATGAAAGGAGCTGGCATCTCACTCTCTTTGAATCTTCTTTATCATGCTAGGATTAGCAGGAAAAAGCAAAAAATTTCAGAATTGCACCTTGCAATGCGGAGAAATTACTGTTTGTGCATTTACAATATTCATTGATTTTTGCCATTGAAAAACATCGTTATTCATATACCAGAAATGTTTGAAGCTACTGACTGAATGAAAAGAGCTGGCATCTCACTCTCTTTGAATCTTCTTTATCATGCTAAGAGAAGCAGGAAAAAGCAAAAAATTTCAGAATTGCACCTTGCAATGTGGAGATATTACTGTTTGTGCATTTACAATATTCATTGATTTTTGCCATTGAAAAACATCATGTTATTCATATACCAGAAATGTTTGAAGCTACTGACTGAATGAAAAGAGCTGGCATCTCACTCTCTTTGAATCTTCTTTATCATGCTAGGATTAGCAGGAAAAAGCAAAAAATTTCAGAATTGCACCTTGCAATGTGGAGATATTACTGTTTGTGCATTTACAATATTCATTGATTTTTGCCATTGAAAAACGTCCAGAAATGTTTGAACCTACTGACTGAATGAAAGGAGCTGGCATCTCACTCTCTTTGAATCTTCTTTATCATGCTAGGATTAGCAGGAAAAAGCAAAAAATTTCAGAATTGCACCTTGCAATGCGGAGAAATTACTGTTTGTGCATTTACAATATTCATTGATTTTTGCCATTGAAAAACATCATGTTATTCATATACCAGAAATGTTTGAAGCTACTGACTGAATGAAAGGAGCTGGCATCTCACTCTCTTTGAATCTTCTTTATCATGCTAGGATTAGCAGGAAAAAGCAAAAAATTTCAGAATTGCACCTTGCAATGCGGAGAAATTACTGTTTTTGCATTTACAATATTCATTGATTTTTGCCATTGAAAAACATCGTTATTCATATACCAGAAATGTTTGAAGCTACTGACTGAATGAAAAGAGCTGGCATCTCACTCTCTTTGAATCTTCTTTATCATGCTAAGAGAAGCAGGAAAAAGCAAAAAATTTCAGAATTGCACCTTGCAATGTGGAGATATTACTGTTTGTGCATTTACAATATTCATTGATTTTTGCCATTGAAAAACATCATGTTATTCATATACCAGAAATGTTTGAAGCTACTGACTGAATGAAAAGAGCTGGCATCTCACTCTCTTTGAATCTTCTTTATCATGCTAGGATTAGCAGGAAAAAGCAAAAAATTTCAGAATTGCACCTTGCAATGTGGAGATATTACTGTTTGTGCATTTACAATATTCATTGATTTTTGCCATTGAAAAACGTCCAGAAATGTTTGAACCTACTGACTGAATGAAAGGAGCTGGCATCTCACTCTCTTTGAATCTTCTTTATCATGCTAGGATTAGCAGGAAAAAGCAAAAAATTTCAGAATTGCACCTTGCAATGCGGAGAAATTACTGTTTGTGCATTTACAATATTCATTGATTTTTGCCATTGAAAAACATCATGTTATTCATATACCAGAAATGTTTGAAGCTACTGACTGAATGAAAAGAGCTGGCATCTCACTCTCTTTGAATCTTCTTTATCATGCCAGGATTAGCAGGAAAAAGCAAAAAATTTCAGAATTGCACCTTGCAATGTGGAGATATTACTGTTTGTGCATTTACAATATTCATTGATTTTTGCCATTGAAAAACGTCCAGAAATGTTTGAAGCTACTGACTGAATGAAAGGAGCTGGCATCTCACTCTCTTTGAATCTTCTTTATCATGCTAGGATTAGCAGGAAAAAGCAAAAAATTTCAGAATTGCACCTTGCAATGCGGAGAAATTACTGTTTGTGCATTTACAATATTCATTGATTTTTGCCATTGAAAAACATCATGTTATTCATATACCAGAAATGTTTGAAGCTACTGACTGAATGAAAGGAGCTGGCATCTCACTCTCTTTGAATCTTCTTTATCATGCTAGGATTAGCAGGAAAAAGCAAAAAATTTCAGAATTGCACCTTGCAATGCGGAGAAATTACTGTTTGTGCATTTACAATATTCATTGATTTTTGCCATTGAAAAACATCGTTATTCATATACCAGAAATGTTTGAAGCTACTGACTGAATGAAAAGAGCTGGCATCTCACTCTCTTTGAATCTTCTTTATCATGCTAAGAGAAGCAGGAAAAAGCAAAAAATTTCAGAATTGCACCTTGCAATGTGGAGATATTACTGTTTGTGCATTTACAATATTCATTGATTTTTGCCATTGAAAAACATCATGTTATTCATATACCAGAAATGTTTGAAGCTACTGACTGAATGAAAAGAGCTGGCATCTCACTCTCTTTGAATCTTCTTTATCATGCTAGGATTAGCAGGAAAAAGCAAAACATTTCAGAATTGCACCTTGCAATGTGGAGATATTACTGTTTGTGCATTTACAATATTCATTGATTTTTGCCATTGAAAAACGTCCAGAAATGTTTGAACCTACTGACTGAATGAAAGGAGCTGGCATCTCACTCTCTTTGAATCTTCTTTATCATGCTAGGATTAGCAGGAAAAAGCAAAAAATTTCAGAATTGCACCTTGCAATGCGGAGAAATTACTGTTTGTGCATTTACAATATTCATTGATTTTTGCCATTGAAAAACATCATGTTATTCATATACCAGAAATGTTTGAAGCTACTGACTGAATGAAAAGAGCTGGCATCTCACTCTCTTTGAATCTTCTTTATCATGCCAGGATTAGCAGGAAAAAGCAAAAAATTTCAGAATTGCACCTTGCAATGTGGAGATATTACTGTTTGTGCATTTACAATATTCATTGATTTTTGGAATTGAAAAATGTCCAGAAATGTTTGAAGCTACTGACTGAATGAAAGGAGCTGGCATCTCACTCTCTTTGAATCTTCTTTATCATGCTAGAATTAGCAGGAAAAAGCAAAAAATTTCAGAATTGCACCTTGCAATGCGGAGAAATTACTGTTTGTGCATTTACAATATTCATTGATTTTTGCCATTGAAAAACATCATGTTATTCATATACCAGAAATGTTTGAAGCTACTGACTGAATGAAAAGAGCTGGCATCTCACTCTCTTTGAATCTTCTTTATCATGCTAAGAGGAGCAGGAAAAAGCAAAAAATTTCAGAATTGCACGTTGCAATGTGGAGATATTACTGTTTGTGCATTTACAATATTCATTGATTTTTGCCATTGAAAAACGTCCAGAAATGTTTGAAGCTACTGACTGAATGAAAGGAGCTGGCATCTCACTCTCTTTGAATCTTCTTTATCATGCTAGGATTAGCAGGAAAAAGCAAAAAATTTCAGAATTGCACCTTGCAATGCGGAGAAATTACTGTTTGTGCATTTACAATATTCATTGATTTTTGCCATTGAAAAACATCATGTTATTCATATACCAGAAATGTTTGAAGCTACTGACTGAATGAAAAGAGCTGGCATCTCACTCTCTTTGAATCTTCTTTGTCATGCTAAGAGGAGCAGGAAAAAGCAAAAAATTTCAGAATTGCACCTTGCAATGTGGAGATATTACTGTTTGTGCATTTACAATATTCATTGATTTTTGCCATTGAAAAACGTCCAGAAATGTTTGAAGCTACTGACTGAATGAAAGGAGCTGGCATCTCACTCTCTTTGAATCTTCTTTATCATGCTAGGATTAGCAGGAAAAAGCAAAAAATTTCAGAATTGCACCTTGCAATGCGGAGAAATTACTGTTTGTGCATTTACAATATTCATTGATTTTTGCCATTGAAAAACATCATGTTATTCATATACCAGAAATGTTTGAAGCTACTGACTGAATGAAAAGATCTGGCATCTCACTCTCTTTGAATCTTCTTTATCATGCTAAGAGGAGCAGGAAAAAGCAAAAAATTTCAGAATTGCACCTTGCAATGTGGAGATATTACTGTTTGTGCATTTACAATATTCATTGATTTTTGCCATTGAAAAACGTCCAGAAATGTTTGAAGCTACTGACTGAATGAAAGGAGCTGGCATCTCACTCTCTTTGAATCTTCTTTATCATGCTAGGATTAGCAGGAAAAAGCAAAAAATTTCAGAATTGCACCTTGCAATGCGGAGAAATTACTGTTTGTGCATTTACAATATTCATTGATTTTTGCCATTGAAAAACATCGTTATTCATATACCAGAAATGTTTGAAGCTACTGACTGAATGAAAAGAGCTGGCATCTCACTCTCTTTGAATCTTCTTTATCATGCTAAGAGAAGCAGGAAAAAGCAAAAAATTTCAGAATTGCACCTTGCAATGTGGAGATATTACTGTTTGTGCATTTACAATATTCATTGATTTTTGCCATTGAAAAACATCATGTTATTCATATACCAGAAATGTTTGAAGCTACTGACTGAATGAAAAGAGCTGGCATCTCACTCTCTTTGAATCTTCTTTATCATGCTAGGATTAGCAGGAAAAAGCAAAAAATTTCAGAATTGCACCTTGCAATGTGGAGATATTACTGTTTGTGCATTTACAATATTCATTGATTTTTGCCATTGAAAAACGTCCAGAAATGTTTGAACCTACTGACTGAATGAAAGGAGCTGGCATCTCACTCTCTTTGAATCTTCTTTATCATGCTAGGATTAGCAGGAAAAAGCAAAAAATTTCAGAATTGCACCTTGCAATGCGGAGAAATTACTGTTTGTGCATTTACAATATTCATTGATTTTTGCCATTGAAAAACATCATGTTATTCATATACCAGAAATGTTTGAAGCTACTGACTGAATGAAAAGAGCTGGCATCTCACTCTCTTTGAATCTTCTTTATCATGCCAGGATTAGCAGGAAAAAGCAAAAAATTTCAGAATTGCACCTTGCAATGTGGAGATATTACTGTTTGTGCATTTACAATATTCATTGATTTTTGCCATTGAAAAACGTCCAGAAATGTTTGAAGCTACTGACTGAATGAAAGGAGCTGGCATCTCACTCTCTTTGAATCTTCTTTATCATGCTAGGATTAGCAGGAAAAAGCAAAAAATTTCAGAATTGCACCTTGCAATGCGGAGAAATTACTGTTTGTGCATTTACAATATTCATTGATTTTTGCCATTGAAAAACATCATGTTATTCATATACCAGAAATGTTTGAAGCTACTGACTGAATGAAAGGAGCTGGCATCTCACTCTCTTTGAATCTTCTTTATCATGCTAGGATTAGCAGGAAAAAGCAAAAAATTTCAGAATTGCACCTTGCAATGCGGAGAAATTACTGTTTGTGCATTTACAATATTCATTGATTTTTGCCATTGAAAAACATCGTTATTCATATACCAGAAATGTTTGAAGCTACTGACTGAATGAAATGAGCTGGCATCTCACTCTCTTTGAATCTTCTTTATCATGCTAAGAGAAGCAGGAAAAAGCAAAAAATTTCAGAATTGCACCTTGCAATGTGGAGATATTACTGTTTGTGCATTTACAATATTCATTGATTTTTGCCATTGAAAAACATCATGTTATTCATATACCAGAAATGTTTGAAGCTACTGACTGAATGAAAAGAGCTGGCATCTCACTCTCTTTGAATCTTCTTTATCATGCTAGGATTAGCAGGAAAAAGCAAAAAATTTCAGAATTGCACCTTGCAATGTGGAGATATTACTGTTTGTGCATTTACAATATTCATTGATTTTTGCCATTGAAAAACGTCCAGAAATGTTTGAACCTACTGACTGAATGAAAGGAGCTGGCATCTCACTCTCTTTGAATCTTCTTTATCATGCTAGGATTAGCAGGAAAAAGCAAAAAATTTCAGAATTGCACCTTGCAATGCGGAGAAATTACTGTTTGTGCATTTACAATATTCATTGATTTTTGCCATTGAAAAACATCATGTTATTCATATACCAGAAATGTTTGAAGCTACTGACTGAATGAAAAGAGCTGGCATCTCACTCTCTTTGAATCTTCTTTATCATGCCAGGATTAGCAGGAAAAAGCAAAAAATTTCAGAATTGCACCTTGCAATGTGGAGATATTACTGTTTGTGCATTTACAATATTCATTGATTTTTGCCATTGAAAAACGTCCAGAAATGTTTGAAGCTACTGACTGAATGAAAGGAGCTGGCATCTCACTCTCTTTGAATCTTCTTTATCATGCTAGGATTAGCAGGAAAAAGCAAAAAATTTCAGAATTGCACCTTGCAATGCGGAGAAATTACTGTTTGTGCATTTACAATATTCATTGATTTTTGCCATTGAAAAACATCATGTTATTCATATACCAGAAATGTTTGAAGCTACTGACTGAATGAAAGGAGCTGGCATCTCACTCTCTTTGAATCTTCTTTATCATGCTAGGATTAGCAGGAAAAAGCAAAAAATTTCAGAATTGCACCTTGCAATGCGGAGAAATTACTGTTTGTGCATTTACAATATTCATTGATTTTTGCCATTGAAAAACATCGTTATTCATATACCAGAAATGTTTGAAGCTACTGACTGAATGAAAAGAGCTGGCATCTCACTCTCTTTGAATCTTCTTTATCATGCTAAGAGAAGCAGGAAAAAGCAAAAAATTTCAGAATTGCACCTTGCAATGTGGAGATATTACTGTTTGTGCATTTACAATATTCATTGATTTTTGCCATTGAAAAACATCATGTTATTCATATACCAGAAATGTTTGAAGCTACTGACTGAATGAAAAGAGCTGGCATCTCACTCTCTTTGAATCTTCTTTATCATGCTAGGATTAGCAGGAAAAAGCAAAAAATTTCAGAATTGCACCTTGCAATGTGGAGATATTACTGTTTGTGCATTTACAATATTCATTGATTTTTGCCATTGAAAAACGTCCAGAAATGTTTGAACCTACTGACTGAATGAAAGGAGCTGGCATCTCACTCTCTTTGAATCTTCTTTATCATGCTAGGATTAGCAGGAAAAAGCAAAAAATTTCAGAATTGCACCTTGCAATGCGGAGAAATTACTGTTTGTGCATTTACAATATTCATTGATTTTTGCCATTGAAAAACATCATGTTATTCATATACCAGAAATGTTTGAAGCTACTGACTGAATGAAAAGAGCTGGCATCTCACTCTCTTTGAATCTTCTTTATCATGCCAGGATTAGCAGGAAAAAGCAAAAAATTTCAGAATTGCACCTTGCAATGTGGAGATATTACTGTTTGTGCATTTACAATATTCATTGATTTTTGCCATTGAAAAACGTCCAGAAATGTTTGAAGCTACTGACTGAATGAAAGGAGCTGGCATCTCACTCTCTTTGAATCTTCTTTATCATGCTAGGATTAGCAGGAAAAAGCAAAAAATTTCAGAATTGCACCTTGCAATGCGGAGAAATTACTGTTTGTGCATTTACAATATTCATTGATTTTTGCCATTGAAAAACATCATGTTATTCATATACCAGAAATGTTTGAAGCTACTGACTGAATGAAAGGAGCTGGCATCTCACTCTCTTTGAATCTTCTTTATCATGCTAGGATTAGCAGGAAAAAGCAAAAAATTTCAGAATTGCACCTTGCAATGCGGAGAAATTACTGTTTGTGCATTTACAATATTCATTGATTTTTGCCATTGAAAAACATCATGTTATTCATATACCAGAAATGTTTGAAGCTACTGACTGAATGAAAAGAGCTGGCATCTCACTCTCTTTGAATCTTCTTTATCATGCTAAGAGGAGCAGGAAAAAGCAAAAAATTTCAGAATTGCACCTTGCAATGTGGAGATATTACTGTTTGTGCATTTACAATATTCATTGATTTTTGCCATTGAAAAACGTCCAGAAATGTTTGAAGCTACTGACTGAATGAAAGGAGCTGGCATCTCACTCTCTTTGAATCTTCTTTCTCATGCTAGGATTAGCAGGAAAAAGCAAAAAATTTCAGAATTGCACCTTGCAATGCGGAGAAATTACTGTTTGTGCATTTACAATATTCATTGATTTTTGCCATTGAAAAACATCATGTTATTCATATACCAGAAATGTTTGAAGCTACTGACTGAATGAAAAGAGCTGGCATCTCACTCTCTTTGAATCTTCTTTATCATGCTAAGAGAAGCAGGAAAAAGCAAAAAATTTCAGAATTGCACCTTGCAATGTGGAGATATTACTGTTTGTGCATTTACAATATTCATTGATTTTTGCCATTGAAAAACATCCAGAAATGTTTGAAGCTACTGACTGAATGAAAGGAGCTGGCATCTCACTCTCTTTGAATCTTCTTTATCATGCTAGGATTAGCAGGAAAAAGCAAAAAATTTCAGAATTGCACCTTGCAATGCGGAGAAATTACTGTTTGTGCATTTACAATATTCATTGATTTTTGCCATTGAAAAACATCATGTTATTCATATACCAGAAATGTTTGAAGCTACTGACTGAATGAAAAGAGCTGGCATCTCACTCTCTTTGAATCTTCTTTATCATGCTAGAGGAGCAGGAAAAAGCAAAAAATTTCAGAATTGCACCTTGCAATGTGGAGATATTACTGTTTGTGCATTTACAATATTCATTGATTTTTGCCATTGAAAAACGTCCAGAAATGTTTGAAGCTACTGACTGAATGAAAGGAGCTGGCATCTCACTCTCTTTGAATCTTCTTTATCATGCTAGGATTAGCAGGAAAAAGCAAAAAATTTCAGAATTGCACCTTGCAATGCGGAGAAATTACTGTTTGTGCATTTACAATATTCATTGATTTTTGCCATTGAAAAACATCATGTTATTCATATACCAGAAATGTTTGAAGCTACTGACTGAAAGAAAGGAGCTGGCATCTCACTCTCTTTGAATCTTCTTTATCATGCTAAGAGGAGCAGGAAAAAGCAAAAAATTTCAGAATTGCACCTTGCAATGTGGAGAAATTACTGTTTGTGCATTTACAATATTCATTGATTTTTGCCATTGAAAAACATCATGTTATTCATATACCAGAAATGTTTGAAGCTACTGACTGAATGAAAAGAGCTGGCATCTCACTCTCTTTGAATCTTCTTTATCATGCCAGGATTAGCAGGAAAAAGCAAAAAATTTCAGAATTGCACCTTGCAATGTGGAGATATTACTGTTTGTGCATTTACAATATTCATTGATTTTTGCCATTGAAAAACGTCCAGAAATGTTTGAAGCTACTGACTGAATGAAAGGAGCTGGCATCTCACTCTCTTTGAATCTTCTTTATCATGCTAGGATTAGCAGGAAAAAGCAAAAAATTTCAGAATTGCACCTTGCAATGCGGAAAAATTACTGTTTGTGCATTTACAATATTCATTGATTTTTGCCATTGAAAAACATCATGTTATTCATATACCAGAAATGTTTGAAGCTACTGACTGAATGAAAAGAGCTGGCATCTCACTCTCTTTGAATCTTCTTTATCATGCTAAGAGGAGCAGGAAAAAGCAAAAAATTTCAGAATTGCACCTTGCAATGTGGAGATATTACTGTTTGTGCATTTACAATATTCATTGATTTTTGCCATTGAAAAACGTCCAGAAATGTTTGAAGCTACTGACTGAATGAAAGGAGCTGGCATCTCACTCTCTTTGAATCTTCTTTATCATGCTAGGATTAGCAGGAAAAAGCAAAAAATTTCAGAATTGCACCTTGCAATGCGGAGAAATTACTGTTTGTGCATTTACAATATTCATTGATTTTTGCCATTGAAAAACATCATGTTATTCATATACCAGAAATGTTTGAAGCTACTGACTGAATGAAAAGAGCTGGCATCTCACTCTCTTTGAATCTTCTTTATCATGCCAGGATTAGCAGGAAAAAGCAAAAAATTTCAGAATTGCACCTTGCAATGTGGAGATATTACTGTTTGTGCATTTACAATATTCATTGATTTTTGCCATTGAAAAACATCATGTTATTCATATACCAGAAATGTTTGAAGCTACTGACTGAATGAAAAGAGCTGGCATCTCACTCTCTTTGAATCTTCTTTATCATGCTAAGAGGAGCAGGAAAAAGCAAAAAATTTCAGAATTGCACCTTGCAATGTGGAGATATTACTGTTTGTGCATTTACAATATTCATTGATTTTTGCCATTGAAAAACGTCCAGAAATGTTTGAAGCTACTGACTGAATGAAAGGAGCTGGCATCTCACTCTCTTTGAATCTTCTTTATCATGCTAGGATTAGCAGGAAAAAGCAAAAAATTTCAGAATTGCACCTTGCAATGCGGAGAAATTACTGTTTGTGCATTTACAATATTCATTGATTTTTGCCATTGAAAAACATCATGTTATTCATATACCAGAAATGTTTGAAGCTACTGACTGAATGAAAAGAGCTGGCATCTCACTCTCTTTGAATCTTCTTTATCATGCTAAGAGGAGCAGGAAAAAGCAAAAAATTTCAGAATTGCACCTTGCAATGTGGAGATATTACTGTTTGTGCATTTACAATATTCATTGATTTTTGCCATTGAAAAACGTCCAGAAATGTTTGAAGCTACTGACTGAATGAAAGGAGCTGGCATCTCACTCTCTTTGAATCTTCTTTATCATGCTAGGATTAGCAGGAAAAAGCAAAAAATTTCAGAATTGCACCTTGCAATGTGGAGATATTACTGTTTGTGCATTTACAATATTCATTGATTTTTGCCATTGAAAAACGTCCAGAAATGTTTGAAGCTACTGACTGAATGAAAGGAGCTGGCATCTCACTCTCTTTGAATCTTCTTTATCATGCTAGTATTAGCAGGAAAAAGCAAAAAATTTCAGAATTGCACCTTGCAATGTGGAGAAATTACTGTTTGTGCATTTACAATATTCATTGATTTTTGCCATTGAAAAACATTATGTTATTCATATACCAGAAATGTTTGAAGCTACTGACTGAATGAAAAGAGCTGGCATCTCACTCTCTTTGAATCTTCTTTATCATGCTAGGATTAGCAGGAAAAAGCAAAAAAATTCAGAATTGCACCTTGCAATGTGGAGATATTACTGTTTGTGCATTTACAATATTCATTGATTTTTGCCATTGAAAAACGTCCAGAAATGTTTGAAGCTACTGACTGAATGAAAGGAGCTGGCATCTCACTCTCTTTGAATCTTCTTTATCATGCCAGGATTAGCAGGAAAAAGCAAAAAATTTCAGAATTGCACCTTGCAATGTGGAGTTATTACTGTTTGTGCATTTACAATATTCATTGATTTTTGCCATTGAAAAATGTCCAGAAATGTTTGAAGCTACTGACTGAATGAAAGGAGCTGGCATCTCACTCTCTTTGAATCTTCTTTATCATGCTAGGATTAGCAGGAAAAAGCAAAAAATTTCAGAATTGCACCTTGCAATGTGGAGATATTACTGTTTGTGCATTTACAATATTCATTGATTTTTGCCATTGAAAAACATCATGTTATTCATATACCAGAAATGTTTGAAGCTACTGACTGAATGAAAAGAGCTGGCATCTCACTCTCTTTGAATCTTCTTTATCATGCTAAGAGGAGCAGGAAAAAGCAAAAAATTTCAGAATTGCACCTTGCAATGTGGAGATATTACTGTTTGTGCATTTACAATATTCATTGATTTTTGCCATTGAAAAACGTCCAGAAATGTTTGAAGCTACTGACTGAATGAAAGGAGCTGGCATCTCACTCTCTTTGAATCTTCTTTATCATGCTAGGATTAGCAGGAAAAAGCAAAAAATTTCAGAATTGCACCTTGCAATGTGGAGATATTACTGTTTGTGCATTTACAATATTCATTGATTTTTGCCATTGAAAAACGTCCAGAAATGTTTGAAGCTACTGACTGAATGAAAGGAGCTGGCATCTCACTCTCTTTGAATCTTCTTTATCATGCTAGGATTAGCAGGAAAAAGCAAAAAATTTCAGAATTGCACCTTGCAATGTGGAGAAATTACTGTTTGTGCATTTACAATATTCATTGATTTTTGCCATTGAAAAACATCATGTTATTCATATACCAGAAATGTTTGAAGCTACTGACTGAATGAAAAGAGCTGGCATCTCACTCTCTTTGAATCTTCTTTATCATGCTAGGATTAGCAGGAAAAAGCAAAAAAATTCAGAATTGCATCTTGCAATGTGGAGATATTACTGTTTGTGCATTTACAATATTCATTGATTTTTGCCATTGAAAAACGTCCAGAAATGTTTGAAGCTACTGACTGAATGAAAGGAGCTGGCATCTCACTCTCTTTGAATCTTCTTTATCATGCCAGGATTAGCAGGAAAAAGCAAAAAATTTCAGAATTGCACCTTGCAATGTGGAGTTATTACTGTTTGTGCATTTACAATATTCATTGATTTTTGCCATTGAAAAATGTCCAGAAATGTTTGAAGCTACTGACTGAATGAAAGGAGCTGGCATCTCACTCTCTTTGAATCTTCTTTATCATGCTAGGATTAGCAGGAAAAAGCAAAAAATTTCAGAATTGCACCTTGCAATGTGGAGATATTACTGTTTGTGCATTTACAATATTCATTGATTTTTGCCATTGAAAAACATCATGTTATTCATATACCAGAAATGTTTGAAGCTACTGACTGAATGAAAAGAGCTGGCATCTCACTCTCTTTGAATCTTCTTTATCATGCTAAGAGGAGCAGGAAAAAGCAAAAAATTTCAGAATTGCACCTTGCAATGTGGAGATATTACTGTTTGTGCATTTACAATATTCATTGATTTTTGCCATTGAAAAACGTCCAGAAATGTTTGAAGCTACTGACTGAATGAAAGGAGCTGGCATCTCACTCTCTTTGAATCTTCTTTATCATGCTAGGATTAGCAGGAAAAAGCAAAAAATTTCAGAATTGCACCTTGCAATGCGGAGAAATTACTGTTTGTGCATTTACAATATTCATTGATTTTTGCCATTGAAAAACATCATGTTATTCATATACCAGAAATGTTTGAAGCTACTGACTGAATGAAAAGAGCTGGCATCTCACTCTCTTTGAATCTTCTTTATCATGCTAAGAGGAGCAGGAAAAAGCAAAAAATTTCAGAATTGCACCTTGCAATGTGGAGATATTACTGTTTGTGCATTTACAATATTCATTGATTTTTGCCATTGAAAAACGTCCAGAAATGTTTGAAGCTACTGACTGAATGAAAGGAGCTGGCATCTCACTCTCTTTGAATCTTCTTTATCATGCTAGGATTAGCAGGAAAAAGCAAAAAATTTCAGAATTGCACCTTGCAATGCGGAGAAATTACTGTTTGTGCATTTACAATATTCATTGATTTTTGCCATTGAAAAACATCATGTTATTCATATAACAGAAATGTTTGAAGCTACTGACTGAAAGAAAAGAGCTGGCATCTCACTCTCTTTGAATCTTCTTTATCATGCTAAGAGGAGCAGGAAAAAGCAAAAAATTTCAGAATTGCACCTTGCAATGTGGAGATATTACTGTTTGTGCATTTACAATATTCATTGATTTTTGCCATTGAAAAACGTCCAGAAATGTTTGAAGCTACTGACTGAATGAAAGGAGCTGGCATCTCACTCTCTTTGAATCTTCATTATCATGCTAGGATTAGCAGGAAAAAGCAAAAAATTTCAGAATTGCACCTTGCAATGCGGAGAAATTACTGTTTGTGCATTTACAATATTCATTGATTTTTGCATTGAAAAACATCATGTTATTCATATACCAGAAATGTTTGAAGCTACTGACTGAATGAAAAGAGCTGGCATCTCACTCTCTTTGAATCTTCTTTATCATGCTAGGATTAGCAGGAAAAAGCAAAAAATTTCAGAATTGCACCTTGCAATGTGGAGATATTACTGTTTGTGCATTTACAATATTCATTGATTTTTGCCATTGAAAAACGACCAGAAATGTTTGAAGCTACTGACTGAATGAAAGGAGCTGGCATCTCACTCTCTTTGAATCTTCTTTACCATGCTAGGATTAGCAGGAAAAAGCAAAAAATTTCAGAATTGCACCTTGCAATGTGGAGTTATTACTGTTTGTGCATTTACAATATTCATTGATTTTTGCCATTGAAAAATGTCCAGAAATGTTTGAAGCTACTGACTGAATGAAAGGAGCTGGCATCTCACTCTCTTTGAATCTTCTTTATCATGCTAGGATTAGCAGGAAAAAGCAAAAAATTTCAAAATTGCACCTTGCAATGTGGAGATATTACTGTTTGTGCATTTACAATATTCATTGATTTTTGCCATTGAAAAACATCATGTTATTCATATACCAGAAATGTTTGAAGCTACTGACTGAATGAAAAGAGCTGGCATCTCACTCTCTTTGAATCTTCTTTATCATGCTAAGAGGAGCAGGAAAGAGCAAAAAATTTCAGAATTGCACCTTGCAATGTGGAGATATTACTGTTTGTGCATTTACAATATTCATTGATTTTTGCCATTGAAAAACGTCCAGAAATGTTTGAAGCTACTGACTGAATGAAAGGAGCTGGCATCTCACTCTCTTTGAATCTTCTTTATCATGCTAGGATTAGCAGGAAAAAGCAAAAAATTTCAGAATTGCACCTTGCAATGCGGAGAAATTACTGTTTGTGCATTTACAATATTCATTGATTTTTGCCATTGAAAAACATTATGTTATTCATATACCAGAAATATTTGAAGCTACTGACTGAATGAAAAGAGCTGGCATCTCACTCTCTTTGAATCTTCTTTATCATGCTAAGAGGAGCAGGAAAAAGCAAAAAATTTCAGAATTGCACGTTGCAATGTGGAGATATTACTGTTTGTGCATTTACAATATTCATTGATTTTTGCCATTGAAAAACGTCCAGAAATGTTTGAAGCTACTGACTGAATGAAAGGAGCTGGCATCTCACTCTCTTTGAATCTTCTTTATCATGCTAGGATTAGCAGGAAAAAGCAAAAAATTTCAGAATTGCACCTTGCAATGCGGAGAAATTACTGTTTGTGCATTTACAATATTCATTGATTTTTGCCATTGAAAAACATCATGTTATTCATATACCAGAAATGTTTGAAGCTACTGACTGAATGAAAAGAGCTGGCATCTCACTCTCTTTGAATCTTCTTTATCATGCTAGGATTAGCAGGAAAAAGCAAAAAATTTCAGAATTGCACCTTGCAATGTGGAGATATTACTGTTTGTGCATTTACAATATTCATTGATTTTTGCCATTGAAAAACATCATGTTATTCATATACCAGAAATGCTTGAAGCTACTGACTGAATGAAAAGAGCTGGCATCTCACTCTCTTTGAATCTTCTTTATCATGCTAAGAGGAGCAGGAAAAAGCAAAAAATTTCAGAATTGCACGTTGCAATGTGGAGATATTACTGTTTGTGCATTTACAATATTCATTGATTTTTGCCATTGAAAAACGTCCAGAAATGTTTGAAGCTACTGACTGAATGAAAGGAGCTGGCATCTCACTCTCTTTGAATCTTCTTTATCATGCTAGGATTAGCAGGAAAAAGCAAAAAATTTCAGAATTGCACGTTGCAATGTGGAGAAATTACTGTTTGTGCATTTACAATATTCATTGATTTTTGCCATTGAAAAACATCATGTTATTCATATACCAGAAATGTTTGAAGCTACTGACTGAATGAAAAGAGCTGGCATCTCACTCTCTTTGAATCTTCTTTATCATGCCAGGATTAGCAGGAAAAAGCAAAAAATTTCAGAATTGCACCTTGCAATGTGGAGATATTACTGTTTGTGCATTTACAATATTCATTGATTTTTGCCATTGAAAAACGTCCAGAAATGTTTGAAGCTACTGACTGAATGAAAGGAGCTGGCATCTCACTCTCTTTGAATCTTCTTTATCATGCTAGGATTAGCAGGAAAAAGCAAAAAATTTCAGAATTGCACCTTGCAATGCGGAGAAATTACTGTTTGTGCATTTACAATATTCATTGATTTTTGCCATTGAAAAACATCATGTTATTCATATACCAGAAATGTTTGAAGCTACTGACTGAATGAAAAGAGCTGGCATCTCACTCTCTTTGAATCTTCTTTATCATGCTAGGATTAGCAGGAAAAAGTAAAAAATTTCAGAATTGCACCTTGCAATGTGGAGATATTACTGTTTGTGCATTTACAATATTCATTGATTTTTGCCATTGAAAAACGTCCAGAAATGTTTGAAGCTACTGACTGAATGAAAGGAGCTGGCATCTCACTCTCTTTGATTCTTCTTTATCATGCTAGGATTAGCAGGAAAAAGCAAAAAATTTCAGAATTGCACCTTGCAATGTGGAGTTATTACTGTTTGTGCATTTACAATATTCATTGATTTTTGCCATTGAAAAATGTCCAGAAATGTTTGAAGCTACTGACTGAATGAAAGGAGCTGGCATCTCACTCTCTTTGATTCTTCTTTATCATGCTAGGATTAGCAGGAAAAAGCAAAAAATTTCAGAATTGCACCTTGCAATGTGGAGATATTACTGTTTGTGCATTTACAATATTCATTGATTTTTGCCATTGAAAAACATCATGTTATTCATATACCAGAAATGTTTGAAGCTACTGACTGAATGAAAAGAGCTGGCATCTCACTCTCTTTGAATCTTCTTTATCATGCTAGGATTAGCAGGAAAAAGCAAAAAATTTCAGAATTGCACCTTGCAATGCGGAGAAATTACTGTTTGTGCATTTACAATATTCATTGATTTTTGCCATTGAAAAACATCATGTTATTCATATACCAGAAATGTTTGAAGCTACTGACTGAATGAGAAGAGCTGGCATCTCACTCTCTTTGAATCTTCTTTATCATGCTAAGAGGAGCAGGAAAAAGCAAAAAATTTCAGAATTGCACCTTGCAATGTGGAGATATTACTGTTTGTGCATTTACAATATTCATTGATTTTTGCCATTGAAAAACGTCCAGAAATGTTTGAAGCTACTGACTGAATGAAAGGAGCTGGCATCTCACTCTCTTTGAATCTTCTTTATCATGCTAGGATTAGCAGGAAAAAGCAAAAAATTTCAGAATTGCACCTTGCAATGCGGAGAAATTACTGTTTGTGCATTTACAATATTCATTGATTTTTGCCATTGAAAAACATCATGTTATTCATATACCAGAAATGTTTGAAGCTACTGACTGAATGAAAAGAGCTGGCATCTCACTCTCTTTGAATCTTCTTTATCATGCTAAGAGGAGCAGGAAAAAGCAAAAAATTTCAGAATTGCACCTTGCAATGTGGAGATATTACTGTTTGTGCATTTACAATATTCATTGATTTTTGCCATTGAAAAACGTCCAGAAATGTTTGAAGCTACTGACTGAATGAAAGGAGCTGGCATCTCACTCTCTTTGAATCTTCTTTATCATGCTAGGATTAGCAGGAAAAAGCAAAAAATTTCAGAATTGCACCTTGCAATGCGGAGAAATTACTGTTTGTGCATTTACAATATTCATTGATTTTTGCCATTGAAAAACATCATGTTATTCATATACCAGAAATGTTTGAAGCTACTGACTGAATGAAAAGAGCTGGCATCTCACTCTCTTTGAATCTTCTTTATCATGCTAAGAGGAGCAGGAAAAAGCAAAAAAATTCAGAATTGCACGTTGCAATGTTTAGATATTACTCTTTGTGCATTTACAATATTCATTGATTTTTGCCATTGAAAAACATCCAGAAATGTTTGAAGCTACTGACTGAATGAAAGGAGCTGGCATCTCACTCTCTTTGAATCTTCTTTATCATGCTGGGATTAGCAGGAAAAAGCAAAAAATTTCAGAATTGCACCTTGCAATGTGGAGATATTACTGTTTGTGCATTTACAATATTCACTGATTTTTGCCATTGAAAAACGTCCAGAAATGTTTGAAGCTACTGACTGAATGAAAGGAGCTGGCATCTCACTCTCTTTGAATCTTCTTTATCATGCTAGGATTAGCAGGAAAAAGCAAAAAATTTCAGAATTGCACCTTGCAATGTGGAGAAATTACTGTTTGTGCATTTACAATATTCATTGATTTTTGCCATTGAAAAACATCATGTTATTCATATACCAGAAATGTTTGAAGCTACTGACTGAATGAAAAGAGCTGGCATCTCACTCTCTTTGAATCTTCTTTATCATGCTAGGATTAGCAGGAAAAAGCAAAAAAATTCAGAATTGCATCTTGCAATGTGGAGATATTACTGTTTGTGCATTTACAATATTCATTGATTTTTGCCATTGAAAAACGTCCAGAAATGTTTGAAGCTACTGACTGAATGAAAGGAGCTGGCATCTCACTCTCTTTGAATCTTCTTTATCATGCCAGGATTAGCAGGAAAAAGCAAAAAATTTCAGAATTGCACCTTGCAATGTGGAGTTATTACTGTTTGTGCATTTACAATATTCATTGATTTTTGCCATTGAAAAATGTCCAGAAATGTTTGAAGCTACTGACTGAATGAAAGGAGCTGGCATCTCACTCTCTTTGAATCTTCTTTATCATGCTAGGATTAGCAGGAAAAAGCAAAAAATTTCAGAATTGCACCTTGCAATGTGGAGATATTACTGTTTGTGCATTTACAATATTCATTGATTTTTGCCATTGAAAAACATCATGTTATTCATATACCAGAAATGTTTGAAGCTACTGACTGAATGAAAAGAGCTGGCATCTCACTCTCTTTGAATCTTCTTTATCATGCTAAGAGGAGCAGGAAAAAGCAAAAAATTTCAGAATTGCACCTTGCAATGTGGAGATATTACTGTTTGTGCATTTACAATATTCATTGATTTTTGCCATTGAAAAACGTCCAGAAATGTTTGAAGCTACTGACTGAATGAAAGGAGCTGGCATCTCACTCTCTTTGAATCTTCTTTATCATGCTAGGATTAGCAGGAAAAAGCAAAAAATTTCAGAATTGCACCTTGCAATGCGGAGAAATTACTGTTTGTGCATTTACAATATTCATTGATTTTTGCATTGAAAAACATCATGTTATTCATATACCAGAAATGTTTGAAGCTACTGACTGAATGAAAAGAGCTGGCATCTCACTCTCTTTGAATCTTCTTTATCATGCTAGGATTAGCAGGAAAAAGCAAAAAATTTCAGAATTGCACCTTGCAATGTGGAGATATTACTGTTTGTGCATTTACAATATTCATTGATTTTTGCCATTGAAAAACGACCAGAAATGTTTGAAGCTACTGACTGAATGAAAGGAGCTGGCATCTCACTCTCTTTGAATCTTCTTTACCATGCTAGGATTAGCAGGAAAAAGCAAAAAATTTCAGAATTGCACCTTGCAATGTGGAGTTATTACTGTTTGTGCATTTACAATATTCATTGATTTTTGCCATTGAAAAACGTCCAGAAATGTTTGAAGCTACTGACTGAATGAAAGGAGCTGGCATCTCACTCTCTTTGAATCTTCTTTATCATGCTAGGATTAGCAGGAAAAAGCAAAAAATTTCAGAATTGCACCTTGCAATGCGGAGAAATTACTGTTTGTGCATTTACAATATTCATTGATTTTTGCCATTGAAAAACATTATGTTATTCATATACCAGAAATATTTGAAGCTACTGACTGAATGAAAAGAGCTGGCATCTCACTCTCTTTGAATCTTCTTTATCATGCTAAGAGGAGCAGGAAAAAGCAAAAAATTTCAGAATTGCACCTTGCAATGTGGAGATATTACTGTTTGTGCATTTACAATATTCATTGATTTTTGCCATTGAAAAACGTCCAGAAATGTTTGAAGCTACTGACTGAATGAAAGGAGCTGGCATCTCACTCTCTTTGAATCTTCTTTATCATGCTAGGATTAGCAGGAAAAAGCAAAAAATTTCAGAATTGCACCTTGCAATGCGGAGAAATTACTGTTTGTGCATTTACAATATTCATTGATTTTTGCCATTGAAAAACATCATGTTATTCATATACCAGAAATGTTTGAAGCTACTGACTGAATGAAAAGAGCTGGCATCTCACTCTCTTTGAATCTTCTTTATCATGCTAAGAGGAGCAGGAAAAAGCAAAAAATTTCAGAATTGCACGTTGCAATGTGGAGATATTACTGTTTGTGCATTTACAATATTCATTGATTTTTGCCATTGAAAAACGTCCAGAAATGTTTGAAGCTACTGACTGAATGAAAGGAGCTGGCATCTCACTCTCTTTGAATCTTCTTTATCATGCTAGGATTAGCAGGAAAAAGCAAAAAATTTCAGAATTGCACCTTGCAATGCGGAGAAATTACTGTTTGTGCATTTACAATATTCATTGATTTTTGCCATTGAAAAACATCATGTTATTCATATACCAGAAATGTTTGAAGCTACTGACTGAATGAAAAGAGCTGGCATCTCACTCTCCTTGAATCTTCTTTATCATGCCAGGATTAGCAGGAAAAAGCAAAAAATTTCAGAATTGCACCTTGCAATGTGGAGATATTACTGTTTGTGCATTTACAATATTCATTGATTTTTGCCATTGAAAAACGTCCAGAAATGTTTGAAGCTACTCACTGAATGAAAGGAGCTGGCATCTCACTCACTTTGAATCTTCTTTATCATGCTAGGATTAGCAGGAAAAAGCAAAAAATTTCAGAATTGCACCTTGCAATGCGGAGAAATTACTGTTTGTGCATTTACAATATTCATTGATTTTTGCCATTGAAAAACATCATGTTATTCATATACCAGAAATGTTTGAAGCTACTGACTGAATGAAAAGAGCTGGCATCTCACTCTCTTTGAATCTTCTTTATCATGCTAGGATTAGCAGGAAAAAGCAAAAAATTTCAGAATTGCACCTTGCAATGTGGAGATATTACTGTTTGTGCATTTACAATATTCATTGATTTTTGCCATTGAAAAACATCTTGTTATTCATATACCAGAAATGTTTGAAGCTACTGACTGAATGAAAAGAGCTGGCATCTCACTCTCTTTGAATCTTCTTTATCATGCTAAGAGGAGCAGGAAAAAGCAAAAAATTTCAGAATTGCACGTTGCAATGTGGAGATATTACTGTTTGTGCATTTACAATATTCATTGATTTTTGCCATTGAAAAACGTCCAGAAATGTTTGAAGCTACTGACTGAATGAAAGGAGCTGGCATCTCACTCTCTTTGAATCTTCTTTATCATGCTAGGATTAGCAGGAAAAAGCAAAAAATTTCAGAATTGCACGTTGCAATGTGGAGAAATTACTGTTTGTGCATTTACAATATTCATTGATTTTTGCCATTGAAAAACATCATGTTATTCATATACCAGAAATGTTTGAAGCTACTGACTGAATGAAAAGAGCTGGCATCTCACTCTCTTTGAATCTTCTTTATCATGCCAGGATTAGCAGGAAAAAGCAAAAAATTTCAGAATTGCACCTTGCAATGTGGAGATATTACTGTTTGTGCATTTACAATATTCATTGATTTTTGCCATTGAAAAACGTCCAGAAATGTTTGAAGCTACTGACTGAATGAAAGGAGCTGGCATCTCACTCTCTTTGAATCTTCTTTATCATGCTAGGATTAGCAGGAAAAAGCAAAAAAATTCAGAATTGCACCTTGCAATGCGGAGAAATTACTGTTTGTGCATTTACAATATTCATTGATTTTTGCCATTGAAAAACATCATGTTATTCATATACCAGAAATGTTTGAAGCTACTGACTGAATGAAAAGAGCTGGCATCTCACTCTCTTTGAATCTTCTTTATCATGCTAGGATTAGCAGGAAAAAGTAAAAAATTTCAGAATTGCACCTTGCAATGTGGAGATATTACTGTTTGTGCATTTACAATATTCATTGATTTTTGCCATTGAAAAACGTCCAGAAATGTTTGAAGCTACTGACTGAATGAAAGGAGCTGGCATCTCACTCTCTTTGATTCTTCTTTATCATGCTAGGATTAGCAGGAAAAAGCAAAAAATTTCAGAATTGCACCTTGCAATGTGGAGTTATTACTGTTTGTGCATTTACAATATTCATTGATTTTTGCCATTGAAAAATGTCCAGAAATGTTTGAAGCTACTGACTGAATGAAAGGAGCTGGCATCTCACTCTCTTTGAATCTTCTTTATCATGCTAGGATTAGCAGGAAAAAGCAAAAAATTTCAGAATTGCACCTTGCAATGTGGAGATATTACTGTTTGTGCATTTACAATATTCATTGATTTTTGCCATTGAAAAACATCATGTTATTCATATACCAGAAATGTTTGAAGCTACTGACTGAATGAAAGGAGCTGGCATCTCACTCTCTTTGAATCTTCTTTATCATGCTAGGATTAGCAGGAAAAAGCAAAAAATTTCAGAATTGCAACTTGCAATGCGGAGAAATTACTGTTTGTGCATTTACAATATTCATTGATTTTTGCCATTGAAAAACATCATGTTATTCATATACCAGAAATGTTTGAAGCTACTGACTGAATGAAAAGAGCTGGCATCTCACTCTCTTTGAATCTTCTTTATCATGCTAAGAGGAGCAGGAAAAAGCAAAAAATTTCAGAATTGCACCTTGCAATGTGGAGATATTACTGTTTGTGCATTTACAATATTCATTGATTTTTGCCATTGAAAAACGTCCAGAAATGTTTGAAGCTACTGACTGAATGAAGAGAGCTGGCATCTCACTCTCTTTGAATCTTCTTTATCATGCTAGGATTAGCAGGAAAAAGCAAAAAATTTCAGAATTGCACCTTGCAATGCGGAGAAATTACTGTTTGTGCATTTACAATATTCATTGATTTTTGCCATTGAAAAACATTATGTTATTCATATACCAGAAATATTTGAAGCTACTGACTGAATGAAAAGAGCTGGCATCTCACTCTCTTTGAATCTTCTTTATCATGCTAAGAGGAGCAGGAAAAAGCAAAAAATTTCAGAATTGCACCTTGCAATGTGGAGATATTACTGTTTGTGCATTTACAATATTCATTGATTTTTGCCATTGAAAAACGTCCAGAAATGTTTGAAGCTACTGACTGAATGAAAGGAGCTGGCATCTCACTCTCTTTGAATCTTCTTTATCATGCTAGGATTAGCAGGAAAAAGCAAAAAATTTCAGAATTGCACCTTGCAATGCGGAGAAATTACTGTTTGTGCATTTACAATATTCATTGATTTTTGCCATTGAAAAACATCATGTTATTCATATACCAGAAATGTTTGAAGCTACTGACTGAATGAAAAGAGCTGGCATCTCACTCTCTTTGAATCTTCTTTATCATGCTAAGAGGAGCAGGAAAAAGCAAAAAATTTCAGAATTGCACGTTGCAATGTGGAGATATTACTGTTTGTGCATTTACAATATTCATTGATTTTTGCCATTGAAAAACGTCCAGAAATGTTTGAAGCTACTGACTGAATGAAAGGAGCTGGCATCTCACTCTCTTTGAATCTTCTTTATCATGCTAGGATTAGCAGGAAAAAGCAAAAAATTTCAGAATTGCACCTTGCAATGTGGAGATATTACTGTTTGTGCATTTACAATATTCATTGATTTTTGCCATTGAAAAACATCATGTTATTCATATACCAGAAATGTTTGAAGCTACTGACTGAATGAAAGGAGCTGGCATCTCACTCTCTTTGAATCTTCTTTATCATGCTAGGATTAGCAGGAAAAAGCAAAAAATTTCAGAATTGCACCTTGCAATGCGGAGAAATTACTGTTTGTGCATTTACAATATTCATTGATTTTTGCCATTGAAAAACATCATGTTATTCATATACCAGAAATGTTTGAAGCTACTGACTGAATGAAAAGAGCTGGCATCTCACTCTCTTTGAATCTTCTTTATCATGCTAAGAGGAGCAGGAAAAAGCAAAAAATTTCAGAATTGCACCTTGCAATGTGGAGATATTACTGTTTGTGCATTTACAATATTCATTGATTTTTGCCATTGAAAAACGTCCAGAAATGTTTGAAGCTACTGACTGAATGAAGAGAGCTGGCATCTCACTCTCTTTGAATCTTCTTTATCATGCTAGGATTAGCAGGAAAAAGCAAAAAATTTCAGAATTGCACCTTGCAATGCGGAGAAATTACTGTTTGTGCATTTACAATATTCATTGATTTTTGCCATTGAAAAACATTATGTTATTCATATACCAGAAATATTTGAAGCTACTGACTGAATGAAAAGAGCTGGCATCTCACTCTCTTTGAATCTTCTTTATCATGCTAAGAGGAGCAGGAAAAAGCAAAAAATTTCAGAATTGCACCTTGCAATGTGGAGATATTACTGTTTGTGCATTTACAATATTCATTGATTTTTGCCATTGAAAAACGTCCAGAAATGTTTGAAGCTACTGACTGAATGAAAGGAGCTGGCATCTCACTCTCTTTGAATCTTCTTTATCATGCTAGGATTAGCAGGAAAAAGCAAAAAATTTCAGAATTGCACCTTGCAATGCGGAGAAATTACTGTTTGTGCATTTACAATATTCATTGATTTTTGCCATTGAAAAACATCATGTTATTCATATACCAGAAATGTTTGAAGCTACTGACTGAATGAAAAGAGCTGGCATCTCACTCTCTTTGAATCTTCTTTATCATGGTAAGAGGAGCAGGAAAAAGCAAAAAATTTCAGAATTGCACGTTGCAATGTGGAGATATTACTGTTTGTGCATTTACAATATTCATTGATTTTTGCCATTGAAAAACGTCCAGAAATGTTTGAAGCTACTGACTGAATGAAAGGAGCTGGCATCTCACTCTCTTTGAATCTTCTTTATCATGCTAGGATTAGCAGGAAAAAGCAAAAAATTTCAGAATTGCACCTTGCAATGCGGAGAAATTACTGTTTGTGCATTTACAATATTCATTGATTTTTGCCATTGAAAAACATCATGTTATTCATATACCAGAAATGTTTGAAGCTACTGACTGAATGAAAAGAGCTGGCATCTCACTCTCTTTGAATCTTCTTTATCATGCCAGGATTAGCAGGAAAAAGCAAAAAATTTCAGAATTGCACCTTGCAATGTGGAGATATTACTGTTTGTGCATTTACAATATTCATTGATTTTTGCCATTGAAAAACGTCCAGAAATGTTTGAAGCTACTGACTGAATGAAAGGAGCTGGCATCTCACTCTCTTTGAATCTTCTTTATCATGCTAGGATTAGCAGGAAAAAGCAAAAAATTTCAGAATTGCACCTTGCAATGCGGAGAAATTACTGTTTGTGCATTTACAATATTCATTGATTTTTGCCATTGAAAAACATCATGTTATTCATATACCAGAAATGTTTGAAGCTACTGACTGAATGAAAAGAGCTGGCATCTCACTCTCTTTGAATCTTCTTTATCATGCTAGGATTAGCAGGAAAAAGCAAAAAATTTCAGAATTGCACCTTGCAATGTGGAGATATTACTGTTTGTGCATTTACAATATTCATTGATTTTTGCCATTGAAAAACATCATGTTATTCATATACCAGAAATGTTTGAAGCTACTGACTGAATGAAAAGAGCTGGCATCTCACTCTCTTTGAATCTTCTTTATCATGCTAAGAGGAGCAGGAAAAAGCAAAAAATTTCAGAATTGCACGTTGCAATGTGGAGATATTACTGTTTGTGCATTTACAATATTCATTGATTTTTGCCATTGAAAAACGTCCAGAAATGTTTGAAGCTACTGACTGAATGAAAGGAGCTGGCATCTCACTCTCTTTGAATCTTCTTTATCATGCTAGGATTAGCAGGAAAAAGCAAAAAATTTCAGAATTGCACGTTGCAATGTGGAGAAATTACTGTTTGTGCATTTACAATATTCATTGATTTTTGCCATTGAAAAACATCATGTTATTCATATACCAGAAATGTTTGAAGCTACTGACTGAATGAAAAGAGCTGGCATCTCACTCTCTTTGAATCTTCTTTATCATGCCAGGATTAGCAGGAAAAAGCAAAAAATTTCAGAATTGCACCTTGCAATGTGGAGATATTACTGTTTGTGCATTTACAATATTCATTGATTTTTGCCATTGAAAAACGTCCAGAAATGTTTGAAGCTACTGACTGAATGAAAGGAGCTGGCATCTCACTCTCTTTGAATCTTCTTTATCATGCTAGGATTAGCAGGAAAAAGCAAAAATTTTCAGAATTGCACCTTGCAATGCGGAGAAATTACTGTTTGTGCATTTACAATATTCATTGATTTTTGCCATTGAAAAACATCATGTTATTCATATACCAGAAATGTTTGAAGCTACTGACTGAATGAAAAGAGCTGGCATCTCACTCTCTTTGAATCTTCTTTATCATGCTAGGATTAGCAGGAAAAAGTAAAAAATTTCAGAATTGCACCTTGCAATGTGGAGATATTACTGTTCGTGCATTTACAATATTCATTGATTTTTGCCATTGAAAAACGTCCAGAAATGTTTGAAGCTACTGACTGAATGAAAGGAGCTGGCATCTCACTCTCTTTGATTCTTCTTTATCATGCTAGGATTAGCAGGAAAAAGCAAAAAATTTCAGAATTGCACCTTGCAATGTGGAGTTATTACTGTTTGTGCATTTACAATATTCATTGATTTTTGCCATTGAAAAATGTCCAGAAATGTTTGAAGCTACTGACTGAATGAAAGGAGCTGGCATCTCACTCTCTTTGAATCTTCTTTATCATGCTAGGATTAGCAGGAAAAAGCAAAAAATTTCAGAATTGCACCTTGCAATGTGGAGATATTAGTGTTTGTGCATTTACAATATTCATTGATTTTTGCCATTGAAAAACATCATGTTATTCATATACCAGAAATGTTTGAAGCTACTGACTGAATGAAAAGAGCTGGCATCTCACTCTCTTTGAATCTTCTTTATCATGCTAGGATTAGCAGGAAAAAGCAAAAAATTTCAGAATTGCACCTTGCAATGCGGAGAAATTACTGTTTGTGCATTTACAATATTCATTGATTTTTGCCATTGAAAAACATCATGTTATTCATATACCAGAAATGTTTGAAGCTACTGACTGAATGAAAAGAGCTGGCATCTCACTCTCTTTGAATCTTCTTTATCATGCTAAGAGGAGCAGGAAAAAGCAAAAAATTTCAGAATTGCACCTTGCAATGTGGAGATATTACTGTTTGTGCATTTACAATATTCATTGATTTTTGCCATTGAAAAACGTCCAGAAATGTTTGAAGCTACTGACTGAATGAAAGGAGCTGGCATCTCACTCTCTTTGAATCTTCTTTATCATGCTAGGATTAGCAGGAAAAAGCAAAAAATTTCAGAATTGCACCTTGCAATGCGGAGAAATTACTGTTTGTGCATTTACAATATTCATTGATTTTTGCCATTGAAAAACATTATGTTATTCATATACCAGAAATATTTGAAGCTACTGACTGAATGAAAAGAGCTGGCATCTCACTCTCTTTGAATCTTCTTTATAATGCTAAGAGGAGCAGGAAAAAGCAAAAAATTTCAGAATTGCACCTTGCAATGTGGAGATATTACTGTTTGTGCATTTACAATATTCATTGATTTTTGCCATTGAAAAACGTCCAGAAATGTTTGAAGCTACTGACTGAATGAAAGGAGCTGGCATCTCACTCTCTTTGAATCTTCTTTATCATGCTAGGATTAGCAGGAAAAAGCAAAAAATTTCAGAATTGCACCTTGCAATGCGGAGAAATTACTGTTTGTGCATTTACAATATTCATTGATTTTTGCCATTGAAAAACATCATGTTATTCATATACCAGAAATGTTTGAAGCTACTGACTGAATGAAAAGAGCTGGCATCTCACTCTCTTTGAATCTTCTTTATCATGCTAAGAGGAGCAGGAAAAAGCAAAAAATTTCAGAATTGCACGTTGCAATGTGGAGATATTACTGTTTGTGCATTTACAATATTCATTGATTTTTGCCATTGAAAAACGTCCAGAAATGTTTGAAGCTACTGACTGAATGAAAGGAGCTGGCATCTCACTCTCTTTGAATCTTCTTTATCATGCTAGGATTAGCAGGAAAAAGCAAAAAATTTCAGAATTGCACCTTGCAATGCGGAGAAATTACTGTTTGTGCATTTACAATATTCATTGATTTTTGCCATTGAAAAACATCATGTTATTCATATACCAGAAATGTTTGAAGCTACTGACTGAATGAAAAGAGCTGGCATCTCACTCTCTTTGAATCTTCTTTATCATGCCAGGATTAGCAGGAAAAAGCAAAAAATTTCAGAATTGCACCTTGCAATGTGGAGATATTACTGTTTGTGCATTTACAATATTCATTGATTTTTGCCATTGAAAAACGTCCAGAAATGTTTGAAGCTACTGACTGAATGAAAGGAGCTGGCATCTCACTCTCTTTGAATCTTCTTTATCATGCTAGGATTAGCAGGAAAAAGCAAAAAATTTCAGAATTGCACCTTGCAATGCGGAGAAATTACTGTTTGTGCATTTACAATATTCATTGATTTTTGCCATTGAAAAACATCATGTTATTCATATACCAGAAATGTTTGAAGCTACTGACTGAATGAAAAGAGCTGGCATCTCACTCTCTTTGAATCTTCTTTATCATGCTAGGATTAGCAGGAAAAAGCAAAAAATTTCAGAATTGCACCTTGCAATGTGGAGATATTACTGTTTGTGCATTTACAATATTCATTGATTTTTGCCATTGAAAAACATCATGTTATTCATATACCAGAATTGTTTGAAGCTACTGACTGAATGAAAAGAGCTGGCATCTCACTCTCTTTGAATCTTCTTTATCATGCTAAGAGGAGCAGGAAAAAGCAAAAAATTTCAGAATTGCACGTTGCAATGTGGAGATATTACTGTTTGTGCATTTACAATATTCATTGATTTTTGCCATTGAAAAACGTCCAGAAATGTTTGAAGCTACTGACTGAATGAAAGGAGCTGGCATCTCACTCTCTTTGAATCTTCTTTATCATGCTAGGATTAGCAGGAAAAAGCAAAAAATTTCAGAATTGCACGTTGCAATGTGGAGAAATTACTGTTTGTGCATTTACAATATTCATTGATTTTTGCCATTGAAAAACATCATGTTATTCATATACCAGAAATGTTTGAAGCTACTGACTGAATGAAAAGAGCTGGCATCTCACTCTCTTTGAATCTTCTTTATCATGCCAGGATTAGCAGGAAAAAGCAAAAAATTTCAGAATTGCACCTTGCAATGTGGAGATATTACTGTTTGTGCATTTACAATATTCATTGATTTTTGCCATTGAAAAACGTCCAGAAATGTTTGAAGCTACTGACTGAATGAAAGGAGCTGGCATCTCACTCTCTTTGAATCTTCTTTATCATGCTAGGATTAGCAGGAAAAAGCAAAAAATTTCAGAATTGCACCTTGCAATGTGGAGTTATTACTGTTTGTGCATTTACAATATTCATTGATTTTTGCCATTGAAAAATGTCCAGAAATGTTTGAAGCTACTGACTGAATGAAAGGAGCTGGCATCTCACTCTCTTTGAATCTTCTTTATCATGCTAGGATTAGCAGGAAAAAGCAAAAAATTTCAGAATTGCACCTTGCAATGTGGAGATATTACTGTTTGTGCATTTACAATATTCATTGATTTTTGCCATTGAAAAACATCATGTTATTCATATACCAGAAATGTTTGAAGCTACTGACTGAATGAAAAGAGCTGGCATCTCACTCTCTTTGAATCTTCTTTATCATGCTAGGATTAGCAGGAAAAAGCAAAAAATTTCAGAATTGCACCTTGCAATGCGGAGAAATTACTGTTTGTGCATTTACAATATTCATTGATTTTTGCCATTGAAAAACATCATGTTATTCATATACCAGAAATGTTTGAAGCTACTGACTGAATGAAAAGAGCTGGCATCTCACTCTCTTTGAATCTTCTTTATCATGCTAAGAGGAGCAGGAAAAAGCAAAAAATTTCAGAATTGCACCTTGCAATGTGGAGATATTACTGTTTGTGCATTTACAATATTCATTGATTTTTGCCATTGAAAAACGTCCAGAAATGTTTGAAGCTACTGACTGAATGAAAGGAGCTGGCATCTCACTCTCTTTGAATCTTCTTTATCATGCTAGGATTAGCAGGAAAAAGCAAAAAATTTCAGAATTGCACCTTGCAATGCGGAGAAATTACTGTTTGTGCATTTACAATATTCATTGATTTTTGCCATTGAAAAACATCATGTTATTCATATACCAGAAATGTTTGAAGCTAATGACTGAATGAAAAGAGCTGGCATCTCACTCTCTTCGAATCTTCTTTATCATGCTAAGAGGAGCAGGAAAAAGCAAAAAATTTCAGAATTGCACCTTGCAATGTGGAGATATTACTGTTTGTGCATTTACAATATTCATTGATTTTTGCCATTGAAAAACGTCCAGAAATGTTTGAAGCTACTGACTGAATGAAAGGAGCTGGCATCTCACTCTCTTTGAATCTTCTTTATCATGCTAGGATTAGCAGGAAAAAGCAAAAAATTTCAGAATTGCACCTTGCAATGCGGAGAAATTACTGTTTGTGCATTTACAATATTCATTGATTTTTGCCATTGAAAAACATCGTTATTCATATACCAGAAATGTTTGAAGCTACTGACTGAATGAAAAGAGCTGGCATCTCACTCTCTTTGAATCTTCTTTATCATGCTAAGAGGAGCAGGAAAAAGCAAAAAATTTCAGAATTGCACCTTGCAATGTGGAGATATTACTGTTTGTGCATTTACAATATTCATTGATTTTTGCCATTGAAAAACATCATGTCATTCATATACCAGAAATGTTTGAAGCTACTGACTGAATGAAAAGAGCTGGCATCTCACTCTCTTTGAATCTTCTTTATCATGCTAGGATTAGCAGGAAAAAGCAAAAAATTTCAGAATTGCACCTTGCAATCTGGAGATATTACTGTTTGTGCATTTACAATATTCATTGATTTTTGCCATTGAAAAACGTCCAGAAATGTTTGAAGCTACTGACTGAATGAAAGGAGCTGGCATCTCACTCTCTTTGAATCTTCTTTATCATGCTAGGATTAGCAGGAAAAAGCAAAAAATTTCAGAATTGCACCTTGCAATGCGGAGAAATTACTGTTTGTGCATTTACAATATTCATTGATTTTTGCCATTGAAAAACATCATGTTATTCATATACCAGAAATGTTTGAAGCTACTGACTGAATGAAAAGAGCTGGCATCTCACTCTCTTTGAATCTACTTTATCATGCCAGGATTATCAGGAAAAAGCAAAAAATTTCAGAATTGCACCTTGCAATGTGGAGATATTACTGTTTGTGCATTTACAATATTCATTGATTTTTGCCATTGAAAAACGTCCAGAAATGTTTGAAATTACTGACTGAATGAAAGGATCTGGCATCTCACTCTCTTTGAATCTTCTTTATCATGCTAGGATTAGCAGGAAAAAGCAAAAAATTTCAGAATTGCACCTTGCAATGCGGAGAAATTACTGTTTGTGCATTTACAATATTCATTGATTTTTGCCATTGAAAAACATCATGTTATTCATATACCAGAAATGTTTGAAGCTACTGACTGAATGAAAAGAGCTGGCATCTCACTCTCTTTGAATCTTCTTTACCATGCTAAGAGGAGCAGGAAAAAGCAAAAAATTTCAGAATTGCACCTTGCAATGTGGAGATATTACTGTTTGTGCATTTACAATATTCATTGATTTTTGCCATTGAAAAACGTCCAGAAATGTTTGAAGCTACTGACTGAATGAAAGGAGCTGGCATCTCACTCTCTTTGAATCTTCTTTATCATGCTAGGATTAGCAGGAAAAAGCAAAAAATTTCAGAATTGCACCTTGCAATGCGGAGAAATTACTGTTTGTGCATTTACAATATTCATTGATTTTTGCCATTGAAAAACATCATGTTATTCATATACCAGAAATGTTTGAAGCTACTGACTGAATGAAAAGAGCTGGCATCTCACTTTCTTTGAATCTTCTTTATCATTCTAAGAGGAGCAGGAAAAAGCAAAAAATTTCAGAATTGCACCTTGCAATGTGGAGATATTACTGTTTGTGCATTTACAATATTCATTGATTTTTGCCATTGAAAAACGTCCAGAAATGTTTGAAGCTACTGACTGAATGAAAGGAGCTGGCATCTCACTCTCCTTGAATCTTCTTTATTATGCTAGGATTAGCAGGAAAAAGCAAAAAATTTCAGAATTGCACCTTGCAATGCGGAGAAATTACTGTTTGTGCATTTACAATATTCATTGATTTTTGCCATTGAAAAACATCATGTTATTCATATACCAGAAATGTTTGAAGCTACTGACTGAATGAAAAGAGCTGGCATCTCACTCTCTTTGAATCTTCTTTATCATGCTAAGAGGAGCAGGAAAAAGCAAAAAATTTCAGAATTGCACCTTGCAATGTGGAGATATTACTGTTTGTGCATTTACAATATTCATTGATTTTTGCCATTGAAAAACGTCCAGAAATGTTTGAAGCTACTGACTGAATGAAAGGAGCTGGCATCTCACTCTCTTTGAATCTTCTTTATCATGCTAGGATTAGCAGGAAAAAGCAAACAATTTCAGAATTGCGCCTTGCAATGCGGAGAAATTACTGTTTGTGCATTTACAATATTCATTGATTTTTGCCATTGAAAAACATCATGTTATTCATATACCAGAAATGTTTGAAGCTACTGACTGAATGAAAAGAGCTGGCATCTCACTCTCTTTGAATCTTCTTTATCATGCCAGGATTAGCAGGAAAAAGCAAAAAATTTCAGAATTGCACCTTGCAATGTGGAGATATTACTGTTTGTGCATTTACAATATTCATTGATTTTTGCCATTGAAAAACGTCCAGAAATGTTTGAAGCTACTGACTGAATGAAAGGAGCTGGCATCTCACTCTCTTTGAATCTTCTTTATCATGCTAGGATTAGCAGGAAAAAGCAAAAAATTTCAGAATTGCACCTTGCAATGCGGAGAAATTACTGTTTGCGCATTTACAATATTCATTGATTTTTGCCATTGAAAAACATCATGTTATTCATATACCAGAAATGTTTGAAGCTACTGACTGAATGAAAAGAGCTGGCATCTCACTCTCTTTGAATCTTCTTTATCATGCTAAGAGGAGCAGGAAAAAGCAAAAAATTTCAGAATTGCACCTTGCAATGTGGAGATATTACTGTTTGTGCATTTACAATATTCATTGATTTTTGCCATTGAAAAACGTCCAGAAATGTTTGAAGCTACTGACTGAATGAAAGGAGCTGGCATCTCACTCTCTTTGAATCTTCTTTATCATGCTAGGATTAGCAGGAAAAAGCAAAAAATTTCAGAATTGCACCTTGCAATGCGGAGAAATTAGTGTTTGTGCATTTACAATATTCATTGATTTTTGCCATTGAAAAACGTCCAGAAATGTTTGAAGCTACTGACTGAATGAAAGGAGCTGGCATCTCACTCTCTTTGAATCTTCTTTATCATGCTAGGATTAGCAGGAAAAAGCAAAAAATTTCAGAATTGCACCTTGCAATGCAGAGAAATTGCTGTTTGTGCATTTACAATATTCATTGATTTTTGCCATTGAAAAACATCATGTTATTCATATACCAGAAATGTTTGAAGCTACTGACTGAATGAAAAGAGCTGGCATCTCACTCTCTTTGAATCTTCTTTATCATGCTAAGAGGAGCAGGAAAATGCAAAAAATTTCAGAATTGCACCTTGCAATGTGGAGATATTACTGTTTGTGCATTTACAATATTCATTGATTTTTGCCGTTGAAAAACGTCCAGAAATGTTTGAAGCTACTGACTGAATGAAAGGAGCTGGCATCTCACTCTCTTTGAATCTTCTTTATCATGCTAGGATTAGCAGGAAAAAGCAAAAAATTTCAGAATTGCACCTTGCAATGCGGAGAAATTACTGTTTGTGCATTTACAATATTCATTGATTTTTGCCATTGAAAAACATCATGTTATTCATATACCAGAAATGTTTGAAGCTACTGACTGAATGAAAAGAGCTGGCATCTCACTCTCTTTGAATCTTCTTTATCATGCTAAGAGGAGCAGGAAAAAGCAAAAAATTTCAGAATTGCACGTTGCAATGTGGAGATATTACTGTTTGTGCATTTTCAATATTCATTGATTTTTGCCATTGAAAAACGTCCAGAAATGTTTGAAGCTACTGACTAAATGAAAGGAGCTGGCATCTCACTCTCTTTGAATCTTCTTTATCATGCTAGTATTAGCAGGAAAAAGCAAAAAATTTCAGAATTGCACCTTGCAATGCGGAGAAATTACTGTTTGTGCATTTACAATATTCATTGATTTTTGCCATTGAAAAACATCATGTTATGCATATACCAGAAATGTTTGAAGCTACTGACTGAATGAAAAGAGCTGGCATCTCACTCTCTTTGAATCTTCTTTATCATGCTAAGAGGAGCAGGAAAAAGCAAAAAATTTCAGAATTGCACCTTGCAATGTGGAGATATTACTGTTTGTGCATTCACAATATTCATTGATTTTTGCCATTGAAAAACGTCCAGAAATGTTTGAAGCTACTGACTGAATGAAAGGAGCTGGCATCTCACTCTCTTTGAATCTTCTTTATCATGCTAGGATTAGCAGGAAAAAGCAAAAAATTTCAGAATTGCACCTTGCAATGCGGAGAAATTACTGTTTGTGCATTTACAATATTCATTGATTTTTGCCATTGAAAAATGTCCAGAAATGTTTGAAGCTGCTGACTGAATGAAAGGAGCTGGCATCTCACTCTCTTTGAATCTTCTTTATCATGCTAGGATTAGCAGGAAAAAGCAAAAAATTTCACAATTGCACCTTGCAATGCGGAGAAATTGCTGTTTGTGCATTTACAATATTCATTGATTTTTGCCATTGAAAAACATCATGTTATTCATATACCAGAAATGTTTGAAGCTACTGACTGAATGAAAAGAGCTGGCATCTCACTCTCTTTGAATCTTCTTTATCATGCTAAGAGGAGCAGGAAAATGCAAAAAATTTCAGAATTGCACCTTGCAATGTGGAGATATTACTGTTTGTGCATTTACAATATTCATTGATTTTTGCCGTTGAAAAACGTCCAGAAATGTTTGAAGCTACTGACTGAATGAAAGGAGCTGGCATCTCACTCTCTTTGAATCTTCTTTATCATGCTAGGATTAGCAGGAAAAAGCAAAAAATTTCAGAATTGCACCTTGCAATGCGGAGAAATTACTGTTTGTGCATTTACAATATTCATTGATTTTTGCCATTGAAAAACATCATGTTATTCATATACCAGAAATGTTTGAAGCTACTGACTGAATGAAAAGAGCTGGCATCTCACTCTCTTTGAATCTTCTTTATCATGCCAGGATTAGCAGGAAAAAGCAAAAAATTTCAGAATTGCACCTTGCAATGTGGAGATATTACTGTTTGTGCATTTACAATATTCATTGATTTTTGCCATTGAAAAACGTCCAGAAATGTTTGAAGCTACTGACTGAATGAAAGGAGCTGGCATCTCACTCTCTTTGAATCTTCTTTATCATGCTAGGATTAGCAGGAAAAAGCAAAAAATTTCAGAATTGCACCTTGCAATGCGGAGAAATTACTGTTTGTGCATTTACAATATTCATTGATTTTTGCCATTGAAAAACATCATGTTATTCATATACCAGAAATGTTTGAAGCTACTGACTGAATGAAAAGAGCTGGCATCTCACTCTCTTTGAATCTTTATCATGCTTAGAGGAGCAGGAAAAAGCAAAAAATTTCAGAATTGCACCTTGCAATGTGGAGATATTACTGTTTGTGCATTTACAATATTCATTGATTTTTGCCATTGAAAAACGTCCAGAAATGTTTGAAGCTACTGACTGAATGAAAGGAGCTGGCATCTCACTCTCTTTAATCTTCTTTATCATGCTAGGATTAGCAGGAAAAAGCAAAAAATTTCAGAATTGCACCTTGCAATGCGGAGAAATTACTGTTTGTGCATTTACAATATTCATTGATTTTTGCCATTGAAAAACATCATGTTATTCACATTCCAGAAATGTTTGAAGCTACTGACTGAATGAAAAGAGCTGGCATCTCACTCTCTTTGAATCTTCTTTATCATGCTAAGAGGAGCAGGAAAAAGCAAAAAATTTCAGAATTGCACCTTGCAATGTGGAGATATTACTGTTTGTGCATTTACAATATTCATTGATTTTTGCCATTGAAAAACGTCCAGAAATGTTTGAAGCTACTGACTGATTGAAAGGAGCTGGCATCTCACTCTCTTTGAATCTTCTTTATCATGCTAGGATTAGCAGGAAAAAGCAAAAAATTTCAGAATTGCACCTTGCAATGCGGAGAAATTACTGTTTGTGCATTTACAATATTCATTGATTTTTGCCATTGAAAAACATCATGTTATTCATATACCAGAAATGATTGAAGCTACTGACTGAATGAAAAGAGCTGGCATCTCACTCTCTTTGAATCTTCTTTATCATGCTAAGAGGAGCAGGAAAAAGCAAAAAATTTCAGAATTGCACCTTGCAATGTGGAGATATTACTGTTTGTGCATTTACAATATTCATTGATTTTTGCCATTGAAAAACGTCCAGAAATGTTTGAAGCTACTGACTGAATGAAAGGAGCTGGCATCTCACTCTCTTTGAATCTTCTTTATCATGCTAGGATTAGCAGGAAAAAGCAAAAAATTTCAGAATTGCACCTTGCAATGCGGAGAAATTACTGTTTGTGCATTTACAATATTCATTGATTTTTGCCATTGAAAAACATCATGTTATTCATATACCAGAAATGATTGAAGCTACTGACTGAATGAAAAGAGCTGGCATCTCACTCTCTTTGAATCTTCTTTATCATGCTAAGAGGAGCAGGAAAAAGCAAAAAATTTCAGAATTGCACCTTGCAATGTGGAGATATTACTGTTTGTGCATTTACAATATTCATTGATTTTTGCCATTGAAAAACGTCCAGAAATGTTTGAAGCTACTGACTGAATGAAAGGAGCTGGCATCTCACTCTCTTTGAATCTTCTTTATCATGCTAGGATTAGCAGGAAAAAGCAAAAAATTTCAGAATTGCACCTTGCAATGCGGAGAAATTACTGTTTGTGCATTTACAATATTCATTGATTTTTGCCATTGAAAAACATCATGTTATTCATATACCAGAAATGTTTGAAGCTACTGACTGAATGAAAAGAGCTGGCATCTCACTCTCTTTGAATCTTCTTTATCATACTAAGAGGAGCAGGAAAAAGCAAAAAATTTCAGAATTGCACCTTGCAATGTGGAGATATTACTGTTTGTGCATTTACAATATTCATTGATTTTTGCCATTGAAAAACATCCAGAAATGTTTGAAGCTACTGACTGAATGAAAGGAGCTGGCATCTCACTCTCTTTGAATCTTCTTTATCATGCTAGGATTAGCAGGAAAAAGCAAAAAATTTCAGAATTGCACCTTGCAATGCGGAGAAATTACTGTTTGTGCATTTACAATATTCATTGATTTTTGCCATTGAAAAACATCATGTTATTCATATACCAGAAATGTTTGAAGCTACTGACTGAATGAAAAGAGCTGGCATCTCACTCTCTTTGAATCTTCTTTATCATGCTAAGAGGAGCAGGAAAAAGCAAAAAATTTCAGAATTGCACCTTGCAATGTGGAGATATTACTGTTTGTGCATTTACAATATTGATTGATTTTTGCCATTGAAAAACCTCCAGAAATGTTTGAAGCTACTGACTGAATGAAAGGAGCTGGCATCTCACTCTCTTTGAATCTTCTTTATCATGCTAGGATTAGCAGGAAAAAGCAAAAAATTTCAGAATTGCACCTTGCAATGCGGAGAAATTACTGTTTGTGCATTTACAATATTCATTGATTTTTGCCATTGAAAAACATCATGTTATTCATATACCAGAAATGTTTGAAGCTACTGACTGAATGAAAAGAGCTGGCATCTCACTCTCTTTGAATCTTCTTTATCATGCTAAGAGGAGCAGGAAAAAGCAAAAAATTTCAGAATTGCACCTTGCAATGTGGAGATATTACTGTTTGTGCATATACAATATTCATTGATTTTTGCCATTGAAAAACGTCCAGAAATGTTTGAAGCTACTGACTGAATGAAAGGAGCTGGCATCTCACTCTCTTTGAATCTTCTTTATCATGGTAGGATTAGCAGGAAAAAGCAAAAAATTTCAGAATTGCACCTTGCAATGCGGAGAAATTACTGTTTGTGCATTTACAATATTCATTGATTTTTGCCATTGAAAAACATCATGTTATTCATATACCAGAAATGTTTGAAGCTACTGACTGAATGAAAAGAGCTGGCATCTCACTCTCTTTGAATCTTCTTTATCATACTAAGAGGAGCAGGAAAAAGCAAAAAATTTCAGAATTGCACCTTGCAATGTGGAGATATTACTGTTTGTGCATTTACAATATTCATTGATTTTTGCCATTGAAAAACGTCCAGAAATGTTTGAAGCTACTGACTGAATGAAAGGAGCTGGCATCTCACTCTCTTTGAATGTTCTTTATCATGCTAGGATTAGCAGGAAAAAGCAAAAAATTTCAGAATTGCACCTTGCAATGCGGAGAAATTACTGTTTGTGCATTTACAATATTCATTGATTTTTGCCATTGAAAAACATCATGTTATTCATATACCAGAAATGTTTGAAGCTACTGACTGAATGAAAAGAGCTGGCATCTCACTCTCTTTGAATCTTCTTTATCATGCTAAGAGGAGCAGGAAAAAGCAAAAAATTGCAGAATTGCACCTTGCAATGTGGAGATATTACTGTTTGTGCATTTACAATATTCATTGATTTTTGCCATTGAAAAACGTCCAGAAATGTTTGAAGCTACTGACTGAATGAAAGGAGCTGGCATCTCTCTCTCTTTCAATCTTCTTTATCATGCTAGGATTAGCAGGAAAAAGCAAAAAATTTCAGAATTGCACCTTGCAATGCGGAGAAATTACTGTTTGTGCATTTACAATATTCATTGATTTTTGCCATTGAAAAACATCATGTTATTCATATACCAGAAATGTTTGAAGCTACTGACTGAATGAAAAGAGCTGGCATCTCACTCTCTTTGAATCTTCTTTATCATGCTAGGATTAGCAGGAAAAAGCAAAAAATTTCAGAATTGCACCTTGCAATGTGGAGATATTACTGTTTGTGCATTTACAATATTCATTGATTTTTGCCATTGAAAAACGTCCAGAAATGTTTGAAGCTACTGACTGAATGAAAGGAGCTGGCATCTCACTCTCTTTGAATCTTCTTTATCATGCTAGGATTAGCAGGAAAAAGCAAAAAATTTCAGAATTGCACCTTGCAATGTGGAGTTATTACTGTTTGTGCATTTACAATATTCATTGATTTTTTCCATTTAAAAATGTCTAGAAATGTTTGAAGCTACTGACTGAATGAAAGGAGCTGGCATCTCACTCTCTTTGAATCTTCTTTATCATGCTAGGATTAGCAGGAAAAAGCAAAAAATTTCAGAATTGCACCTTGCAATGTGGAGATATTACTGTTTGTGCACTTACAATATTCATTGATTTTTGCCTTTGAAAAACATCATGTTATTCATATACCAGAAATGTTTGAAGCTACTGACTGAATGAAAAGAGCTGGCATCTCACTCTCTTTGAATCTTCTTTATCATGCTAAGAGGGGCAGGAAAAAGCAAAAAATTTCAGAATTGCACGTTGCAATGTGGAGATATTACTGTTTGTGCATTTACAATATTCATTGATTTTTGCCATTGAAAAACGTCCAGAAATGTTTGAAGCTACTGACTGAATGAAAGGAGCTGGCATCTCACTCTCTTTGAATCTTCTTTATCATGCTAGGATTAGCAGGAAAAAGCAAAAAATTTCAGAATTGCACCTTGCAATGCGGAGAAATTACTGTTTGTGCATTTACAATATTCATTGATTTTTGCCATTGAAAAACATCATGTTATTCATATACCAGAAATGATTGAAGCTACTGACTGAATGAAAAGAGCTGGCATCTCACTCTCTTTGAATCTTCTTTATCATGCTAAGAGGAGCAGGAAAAAGCAAAAAATTTCAGAATTGCACCTTGCAATGTGGAGATATTACTGTTTGTGCATTTACAATATTCATTGATTTTTGCAATTGAAAAACGTCCAGAAATGTTTGAAGCTACTGACTGAATGAAAGGAGCTGGAATCTCACTCTCTTTGAATCTTCTTTATCATGCTAGGATTAGCAGGAAAAAGCAAAAAATTTCAGAATTGCACCTTGCAATGCGGAGAAATTCCTGTTTGTGCATTTACAATATTCATTGATTTTTGCCTTTGAAAAACATCATGTTATTCATATACCAGAAATGTTTGAAGCTACTGACTGAATGAAAAGAGCTGGCATCTCACTCTCTTTGAATCTTCTTTATCATGCTAAGAGGAGCAGGAAAAAGCAAAAAATTTCAGAATTACACCTTGCAATGTGGAGATATTACTGTCTGTGCATTTACAATATTCATTGATTTTTGCCATCGAAAAACGTCCAGAAATGTTTGAAGCTACTGACTGAATGAAAGGAGCTGGCATCTCACTCTCTTTGAATCTTCTTTATCATGCTAGGATTAGCAGGAAAAAGCAAAAAATTTCAGAATTGCACCTTGCAATGCGGAGAAATTACTGTTTGTGCATTTACAATATTCATTGATTTTTGCCATTGAAAAACATCATGTTATTCATATACCAGAAATGTTTGACGCTACTGACTGAATGAAAAGAGCTGGCATCTCACTCTCTTTGAATCTTCTTTATCATGCTAAGAGGAGCAGGAAAAAGCAAAAAATTTCAGAATTGCACCTTGCAATGTGGAGATATTACTGTTTGTGCATATACAATATTCATTGATTTTTGCCATTGAAAAACGTCCAGAAATGTTTAAAGCTACTGACTGAATGAAAGGAGCTGGCATCTCACTCTCTTTGAATCTTCTTTATCATGCTAGGATTAGCAGGAAAAAGCAAAAAATTTCAGAATTGCACCTTGCAATGCGGAGAAATTACTGTTTGTGCATTTACAATATTCATTGATTTTTGCCATTGAAAAACATCATGTTATTCATATACCAGAAATGTTTGAAGCTACTGACTGAATGAAAAGAGCTGGCATCTCACTCTCTTTGAATCTTCTTTATCATGCTAAGAGGAGCAGGAAAAAGCATAAAATTTCAGAATTGCACCTTGCAATGTGGAGATATTACTGTTTGTGCATTTACAATATTCATTGATTTTTGCCATTGAAAAACGTCCAGAAATGTTTGAAGCTACTGACTGAATGAAAGGAGCTGGCATCTCACTCTCTTTGAATCTTCTTTATCATGCTAGGATTAGCAGGAAAAAGCAAAAAATTTCAGAATTGCACCTTGCAATGCGGAGAAATTACTCTTTGTGCATTTACAATATTCATTGATTTTTGCCATTGAAAAACATCATGTTATTCATATACCAGAAATGTTTGAAGCTACTGACTGAATGAAAAGAGCTGGCATCTCACTCTCTTTGAATCTTCTTTATCATGCTAAGAGGAGCAGGAAAAAGCAAAAAATTTCAGAATTGCACCTTGCAATGTGGAGATATTACTGTTTGTGCATTTACAATATTGATTGATTTTTGCCATTGAAAAACCTCCAGAAATGTTTGAAGCTACTGACTGAATGAAAGGAGCTGGCATCTCACTCTCTTTGAATCTTCTTTATCATGCTAGGATTAGCAGGAAAAAGCAAAAAATTTCAGAATTGCACCTTGCAATGCGGAGAAATTACTGTTTGTGCATTTACAATATTCATTGATTTTTGCCATTGAAAAACATCATGTTATTCATATACCAGAAATGTTTGAAGCTACTGACTGAATGAAAAGAGCTGGCATCTCACTCTCTTTGAATCTTCTTTATCATGCTAAGAGGAGCAGGAAAAAGCAAAAAATTTCAGAATTGCACCTTGCAATGTGGAGATATTACTGTTTGTGCATATACAATATTCATTGATTTTTGCCATTGAAAAATGTCCAGAAATGTTTGAAGCTACTGACTGAATGAAAGGAGCTGGCATCTCACTCTCTTTGAATCTTCTTTATCATGGTAGGATTAGCAGGAAAAAGCAAAAAATTTCAGAATTGCACCTTGCAATGCGGAGAAATTACTGTTTGTGCATTTACAATATTCATTGATTTTTGCCATTGAAAAACATCATGTTATTCATATACCAGAAATGTTTGAAGCTACTGACTGAATGAAAAGAGCTGGCATCTCACTCTCTTTGAATCTTCTTTATCATACTAAGAGGAGCAGGAAAAAGCAAAAAATTTCAGAATTGCACCTTGCAATGTGGAGATATTACTGTTTGTGCATTTACAATATTCATTGATTTTTGCCATTGAAAAACGTCCAGAAATGTTTGAAGCTACTGACTGAATGAAAGGAGCTGGCATCTCACTCTCTTTGAATCTTCTTTATCATGCTAGGATTAGCAGGAAAAAGCAAAAAATTTCAGAATTGCACCTTGCGATGCGGAGAAATTACTGTTTGTGCATTTACAATATTCATTGATTTTTGCCATTGAAAAACATCATGTTATTCATATACCAGAAATGTTTGAAGCTACTGACTGAATGAAAAGAGCTGGCATCTCACTCTCTTTGAATCTTCTTTATCATGCTAAGAGGAGCAGGAAATAGCAAAAAATTTCAGAATTGCACCTTGCAATGTGGAGATATTACTGTTTGTGGATTTACAATATTCATTGATTTTTGCCATTGAAAAACGTCCAGAAATGTTTGAAGCTACTGACTGAATGAAAGGAGCTGGCATCTCACTCTCTTTGAATGTTCTTTATCATGCTAGGATTAGCAGGAAAAAGCAAAAAATTTCAGAATTGCACCTTGCAATGCGGAGAAATTACTGTTTGTGCATTTACAATATTCATTGATTTTTGCCATTGAAAAACATCATGTTATTCATATACCAGAAATGTTTGAAGCTACTGACTGAATGAAAAGAGCTGGCATCTCACTCTCTTTGAATCTTCTTTATCATGTTAAGAGGAGCAGGAAAAAGCAAAAAATTGCAGAATTGCACCTTGCAATGTGGAGATATTACTGTTTGTGCATTTACAATATTCATTGATTTTTGCCATTGAAAAACGTCCAGAAATGTTTGAAGCTACTGACTGAATGAAAGGAGCTGGCATCTCTCTCTCTTTCAATCTTCTTTATCATGCTAGGATTAGCAGGAAAAAGCAAAAAATTTCAGAATTGCACCTTGCAATGCGGAGAAATTACTGTTTGTGCATTTACAATATTCATTGATTTTTGCCATTGAAAAACATCATGTTATTCATATACCAGAAATGTTTGAAGCTACTGACTGAATGAAAAGAGCTGGCATCTCACTCTCTTTGAATCTTCTTTATCATGCTAGGATTAGCAGGAAAAAGCAAAAAATTTCAGAATTGCACCTTGCAATGTGGAGATATTACTGTTTGTGCATTTACAATATTCATTGATTTTTGCCATTGAAAAACGTCCAGAAATGTTTGAAGCTACTGACTGAATGAAAGGAGCTGGCATCTCACTCTCTTTGAATCTTCTTTATCATGCTAGGATTAGCAGGAAAAAGCAAAAAATTTCAGAATTGCACCTTGCAATGTGGAGTTATTACTGTTTGTGCATTTACAATATTCATTGATTTTTTCCATTGAAAAATGTCCAGAAATGTTTGAAGCTACTGACTGAATGAAAGGAGCTGGCATCTCACTCTCTTTGAATCTTCTTTATCATGCTAGGATTAGCAGGAAAAAGCAAAAAATTTCAGAATTGCACCTTGCAATGTGGAGATATTACTGTTTGTGCATTTACAATATTCATTGATTTTTGCCGTTGAAAAACATCATGTTATTCATATACCAGAAATGTTTGAAGCTACTGACTGAATGAAAAGAGCTGGCATCTCACTCTCTTTGAATCTTCTTTATCATGCTAAGAGGAGCAGGAAAAAGCAAAAAATTTCAGAATTGCACCTTGCAATGTGGAGATATTACTGTTTGTGCATTTACAATATTCATTGATTTTTGCCATTGAAAAACGTCCAGAAATGTTTGAAGCTACTGACTGAATGAAAGGAGCTGACATCTCACTCTCTTTGAATCTTCTTTATCATGCTAGGATTAGCAGGAAAAAGCAAAAAATTTCAGAATTGCACCTTGCAATGCGGAGAAATTACTGTTTGTGCATTTACAATATTCATTGATTTTTGCCTTTGAAAAACATCATGTTATTCATATACCAGAAATGTTTGAAGCTACTGACTGAATGAAAAGAGCTGGCATCTCACTCTCTTTGAATCTTCTTTATCATGCTAAGAGGGGCAGGAAAAAGCAAAAAATTTCAGAATTGCACGTTGCAATGTGGAGATATTACTGTTTGTGCATTTACAATATTCATTGATTTTTGCCATTGAAAAACGTCCAGAAATGTTTGAAGCTACTGACTGAATGAAAGGAGCTGGCATCTCACTCTCTTTGAATCTTCTTTATCATGCTAGGATTAGCAGGAAAAAGCAAAAAATTTCAGAATTGCACCTTGCAATGCGGAGAAATTACTGTTTGTGCATTTACAATATTCATTGATTTTTGCCATTGAAAAACATCATGTTATTCATATACCAGAAATGATTGAAGCTACTGACTGAATGAAAAGAGCTGGCATCTCACTCTCTTTGAATCTTCTTTATCATGCTAAGAGGAGCAGGAAAAAGTAAAAAATTTCAGAATTGCACCTTGCAATGTGGAGATATTACTGTTTGTGCATTTACAATATTCATTGATTTTTGCAATTGAAAAACGTCCAGAAATGTTTGAAGCTACTGACTGAATGAAAGGAGCTGGAATCTCACTCTCTTTGAATCTTCTTTATCATGCTAGGATTAGCAGGAAAAAGCAAAAAATTTCAGAATTGCACCTTGCAATGCGGAGAAATTACTGTTTGTGCATTTACAATATTCATTGATTTTTGCCTTTGAAAAACATCATGTTATTCATATACCAGAAATGTTTGAAGCTACTGACTGAATGAAAAGAGCTGGCATCTCACTCTCTTTGAATCTTCTTTATCATGCTAAGAGGAGCAGGAAAAAGCAAAAAATTTCAGAATTACACCTTGCAATGTGGAGATATTACTGTCTGTGCATTTACAATATTCATTGATTTTTGCCATCGAAAAACGTCCAGAAATGTTTGAAGCTACTGACTGAATGAAAGGAGCTGGCATCTCACTCTCTTTGAATCTTCTTTATCATGCTAGGATTAGCAGGAAAAAGCAAAAAATTTCAGAATTGCACCTTGCAATGCGGAGAAATTACTGTTTGTGCATTTACAATATTCATTGATTTTTGCCATTGAAAAACATCATGTTATTCATATACCAGAAATGTTTGACGCTACTGACTGAATGAAAAGAGCTGGCATCTCACTCTCTTTGAATCTTCTTTATCATGCTAAGAGGAGCAGGAAAAAGCAAAAAATTTCAGAATTGCACCTTGCAATGTGGAGATATTACTGTTTGTGCATATACAATATTCATTGATTTTTGCCATTGAAAAACGTCCAGAAATGTTTAAAGCTACTGACTGAATGAAAGGAGCTGGCATCTCACTCTCTTTGAATCTTCTTTATCATGCTAGGATTAGCAGGAAAAAGCAAAAAATTTCAGAATTGCACCTTGCAATGCGGAGAAATTACTGTTTGTGCATTTACAATATTCATTGATTTTTGCCATTGAAAAACATCATGTTATTCATATACCAGAAATGTTTGAAGCTACTGACTGAATGAAAAGAGCTGGCATCTCACTCTCTTTGAATCTTCTTTATCATGCTAAGAGGAGCAGGAAAAAGCATAAAATTTCAGAATTGCACCTTGCAATGTGGAGATATTACTGTTTGTGCATTTACAATATTCATTGATTTTTGCCATTGAAAAACGTCCAGAAATGTTTGAAGCTACTGACTGAATGAAAGGAGCTGGCATCTCACTCTCTTTGAATCTTCTTTATCATGCTAGGATTAGCAGGAAAAAGCAAAAAATTTCAGAATTGCACCTTGCAATGCGGAGAAATTACTCTTTGTGCATTTACAATATTCATTGATTTTTGCCATTGAAAAACATCATGTTATTCATATACCAGAAATGTTTGAAGCTACTGACTGAATGAAAAGAGCTGGCATCTCACTCTCTTTGAATCTTCTTTATCATGCTAAGAGGAGCAGGAAAAAGCAAAAAATTGCAGAATTGCACCTTGCAATGTGGAGATATTACTGTTTGTGCATTTACAATATTCATTGATTTTTGCCATTGAAAAACGTCCAGAAATGTTTGAAGCTACTGACTGAATGAAAGGAGCTGGCATCTCTCTCTCTTTGAATCTTCTTTATCATGCTAGGATTAGCAGGAAAAAGCAAAAAATTTCAGAATTGCACCTTGCAATGCGGAGAAATTACTGTTTGTGCATTTACAATATTCATTGATTTTTGCCATTGAAAAAAATCATGTTATTCATATACCAGAAATGTTTGAAGCTACTGACTGAATGAAAGGAGCTGGCATCTCACTCTCTTTGAATCTTCTTTATCATGCTAGGATTAGCAGGAAAAAGCAAAAAATTTCAGAATTGCACCTTGCAATGTGGAGTTATTACTGTTTGTGCATTTACAATATTCATTGATTTTTGCCATTGAAAAATGTCCAGAAATGTTTGAAGCTACTGACTGAATGAAAGGAGCTGGCATCTCACTCTCTTTGAATCTTCTTTATCATGCTAGGATTAGCAGGAAAAAGCAAAAAATTTCAGAATTGCACCTTGCAATGCGGAGAAATTACTGTTTGTGCATTTACAATATTCATTGATTTTTGCCATTGAAAAACATCATGTTATTCATATTCCAGAAATGTTTGAAGCTACTGACTGAATGAAAAGAGCTGGCATCTCACTCTCTTTGAATCTTCTTTATCATGCTAAGAGGAGCAGGAAAAAGCAAAAAAATTCAGAATTGCACTTTGCAATGTGGAGATATTACTGTTTGTGCATTTACAATATTCATTGATTTTTGCCATTGAAAAACATCCAGAAATGTTTGAAGCTACTGACTGAATGAAAGGAGCTGGCATCTCACTCTCTTTGAATCTTCTTTATCATGCTAGGATTAGCAGGAAAAAGCAAAAAATTTCAGAATTGCACCTTGCAATGCGGAGAAATTACTGTTTGTGCATTTACAATATTCATTGATTTTTGCCATTGAAAAACATCATGTTATTCATATACCAGAAATGTTTGAAGCTACTGACTGAATGAAAAGAGCTGGCATCTCACTCTCTTTGAATCTTCTTTATCATGCTAAGAGGAGCAGGAAAAAGCAAAAAATTTCAGAATTGCACCTTGCAATGTGGAGATATTACTGTTTGTGCATTTACAATATTCATTGATTTTTGCCATTGAAAAACGTCCAGAAATGTTTGAAGCTACTGACTGAATGAAAGGAGCTGGCATCTCACTCTCTTTGAATCTTCTTTATCATGCTAGGATTAGCAGGAAAAAGCAAAATATTTCAGAATTGCACCTTGCAATGCGGAGAAATTACTGTTTGTGCATTTACAATATTCATTGATTTTTGCCATTGAAAAACATCATGTTATTCATATACCAGAAATGTTTGAAGCTACTGACTGAATGAAAAGAGCTGGCATCTCACTCTCTTTGAATCTTCTTTATCATGCTAAGAGGAGCAGGAAAAAGCAAAAAATTTCAGAATTGCACCTTGCAATGTGGAGATATTACTGTTTGTGCATTTACAATATTCATTGATTTTTGCCATTGAAAAACGTCCAGAAATGTTTGAAGCTACTGACTGAATGAAAGGAGCTGGCATCTCACTCTCTTTGAATCTTCTTTATCATGCTAGGATTAGCAGGAAAAAGCAAAAAATTTCAGAATTGCACCTTGCGATGCGGAGAAATTACTGTTTGTGCATTTACAATATTCATTGATTTTTGCCATTGAAAAACATCATGTTATTCATATACCAGAAATGTTTGAAGCTACTGACTGAATGAAAAGAGCTGGCATCTCACTCTCTTTGAATCTTCTTTATCATGCTAAGAGGAGCAGGAAAAAGCAAAAAATTTCAGAATTGCACCTTGCAATGTGGAGATATTACTGTTTGTGCATTTACAATATTCATTGATTTTTGCCATTGAAAAACATCCAGAAATGTTTGAAGCTACTGACTGAATGAAAGGAGCTGGCATCTCACTCTCTTTGAATCTTCTTTATCATGCTACAATTAGCAGGAAAAAGCAAAAAATTTCAGAATTGCACCTTGCAATGCGGAGAAATTACTGTTTGTGCATTTACAATATTCATTGATTTTTGCCATTGAAAAACGTCCAGAAATGTTTGAAGCTACTGACTGAATGAAAGGAGCTGGCATCTCACTCTCTTTGAATCTTCTTTATCATGCTAGGATTAGCAGGAAAAAGCAAAAAATTTCAGAATTGCACCTTGCAATGTGGAGTTATTACTGTTTGTGCATTTACAATATTCATTGATTTTTTCCATTGAAAAATGTCCAGAAATGTTTGAAGCTACTGACTGAATGAAAGGAGCTGGCATCTCACTCTCTTTGAATCTTCTTTATCATGCTAGGATTAGCAGGAAAAAGCAAAAAATTTCAGAATTGCACCTTGCAATGTGGAGATATTACTGTTTGTGCATTTACAATATTCATTGATTTTTGCCGTTGAAAAACATCATGTTATTCATATACCAGAAATGTTTGAAGCTACTGACTGAATGAAAAGAGCTGGCATCTCACTCTCTTTGAATCTTCTTTATCATGCTAAGAGGAGCAGGAAAAAGCAAAAAATTTCAGAATTGCACCTTGCAATGTGGAGATATTACTGTTTGTGCATTTACAACATTCATTGATTTTTGCCATTGAAAAACGTCCAGAAATGTTTGAAGCTACTGACTGAATGAAAGGAGCTGACATCTCACTCTCTTTGAATCTTCTTTATCATGCTAGGATTAGCAGGAAAAAGCAAAAAATTTCAGAATTGCACCTTGCAATGCGGAGAAATTACTGTTTGTGCATTTACAATATTCATTGATTTTTGCCTTTGAAAAACATCATGTTATTCATATACCAGAAATGTTTGAAGCTACTGACTGAATGAAAAGAGCTGGCATCTCACTCTCTTTGAATCTTCTTTATCATGCTAAGAGGGGCAGGAAAAAGCAAAAAATTTCAGAATTGCACGTTGCAATGTGGAGATATTACTGTTTGTGCATTTACAATATTCATTGATTTTTGCCATTGAAAAACGTCCAGAAATGTTTGAAGCTACTGACTGAATGAAAGGAGCTGGCATCTCACTCTCTTTGAATCTTCTTTATCATGCTAGGATTAGCAGGAAAAAGCAAAAAATTTCAGAATTGCACCTTGCAATGCGGAGAAATTACTGTTTGTGCATTTACAATATTCATTGATTTTTGCCATTGAAAAACATCATGTTATTCATATACCAGAAATGATTGAAGCTACTGACTGAATGAAAAGAGCTGGCATCTCACTCTCTTTGAATCTTCTTTATCATGCTAAGAGGAGCAGGAAAAAGCAAAAAATTTCAGAATTGCACCTTGCAATGTGGAGATATTACTGTTTGTGCATTTACAATATTCATTGATTTTTGCAATTGAAAAACGTCCAGAAATGTTTGAAGCTACTGACTGAATGAAAGGAGCTGGAATCTCACTCTCTTTGAATCTTCTTTATCATGCTAGGATTAGCAGGAAAAAGCAAAAAATTTCAGAATTGCACCTTGCAATGCGGAGAAATTACTGTTTGTGCATTTACAATATTCATTGATTTTTGCCTTTGAAAAACATCATGTTATTCATATACCAGAAATGTTTGAAGCTACTGACTGAATGAAAAGAGCTGGCATCTCACTCTCTTTGAATCTTCTTTATCATGCTAAGAGGAGCAGGAAAAAGCAAAAAATTTCAGAATTACACCTTGCAATGTGGAGATATTACTGTCTGTGCATTTACAATATTCATTGATTTTTGCCATCGAAAAACGTCCAGAAATGTTTGAAGCTACTGACTGAATGAAAGGAGCTGGCATCTCACTCTCTTTGAATCTTCTTTATCATGCTAGGATTAGCAGGAAAAAGCAAAAAATTTCAGAATTGCACCTTGCAATGCGGAGAAATTACTGTTTGTGCATTTACAATATTCATTGATTTTTGCCATTGAAAAACATCATGTTATTCATATACCAGAAATGTTTGACGCTACTGACTGAATGAAAAGAGCTGGCATCTCACTCTCTTTGAATCTTCTTTATCATGCTAAGAGGAGCAGGAAAAAGCAAAAAATTTCAGAATTGCACCTTGCAATGTGGAGATATTACTGTTTGTGCATATACAATATTCATTGATTTTTGCCATTGAAAAACGTCCAGAAATGTTTAAAGCTACTGACTGAATGAAAGGAGCTGGCATCTCACTCTCTTTGAATCTTCTTTATCATGCTAGGATTAGCAGGAAAAAGCAAAAAATTTCAGAATTGCACCTTGCAATGCGGAGAAATTACTGTTTGTGCATTTACAATATTCATTGATTTTTGCCATTGAAAAACATCATGTTATTCATATACCAGAAATGTTTGAAGCTACTGACTGAATGAAAAGAGCTGGCATCTCACTCTCTTTGAATCTTCTTTATCATGCTAAGAGGAGCAGGAAAAAGCATAAAATTTCAGAATTGCACCTTGCAATGTGGAGATATTACTGTTTGTGCATTTACAATATTCATTGATTTTTGCCATTGAAAAACGTCCAGAAATGTTTGAAGCTACTGACTGAATGAAAGGAGCTGGCATCTCACTCTCTTTGAATCTTCTTTATCATGCTAGGATTAGCAGGAAAAAGCAAAAAATTTCAGAATTGCACCTTGCAATGCGGAGAAATTACTCTTTGTGCATTTACAATATTCATTGATTTTTGCCATTGAAAAACATCATGTTATTCATATACCAGAAATGTTTGAAGCTACTGACTGAATGAAAAGAGCTGGCATCTCACTCTCTTTGAATCTTCTTTATCATGCTAAGAGGAGCAGGAAAAAGCAAAAAATTGCAGAATTGCACCTTGCAATGTGGAGATATTACTGTTTGTGCATTTACAATATTCATTGATTTTTGCCATTGAAAAACGTCCAGAAATGTTTGAAGCTACTGACTGAATGAAAGGAGCTGGCATCTCTCTCTCTTTGAATCTTCTTTAGCATGCTAGGATTAGCAGGAAAAAGCAAAAAATTTCAGAATTGCACCTTGCAATGCGGAGAAATTACTGTTTGTGCATTTACAATATTCATTGATTTTTGCCATTGAAAAAAATCATGTTATTCATATACCAGAAATGTTTGAAGCTACTGACTGAATGAAAGGAGCTGGCATCTCACTCTCTTTGAATCTTCTTTATCATGCTAGGATTAGCAGGAAAAAGCAAAAAATTTCAGAATTGCACCTTGCAATGTGGAGTTATTACTGTTTGTGCATTTACAATATTCATTGATTTTTGCCATTGAAAAATGTCCAGAAATGTTTGAAGCTACTGACTGAATGAAAGGAGCTGGCATCTCACTCTCTTTGAATCTTCTTTATCATGCTAGGATTAGCAGGAAAAAGCAAAAAATTTCAGAATTGCACCTTGCAATGCGGAGAAATTACTGTTTGTGCATTTACAATATTCATTGATTTTTGCCATTGAAAAACATCATGTTATTCATATTCCAGAAATGTTTGAAGCTACTGACTGAATGAAAAGAGCTGGCATCTCACTCTCTTTGAATCTTCTTTATCATGCTAAGAGGAGCAGGAAAAAGCAAAAAAATTCAGAATTGCACCTTGCAATGTGGAGATATTACTGTTTGTGCATTTACAATATTCATTGATTTTTGCCATTGAAAAACATCCAGAAATGTTTGAAGCTACTGACTGAATGAAAGGAGCTGGCATCTCACTCTCTTTGAATCTTCTTTATCATGCTAGGATTAGCAGGAAAAAGCAAAAAATTTCAGAATTGCACCTTGCAATGCGGAGAAATTACTGTTTGTGCATTTACAATATTCATTGATTTTTGCCATTGAAAAACATCATGTTATTCATATACCAGAAATGTTTGAAGCTACTGACTGAATGAAAAGAGCTGGCATCTCACTCTCTTTGAATCTTCTTTATCATGCTAAGAGGAGCAGGAAAAAGCAAAAAATTTCAGAATTGCACCTTGCAATGTGGAGATATTACTGTTTGTGCATTTACAATATTCATTGATTTTTGCCATTGAAAAACGTCCAGAAATGTTTGAAGCTACTGACTGAATGAAAGGAGCTGGCATCTCACTCTCTTTGAATCTTCTTTATCATGCTAGGATTAGCAGGAAAAAGCAAAATATTTCAGAATTGCACCTTGCAATGCGGAGAAATTACTGTTTGTGCATTTACAATATTCATTGATTTTTGCCATTGAAAAACATCATGTTATTCATATACCAGAAATGTTTGAAGCTACTGACTGAATGAAAAGAGCTGGCATCTCACTCTCTTTGAATCTTCTTTATCATGCTAAGAGGAGCAGGAAAAAGCAAAAAATTTCAGAATTGCACCTTGCAATGTGGAGATATTACTGTTTGTGCATTTACAATATTCATTGATTTTTGCCATTGAAAAACGTCCAGAAATGTTTGAAGCTACTGACTGAATGAAAGGAGCTGGCATCTCACTCTCTTTGAATCTTCTTTATCATGCTAGGATTAGCAGGAAAAAGCAAAAAATTTCAGAATTGCACCTTGCGATGCGGAGAAATTACTGTTTGTGCATTTACAATATTCATTGATTTTTGCCATTGAAAAACATCATGTTATTCATATACCAGAAATGTTTGAAGCTACTGACTGAATGAAAAGAGCTGGCATCTCACTCTCTTTGAATCTTCTTTATCATGCTAAGAGGAGCAGGAAAAAGCAAAAAATTTCAGAATTGCACCTTGCAATGTGGAGATATTACTGTTTGTGCATTTACAATATTCATTGATTTTTGCCATTGAAAAACATCCAGAAATGTTTGAAGCTACTGACTGAATGAAAGGAGCTGGCATCTCACTCTCTTTGAATCTTCTTTATCATGCTAGGATTAGCAGGAAAAAGCAAAAAATTTCAGAATTGCACCTTGCAATGCGGAGAAATTACTGTTTGTGCATTTACAATATTCATTGATTTTTGCCATTGAAAAACATCATGTTATTCATATACCAGAAATGTTTGAAGCTACTGACTGAATGAAAAGAGCTGGCATCTCACTCTCTTTGAATCTTCTTTATCATGCTAAGAGGAGCAGGAAAAAGCAAAAAAATTCAGAATTGCACCTTGCAATGTGGAGATATTACTGTTTGTGCATTTACAATATTCATTGATTTTTGCCATTGAAAAACGTCCAGAAATGTTTGAAGCTACTGACTGAATGAAAGGAGCTGGCATCTCACTCTCTTTGAATCTTCTTTATCATGCTAGGATTAGCAGGAAAAAGCAAAAAATTTCAGAATTGCACCTTGCAATGCGGAGAAATTACTGTTTGTGCATTTACAATATTCATTGATTTTTGCCATTGAAAAACATCATGTTATTCATATACCAGAAATGTTTGAAGCTACTGACTGAATGAAAAGAGCTGGCATCTCACTCTCTTTGAATCTTCTTTATCATGCTAAGAGGAGCAGGAAAAAGCAAAAAATTTCAGAATTGCACCTTGCAATGTGGAGATATTACTGTTTGTGCATTTACAATATTCATTGATTTTTGCCATTGAAAAACGTCCAGAAATGTTTGAAGCTACTGACTGAATGAAAGGAGCTGGCATCTCACTCTCTTTGAATCTTCTTTATCATGCTAGGATTAGCAGGAAAAAGCAAAAAATTTCAGAATTGCACCTTGCAATGCGGAGAAATTACTGTTTGTGCATTTACAATATTCATTGATTTTTGCCATTGAAAAACATCATGTTATTCATATACCAGAAATGTTTGAAGCTACTGACTGAATGAAAAGAGCTGGCATCTCACTCTCTTTGAATCTTCTTTATCATGCTAAGAGGAGCAGGAAAAAGCAAAATATTTCAGAATTGCACCTTGCAATGTGGAGATATTACTGTTTGTGCATTTACAATATTCATTGATTTTTGCCATTGAAAAACGTCCAGAAATGTTTGAAGCTACTGACTGAATGAAAGGAGCTGGCATCTCACTCTCTTTGAATCTTCTTTATCATGCTAGGATTAGCAGGAAAAAGCAAAAAATTTCAGAATTGCACCTTGCGATGCGGAGAAATTACTGTTTGTGCATTTACAATATTCATTGATTTTTGCCATTGAAAAACATCATGTTATTCATATACCAGAAATGTTTGAAGCTACTGACTGAATGAAAAGAGCTGGCATCTCACTCTCTTTGAATCTTCTTTATCATGCTAAGAGGAGCAGGAAAAAGCAAAAAATTTCAGAATTGCACCTTGCAATGTGGAGATATTACTGTTTGTGCATTTACAATATTCATTGATTTTTGCCATTGAAAAACGTCCAGAAATGTTTGAAGCTACTGACTGAATGAAAGGAGCTGGCATCTCACTCTCTTTGAATCTTCTTTATCATGCTAGGATTAGCAGGAAAAAGCAAAAAATTTCAGAATTGCACCTTGCAATGCGGAGAAATTACTGTTTGTGCATTTACAATATTCATTGATTTTTGCCATTGAAAAACATCATGTTATTCATATTCCAGAAATGTTTGAAGCTACTGACTGAATGAAAAGAGCTGGCATCTCACTCTCTTTGAATCTTCTTTATCATGCTAAGAGGAGCAGGAAAAAGCAAAAAATTTCAGAATTGCACCTTGCAATGTGGAGATATTATTGTTTGTGCATTTACAATATTCATTGATTTTTGCCATTGAAAAACGTCCAGAAATGTTTGAAGCTACTGACTGAATGAAAAGAGCTGGCATCTCACTCTCTTTGAATCTTCTTTATCATGCTAAGAGGAGCAGGAAAAAGCAAAAAATTTCAGAATTGCACCTTGCAATGTGGAGATATTACTGTTTGTGCGTTTACAATATTCATTGATTTTTGCCATTGAAAAACATCATGTTATTAATATACCAGAAATGTTTGAAGCTACTGACTGAATGAAAAGAGCTGGCATCTCACTCTCTTTGAATCTTCTTTATCATGCTAAGAGGAGCAGGAAAAAGCAACAAATTTCAGAATTGCACCTTGCAATGCGGAGAAATTACTGTTTGTGCATTTACAATATTCATTGATTTTTGCCATTGAAAAACATCATGTTATTCATATACCAGAAATGTTTGAAGCTACTGACTGAATGAAAAGAGCTGGCATCTCACTCTCTTTGAATCTTCTTTATCATGCTAGGATTAGCAGGAAAAAGCAAAAAATTTCAGAATTGCACCTTGCAATGTGGAGATATTACTGTTTGTGCATTTACAATATTCATTGATTTTTGCCATTGAAAAACGTCCAGAAATGTTTGTAGCTACTGACTGAATGAAAGGAGCTGGCATCTCACTCTCTTTGAATCTTCTTTATCATGCTAGGATTAGCAGGAAAAAGCAAAAAATTTCAGAATTGCACCTTGCAATGTGGAGTTATTACTGTTTGTGCATTTACAATATTCATTGATTTTTGCCATTGAAAAATGTCCAGAAATGTTTGAAGCTACTGACTGAATGAAAGGAGCTGGCATCTCACTCTCTTTGAATCTTCTTTATCATGCTAGGATTAGCAGGAAAAAGCAAAAAATTTCAGAATTGCACCTTGCAATGCGGAGAAATTACTGTTTGTGCATTTACAATATTCATTGATTTTTGCCATTGAAAAACATCATGTTATTCATATACCAGAAATGTTTGAAGCTACTGACTGAATGAAAAGAGCTGTCATCTCACTCTCTTTGATTCTTCTTTATCATGCCAGGATTAGCAGGAAAAAGCAAAAAATTTCAGAATTGCACCTTGCAATGTGGAGATATTACTGTTTGTGCATTTACAATATTCATTGATTTTTGCCATTGAAAAACATCATGTTATTCATATACCAGAAATGTTTGAAGCTACTGACTGAATGAAAAGAGCTGGCATCTCACTCTCTTTGAATCTTCTTTATCATGCTAAGAGGAGCAGGAAAAAGCAAAAAATTTCAGAATTGCACCTTGCAATGTGGAGATATTACTGTTTGTGCATTTACAATATTCATTGATTTTTGCCATTGAAAAACGTCCAGAAATGTTTGAAGCTACTGACTGAATGAAAGGAGCTGGCATCTCACTCTCTTTGAATCTTCTTTATCATGCTAGGATTAGCAGTAAAAAGCAAAAAATTTCAGAATTGCACCTTGCAATGCGGAGAAATTACTGTTTGTGCATTTACAATATTCATTGATTTTTGCCATTGAAAAACATCATGTTATTCATATACCAGAAATGTTTGAAGCTACTGACTGAATGAAAAGAGCTGGCATCTCACTCTCTTTGAATCTTCTTTATCATGCTAGGATTAGCAGGAAAAAGCAGAAAATTTCAGAATTGCACCTTGCAATATGGAGATATTACTGTTTGTGCATTTACAATATTCATTGATTTTTGCCATTGAAAAACGTCCAGAAATGTTTGAAGCTACTGACTGAATGAAAGGAGCTGGCATCTCACTCTCTTTGAATCTTCTTTATCATGCTAGGATTAGCAGGAAAAAGCAAAAAATTTCAGAATTGCACCTTGCAATGTGGAGTTATTACTGTTTGTGCATTTACAATATTCATTGATTTTTGCCATTGAAAAATGTCCAGAAATGTTTGAAGCTACTGACTGAATGAAAGGAGCTGGCATCTCACTCTCTTTGAATCTTCTTTATCATGCTAGGATTAGCAGGAAAAAGCAAAAAATTTCAGAATTGCACCTTGCAATGTGGAGATATTACTGTTTGTGCATTTACAATATTCATTGATTTTTGCCATTGAAAAACATCATGTTATTCATATACCAGAAATGTTTGAAGCTACTGACTGAATGAAAAGAGCTGGCATCTCACTCTCTTTGAATCTTCTTTATCATGCTAAGAGGAGCAGGAAAAAGCAAAAAATTCCAGAATTGCACCTTGCAATGTGGAGATATTACTGTTTGTGCATTTACAATATTCATTGATTTTTGCCATTGAAAAACGTCTAGAAATGTTTGAAGCTACTGACTGAATGAAAGGAGCTGGCATCTCACTCTCTTTGAATCTTCTTTATCATGCTAGGATTAGCAGGAAAAAGCAAAAAATTTCAGAATTGCACCTTGCAATGCGGAGAAATTACTGTTTGTGCATTTACAATATTCATAGATTTTTGCCATTGAAAAACATCATGTTATTAATATACCAGAAATGTTTGAAGCTACTGACTGAATGAAAAGAGCTGGCATCTCACTCTCTTTGAATCTTCTTTATCATGCTAAGAGGAGCAGGAAAAAGCAACAAATTTCAGAATTGCACCTTGCAATGCGGAGAAATTACTGTTTGTGCATTTACAATATTCATTGATTTTTGCCATTGAAAAACATCATGTTATTCATATACCAGAAATGTTTGAAGCTACTGACTGAATGAAAAGAGCTGGCATCTCACTCTCTTTGAATCTTCTTTATCATGCTAGGATTAGCAGGAAAAAGCAAAAAATTTCAGAATTGCACCTTGCATTGTGGAGATATTACTGTTTGTGCATTTACAATATTCATTGATTTTTGCCATTGAAAAACGTCCAGAAATGTTTGAAGCTACTGACTGAATGAAAGAAGCTGGCATCTCACTCTCTTTGAATCTTCTTTATCATGCTAGGATTAGCAGGAAAAAGCAAAAAATTTCAGAATTGCACCGTGCAATGCGGAGAAATTACTGTTTGTGCATTTACAATATTCATTGATTTTTGCCATTTAAAAACATCATGTTATTCATATACCAGAAATGTTTGAAGCTACTGACTGAATGAAAAGAGCTGGCATCTCACTCTCTTTGATTCTTCTTTATCATGCCAGGATTAGCAGGAAAAACCAAAAAATTTCAGAATTGCACCTTGCAATGTGGAGATATTACTGTTTGTGCATTTACAATATTCATTGATTTTTGCCATTGAAAAACATCATGTTCTTCATATACCAGAAATGTTTGAAGCTACTGACTGAATGAAAAGAGCTGGCATGTCACTCTCTTTGAATCTTCTTTATCATGCTAAGAGGAGCAGGAAAAAGCAAAAAATTTCAGAATTGCACCTTGCAATGTGGATATATTACTGTTTGTGCATTTACAATATTCATTGATTTTTGCCATTGAAAAACGTCCAGAAATGTTTGAAGCTACTGACTGAATGAAAGGAGCTGACATCTCACTCTCTTTGAATCTTCTTTATCATGCTAGGATTAGCAGGAAAAAGCAAAAATTTCAGAATTGCACCTTGCAATGCGGAGAAATTACTGTTTGTGCATTTACAATATTCATTGATTTTTGCCATTGAAAAACATCATGTTATTCATATACCAGAAATGTTTGAAGCTACTGACTGAATGAAAAGAGCTGGCATCTCACTCTCTTTGAATCTTCTTTATCATGCTAAGAGGAGCAGGAAAAAGCAAAAAATTTCAGAATTGCACCTTGCAATGTGGAGATATTACTGTTTGTGCATTTACAATATTCATTGATTTTTGCCATTGAAAAACGTCCAGAAATGTTTGAAGCTACTGACTGAATGAAAGGAGCTGGCATCTCACTCTCTTTGAATCTTCTTTATCATGCTAGGATTAGCAGGAAAAAGCAAAAAATTTCAGAATTGCACCTTGCAATGTGGAGTTATTACTGTTTGTGCATTTACAATATTCATTGATTTTTGCCATTGAAAAATGTCCAGAAATGTTTGAAGCTACTGACTGAATGAAAAGAGCTGGCATCTCACTCTCTTTGAATCTTCTTTATCATGCTAAGAGGAGCAGGAAAAAGCAAAAAATTTCAGAATTGCACCTTGCAATGTGGAGATATTACTGTTTGTGCATTTACAATATTCATTGATTTTTGCCATTGAAAAACATCATGTTATTCATATACCAGAAATGTTTGAAGCTACTGACTGAATGAAAAGAGCTGGCATCTCACTCTCTTTGAATCTTCTTTATCATGCTAGGATTAGCAGGAAAAAGCAAAAAATTACAGAATTGCACCTTGCAATGTGGAGATATTACTGTTTGTGCATTTACAATATTCATTGATTTTTGCCATTGAAAACGTCCAGAAATGTTTGAAGCTACTGACTGAATGAAAGGAGCTGGCATCTCACTCTCTTTGAATCTTCTTTATCATGCTAGGATTAGCAGGAAAAAGCAAAAAATTTCAGAATTGCACCTTGCAATGCGGAGAAATTACTGTTTGTGCATTTACAATATTCATTGATTTTTGCCATTGAAAAACATCATGTTATTCATATACCAGAAATGTTTGAATCTACTGACTGAATGAAAAGAGCTGGCATCTCACTCTCTTTGAATCTTCTTTATCATGCCAGGATTAGCAGGAAAAAGCAAAAAATTTCAGAATTGCACCTTGCAATGTGGAGATATTACTGTTTGTGCATTTACAATATTCATTGATTTTTGCCATTGAAAAATGTCCAGAAATGTTTGAAGCTACTGACTGAATGAAAGGAGCTGGCATCTCACTCTCTTTGAATCTTCTTTATCATGCTAGGATTAGCAGGAAAAAGCAAAAAATTTCAGAATTGCACCTTGCAATGCGGAGAAATTACTGTTTGTGCATTTACAATATTCATTGATTTTTGCCATTGAAAAACATCATGTTATTCATATACCAGAAATGTTTGAAGCTACTGACTGAATGAAAAGAGCTGGCATCTCACTCTCTTTGAATCTTCTTTATCATGCTAAGAGGAGCAGGAAAAAGCAAAAAATTTCAGAATTGCACCTTGCAATGTGGAGATATTACTGTTTGTGCATTTACAATATTCATTGATTTTTGCCATTGAAAAACGTCCAGAAATGTTTGAAGCTACTGACTGAATGAAAGGAGCTGGCATCTCACTCTCTTTGAATCTTCTTTATCATGCTAGGATTAGCAGGAAAAAGCAAAAAATTTCAGAATTCCACCTTGCAATGCGGAGAAATTACTGTTTGTGCATTTACAATATTCATTGATTTTTGCCATTGAAAAACATCATGTTATTCATATACCAGAAATGTTTGAAGCTACTGACTGAATGAAAAGAGCTGGCATCTCACTCTCTTTGAATCTTCTTTATCATGCTAAGAGGAGCAGGAAAAAGCAAAAAATTTCAGAATTGCACCTTGCAATGTGGAGATATTACTGTTTGTGCATTTACAATATTCATTGATTTTTGCCATTGAAAAACGTCCAGAAATGTTTGAAGCTACTGACTGAATGAAAGGAGCTGGCATCTCACTCTCTTTGAATCTTCTTTATCATGCTAAGATTAGCAGGAAAAAGCAAAAAATTTCAGAATTGCACCTTGCAATGCGGAGAAATTACTGTTTGTGCATTTACAATATTCATTGATTTTTGTCATTAAAAAACATCATGCTATACATATACCAGAAATGTTTGAAGCTACTGACTGAATGAAAAGAGCTGGCATCTCACTCTCTTTGAATCTTCTTTATCATGCTAAGAGGAGCAGGAAAAAGCAAAAAATTTCAGAATTGCACCCTGCAATGTCGAGATATTACTGTTTGTGCATTTACAATATTCATTGATTTTTGCCATTGAAAAACATCATGTTATTCATATACCAGAAATGTTTGAAGCTACTGACTGAATGAAAAGAGCTGGCATCTCACTCTCTTTGAATCTTCTTTATCATGCTAAGAGGAGCAGGAAAAAGCAAAAAATTTCAGAATTGCACCTTGCAATGTGGAGATATTACTGTTTGTGCATTTACAATATTCATTGATTTTTGCCATTGAAAAACATCATGTTATTCATATACCAGAAATGTTTGAAGCTACTGACTGAATGAAAAGAGCTGGCATCTCACTCTCTTTGAATCTTCTTTATCATGCTAGGATTAGCAGGAAAAAGCAAAAAATTACAGAATTGCACCTTGCAATGTGGAGATATTACTGTTTGTGCATTTACAATATTCATTGATTTTTGCCATTGAAAAACGTCCAGAAATGTTTGAAGCTACTGACTGAATGAAAGGAGCTGGCATCTCACTCTCTTTGAATCTTCTTTATCATGCTAGGATTAGCAGGAAAAAGCAAAAAATTTCAGAATTGCACCTTGCAATGCGGAGAAATTACTGTTTGTGCATTTACAATATTCATTGATTTTTGCCATTGAAAAACATCATGTTATTCATATACCAGAAATGTTTGAATCTACTGACTGAATGAAAAGAGCTGGCATCTCACTCTCTTTGAATCTTCTTTATCATGCCAGGATTAGCAGGAAAAAGCAAAAAATTTCAGAATTGCACCTTGCAATGTGGAGGTATTACTGTTTGTGCATTTACAATATTCATTGATTTTTGCCATTGAAAAATGTCCAGAAATGTTTGAAGCTACTGACTGAATGAAAGGAGCTGGCATCTCACTCTCTTTGAATCTTCTTTATCATGCTAGGATTAGCAGGAAAAAGCAACAAATTTCAGAATTGCACCTTGCAATGCGGAGAAATTACTGTTTGTGCATTTACAATATTCATTGATTTTTGCCATTGAAAAACATCATGTTATTCATATACCAGAAATGTTTGAAGCTACTGACTGAATGAAAAGAGCTGGCATCTCACTCTCTTTGAATCTTCTTTATCATGCTAAGAGGAGCAGGAAAAAGCAAAAAATTTCAGAATTGCACCTTGCAATGTGGAGATATTACTGTTTGTGCATTTACAATATTCATTGATTTTTGCCATTGAAAAACGTCCAGAAATGTTTGAAGCTACTGACTGAATGAAAGGAGCTGGCATCTCACTCTCTTTGAATCTTCTTTATCATGCTAGGATTAGCAGGAAAAAGCAAAAAATTTCAGAATTCCACCTTGCAATGCGGAGAAATTACTGTTTGTGCATTTACAATATTCATTGATTTTTGCCATTGAAAAACATCATGTTATTCATATACCAGAAATGTTTGAAGCTACTGACTGAATGAAAAGAGCTGGCATCTCACTCTCTTTGAATCTTCTTTATCATGCTAAGAGGAGCAGGAAAAAGCAAAAAATTTCAGAATTGCACCTTGCAATGTGGAGATATTACTGTTTGTGCATTTACAATATTCATTGATTTTTGCCATTGAAAAACGTCCAGAAATGTTTGAAGCTACTGACTGAATGAAAGGAGCTGGCATCTCACTCTCTTTGAATCTTCTTTATCATGCTAAGATTAGAAGGAAAAAGCAAAAAATTTCAGAATTGCACCTTGCAATGCGGAGAAATTACTGTTTGTGCATTTACAATATTCATTGATTTTTTCCATTAAAAAACATCATGCTATACATATACCAGAAATGTTTGAAGCTACTGACTGAATGAAAAGAGCTGGCATCTCACTCTCTTTGAATCTTCTTTATCATGCTAAGAGGAGCAGGAAAAAGCAAAAAATTTCAGAATTGCACCCTGCAATGTCGAGATATTACTGTTTGTGCATTTACAATATTCATTGATTTTTGCCATTGAAAAACGTCCAGAAATGTTTGAAGCTACTGACTGAATGAAAGGAGCTGGCATCTCACTCTCTTTGAATCTTCTTTATCATGCTAGGATTAGCAGAAAAAAGCAAAAAATTTCAGAATTGCACCTTGCAATGCGGAGAAATTACTGTTTGTGCATTTACAATATTCATTGATTTTTGCCATTGAAAAATATCATGTTATTCATATACCAGAAATGTTTGAAGCTACTGACTGAATGAAAAGAGCTGGCATCTCACTCTCTTTGAATCTTTTTTATCATGCTAGGATTAGCAGGAAAAAGCAAAAAATTTCAGAATTGCACCTTGCAATGTGGAGATATTACTGTATGTGCATTTACAATATTCATTGATTTTTGCCATTGAAAAACGTCCAGAAATGTTTGAAGCTACTGACTGAATGAAAGGAGCTGGCATCTCACTCTCTTTGAATCTTCTTTATCATGCTAGGATTAGCAGGAAAAAGCAAAAAATTTCAGAATTGCACCTTGCAATGTGGCGTTAATACTGTTTGTGCATTTACAATATTCATTGATTTTTGCCATTGAAAAACGTCCAGAAATGTTTGAAGCTACTGACTGAATTAAAGGAGCTGGCATCTCACTCTCTTTGAATCTTCTTTATCATGCTAGGATTAGCAGGAAAAAGCAAAAAATTTCAGAATTGCACCTTGCAATGCGGAGAAATTACTGTTTGTGCATTTACAATATTCATTGATTTTTGCCATTGAAAAACATCATGTTATTCATATACCAGAAATGTTTGAAGCTACTGACTGAATGAAAAGAGCTGGCATCTCACTCTCTTTGAATCTTCTTTATCATGCTAGGATTAGCAGAAAAAAGCAAAAAATTTCAGAATTGCACCTTGCAATGTGGAGATATTACTGTTTGTGCATTTACAATATTCATTGATTTTTGCCATTGAAAAACGTCCAGAAATGTTTGAAGCTACTGACTGAATGAAAGGAGCTGGCATCTCACTCTCTTTGAATCTTCTTTATCATGCTAGGATTAGCAGGAAAAAGCAAAAAATTTCAGAATTGCACCTTGCAATGCGGAGAAATTACTGTTTGTGCATTTACAATATTCATTGATTTTTGCCATTGAAAAACATCATGTTATTCATATACCAGAAATGTTTGAAGCTACTGACTGAATGAAAAGAGCTGGCATCTCACTCTCTTTGAATCTTCTTTATCATGCTAAGAGGAGCAGGAAAAAGCAAAAAATTTCAGAATTGCACCTTGCAATGTGGAGATATTACTGTTTGTGCATTTACAATATTCATTGATTTTTGCCATTGAAAAACATCATGTTATTCATATACCAGAAATGTTTGAAGCTACTGACTGAATGAAAAGAGCTGGCATCTCACTCTCTTTGAATCTTCTTTATCATGCTAGGATTAGCAGGAAAAAGCAAAAAATTTCAGAATTGCACCTTGCAATGTGGAGATATTACTATTTGTGCATTTACAATATTCATTGATTTTTGCCATTGAAAAACGTCCAGAAATGTTTGAAGCTACTGACTGAATGAAAGGAGCTGGCATCTCACTCTCTTTGAATCTTCTTTATCATGCTAGGATTAGCAGGAAAAAGCAAAAAATTTCAGAATTGCACCTTGCAATGCGGAGAAATTACTGTTTGTGCATTTACAATATTCATTGATTTTTGCCATTGAAAAACATCATGTTATTCATATACCAGAAATGTTTGAATCTACTGACTGAATGAAAAGAGCTGGCATCTCACTCTCTTTGAATCTTCTTTATCATGCCAGGATTAGCAGGAAAAAGCAAAAAATTTCAGAATTGCACCTTGCAATGTGGAGATATTACTGTTTGTGCATTTACAATATTCATTGATTTTTGCCATTGAAAAACGTCCAGAAATCTTTGAAGCTACTGACTGAATGAAAGGAGCTGGCATCTCACTCTCTTTGAATCTTCTTTATCATGCTAGGATTAGCAGGAAAAAGCAAAAAATTTCAGAATTCCACCTTGCAATGCGGAGAAATTACTGTTTGTGCATTTACAATATTCATTGATTTTTGCCATTGAAAAACATCATGTTATTCATATACCAGAAATGTTTGAAGCTACTGACTGAATGAAAAGAGCTGGCATCTCACTCTCTTTGAATCTTCTTTATCATGCTAAGAGGAGCAGGAAAAAGCAAAAAATTTCAGAATTGCACCTTGCAATGTGGAGATATTACTGTTTGTGAATTTACAATATTCATTGATTTTTGCCATTGAAAAATGTCCAGAAATGTTTGAAGCTACTGACTGAATGAAAGGAGCTGGCATCTCACTCTCTTTGAATCTTCTTTATCATGCTAAGATTAGAAGGAAAAAGCAAAAAATTTCAGAATTGCACCTTGCAATGCGGAGAAATTACTGTTTGTGCATTTACAATATTCATTGATTTTTGCCATTAAAAAACATCATGCTATACATATACCAGAAATGTTTGAAGCTACTGACTGAATGAAAAGAGCTGGCATCTCACTCTCTTTGAATCTTCTTTATCATGCTAAGAGGAGCAGGAAAAAGCAAAAAATTTCAGAATTGCACCCTGCAATGTCGAGATATTACTGTTTGTGCATTTACAATATTCATTGATTTTTGCCATTGAAAAACGTCCAGAAATGTTTGAAGCTACTGACTGAATGAAAGGAGCTGGCATCTCACTCTCTTTGAATCTTCTTTATCATGCTAGGATTAGCAGGAAAAAGCAAAAAATTTCAGAATTGCACCTTGCAATGCGGAGAAATTACTGTTTGTGCATTTACAATATTCATTGATTTTTGCCATTGAAAAACATCATGTTATTCATATACCAGAAATGTTTGAAGCTACTGACTGAATGAAAAGAGCTGGCATCTCACTCTCTTTGAATCTTCTTTACCATGCTAGGATTAGCAGGAAAAAGCAAAAAATTTCAGAATTGCACCTTGCAATGTGGAGATATTACTGTTTGTGCATTTACAATATTCATTGATTTTTGCCATTGAAAAACGTCCAGAAATGTTTGAAGCTACTGACTGAATGAAAGGAGCTGGCATCTCACTCTCTTTGAATCTTCTTTATCATGCTAGGATTAGCAGGAAAAAGCAAAAAATTTCAGAATTGCACCTTGCAATGTGGCGTTATTACTGTTTGTGCATTTACAATATTCATTGATTTTTGCCATTGAAAAACGTCCAGAAATGTTTGAAGCTACTGACTGAATGAAAGGAGCTGGCATCTCACTCTCTTTGAATCTTCTTTATCATGCTAGGATTAGCAGGAAAAAGCAAAAAATTTCAGAATTGCACCTTGCAATGCGGAGAAATTACTGTTTGTGCATTTACAATATTCATTGATTTTTGCCATTGAAAAACATCATGTTATTCATATACCAGAAATGTTTGAAGCTACTGACTGAATGAAAAGAGCTGGCATCTCACTCTCTTTGAATCTTCTTTATCATGCTAGGATTAGCAGAAAAAAGCAAAAAATTTCAGAATTGCACCTTGCAATGTGGAGATATTACTGTTTGTGCATTTACAATATTCATTGATTTTTGCCATTGAAAAACGTCCAGAAATGTTTGAAGCTACTGACTGAATGAAAGGAGCTGGCATCTCACTCTCTTTGAATCTTCTTTATCATGCTAGGATTAGCAGGAAAAAGCAAAAAATTTCAGAATTGCAACTTGCAATGCGGAGAAATTACTGTTTGTGCATTTACAATATTCATTGATTTTTGCCATTGAAAAACATCATGTTATTCATATACCAGAAATGTTTGAAGCTACTGACTGAATGAAAAGAGCTGGCATCTCACTCTCTTTGAATCTTCTTTATCATGCTAAGAGGAGCAGGAAAAAGCAAAAAATTTCAGAATTGCACCTTGCAATGTGGAGATATTACTGTTTGTGCATTTACAATATTCATTGATTTTTGCCATTGAAAAACGTCCAGAAATGTTTGAAGCTACTGACTGAATGAAAGGAGCTGGCATCTCACTCTCTTTGAATCTTCTTTATCATGCTAGGATTAGCAGGAAAAAGCAAAAAATTTCAAAATTGCACCTTGCAATGCGGAGAAATTACTGTTTGTGCATTTACAATATTCATTGATTTTTGCCATTGAAAAACATCATGTTATTCATATACCAGAAATGTTTGAAGCTACTGACTGAATGAAAAGAGCTGGCATCTCACTCTCTTTGAATCTTCTTTATCATGCCAGGATTAGCAGGAAAAAGCAAAAAATTTCAGAATTGCACCTTGCAATGTGGAGATATTACTGTTTGTGCATTTACAATATTCATTGATTTTTGCCATTGAAAAACGTCCTGAAATGTTTGAAGCTACTGACTGAATGAAAGGAGCTGGCATCTCACTCTCTTTGAATCTTCTTTATCATGCTAGGATTAGCAGGAAAAAGCAAAAAATTTCAGAATTGCACCTTGCAATGCGGAGAAATTACTGTTTGTGCATTTACAATATTCATTGATTTTTGCCATTGAAAAACATCATGTTATTCATATACCAGAAATGTTTGAAGCTACTGACTGAATGAAAAGAGCTGGCATCTCACTCTCTTTGAATCTTCTTTATCATGCTAAGAGGAGCAGGAAAAAGCAAAAAATTTCAGAATTGCACGTTGCAATGTGGAGATATTACTGTTTGTGCATTTACAATATTCATTGATTTTTGCCATTGAAAAACGTCCAGAAATGTTTGAAGCTACTGACTGAATGAAAGGAGCTGGCATCTCACTCTCTTTGAATCTTCTTTATCATGCTAGGATTAGCAGGAAAAAGCAAAAAATTTCAGAATTCCACCTTGCAATGCGGAGAAATTACTGTTTGTGCATTTACAATATTCATTGATTTTTGCCATTGAAAAACATCATGTTATTCATATACCAGAAATGTTTGAAGCTACTGACTGAATGAAAAGAGCTGGCATCTCACTCTCTTTGAATCTTCTTTATCATGCTAGGATTAGCAGAAAAAAGCAAAAAATTTCAGAATTGCACCTTGCAATGTGGAGATATTACTGTTTGTACATTTACAATATTCATTGATTTTTGCCATTGAAAAACGTCCAGAAATGTTTGAAGCTACTGACTGAATGAAAGGAGCTGGCATCTCACTCTCTTTGAATCTTCTTTATCATGCTAGGATTAGCAGGAAAAAGCAAAAAATTTCAGAATTGCAACTTGCAATGCGGAGAAATTACTGTTTGTGCATTTACAATATTCATTGATTTTTGCCATTGAAAAACATCATGTTATTCATATACCAGAAATGTTTGAAGCTACTGACTGAATGAAAAGAGCTGGCATCTCACTCTCTTTGAATCTTCTTTATCATGCTAAGAGGAGCAGGAAAAAGCAAAAAATTTCAGAATTGCACCTTGCAATGTGGAGATATTACTGTTTGTGCATTTACAATATTCATTGATTTTTGCCATTGAAAAACGTCCAGAAATGTTTGAAGATACTGACTGAATGAAAGGAGCTGGCATCTCACTCTCTTTGAATCTTCTTTATCATGCTAGGATTAGCAGGAAAAAGCAAAAAATTTCAGAATTGCACCTTGCAATGCGGAGAAATTACTGTTTGTGCATTTACAATATTCATTGATTTTTGCCATTGAAAAACATCATGTTATTCATATACCAGAAATGTTTGAAGCTACTGACTGAATGAAAAGAGCTGGCATCTCACTCTCTTTGAATCTTCTTTATCATGCTAAGAGGAGCAGGAAAAAGCAAAAAATGTCAGAATTGCACCTTGCAATGTGGAGATATTACTGTTTGTGCATTTACAATATTCATTGATTTTTGCCATTGAAAAACATCATGTTATTCATATACCAGAAATGTTTGAAGCTACTGACTGAATGAAAAGAGCTGGCATCTCACTCTCTTTGAATCTTCTTTATCATGCTAGGATTAGCAGGAAAAAGCAAAAAATTTCAGAATTGCACCTTGCAATGTGGAGATATTACTGTTTGTGCATTTACAATATTCATTGATTTTTGCCATTGAAAAACGTCCAGAAATGTTTGAAGCTACTGACTGAATGAAAGGAGCTGGCATCTCACTCTCTTTGAATCTTCTTTATCATGCTAGGATTAGCAGGAAAAAGCAAAAAATTTCAGAATTGCACCTTGCAATGCGGAGAAATTACTGTTTGTGCATTTACAATATTCATTGATTTTTGCCATTGAAAAACATCATGTTATTCATATACCAGAAATGTTTGAATCTACTGACTGAATGAAAAGAGCTGGCATCTCACTCTCTTTGAATCTTCTTTATCATGCCAGGATTAGCAGGAAAAAGCAAAAAATTTCAGAATTGCACCTTGCAATGTGGAGATATTACTGTTTGTGCATTTACAATATTCATTGATTTTTGCCATTGAAAAACGTCCAGAAATGTTTGAAGCTACTGACTGAATGAAAGGAGCTGGCATCTCACTCTCTTTGAATCTTCTTTATCATGCTAGGATTAGCAGGAAAAAGCAAAAAATTTCAGAATTGCACCTTGCAATGCGGAGAAATTACTGTTTGTGCATTTACAATATTCATTGATTTTTGCCATTGAAAAACATCATGTTATTCATATACCAGAAATGTTTGAAGCTACTGACTGAATGAAAAGAGCTGGCATCTCACTCTCTTTGAATCTTCTTTATCATGCTAAGAGGAGCAGGAAAAAGCAAAAAATTTCAGAATTGCACGTTGCAATGTGGAGATATTACTGTTTGTGCATTTACTATATTCATTGATTTTTGCCATTGAAAAACGTCCAGAAATGTTTGAAGCTACTGACTGAATGAAAGGAGCTGGCATCTCACTCTCTTTGAATCTTCTTTATCATGCTAGGATTAGCAGGAAAAAGCAAAAAATTTCAGAATTCCACCTTGCAATGCGGAGAAATTACTGTTTGTGCATTTACAATATTCATTGATTTTTGCCATTGAAAAACATCATGTTATTCATATACCAGAAATGTTTGAAGCTACTGACTGAATGAAAAGAGCTGGCATCTCACTCTCTTTGAATCTTCTTTATCATGCTAAGAGGAGCAGGAAAAAGCAAAAAATTTCAGAATTGCACCTTGCAATGTGGAGATATTACTGTTTGTGCATTTACAATATTCATTGATTTTTGCCATTGAAAAACGTCCAGAAATGTTTGAAGCTACTGACTGAATGAAAGGAGCTGGCATCTCACTCTCTTTGAATCTTCTTTATCATGCTAAGATTAGCAGGAAAAAGCAAAAAATTTCAGAATTCCACCTTGCAATGCGGAGAAATTACTGTTTGTGCATTTACAATATTCATTGATTTTTGCCATTGAAAAACATCATGTTATTCATATACCAGAAATGTTTGAAGCTACTGACTGAATGAAAAGAGCTGGCATCTCACTCTCTTTGAATCTTCTTTATCATGCTAAGAGGAGCAGGAAAAAGCGAAAAATTTCAGAATTGCACGTTGCAATGTGGAGATATTACTGTTTGTGCATTTACAATATTCATTGATTTTTGCCATTGAAAAACGTCCAGAAATGTTTGAAGCTACTGACTGAATGAAAGGAGCTGGCATCTCACTCTCTTTGAATCTTCTTTATCATGCTAGGATTAGCAGGAAAAAGCAAAAAATTTCAGAATTGCACCTTGCAATGCGGAGAAATTACTGTTTGTGCATTTACAATATTCATTGATTTTTGCCATTGAAAAACATCATGTTATTCATATACCAGAAATGTTTGAAGCTACTGACTGAATGAAAAGAGCTGGCATCTCACTCTCTTTGAATCTTCTTTACCATGCTAAGAGGAGCAGGAAAAATCAAAAAATTTCAGAATTGCACGTTGAAATGTGGAGATATTACTGTTTGTGCATTTACAATATTCATTGATTTTTGCCATTGAAAAACGTCCAGAAATGTTTGAAGCTACTGCCTGAATGAAAGGAGCTGGCATCTCACTCTCTTTGAATCTTCTTTATCATGCTAGGATTAGCAGGAAAAAGCAAAAAATTTCAGAATTGCAACTTGCAATGCGGAGAAATTACTGTTTGTGCATTTACAATATTCATTGATTTTTGCCATTGAAAAACATCATGTTATTCATATACCAGAAATGTTTGAAGCTACTGACTGAATGAAAAGAGCTGGCATCTCACTCTCTTTGAATCTTCTTTATCATGCTAAGAGGAGCAGGAAAAAGCAAAAAATTTCAGAATTGCACCTTGCAATGTGGAGATATTACTGTTTGTGCATTTACAATATTCATTGATTTTTGCCATTGAAAAACGTCCAGAAATGTTTGAAGCTACTGACTGAATGAAAGGAGCTGGCATCTCACTCTCTTTGCATCTTCTTTATCATGCTAGGATTAGCAGGAAAAAGCAAAAAATTTCAGAATTGCACCTTGCAATGCGGAGAAATTACTGTTTGTGCATTTACAATATTCATTGATTTTTGCCATTGAAAAACATCATGTTATTCATATACCAGAAATGTTTGAAGCTACTGACTGAATGAAAAGAGCTGGCATCTCACTCTCTTTGAATCTTCTTTATCATGCTAAGAGGAGCAGGAAAAAGCGAAAAATTTCAGAATTGCACGTTGCAATGTGGAGATATTACTGTTTGTGCATTTACAATATTCATTGATTTTTGCCATTGAAAAACGTCCAGAAATGTTTGAAGCTACTGACTGAATGAAAGGAGCTGGCATCTCACTCTCTTTGAATCTTCTTTATCATGCTAGGATTAGCAGGAAAAAGCAAAAAATTTCAGAATTGCACCTTGCAATGCGGAGAAATTACTGTTTGTGCATTTACAATATTCATTGATTTTTGCCATTGAAAAACATCATGTTATTCATATACCAGAAATGTTTGAAGCTACTGACTGAATGAAAAGAGCTGGCATCTCACTCTCTTTGAATCTTCTTTACCATGCTAAGAGGAGCAGGAAAAAGCAAAAAATTTCAGAATTGCACCTTGCAATGTGGAGATATTACTGTTTGTGCATTTACAATATTCATTGATTTTTGCCATTGAAAAACGTCCAGAAATGTTTGAAGCTACTGACTGAATGAAAGGAGCTGGCATCTCACTCTCTTTGAATCTTCTTTATCATGCTAGGATTAGCAGGAAAAAGCAAAAAATTTCAGAATTGCACCTTGCAATGCGGAGAAATTACTGTTTGTGCATTTACAATATTCATTGATTTTTGCCATTGAAAAACATCATGTTATTCATATACCAGAAATGTTTGAAGCTACTGACTGAATGAAAAGAGCTGGCATCTCACTCTCTTTGAATCTTCTTTATCATGCTAAGAGGAGCAGGAAAAAGCAAAAAATTTCAGAATTGCACCTTGCAATGTGGAGATATTACTGTTTGTGCATTTACAATATTCATTGATTTTTGCCATTGAAAAACATCATGTTATTCATATACCAGAAATGTTTGAAGCTACTGACTGAATGAAAAGAGCTGGCATCTCACTCTCTTTGAATCTTCTTTATCATGCTAGGATTAGCAGGAAAAAGCAAAAAATTACAGATTTGCACCTTGCAATGTGGAGATATTACTGTTTGTGCATTTACAATATTCATTGATTTTTGCCATTGAAAACGTCCAGAAATGTTTGAAGCTACTGACTGAATGAAAGGAGCTGGCATCTCACTCTCTTTGAATCTTCTTTATCATGCTAGGATTAGCAGGAAAAAGCAAAAAATTTCAGAATTGCACCTTGCAATGCGGAGAAATTACTGTTTGTGCATTTACAATATTCATTGATTTTTGCCATTGAAAAACATCATGTTATTCATATACCAGAAATGTTTGAATCTACTGACTGAATGAAAAGAGCTGGCATCTCACTCTCTTTGAATCTTCTTTATCATGCCAGGATTAGCAGGAAAAAGCAAAAAATTTCAGAATTGCACCTTGCAATGTGGAGATATTACTGTTTGTGCATTTACAATATTCATTGATTTTTGCCATTGAAAAATGTCCAGAAATGTTTGAAGCTACTGACTGAATGAAAGGAGCTGGCATCTCACTCTCTTTGAATCTTCTTTATCATGCTAGGATTAGCAGGAAAAAGCAAAAAATTTCAGAATTGCACCTTGCAATGCGGAGAAATTACTGTTTGTGCATTTACAATATTCATTGATTTTTGCCATTGAAAAACATCATGTTATTCATATACCAGAAATGTTTGAAGCTACTGACTGAATGAAAAGAGCTGGCATCTCACTCTCTTTGAATCTTCTTTATCATGCTAAGAGGAGCAGGAAAAAGCAAAAAATTTCAGAATTGCACCTTGCAATGTGGAGATATTACTGTTTGTGCATTTACAATATTCATTGATTTTTGCCATTGAAAAACGTCCAGAAATGTTTGAAGCTACTGACTGAATGAAAGGAGCTGGCATCTCACTCTCTTTGAATCTTCTTTATCATGCTAGGATTAGCAGGAAAAAGCAAAAAATTTCAGAATTCCACCTTGCAATGCGGAGAAATTACTGTTTGTGCATTTACAATATTCATTGATTTTTGCCATTGAAAAACATCATGTTATTCATATACCAGAAATGTTTGAAGCTACTGACTGAATGAAAAGAGCTGGCATCTCACTCTCTTTGAATCTTCTTTATCATGCTAAGAGGAGCAGGAAAAAGCAAAAAATTTCAGAATTGCACCTTGCAATGTGGAGATATTACTGTTTGTGCATTTACAATATTCATTGATTTTTGCCATTGAAAAACGTCCAGAAATGTTTGAAGCTACTGACTGAATGAAAGGAGCTGGCATCTCACTCTCTTTGAATCTTCTTTATCATGCTAAGATTAGCAGGAAAAAGCAAAAAATTTCAGAATTGCACCTTGCAATGCGGAGAAATTACTGTTTGTGCATTTACAATATTCATTGATTTTTGCCATTAAAAAACATCATGCTATACATATACCAGAAATGTTTGAAGCTACTGACTGAATGAAAATAGCTGGCATCTCACTCTCTTTGAATCTTCTTTATCATGCTAAGAGGAGCAGGAAAAAGCAAAAAATTTCAGAATTGCACCCTGCAATGTCGAGATATTACTGTTTGTGCATTTACAATATTCATTGATTTTTGCCATTGAAAAACATCATGTTATTCATATACCAGAAATGTTTGAAGCTACTGACTGAATGAAAAGAGCTGGCATCTCACTCTCTTTGAATCTTCTTTATCATGCTAAGAGGAGCAGGAAAAAGCAAAAAATTTCAGAATTGCACCTTGCAATGTGGAGATATTACTGTTTGTGCATTTACAATATTCATTGATTTTTGCCATTGAAAAACATCATGTTATTCATATACCAGAAATGTTTGAAGCTACTGACTGAATGAAAAGAGCTGGCATCTCACTCTCTTTGAATCTTCTTTATCATGCTAGGATTAGCAGGAAAAAGCAAAAAATTACAGAATTGCACCTTGCAATGTGGAGATATTACTGTTTGTGCATTTACAATATTCATTGATTTTTGCCATTGAAAAACGTCCAGAAATGTTTGAAGCTACTGACTGAATGAAAGGAGCTGGCATCTCACTCTCTTTGAATCTTCTTTATCATGCTAGGATTAGCAGGAAAAAGCAAAAAATTTCAGAATTGCACCTTGCAATGCGGAGAAATTACTTTTTGTGCATTTACAATATTCATTGATTTTTGCCATTGAAAAACATCATGTTATTCATATACCAGAAATGTTTGAATCTACTGACTGAATGAAAAGAGCTGGCATCTCACTCTCTTTGAATCTTCTTTATCATGCCAGGATTAGCAGGAAAAAGCAAAAAATTTCAGAATTGCACCTTGCAATGTGGAGGTATTACTGTTTGTGCATTTACAATATTCATTGATTTTTGCCATTGAAAAATGTCCAGAAATGTTTGAAGCTACTGACTGAATGAAAGGAGCTGGCATCTCACTCTCTTTGAATCTTCTTTATCATGCTAGGATTAGCAGGAAAAAGCAAAAAATTTCAGAATTGCACCTTGCAATGCGGAGAAATTACTGTTTGTGCATTTACAATATTCATTGATTTTTGCCATTGAAAAACATCATGTTATTCATATACCAGAAATGTTTGAAGCTACTGACTGAATGAAAAGAGCTGGCATCTCACTCTCTTTGAATCTTCTTTATCATGCTAAGAGGAGCAGGAAAAAGCAAAAAATTTCAGAATTGCACCTTGCAATGTGGAGATATTACTGTTTGTGCATTTACAATATTCATTGATTTTTGCCATTGAAAAACGTCCAGAAATGTTTGAAGCTACTGACTGAATGAAAGGAGCTGGCATCTCACTCTCTTTGAATCTTCTTTATCATGCTAGGATTAGCAGGAAAAAGCAAAAAATTTCAGAATTCCACCTTGCAATGCGGAGAAATTACTGTTTGTGCATTTACAATATTCATTGATTTTTGCCATTGAAAAACATCATGTTATTCATATACCAGAAATGTTTGAAGCTACTGACTGAATGAAAAGAGCTGGCATCTCACTCTCTTTGAATCTTCTTTATCATGCTAAGAGGAGCAGGAAAAAGCAAAAAATTTCAGAATTGCACCTTGCAATGTGGAGATATTACTGTTTGTGCATTTACAATATTCATTGATTTTTGCCATTGAAAAACGTCCAGAAATGTTTGAAGCTACTGACTGAATGAAAGGAGCTGGCATCTGACTCTCTTTGAATCTTCTTTATCATGCTAAGATTAGAAGGAAAAAGCAAAAAATTTCAGAATTGCACCTTGCAATGCGGAGAAATTACTGTTTGTGCATTTACAATATTCATTGATTTTTTCCATTAAAAAACATCATGCTATACATATACCAGAAATGTTTGAAGCTACTGACTGAATGAAAAGAGCTGGCATCTCACTCTCTTTGAATCTTCTTTATCATGCTAAGAGGAGCAGGAAAAAGCAAAAAATTTCAGAATTGCACACTGCAATGTCGAGATATTACTGTTTGTGCATTTACAATATTCATTGATTTTTGCCATTGAAAAACGTCCAGAAATGTTTGAAGCTACTGACTGAATGAAAGGAGCTGGCATCTCACTCTCTTTGAATCTTCTTTATCATGCTAGGATTAGCAGGAAAAAGCAAAAAATTTCAGAATTGCACCTTGCAATGCGGAGAAATTACTGTTTGTGCATTTACAATATTCATTGATTTTTGCCATTGAAAAACATCATGTTATTCATATACCAGAAATGTTTGAAGCTACTGACTGAATGAAAAGAGCTGGCATCTCACTCTCTTTGAATCTTTTTTATCATGCTAGGATTAGCAGGAAAAAGCAAAAAATTTCAGAATTGCACCTTGCAATGTGGAGATATTACTGTATGTGCATTTACAATATTCATTGATTTTTGCCATTGAAAAACGTCCAGAAATGTTTGAAGCTACTGACTGAATGAAAGGAGCTGGCATCTCACTCTCTTTGAATCTTCTTTATCATGCTAGGATTAGCAGGAAAAAGCAAAAAATTTCAGAATTGCACCTTGCAATGTGGCGTTAATACTGTTTGTGCATTTACAATATTCATTGATTTTTGCCATTGAAAAACGTCCAGAAATGTTTGAAGCTACTGACTGAATTAAAGGAGCTGGCATCTCACTCTCTTTGAATCTTCTTTATCATGCTAGGATTAGCAGGAAAAAGCAAAAAATTTCAGAATTGCACCTTGCAATGCGGAGAAATTACTGTTTGTGCATTTACAATATTCATTGATTTTTGCCATTGAAAAACATCATGTTATTCATATACCAGAAATGTTTGAAGCTACTGACTGAATGAAAAGAGCTGGCATCTCACTCTCTTTGAATCTTCTTTATCATGCTAGGATTAGCAGAAAAAAGCAAAAAATTTCAGAATTGCACCTTGCAATGTGGAGATATTACTGTTTGTGCATTTACAATATTCATTGATTTTTGCCATTGAAAAACGTCCAGAAATGTTTGAAGCTACTGACTGAATGAAAGGAGCTGGCATCTCACTCTCTTTGAATCTTCTTTATCATGCTAGGATTAGCAGGAAAAAGCAAAAAATTTCAGAATTGCAACTTGCAATGCGGAGAAATTACTGTTTGTGCATTTACAATATTCATTGATTTTTGCCATTGAAAAACATCATGTTATTCATATACCAGAAATGTTTGAAGCTACTGACTGAATGAAAAGAGCTGGCATCTCACTCTCTTTGAATCTTCTTTATCATGCTAAGAGGAGCAGGAAAAAGCAAAAAATTTCAGAATTGCACCTTGCAATGTGGAGATATTACTGTTTGTGCATTTACAATATTCATTGATTTTTGCCATTGAAAAACGTCCAGAAATGTTTGAAGCTACTGACTGAATGAAAGGAGCTGGCATCTCACTCTCTTTGAATCTTCTTTATCATGCTAGGATTAGCAGGAAAAAGCAAAAAATTTCAGAATTGCACCTTGCAATGCGGAGAAATTACTGTTTGTGCATTTACAATATTCATTGATTTTTGCCATTGAAAAACATCATGTTATTCATATACCAGAAATGTTTGAAGCTACTGACTGAATGAAAAGAGCTGGCATCTCACTCTCTTTGAATCTTCTTTATCATGCTAAGAGGAGCAGGAAAAAGCAAAAAATTTCAGAATTGCACCTTGCAATGTGGAGATATTACTGTTTGTGCATTTACAATATTCATTGATTTTTGCCATTGAAAAACATCATGTTATTCATATACCAGAAATGTTTGAAGCTACTGACTGAATGAAAAGAGCTGGCATCTCACTCTCTTTGAATCTTCTTTATCATGCTAGGATTAGCAGGAAAAAGCAAAAAATTTCAGAATTGCACCTTGCAATGTGGAGATATTACTGTTTGTGCATTTACAATATTCATTGATTTTTGCCATTGAAAAACGTCCAGAAATGTTTGAAGCTACTGACTGAATGAAAGGAGCTGGCATCTCACTCTCTTTGAATCTTCTTTATCATGCTAGGATTAGCAGGAAAAAGCAAAAAATTTCAGAATTGCACCTTGCAATGCGGAGAAATTACTGTTTGTGCATTTACAATATTCATTGATTTTTGCCATTGAAAAACATCATGTTATTCATATACCAGAAATGTTTGAATCTACTGACTGAATGAAAAGAGCTGGCATCTCACTCTCTTTGAATCTTCTTTATCATGCCAGGATTAGCAGGAAAAAGCAAAAAATTTCAGAATTGCACCTTGCAATGTGGAGATATTACTGTTTGTGCATTTACAATATTCATTGATTTTTGCCATTGAAAAACGTCCAGAAATGTTTGAAGCTACTGACTGAATGAAAGGAGCTGGCATCTCACTCTCTTTGAATCTTCTTTATCATGCTAGGATTAGCAGGAAAAAGCAAAAAATTTCAGAATTGCACCTTGCAATGCGGAGAAATTACTGTTTGTGCATTTACAATATTCATTGATTTTTGCCATTGAAAAACATCATGTTATTCATATACCAGAAATGTTTGAAGCTACTGACTGAATGAAAAGAGCTGGCATCTCACTCTCTTTGAATCTTCTTTATCATGCTAAGAGGAGCAGGAAAAAGCAAAAAATTTCAGAATTGCACGTTGCAATGTGGAGATATTACTGTTTGTGCATTTACAATATTCATTGATTTTTGCCATTGAAAAACGTCCAGAAATCTTTGAAGCTACTGACTGAATGAAAGGAGCTGGCATCTCACTCTCTTTGAATCTTCTTTATCATGCTAGGATTAGCAGGAAAAAGCAAAAAATTTCAGAATTCCACCTTGCAATGCGGAGAAATTACTGTTTGTGCATTTACAATATTCATTGATTTTTGCCATTGAAAAACATCATGTTATTCATATACCAGAAATGTTTGAAGCTACTGACTGAATGAAAAGAGCTGGCATCTCACTCTCTTTGAATCTTCTTTATCATGCTAAGAGGAGCAGGAAAAAGCAAAAAATTTCAGAATTGCACCTTGCAATGTGGAGATATTACTGTTTGTGAATTTACAATATTCATTGATTTTTGCCATTGAAAAATGTCCAGAAATGTTTGAAGCTACTGACTGAATGAAAGGAGCTGGCATCTCACTCTCTTTGAATCTTCTTTATCATGCTAAGATTAGAAGGAAAAAGCAAAAAATTTCAGAATTGCACCTTGCAATGCGGAGAAATTACTGTTTGTGCATTTACAATATTCATTGATTTTTGCCATTAAAAAACATCATGCTATACATATACCAGAAATGTTTGAAGCTACTGACTGAATGAAAAGAGCTGGCATCTCACTCTCTTTGAATCTTCTTTATCATGCTAAGAGGAGCAGGAAAAAGCAAAAAATTTCAGAATTGCACCCTGCAATGTCGAGATATTACTGTTTGTGCATTTACAATATTCATTGATTTTTGCCATTGAAAAACGTCCAGAAATGTTTGAAGCTACTGACTGAATGAAAGGAGCTGGCATCTCACTCTCTTTGAATCTTCTTTATCATGCTAGGATTAGCAGGAAAAAGCAAAAAATTTCAGAATTGCACCTTGCAATGCGGAGAAATTACTGTTTGTGCATTTACAATATTCATTGATTTTTGCCATTGAAAAACATCATGTTATTCATATACCAGAAATGTTTGAAGCTACTGACTGAATGAAAAGAGCTGGCATCTCACTCTCTTTGAATCTTCTTTATCATGCTAGGATTAGCAGGAAAAAGCAAAAAATTTCAGAATTGCACCTTGCAATGTGGAGATATTACTGTTTGTGCATTTACAATATTCATTGATTTTTGCCATTGAAAAACGTCCAGAAATGTTTGAAGCTACTGACTGAATGAAAGGAGCTGGCATCTCACTCTCTTTGAATCTTCTTTATCATGCTAGGATTAGCAGGAAAAAGCAAAAAATTTCAGAATTGCACCTTGCAATGTGGCGTTATTACTGTTTGTGCATTTACAATATTCATTGATTTTTGCCATTGAAAAACGTCCAGAAATGTTTGAAGCTACTGACTGAATGAAAGGAGCTGGCATCTCACTCTCTTTGAATCTTCTTTATCATGCTAGGATTAGCAGGAAAAAGCAAAAAATTTCAGAATTGCACCTTGCAATGCGGAGAAATTACTGTTTGTGCATTTACAATATTCATTGATTTTTGCCATTGAAAAACATCATGTTATTCATATACCAGAAATGTTTGAAGCTACTGACTGAATGAAAAGAGCTGGCATCTCACTCTCTTTGAATCTTCTTTATCATGCTAGGATTAGCAGAAAAAAGCAAAAAATTTCAGAATTGCACCTTGCAATGTGGAGATATTACTGTTTGTGCATTTACAATATTCATTGATTTTTGCCATTGAAAAACGTCCAGAAATGTTTGAAGCTACTGACTGAATGAAAGGAGCTGGCATCTCACTCTCTTTGAATCTTCTTTATCATGCTAGGATTAGCAGGAAAAAGCAAAAAATTTCAGAATTGCAACTTGCAATGCGGAGAAATTACTGTTTGTGCATTTACAATATTCATTGATTTTTGCCATTGAAAAACATCATGTTATTCATATACCAGAAATGTTTGAAGCTACTGACTGAATGAAAAGAGCTGGCATCTCACTCTCTTTGAATCTTCTTTATCATGCTAAGAGGAGCAGGAAAAAGCAAAAAATTTCAGAATTGCACCTTGCAATGTGGAGATATTACTGTTTGTGCATTTACAATATTCATTGATTTTTGCCATTGAAAAACGTCCAGAAATGTTTGAAGCTACTGACTGAATGAAAGGAGCTGGCATCTCACTCTCTTTGAATCTTCTTTATCATGCTAGGATTAGCAGGAAAAAGCAAAAAATTTCAAAATTGCACCTTGCAATGCGGAGAAATTACTGTTTGTGCATTTACAATATTCATTGATTTTTGCCATTGAAAAACATCATGTTATTCATATACCAGAAATGTTTGAAGCTACTGACTGAATGAAAAGAGCTGGCATCTCACTCTCTTTGAATCTTCTTTATCATGCCAGGATTAGCAGGAAAAAGCAAAAAATTTCAGAATTGCACCTTGCAATGTGGAGATATTACTGTTTGTGCATTTACAATATTCATTGATTTTTGCCATTGAAAAACGTCCTGAAATGTTTGAAGCTACTGACTGAATGAAAGGAGCTGGCATCTCACTCTCTTTGAATCTTCTTTATCATGCTAGGATTAGCAGGAAAAAGCAAAAAATTTCAGAATTGCACCTTGCAATGCGGAGAAATTACTGTTTGTGCATTTACAATATTCATTGATTTTTGCCATTGAAAAACATCATGTTATTCATATACCAGAAATGTTTGAAGCTACTGACTGAATGAAAAGAGCTGGCATCTCACTCTCTTTGAATCTTCTTTATCATGCTAAGAGGAGCAGGAAAAAGCAAAAAATTTCAGAATTGCACGTTGCAATGTGGAGATATTACTGTTTGTGCATTTACAATATTCATTGATTTTTGCCATTGAAAAACGTCCAGAAATGTTTGAAGCTACTGACTGAATGAAAGGAGCTGGCATCTCACTCTCTTTGAATCTTCTTTATCATGCTAGGATTAGCAGGAAAAAGCAAAAAATTTCAGAATTCCACCTTGTAATGCGGAGAAATTACTGTTTGTGCATTTACAATATTCATTGATTTTTGCCATTGAAAAACATCATGTTATTCATATACCAGAAATGTTTGAAGCTACTGACTGAATGAAAAGAGCTGGCATCTCACCCTCTTTGAATCTTCTTTATCATGCTAGGATTAGCAGAAAAAAGCAAAAAATTTCAGAATTGCACCTTGCAATGTGGAGATATTACTGTTTGTACATTTACAATATTCATTGATTTTTGCCATTGAAAAACGTCCAGAAATGTTTGAAGCTACTGACTGAATGAAAGGAGCTGGCATCTCACTCTCTTTGAATCTTCTTTATCATGCTAGGATTAGCAGGAAAAAGCAAAAAATTTCAGAATTGCAACTTGCAATGCGGAGAAATTACTGTTTGTGCATTTACAATATTCATTGATTTTTGCCATTGAAAAACATCATGTTATTCATATACCAGAAATGTTTGAAGCTACTGACTGAATGAAAAGAGCTGGCATCTCACTCTCTTTGAATCTTCTTTATCATGCTAAGAGGAGCAGGAAAAAGCAAAAAATTTCAGAATTGCACCTTGCAATGTGGAGATATTACTGTTTGTGCATTTACAATATTCATTGATTTTTGCCATTGAAAAACGTCCAGAAATGTTTGAAGATACTGACTGAATGAAAGGAGCTGGCATCTCACTCTCTTTGAATCTTCTTTATCATGCTAGGATTAGCAGGAAAAAGCAAAAAATTTCAGAATTGCACCTTGCAATGCGGAGAAATTACTGTTTGTGCATTTACAATATTCATTGATTTTTGCCATTGAAAAACATCATGTTATTCATATACCAGAAATGTTTGAAGCTACTGACTGAATGAAAAGAGCTGGCATCTCACTCTCTTTGAATCTTCTTTATCATGCTAAGAGGAGCAGGAAAAAGCAAAAAATGTCAGAATTGCACCTTGCAATGTGGAGATATTACTGTTTGTGCATTTACAATATTCATTGATTTTTGCCATTGAAAAACATCATGTTATTCATATACCAGAAATGTTTGAAGCTACTGACTGAATGAAAAGAGCTGGCATCTCACTCTCTTTGAATCTTCTTTATCATGCTAGGATTAGCAGGAAAAAGCAAAAAATTTCAGAATTGCACCTTGCAATGTGGAGATATTACTGTTTGTGCATTTACAATATTCATTGATTTTTGCCATTGAACAACGTCCAGAAATGTTTGAAGCTACTGACTGAATGAAAGGAGCTGGCATCTCACTCTCTTTGAATCTTCTTTATCATGCTAGGATTAGCAGGAAAAAGCAAAAAATTTCAGAATTGCACCTTGCAATGCGGAGAAATTACTGTTTGTGCATTTACAATATTCATTGATTTTTGCCATTGAAAAACATCATGTTATTCATATACCAGAAATGTTTGAATCTACTGACTGAATGAAAAGAGCTGGCATCTCACTCTCTTTGAATCTTCTTTATCATGCCAGGATTAGCAGGAAAAAGCAAAAAATTTCAGAATTGCACCTTGCAATGTGGAGATATTACTGTTAGTGCATTTACAATATTCATTGATTTTTGCCATTGAAAAACGTCCAGAAATGTTTGAAGCTACTGACTGAATGAAAGGAGCTGGCATCTCACTCTCTTTGAATCTTCTTTATCATGCTAGGATTAGCAGGAAAAAGCAAAAAATTTCAGAATTGCACCTTGCAATGCGGAGAAATTACTGTTTGTGCATTTACAATATTCATTGATTTTTGCCATTGAAAAACATCATGTTATTCATATACCAGAAATGTTTGAAGCTACTGACTGAATGAAAAGAGCTGGCATCTCACTCTCTTTGAATCTTCTTTATCATGCTAAGAGGAGCAGGAAAAAGCAAAAAATTTCAGAATTGCACGTTGCAATGTGGAGATATTACTGTTTGTGCATTTACTATATTCATTGATTTTTGCCATTGAAAAACGTCCAGAAATGTTTGAAGCTACTGACTGAATGAAAGGAGCTGGCATCTCACTCTCTTTGAATCTTCTTTATCATGCTAGGATTAGCAGGAAAAAGCAAAAAATTTCAGAATTCCACCTTGCAATGCGGAGAAATTACTGTTTGTGCATTTACAATATTCATTGATTTTTGCCATTGAAAAACATCATGTTATTCATATACCAGAAATGTTTGAAGCTACTGACTGAATGAAAAGAGCTGGCATCTCACTCTCTTTGAATCTTCTTTATCATGCTAAGAGGAGCAGGAAAAAGCAAAAAATTTCAGAATTGCACCTTGCAATGTGGAGATATTACTGTTTGTGCATTTACAATATTCATTGATTTTTGCCATTGAAAAACGTCCAGAAATGTTTGAAGCTACTGACTGAATGAAAGGAGCTGGCATCTCACTCTCTTTGAATCTTCTTTATCATGCTAGGATTAGCAGGAAAAATCAAAAAATTTCAGAATTCCACCTTGCAATGCGGAGAAATTACTGTTTGTGCATTTACAATATTCATTGATTTTAGCCATTGAAAAACATCATGTTATTCATATACCAGAAATGTTTGAAGCTACTGACTGAATGAAAAGAGCTGGCATCTCACTCTCTTTGAATCTTCTTTATCATGCTAGGATTAGCAGGAAAAAGCAAAAAATTTCAGAATTGCACCTTGCAATGTGGAGATATTACTGTTTGTGCATTTACAATATTCATTGATTTTGCCATTGAAAAACGTCCAGAAATGTTTGAAGCTACTGACTGAATGAAAGGAGCTGGCATCTCACTCTCTTTGAATTTTCTTTATCATGCTAGGATTAGCAGGAAAAAGCAAAAAATTTCAGAATTGCACCTTGCAATGTGGCGTTATTACTGTTTGTGCATTTACAATATTCATTGATTTTTGCCATTGAAAAACGTCCAGAAATGTTTGAAGCTACTGACTGAATGAAAGGAGCTGGCATCTCACTCTCTTTGAATCTTCTTTATCATGCTAGGATTAGCAGGAAAAAGCAAAAAATTTCAGAATTGCACCTTGCAATGCGGAGAAATTACTGTTTGTGCATTTACAATATTCATTGATTTTTGCCATTGAACAACATCATGTTATTCATATACCAGAAATGTTTGAAGCTACTGACTGAATGAAAAGAGCTGGCATCTCACTCTCTTTGAATCTTCTTTATCATGCTAGGATTAGCAGAAAAAAGCAAAAAATTTCAGAATTGCACCTTGCAATGTGGAGATATTACTGTTTGTGCATTTACAATATTCATTGATTTTTGCCATTGAAAAACGTCCAGAAATGTTTGAAGCTACTGACTGAATGAAAGGAGCTGGCATCTCACTCTCTTTGAATCTTCTTTATCATGCTAGGATTAGCAGGAAAAAGCAAAAAATTTCAGAATTGCACCTTGCAATGCGGAGAAATTACTGTTTGTTCATTTACAATATTCATTGATTTTTGCCATTGAAAAACATCATGTTATTCATATACCAGAAATGTTTGAAGCTACTGACTGAATGAAAAGAGCTGGCATCTCACTCTCTTTGAATCTTCTTTATCATGCTAAGAGGAGCAGGAAAAAGCAAAAAATTTCAGAATTGCACCTTGCAATGTGGAGATATTACTGTTTGTGCATTTACAATATTCATTGATTTTTGCCATTGAAAAACATCATGTTATTCATATACCAGAAATGTTTGAAGCTACTGACTGAATGAAAAGAGCTGGCATCTCACTCTCTTTGAATCTTCTTTATCATGCTAGGATTAGCAGGAAAAAGCAAAAAATTTCAGAATTGCACCTTGCAATGTGGAGATATTACTGTTTGTGCATTTACAATATTCATTGATTTTTGCCATTGAAAAACGTCCAGAAATGTTTGAAGCTACTGACTGAATGAAAGGAGCTGGCATCTCACTCTCTTTGAATCTTCTTTATCATGCTAGGATTAGCAGGAAAAAGCAAAAAATTTCAGAATTGCACCTTGCAATGCGGAGAAATTACTGTTTGTGCATTTACAATATTTATTGATTTTTGCCATTGAAAAACATCATGTTATTCATATACCAGAAATGTTTGAAGCTACTGACTGAATGAAAAGAGCTGGCATCTCACTCTCTTTGAATATTCTTTATCATGCCAGGATTAGCAGGAAAAAGCAAAAAATTTCAGAATTGCACCTTGCAAAGTGGAGATATTACTGTTTGTGCATTTACAATATTCATTGATTTTTGCCATTGAAAAACGTCCAGAAATGTTTGAAGCTACTGACTGAATGAAAGGAGCTGGCATCTCACTCTCTTTAAATCTTCTTTATCATGCTAGGATTAGCAGGAAAAAGCAAAAAAATTCAGAATTGCACCTTGCAATGCGGAGAAATTACTGTTTGTGCATTTACAATATTCATTGATTTTTGCCATTGAAAAACATCATGTTATTCATATACCAGAAATGTTTGAAGCTACTGACTGAATGAAAAGAGCTGGCATCTCACTCTCTTTGAATCTTCTTTATCATGCTAAGAGGAGCAGGAAAAAGCAAAAAATTTCAGAATTGCACCTTGCAATGTGGAGATATTACTGTTTGTGCATTTACAATATTCATTGATTTTTGCCATTGAAAAACGTCCAGAAATGTTTGAAGCTACTGACTGAATGAAAGGAGCTGGCATCTCACTCTCTTTGAATCTTCTTTATCATGCTAGGATTAGCAGGAAAAAGCAAAAAATTTCAGAATTGCACCTTGCAATGCGGAGAAATTACTGTTTGTGCATTTACAATATTCATTGATTTTTGCCATTGAAAAACATCATGTTATTCATATACCAGAAATGTTTGAAGCTACTGACTGAATGAAAAGAGCTGGCATCTCACTCTCTTTGAATCTTCTTTATCATGCTAAGAGGAGCAGGAAAAAGCAAAAAATTTCAGAATTGCACCATGCAATGTGGAGATATTACTGTTTGTGCATTTACAATATTCATTGATTTTTGCCATTGAAAAACGTCCAGAAATGTTTGAAGCTACTGACTGAATGAAAGGAGCTGGCATCTCACTCTCTTTGAATCTTCTTTATCATGCTAGGATTAGCAGGAAAAAGCAAAAAATTTCAGAATTGCACCTTGCAATGCGGAGAAATTACTGTTTGTGCATTTACAATATTCATTGATTTTTGCCATTGAAAAACATCATGTTATTCATATACCAGAAATGTTTGAAGCTACTGACTGAATGAAAAGAGCTGGCATCTCACTCTCTTTGAATCTTCTTTATCATGCTAGGATTAGCAGGAAAAAGCAAAAAATTTCAGAATTGCACCTTGCAATGTGGAGATATTACTGTTTGTGCATTTACAATATTCATTGATTTTTGCCATTGAAAAACGTCCAGAAATGTTTGAAGCTACTGACTGAATGAAAGGAGCTGGCATCTCACTCTCTTTGAATCTTCTTTATCATGCTAGGATTAGCAGGAAAAAGCAAAAAATTTCAGAATTGCACCTTGCAATGTGGAGATATTACTGTTTGTGCATTTACAATATTCATTGATTTTTGCCATTGAAAAACGTCCAGAAATGTTTGAAGCTACTGACTGAATGAAAGGAGCTGGCATCTCACTCTCTTTGAATCTTCTTTATCATGCTAGGATTAGCAGGAAAAAGCAAAAAATTTCAGAATTGCACCTTGCAATGCGGAGAAATTACTGTTTGTGCATTTACAATATTTATTGATTTTTGCCATTGAAAAACATCATGTTATTCATATACCAGAAATGTTTGAAGCTACTGACTGAATGAAAAGAGCTGGCATCTCACTCTCTTTGAATATTCTTTATCATGCCAGGATTAGCAGGAAAAAGCAAAAAATTTCAGAATTGCACCTTGCAAAGTGGAGATATTACTGTTTGTGCATTTACAATATTCATTGATTTTTGCCATTGAAAAACGTCCAGAAATGTTTGAAGCTACTGACTGAATGAAAGGAGCTGGCATCTCACTCTCTTTAAATCTTCTTTATCATGCTAGGATTAGCAGGAAAAAGCAAAAAAATTCAGAATTGCACCTTGCAATGCGGAGAAATTACTGTTTGTGCATTTACAATATTCATTGATTTTTGCCATTGAAAAACATCATGTTATTCATATACCAGAAATGTTTGAAGCTACTGACTGAATGAAAAGAGCTGGCATCTCACTCTCTTTGAATCTTCTTTATCATGCTAAGAGGAGCAGGAAAAAGCAAAAAATTTCAGAATTGCACCTTGCAATGTGGAGATATTACTGTTTGTGCATTTACAATATTCATTGATTTTTGCCATTGAAAAACGTCCAGAAATGTTTGAAGCTACTGACTGAATGAAAGGAGCTGGCATCTCACTCTCTTTGAATCTTCTTTATCATGCTAGGATTAGCAGGAAAAAGCAAAAAATTTCAGAATTGCACCTTGCAATGCGGAGAAATTACTGTTTGTGCATTTACAATATTCATTGATTTTTGCCATTGAAAAACATCATGTTATTCATATACCAGAAATGTTTGAAGCTACTGACTGAATGAAAAGAGCTGGCATCTCACTCTCTTTGAATCTTCTTTATCATGCTAAGAGGAGCAGGAAAAAGCAAAAAATTTCAGAATTGCACCATGCAATGTGGAGATATTACTGTTTGTGCATTTACAATATTCATTGATTTTTGCCATTGAAAAACGTCCAGAAATGTTTGAAGCTACTGACTGAATGAAAGGAGCTGGCATCTCACTCTCTTTGAATCTTCTTTATCATGCTAGGATTAGCAGGAAAAAGCAAAAAATTTCAGAATTGCACCTTGCAATGCGGAGAAATTACTGTTTGTGCATTTACAATATTCATTGATTTTTGCCATTGAAAAACATCATGTTATTCATATACCAGAAATGTTTGAAGCTACTGACTGAATGAAAAGAGCTGGCATCTCACTCTCTTTGAATCTTCTTTATCATGCTAGGATTAGCAGGAAAAAGCAAAAAATTTCAGAATTGCACCTTGCAATGTGGAGATATTACTGTTTGTGCATTTACAATATTCATTGATTTTTGCCATTGAAAAACGTCCAGAAATGTTTGAAGCTACTGACTGAATGAAAGGAGCTGGCATCTCACTCTCTTTGAATCTTCTTTATCATGCTAGGATTAGCAGGAAAAAGCAAAAAATTTCAGAATTGCACCTTGCAATGTGGAGTTATTACTGTTTGTGCATTTACAATATTCATTGATTTTTGCCATTGAAAAATGTCCAGAAATGTTTGAAGCTACTGACTGAATGAAAGGAGCTGGCATCTCACTCTCTTTGAATCTTCTTTATCATGCTAGGATTAGCAGGAAAAAGCAAAAAATTTCAGAATTGCACCTTGCAATGTGGAGATATTACTGTTTGTGCATTTACAATATTCATTGATTTTTGCCATTGAAAAACATCATGTTATTCATATACCAGAAATGTTTGAAGCTACTGACTGAATGAAAAGAGCTGGCATCTCACTCTCTTTGAATCTTCTTTATCATGCTAAGAGGAGCAGGAAAAAGCAAAAAATTTCAGAATTGCACCTTGCAATGTGGAGATATTATTGTTTGTGCATTTACAATATTCATTGATTTTTGCCATTGAAAAACGTCCAGAAATGTTTGAAGCTACTGACTGAATGAAAGGAGCTGGCATCTCACTCTGAATCTTCTTTATCATGCTAGGATTAGCAGGAAAAAGCAAAAAATTTCAGAATTGCTCCTTGCAATGCGGAGAAATTACTGTTTGTGCATTTACAATATTCATTGATTTTTGCCATTGAAAAACATCATGTTATTCATATACCAGAAATGTTTGAAGCTACTGACTGTATGAAAAGAGCTGGCATCTCACTCTCTTTGAATCTTCTTTATCATGCTAAGAGGAGCAGGAAAAAGCAAAAAAATTCAGAATTGCACCTTGCAATGTGGAGATATTACTGTTTGTGCATTTACAATATTCATTGATTTTTGCCATTGAAAAACGTCCAGAAATGTTTGAAGCTACTGACTGAATGAAAGGAGCTGGCATCTCACTCTCTTTGAATCTTCTTTATCATGCTAGGATTAGCAGGAAAAAGCAAAAAATTTCAGAATTGCACCTTGCAATGCGGAGAAATTACTGTTTGTGCATTTACAATATTCATTGATTTTTGCCATTGAAAAACATCATGTTATTCATATACCCGAAATGTTTGAAGCTACTGACTGAATGAAAAGAGCTGGCATCTCACTCTCTTTGAATCTTCTTTATCATGCTAAGAGGAGCAGGAAAAAGCAAAAAATTTCAGAATTGCACCTTGCAATGTGGAGATATTACTGTTTGTGCATTTACAATATTCATTGATTTTTGCCATTGAAAAACATCATGTTATTCACATACCAGAAATGTTTGAAGCTACTGACTGAATGAAAAGAGCTGGCATCTCACTCTCTTTGAATCTTCTTTATCATGCTAGGATTAGCAGGAAAAAGCAAAAAATTTCAGAATTGCACCTTGCAATGTGGAGATATTACTGTTTGTGCATTTACAATATTCAATGATTTTTGCCATTGAAAAACGTCCAGAAATGTTTGAAGCTACTGACTGAATGAAAGGAGCTGGCATCTCACTCTCTTTGAATCTTCTTTATCATGCAAGGATTAGCAGGAAAAAGCAAAAAATTTCAGAATTGCACCTTGCAATGCGGAGAAATTACTGTTTGTGCATTTACAATATTCATTGATTTTTGCCATTGAAAAACATCATGTTATTCATATACCAGAAATGTTTGAAGCTACTGACTGAATGAAAAGAGCTGGCATCTCACTCTCTTTGAATCTTCTTTATCATCCCAGGATTAGCAGGAAAAAGCAAAAAATTTCAGAATTGCACCTTGCAATGTGGAGATATTACTGTTTGTGCATTTACAATATTCATTGATTTTTGCCATTGAAAAACGTCCAGAAATGTTTGAAGCTACTGACTGAATGAAAGGAGCTGGCATCTCACTCTCTTTGAATCTTCTTTATCATGCTAGGATTAGCAGGAAAAAGCAAAAAATTTCAGAATTGCACCTTGCAATGCGGAGAAATTACTGTTTGTGCATTTACAATATTCATTGATTTTTGCCATTGAAAAACATCATGTTATTCATATACCAGAAATGTTTGAAGCTACTGACTGAATGAAAAGAGCTGGCATCTCACTCTCTTTGAATCTTCTTTATCATGCTAAGAGGAGCAGGAAAAAGCAAAAAATTTCAGAATTGCACCTTGCAATGTGGAGATATTACTGTTTGTGCATTTACAATATTCATTGATTTTTGCCATTGAAAAACGTCCAGAAATGTTTGAAGCTACTGACTGAATGAAAGGAGCTGGCATCTCACTCTCTTTGAATCTTCTTTATCATGCTAGGATTAGCAGGAAAAAGCAAAAAATTTCAGAATTGCACCTTGCAATGCGGAGAAATTACTGTTTGTGCATTTACAATATTCATTGATTTTTGCCATTGAAAAACATCATGTTATTCATATAACAGAAATGTTTGAAGCTACTGACTGTATGAAAAGAGCTGGCATCTCACTCTCTTTGAATCTTCTTTATCATGCTAAGAGGAGCAGGAAAAAGCAAAAAATTTCAGAATTGCACCTTGCAATGTGGAGATATTACTGTTTGTGCATTTACAATATTCATTGATTTTTGCCATTGAAAAACGTCCAGAAATGTTTGAAGCTACTGACTGAATGAAAGGAGCTGGCATCTCACTCTCTTTGAATCTTCTTTATCATGCTAGGATTAGCAGGAAAAAGCAAAAAATTTCAGAATTGCACCTTGCAATGCGGAGAAATTACTGTTTGTGCATTTACAATATTCATTGATTTTTGCCATTGAAAAACATCATGTTATTCATATACCAGAAATGTTTGAAGCTACTGACTGAATGAAAGCAGCTGGCATCTCACTCTCTTTGAATCTTCTTTATCATGCTAGGATTAGCAGGAAAAAGCAAAAAATTTCAGAATTGCACCTTGCAATGCGGAGAAATTACTGTTTGTGCATTTACAATATTCATTGATTTTTGCCATTGAAAAACATCATGTTATTCATATACCAGAAATGTTTGAAGCTACTGACTGAATGAAAAGAGCTGGCATTTCACTCTCTTTGAATCTTCTTTATCATCCTAAGAGGAGCAGGAAAAAGCAAAAAATTTCAGAATTGCACGTTGCAATGTGGAGATATTACTGTTTGTGCATTTACAATATTCATTGATTTTTGCCATTGAAAAACGTCCAGAAATGTTTGAAGCTACTGACTGAATGAAAGGAGCTGGCATCTCACTCTCTTTGAATCTTCTTTATCATGCTAGGATTAGCAGGAAAAAGCAAAAAATTTCAGAATTGCACCTTGCAATGTGGAGATATTACTGTTTGTGCATTTACAATATTCATTGATTTTTGCCATTGAAAAACATCATGTTATTCACATACCAGAAATGTTTGAAGCTACTGACTGAATGAAAAGAGCTGGCATCTCACTCTCTTTGAATCTTCTTTATCATGCTAGGATTAGCAGGAAAAAGCAAAAAATTTCAGAATTGCACCTTGCAATGTGGAGATATTACTGTTTGTGCATTTACAATATTCAATGATTTTTGCCATTGAAAAACGTCCAGAAATGTTTGAAGCTACTGACTGAATGAAAGGAGCTGGCATCTCACTCTCTTTGAATCTTCTTTATCATGCAAGGATTAGCAGGAAAAAGCAAAAAATTTCAGAATTGCACCTTGCAATGCGGAGAAATTACTGTTTGTGCATTTACAATATTCATTGATTTTTGCCATTGAAAAACATCATGTTATTCATATACCAGAAATGTTTGAAGCTACTGACTGAATGAAAAGAGCTGGCATCTCACTCTCTTTGAATCTTCTTTATCATCCCAGGATTAGCAGGAAAAAGCAAAAAATTTCAGAATTGCACCTTGCAATGTGGAGATATTACTGTTTGTGCATTTACAATATTCATTGATTTTTGCCATTGAAAAACGTCCAGAAATGTTTGAAGCTACTGACTGAATGAAAGGAGCTGGCATCTCACTCTCTTTGAATCTTCTTTATCATGCTAGGATTAGCAGGAAAAAGCAAAAAATTTCAGAATTGCACCTTGCAATGCGGAGAAATTACTGTTTGTGCATTTACAATATTCATTGATTTTTGCCATTGAAAAACATCATGTTATTCATATACCAGAAATGTTTGAAGCTACTGACTGAATGAAAAGAGCTGGCATCTCACTCTCTTTGAATCTTCTTTATCATGCTAAGAGGAGCAGGAAAAAGCAAAAAATTTCAGAATTGCACCTTGCAATGTGGAGATATTACTGTTTGTGCATTTACAATATTCATTGATTTTTGCCATTGAAAAACGTCCAGAAATGTTTGAAGCTACTGACTGAATGAAAGGAGCTGGCATCTCACTCTCTTTGAATCTTCTTTATCATGCTAGGATTAGCAGGAAAAAGCAAAAAATTTCAGAATTGCACCTTGCAATGCGGAGAAATTACTGTTTGTGCATTTACAATATTCATTGATTTTTGCCATTGAAAAACATCATGTTATTCATATACCAGAAATGTTTGAAGCTACTGACTGTATGAAAAGAGCTGGCATCTCACTCTCTTTGAATCTTCTTTATCATGCTAAGAGGAGCAGGAAAAAGCAAAAAATTTCAGAATTGCACCTTGCAATGTGGAGATATTACTGTTTGTGCATTTACAATATTCATTGATTTTTGCCATTGAAAAACGTCCAGAAATGTTTGAAGCTACTGACTGAATGAAAGGAGCTGGCATCTCACTCTCTTTGAATCTTCTTTATCATGCTAGGATTAGCAGGAAAAAGCAAAAAATTTCAGAATTGCACCTTGCAATGCGGAGAAATTACTGTTTGTGCATTTACAATATTCATTGATTTTTGCCATTGAAAAACATCATGTTATTCATATACCAGAAATGTTTGAAGCTACTGACTGAATGAAAGCAGCTGGCATCTCACTCTCTTTGAATCTTCTTTATCATGCTAGGATTAGCAGGAAAAAGCAAAAAATTTCAGAATTGCACCTTGCAATGCGGAGAAATTACTGTTTGTGCATTTACAATATTCATTGATTTTTGCCATTGAAAAACATCATGTTATTCATATACCAGAAATGTTTGAAGCTACTGACTGAATGAAAAGAGCTGGCATTTCACTCTCTTTGAATCTTCTTTATCATCCTAAGAGGAGCAGGAAAAAGCAAAAAATTTCAGAATTGCACGTTGCAATGTGGAGATATTACTGTTTGTGCATTTACAATATTCATTGATTTTTGCCATTGAAAAACGTCCAGAAATGTTTGAAGCTACTGACTGAATGAAAGGAGCTGGCATCTCACTCTCTTTGAATCTTCTTTATCATGCTAGGATTAGCAGGAAAAAGCAAAAAATTTCAGAATTGCACCTTGCAATGTGGAGATATTACTGTTTGTGCATTTACAATATTCATTGATTTTTGCCATTGAAAAACGTCCAGAAATGTTTGAAGCTACTGACTGAATGAAAGGAGCTGGCATCTCACTCTCTTTGAATCTTCTTTATCATGCTAGGATTAGCAGGAAAAAGCAAAAAATTTCAGAATTGCACCTTGCAATGCGGAGAAATTACTGTTTGTGCATTTACAATATTCATTGATTTTTGCCATTGAAAAACATCATGTTATTCATATACCAGAAATGTTTGAAGCTACTGACTGAATGAAAAGAGCTGGCATCTCACTCTCTTTGAATCTTCTTTATCATGCTAAGAGGAGCAGGAAAAAGCAAAAAATTTCAGAATTGCACCTTGCAATGTGGAGATATTACTGTTTGTGCATTTACAATATTCATTGATTTTTGCCATTGAAAAACATCATGTTATTCATATACCAGAAATGTTTGAAGCTACTGACTGAATGAAAAGAGCTGGCATCTCACTCTCTTTGAATCTTCTTTATCATGCTAGGATTAGCAGGAAAAAGCAAAAAATTTCAGAATTGCACCTTGCAATGTGGAGATATTACTGTTGTGCATTTACAATATTCATTGATTTTTGCCATTGAAAAACGTCCAGAAATGTTTGAAGCTACTGACTGAATGAAAGGAGCTGGCATCTCACTCTCTTTGAATCTTCTTTATCATGCTAGGATTAGCAGGAAAAAGCAAAAAATTTCAGAATTGCACCTTGCAAAGTGGAGATATTACTGTTTGTGCATTTACAATATTCATTGATTTTTGCCATTGAAAAACGTCCAGAAATGTTTGAAGCTACTGACTGAATGAAAGGAGCTGGTATCTCACTCTCTTTAAATCTTCTTTATCATGCTAGGATTAGCAGGAAAAAGCAAAAAAATTCAGAATTGCACCTTGCAATGCGGAGAAATTACTGTTTGTGCATTTACAATATTCATTGATTTTTGCCATTGAAAAACATCATGTTATTCATATACCAGAAATGTTTGAAGCTACTGACTGAATGAAAAGAGCTGGCATCTCACTCTCTTTGAATCTTCTTTATCATGCTAAGAGGAGCAGGAAAAAGCAAAAAATTTCAGAATTGCACCTTGCAATGTGGAGATATTACTGTTTGTGCATTTACAATATTCATTGATTTTTGCCATTGAAAAACGTCCAGAAATGTTTGAAGCTACTGACTGAATGAAAGGAGCTGGCATCTCACTCTCTTTGAATCTTCTTTATCATACTAGGATTAGCAGGAAAAAGCAAAAAATTTCAGAATTGCACCTTGCAATGCGGAGAAATTACTGTTTGTGCATTTACAATATTCATTGATTTTTGCCATTGAAAAACATCATGTTATTCATATACCAGAAATGTTTGAAGCTACTGACTGAATGAAAAGAGCTGGCATCTCACTCTCTTTGAATCTTCTTTATCATGCTAAGAGGAGCAGGAAAAAGCAAAAAATTTCAGAATTGCACCATGCAATGTGGAGATATTACTGTTTGTGCATTTACAATATTCATTGATTTTTGCCATTGAAAAACGTCCAGAAATGTTTGAAGCTACTGACTGAATGAAAGGAGCTGGCATCTCACTCTCTTTGAATCTTCTTTATCATGCTAGGATTAGCAGGAAAAAGCAAAAAATTTCAGAATTGCACCTTGCAATGCGGAGAAATTACTGTTTGTGCATTTACAGTATTCATTGATTTTTGCCATTGAAAAACATCATGTTATTCATATACCAGAAATGTTTGAAGCTACTGACTGAATGAAAAGAGCTGGCATCTCACTCTCTTTGAATCTTCTTTATCATGCTAGGATTAGCAGGAAAAAGCAAAAAATTTCAGAATTGCACCTTGCAATGTGGAGATATTACTGTTTTTGCATTTACAATATTCATTGATTTTTGCCATTGAAAAACGTCCAGAAATGTTTGAAGCTACTGACTGAATGAAAGGAGCTGGCATCTCAATCTCTTTGAATCTTCTTTATCATGCTAGGATTAGCAGGAAAAAGCAAAAAATTTCAGAATTGCACCTTGCAATGTGGAGTTATTACTGTTTGTGCATTTACAATATTCATTGATTTTTGCCATTGAAAAATGTCCAGAAATGTTTGAAGCTACTGACTGAATGAAAGGAGCTGGCATCTCACTCTCTTTGAATCTTCTTTATCATGCTAGGATTAGCAGGAAAAAGCAAAAAATTTCAGAATTGCACCTTGCAATGTGGAGATATTACTGTTTGTGCATTTACAATATTCATTGATTTTTGCCATTGAAAAACATCATGTTATTCATATACCAGAAATGTTTGAAGCTACTGACTGAATGAAAAGAGCTGGCATCTCACTCTCTTTGAATCTTCTTTATCATGCTAAGAGGAGCAGGAAAAAGCAAAAGATTTCAGAATTGCACCTTGCAATGTGGAGATATTGTTGTTTGTGCATTTACAATATTCATTGATTTTTGCCATTGAAAAACGTCCAGAAATGTTTGAAGCTACTGACTGAATGAAAGGAGCTGGCATCTCACTCTGAATCTTCTTTATCATGCTAGGATTAGCAGGAAAAAGCAAAAAATTTCAGAATTGCTCCTTGCAATGCGGAGAAATTACTGTTTGTGCATTTACAATATTCATTGATTTTTGCCATTGAAAAACATCATGTTATTCATATACCAGAAATGTTTGAAGCTACTGACTGTATGAAAAGAGCTGGCATCTCACTCTCTTTGAATCTTCTTTATCATGCTAAGAGGAGCAGGAAAAAGCAAAAAAATTCAGAATTGCACCTTGCAATGTGGAGATATTACTGTTTGTGCATTTACAATATTCATTGATTTTTGCCATTGAAAAACGTCCAGAAATGTTTGAAGCTACTGACTGAATGAAAGGAGCTGGCATCTCACTCTCTTTGAATCTTCTTTATCATGCTAGGATTAGCAGGAAAAAGCAAAAAATTTCAGAATTGCACCTTGCAATGCGGAGAAATTACTGTTTGTGCATTTACAATATTCATTGATTTTTGCCATTGAAAAACATCATGTTATTCATATACCCGAAATGTTTGAAGCTACTGACTGAATGAAAAGAGCTGGCATCTCACTCTCTTTGAATCTTCTTTATCATGCTAAGAGGAGCAGGAAAAAGCAAAAAATTTCAGAATTGCACCTTGCAATGTGGAGATATTACTGTTTGTGCATTTACAATATTCATTGATTTTTGCCATTGAAAAACATCATGTTATTCACATACCAGAAATGTTTGAAGCTACTGACTGAATGAAAAGAGCTGGCATCTCACTCTCTTTGAATCTTCTTTATCATGCTAGGATTAGCAGGAAAAAGCAAAAAATTTCAGAATTGCACCTTGCAATGTGGAGATATTACTGTTTGTGCATTTACAATATTCATTGATTTTTGCCATTGAAAAACGTCCAGAAATGTTTGAAGCTACTGACTGAATGAAAGGAGCTGGCATCTCACTCTCTTTGAATCTTCTTTATCATGCTAGGATTAGCAGGAAAAAGCAAAAAATTTCAGAATTGCACCTTGCAATGCGGAGAAATTACTGTTTGTGCATTTACAGTATTCATTGATTTTTGCCATTGAAAAACATCATGTTATTCATATACCAGAAATGTTTGAAGCTACTGACTGAATGAAAAGAGCTGGCATCTCACTCTCTTTGAATCTTCTTTATCATGCTAGGATTAGCAGGAAAAAGCAAAAAATTTCAGAATTGCACCTTGCAATGTGGAGATATTACTGTTTTTGCATTTACAATATTCATTGATTTTTGCCATTGAAAAACGTCCAGAAATGTTTGAAGCTACTGACTGAATGAAAGGAGCTGGCATCTCAATCTCTTTGAATCTTCTTTATCATGCTAGGATTAGCAGGAAAAAGCAAAAAATTTCAGAATTGCACCTTGCAATGTGGAGTTATTACTGTTTGTGCATTTACAATATTCATTGATTTTTGCCATTGAAAAATGTCCAGAAATGTTTGAAGCTACTGACTGAATGAAAGGAGCTGGCATCTCACTCTCTTTGAATCTTCTTTATCATGCTAGGATTAGCAGGAAAAAGCAAAAAATTTCAGAATTGCACCTTGCAATGTGGAGATATTACTGTTTGTGCATTTACAATATTCATTGATTTTTGCCATTGAAAAACATCATGTTATTCATATACCAGAAATGTTTGAAGCTACTGACTGAATGAAAAGAGCTGGCATCTCACTCTCTTTGAATCTTCTTTATCATGCTAAGAGGAGCAGGAAAAAGCAAAAAATTTCAGAATTGCACCTTGCAATGTGGAGATATTATTGTTTGTGCATTTACAATATTCATTGATTTTTGCCGTTGAAAAACGTCCAGAAATGTTTGAAGCTACTGACTGAATGAAAGGAGCTGGCATCTCACTCTGAATCTTCTTTATCATGCTAGGATTAGCAGGAAAAAGCAAAAAATTTCAGAATTGCTCCTTGCAATGCGGAGAAATTACTGTTTGTGCATTTACAATATTCATTGATTTTTGCCATTGAAAAACATCATGTTATTCATATACCAGAAATGTTTGAAGCTACTGACTGTATGAAAAGAGCTGGCATCTCACTCTCTTTGAATCTTCTTTATCATGCTAAGAGGAGCAGGAAAAAGCAAAAAAATTCAGAATTGCACCTTGCAATGTGGAGATATTACTGTTTGTGCATTTACAATATTCATTGATTTTTGCCATTGAAAAATGTCCAGAAATGTTTGAAGCTACTGACTGAATGAAAGGAGCTGGCATCTCACTCTCTTTGAATCTTCTTTATCATGCTAAGAGGAGCAGGAAAAAGCAAAAAATTTCAGAATTGCACCTTGCAATGTGGAGATATTACTGTTTGTGCATTTACAATATTCATTGATTTTTGCCATTGAAAAACATCATGTTATTCACATACCAGAAATGTTTGAAGCTACTGACTGAATGAAAAGAGCTGGCATCTCACTCTCTTTGAATCTTCTTTATCATGCTAGGATTAGCAGGAAAAAGCAAAAAATTTCAGAATTGCACCTTGCAATGTGGAGATATTACTGTTTGTGCATTTACAATATTCAATGATTTTTGCCATTGAAAAACGTCCAGAAATGTTTGAAGCTACTGACTGAATGAAAGGAGCTGGCATCTCAATCTCTTTGAATCTTCTTTATCATGCAAGGATTAGCAGGAAAAAGCAAAAAATTTCAGAATTGCACCTTGCAATGCGGAGAAATTACTGTTTGTGCATTTACAATATTCATTGATTTTTGCCATTGAAAAACATCATGTTATTCATATACCAGAAATGTTTGAAGCTACTGACTGAATGAAAAGAGCTGGCATCTCACTCTCTTTGAATCTTCTTTATCATCCCAGGATTAGTAGGAAAAAGCAAAAAATTTCAGAATTGCACCTTGCAATGTGGAGATATTACTGTTTGTGCATTTACAATATTCATTGATTTTTGCCATTGAAAAACATCATGTTATTCATATACCAGAAATGTTTGAAGCTACTGACTGAATGAAAAGAGCTGGCATCTCACTCTCTTTGAATCTTCTTTATCATGCTAAGAGGAGCAGGAAAAAGCAAAAAATTTCAGAATTTCACCTTGCAATGTGGAGATATTACTGTTTGTGCATTTACAATATTCATTGATTTTTGCCATTGAAAAACGTCCAGAAATGTTTGAAGCTACTGACTGAATGAAAGGAGCTGGCATCTCACTCTCTTTGAATCTTCTTTATCATGCTAGGATTAGCAGGAAAAAGCAAAAAATTTCAGAATTGCACCTTGCAATGCGGAGAAATTACTGTTTGTGCATTTACAATATTCATTGATTTTTGCCATTGAAAAACATCATGTTATTCATATACCAGAAATGTTTGAAGCTACTGACTGTATGAAAAGAGCTGGCATCTCACTCTCTTTGAATCTTCTTTATCATGCTAAGAGGAGCAGGAAAAAGCAAAAAATTTCAGAATTGCACCTTGCAATGTGGAGATATTACTGTTTGTGCATTTACAATATTCATTGATTTTTGCCATTGAAAAACGTCCAGAAATGTTTGAAGCTACTGACTGAATGAAAGGAGCTGGCATCTCACTCTCTTTGAATCTTCTTTATCATGCTAGGATTAGCAGGAAAAAGCAAAAAATTTCAGAATTGCACCTTGCAATGCGGAGAAATTACTGTTTGTGCATTTACAATATTCATTGATTTTTGCCATTGAAAAACATCATGTTATTCATATACCAGAAATGTTTGAAGCTACTGACTGAATGAAAGCAGCTGGCATCTCACTCTCTTTGAATCTTCTTTATCATGCTAGGATTAGCAGGAAAAAGCAAAAAATTTCAGAATTGCACCTTGCAATGCGGAGAAATTACTGTTTGTGCATTTACAATATTCATTGATTTTTGCCATTGAAAAACATCATGTTATTCATATACCAGAAATGTTTGAAGCTACTGACTGAATGAAAAGAGCTGGCATCTCACTCTCTTTGAATCTTCTTTATCATGCCAGGATTAGCAGGAAAAAGCAAAAAATTTCAGAATTGCACCTTGCAATGTGGAGATATTACTGTTTGTGCATTTACAATATTCATTGATTTTTGCCATTGAAAAACGTCCAGAAATGTTTGAAGCTACTGACTGAATGAAAGGAGCTGGCATCTCACTCTCTTTGAATCTTCTTTATCATGCTAGGATTAGCAGGAAAAAGCAAAAAATTTCAGAATTGCACCTTGCAATGCGGAGAAATTGCTGTTTGTGCATTTACAATATTCATTGATTTTTGCCATTGAAAAACATCATGTTATTCATATACCAGAAATGTTTGAAGCTACTGACTGAATGAAAAGAGCTGGCATCTCACTCTCTTTGAATCTTCTTTATCATGCTAAGAGGAGCAGGAAAAAGCAAAAAATTTCAGAATTGCACCTTGCAATGTGGAGATATTACTGTTTGTGCATTTACAATATTCATTGATTTTTGCCATTGAAAAACGTCCAGAAATGTTTGAAGCTACTGACTGAATGAAAGGAGCTGGCATCTCACTCTCTTTGAATCTTCTTTATCATGCTAGGATTAGCAGGAAAAAGCAAAAAATTTCAGAATTGCACCTTGCAATGTGGAGATATTACTGTTTGTGCATTTACAATATTCATTGATTTTTGCCATTGAAAAACATCATGTTATTCATATACCAGAAATGTTTGAAGCTACTGACTGAATGAAAAGAGCTGGCATCTCACTCTCTTTGAATCTTCTTTATCATGCTAAGAGGAGCAGGAAAAAGCAAAAAATTTCAGAATTGCACCTTGCAATGTGGAGATATTATTGTTTGTGCATTTACAATATTCATTGATTTTTGCCGTTGAAAAACGTCCAGAAATGTTTGAAGCTACTGACTGAATGAAAGGAGCTGGCATCTCACTCTGAATCTTCTTTATCATGCTAGGATTAGCAGGAAAAAGCAAAAAATTTCAGAATTGCTCCTTGCAATGCGGAGAAATTACTGTTTGTGCATTTACAATATTCATTGATTTTTGCCATTGAAAAACATCATGTTATTCATATACCAGAAATGTTTGAAGCTACTGACTGTATGAAAAGAGCTGGCATCTCACTCTCTTTGAATCTTCTTTATCATGCTAAGAGGAGCAGGAAAAAGCAAAAAAATTCAGAATTGCACCTTGCAATGTGGAGATATTACTGTTTGTGCATTTACAATATTCATTGATTTTTGCCATTGAAAAACGTCCAGAAATGTTTGAAGCTACTGACTGAATGAAAGGAGCTGGCATCTCACTCTCTTTGAATCTTCTTTATCATGCTAAGAGGAGCAGGAAAAAGCAAAAAATTTCAGAATTGCACCTTGCAATGTGGAGATATTACTGTTTGTGCATTTACAATATTCATTGATTTTTGCCACTGAAAAACATCATGTTATTCACATACCAGAAATGTTTGAAGCTACTGACTGAATGAAAAGAGCTGGCATCTCACTCTCTTTGAATCTTCTTTATCATGCTAGGATTAGCAGGAAAAAGCAAAAAATTTCAGAATTGCACCTTGCAATGTGGAGATATTACTGTTTGTGCATTTACAATATTCAATGATTTTTGCCATTGAAAAACGTCCAGAAATGTTTGAAGCTACTGACTGAATGAAAGGAGCTGGCATCTCAATCTCTTTGAATCTTCTTTATCATGCAAGGATTAGCAGGAAAAAGCAAAAAATTTCAGAATTGCACCTTGCAATGCGGAGAAATTACTGTTTGTGCATTTACAATATTCATTGATTTTTGCCATTGAAAAACATCATGTTATTCATATACCAGAAATGTTTGAAGCTACTGACTGAATGAAAAGAGCTGGCATCTCACTCTCTTTGAATCTTCTTTATCATCCCAGGATTAGCAGGAAAAAGCAAAAAATTTCAGAATTGCACCTTGCAATGTGGAGATATTACTGTTTGTGCATTTACAATATTCATTGATTTTTGCCATTGAAAAACATCATGTTATTCATATACCAGAAATGTTTGAAGCTACTGACTGAATGAAAAGAGCTGGCATCTCACTCTCTTTGAATCTTCTTTATCATGCTAAGAGGAGCAGGAAAAAGCAAAAAATTTCAGAATTGCACCTTGCAATGTGGAGATATTACTGTTTGTGCATTTACAATATTCATTGATTTTTGCCATTGAAAAACGTCCAGAAATGTTTGAAGCTACTGACTGAATGAAAGGAGCTGGCATCTCACTCTCTTTGAATCTTCTTTATCATGCTAGGATTAGCAGGAAAAAGCAAAAAATTTCAGAATTGCACCTTGCAATGCGGAGAAATTACTGTTTGTGCATTTACAATATTCATTGATTTTTGCCATTGAAAAACATCATGTTATTCATATACCAGAAATGTTTGAAGCTACTGACTGTATGAAAAGAGCTGGCATCTCACTCTCTTTGAATCTTCTTTATCATGCTAAGAGGAGCAGGAAAAAGCAAAAAATTTCAGAATTGCACCTTGCAATGTGGAGATATTACTGTTTGTGCATTTACAATATTCATTGATTTTTGCCATTGAAAAACGTCCAGAAATGTTTGAAGCTACTGACTGAATGAAAGGAGCTGGCATCTCACTCTCTTTGAATCTTCTTTATCATGCTAGGATTAGCAGGAAAAAGCAAAAAATTTCAGAATTGCACCTTGCAATGCGGAGAAATTACTGTTTGTGCATTTACAATATTCATTGATTTTTGCCATTGAAAAACATCATGTTATTCATATACCAGAAATGTTTGAAGCTACTGACTGAATGAAAGCAGCTGGCATCTCACTCTCTTTGAATCTTCTTTATCATGCTAGGATTAGCAGGAAAAAGCAAAAAATTTCAGAATTGCACCTTGCAATGCGGAGAAATTACTGTTTGTGCATTTACAATATTCATTGATTTTTGCCATTGAAAAACATCATGTTATTCATATACCAGAAATGTTTGAAGCTACTGACTGAATGAAAAGAGCTGGCATCTCACTCTCTTTGAATCTTCTTTATCATGCCAGGATTAGCAGGAAAAAGCAAAAAATTTCAGAATTGCACCTTGCAATGTGGAGATATTACTGTTTGTGCATTTACAATATTCATTGATTTTTGCCATTGAAAAACGTCCAGAAATGTTTGAAGCTACTGACTGAATGAAAGGAGCTGGCATCTCACTCTCTTTGAATCTTCTTTATCATGCTAGGATTAGCAGGAAAAAGCAAAAAATTTCAGAATTGCACCTTGCAATGCGGAGAAATTGCTGTTTGTGCATTTACAATATTCATTGATTTTTGCCATTGAAAAACATCATGTTATTCATATACCAGAAATGTTTGAAGCTACTGACTGAATGAAAAGAGCTGGCATCTCACTCTCTTTGAATCTTCTTTATCATGCTAAGAGGAGCAGGAAAAAGCAAAAAATTTCAGAATTGCACCTTGCAATGTGGAGATATTACTGTTTGTGCATTTACAATATTCATTGATTTTTGCCATTGAAAAACGTCCAGAAATGTTTGAAGCTACTGACTGAATGAAAGGAGCTGGCATCTCACTCTCTTTGAATCTTCTTTATTATGCTAGGATTAGCAGGAAAAAGCAAAAAATTTCAGAATTCCACCTTGCAATGCGGAGAAATTACTGTTTGTGCATTTACAATATTCATTGATTTTTGCCATTGAAAAACATCATGTTATTCATATACCAGAAATGTTTGAAGCTACTGACTGAATGAAAAGAGCTGGCATCTCACTCTCTTTGAATCTTCTTTATCATGCTAAGAGGAGCAGGAAAAAGCAAAAAATTTCAGAATTGCACCTTGCAATGTGGAGATATTACTGTTTGTGCATTTACAATATTCATTGATTTTTGCCATTGAGAAACGTCCAGAAATGTTTGAAGCTACTGACTGAATGAAAGGAGCTGGCATCTCACTCTCTTTGAATCTTCTTTATCATGCTAGGATTAGCAGGAAAAAGCAAAAAATTTCAGAATTGCACCTTGCAATGCGGAGAAATTACTGTTTGTGTATTTACAATATTCATTGATTTTTGCCATTGAAAAACATCATGTTATTCATATACCAGAAATGTTTGAAGCTACTGACTGAATGAAAAGAGCTGGCATCTCACTCTCTTTGAATCTTCTTTATCATGCTAAGAGGAGCAGGAAAAAGCAAAAAATTTCAGAATTGCACCTTGCAATGTGGAGATATTACTGTTTGTGCATTTACAATATTCATTGATTTTTGCCATTGAAAAACGTCCAGAAATGTTTGAAGCTACTGACTGAATGAAAGGAGCTGGCATCTCACTCTCTTTGAATCTTCTTTATCATGGTAGGATTAGCAGGAAAAAGCAAAAAATTTCAGAATTGCACCTTGCAATGCGGAGAAATTACTGTTTGTGCATTTACAATATTCATTGATTTTTGCCATTGAAAAACATCATGTTATTCATATACCAGAAATGTTTGAAGCTACTGACTGAATGAAAAGAGCTGGCATCTCACTCTCTTTGAATCTTCTTTATCATGCTAAGAGGAGCAGGAAAAAGCAAAAAATTTCAGAATTGCACCTTGCAATGTGGAGATATTACTGTTTGTGCATTTACAATATTCATTGATTTTTGCCATTGAAAAACATCATGTTATTCATATACCAGAAATGTTTGAAGCTACTGACTGAATGAAAAGAGCTGGCATCTCACTCTCTTTGAATCTTCTTTATCATGCTAGGATTAGCAGGAAAAAGCAAAAAATTTCAGAATTGCACCTTGCAATGTGGAGATATTACTGTTTGTGCATTTACAATATTCAATGATTTTTGCCATTGAAAAACATCCAGAAATGTTTGAAGCTACTGACTGAATGAAAGGAGCTGGCATCTCACTCTCTTTGAATCTTCTTTATCATGCTAGGATTAGCAGGAAAAAGCAAAAAAATTTCAGAATTGCACCTTGCAATGCGGAGAAATTACTGTTTGTGCATTTACAATATTCATTGATTTTTGCCATTGAAAAACATCATGTTATTCATATACCAGAAATGTTTGAAGCTACTGACTGAATGAAAAGAGCTGGCATCTCACTCTCTTTGAATCTTCTTTATCATGCCAGGATTAGCAGGAAAAAGCAAAAAATTTCAGAATTGCACCTTGCAATGTGGAGATATTACTGTTTGTGCATTTACAATATTCATTGATTTTTGCCATTGAAAAACGTCCAGAAATGTTTGAAGCTACTGACTGAATGAAAGGAGCTGGCATCTCACTCTCTTTGAATCTTCTTTATCATGCTAGGATTAGCAGGAAAAAGCAAAAAATTTCAGAATTGCACCTTGCAATGCGGAGAAATTACTGTTTGTGCATTTACAATATTCATTGATTTTTGCCATTGAAAAACATCATGTTATTCATATACCAGAAATGTTTGAAGCTACTGACTGAATGAAAAGAGCTGGCATCTCACTCTCTTTGAATCTTCTTTATCATGCTAAGAGGAGCAGGAAAAAGCAAAAAATTTCAGAATTGCACCTTGCAATGTGGAGATATTACTGTTTGTGCATTTACAATATTCATTGATTTTTGCCATTGAAAAACGTCCAGAAATGTTTGAAGCTACTGACTGAATGAAAGGAGCTGGCATCTCACTCTCTTTGAATCTTCTTTATCATGCTAGGATTAGCAGGAAAAAGCAAAAAAATTCAGAATTGCACCTTGCAATGCGTAGAAATTACTGTTTGTGCATTTACAATATTCATTGATTTTTGCCATTGAAAAACATCATGTTATTCATATACCAGAAATGTTTGAAGCTACTGACTGAATGAAAAGAGCTGGCATCTCACTCTCTTTGAATCTTCTTTATCATGCTAAGAGGAGCAGGAAAAAGCAAAAAATTTCAGAATTGCACGTTGCAATGTGGAGATATTACTGTTTGTGCATTTACAATATTCATTGATTTTTGCCATTGAAAAACGTCCAGAAATGTTTGAAGCTACTGACTGAATGAAAGGAGCTGGCATCTCACTCTCTTTGAATCTTGTTTATCATGCTAGGATTAGCAGGAAAAAGCAAAAAATTTCAGAATTGCACCTTGCAATGCGGAGAAATTACTGTTTGTGCATTTACAATATTCATTGATTTTTGCCATTGAAAAACATCATGTTATTCATATACCAGAAATGTTTGAAGCTACTGACTGAATGAAAAGAGCTGGCATCTCACTCTCTTTGAATCTTCTTTATCATGCCAGGATTAGCAGGAAAAAGCAAAAAATTTCAGAATTGCACCTTGCAATGTGGAGATATTACTGTTTGTGCATTTACAATATTCATTCATTTTTGCCATTGAAAAACGTCCAGAAATGTTTGAAGCTACTGACTGAATGAAAGGAGCTGGCATCTCACTCTCTTTGAATCTTCTTTATCATGCTAGGATTAGCAGGAAAAAGCAAAAAATTTCAGAATTGCACCTTGCAATGCGGAGAAATTGCTGTTTGTGCATTTACAATATTCATTGATTTTTGCCATTGAAAAACATCATGTTATTCATATACCAGAAATGTTTGAAGCTACTGACTGAATGAAAAGAGCTGGCATCTCACTCTCTTTGAATCTTCTTTATCATGCTAAGAGGAGCAGGAAAAAGCAAAAAATTTCAGAATTGCACCTTGCAATGTGGAGATATTACTGTTTGTGCATTTACAATATTCATTGATTTTTGCCATTGAAAAACGTCCAGAAATGTTTGAAGCTACTGACTGAATGAAAGGAGCTGGCATCTCACTCTCTTTGAATCTTCTTTATTATGCTAGGATTAGCAGGAAAAAGCAAAAAATTTCAGAATTCCACCTTGCAATGCGGAGAAATTACTGTTTGTGCATTTACAATATTCATTGATTTTTGCCATTGAAAAACATCATGTTATTCATATACCAGAAATGTTTGAAGCTACTGACTGAATGAAAAGAGCTGGCATCTCACTCTCTTTGAATCTTCTTTATCATGCTAAGAGGAGCAGGAAAAAGCAAAAAAATTTCAGAATTGCACCTTGCAATGTGGAGATATTACTGTTTGTGCATTTACAATATTCATTGATTTTTGCCATTGAAAAACGTCCAGAAATGTTTGAAGCTACTGACTGAATGAAAGGAGCTGGCATCTCACTCTCTTTGAATCTTCTTTATCATGCTAAGATTAGCTGGAAAAAGCAAAAAATTTCAGAATTGCACCTTGCTATGCGGAGAAATTACTGTTTGTGTATTTACAATATTCATTGATTTTTGCCATTAAAAAACATCATCTTATTCATATACCAGAAATGTTTGAAGCTACAGACTGAATGAAAAGAGCTGGCATCTCACTCTCTTTGAATCTTCTTTATCATGCTAAGAGGAGCAGGAAAAAGCAAAAAATTTCAGAATTGCACCTTGCAATGTGGAGATATTACTGTTTGTGCATTTACAATATTCATTGATTTTTGCCATTGAAAAACGTCCAGAAATGTTTGAAGCTACTGACTGAATGAAAGGAGCTGGCATCTCACTCTCTTTGAATCTTCTTTATCATGCTAGGATTAGCAGGAAAAAGCAAAAAATTTCAGAATTGCACCTTGCAATGCGGAGAAATTACTGTTTGTGCATTTACAATATTCATTGATTTTTGCCATTGAAAAACATCATGTTATTCATATACCAGAAATGTTTGAAGCTACTGACTGAATGAAAAGAGCTGGCATCTCACTCTCTTTGAATCTTCTTTATCATGCTAGGATTAGCAGGAAAAAGCAAAAAATTTCAGAATTGCACCTTGCAATGTGGAGATATTACTGTTTGTGCATTTACAATATTCATTGATTTTTGCCATTGAAAAACGTCCAGAAATGTTTGAAGCTACTGACTGAATGAAAGGAGCTGGCATCTCACTCTCTTTGAATCTTCTTTATCATGCTAGGATTAGCAGGAAAAAGCAAAAAATTTCAGAATTGCACCTTGCAATGCGGAGAAATTACTGTTTGTGCATTTACAATATTCATTGATTTTTGCCATTGAAAAACATCATGTTATTCATATACCAGAAATGTTTGAAGCTACTGACTGAATGAAAAGAGCTGGCATCTCACTCTCTTTGAATCTTCTTTATCATGCTAGGATTAGCAGAAAAAAGCAAAAAATTTCAGAATTGCACCTTGCAATGTGGAGATATTACTGTTTGTGCATTTACAATATTCATTGATTTTTGCCATTGAAAAACGTCCAGAAATGTTTGAAGCTACTGACTGAATGAAACCAGCTGGCATCTCACTCTCTTTGAATCTTCTTTATCATGCTAGGATTAGCAGGAAAAAGCAAAAAATTTCAGAATTGCACCTTGCAATGTGGAGTTATTACTGTTTGTGCATTTACAATATTCATTGATTTTTGCCATTGAAAAATGTCCAGAAATGTTTGAAGCTACTGACTGAATGAAAGGAGCTGGCATCTCACTCTCTTTGAATCTTCTTTATCATGCTAGGATTAGCAGGAAAAAGCAAAAAATTTCAGAATTGCACCTTGCAATGTGGAGATATTACTGTTTGTGCATTTACAATATTCATTGATTTTTGCCATTGAAAAACGTCCAGAAATGTTTGAAGCTACTGACTGAATGAAAGGAGCTGGCATCTCACTCTCTTTGAATCTTCTTTATCATGCTAGGATTAGCAGGAAAAAGCAAAAAATTTCAGAATTGCACCTTGCAATGTGGAGTTATTACTGTTTGTGCATTTACAATATTCATTGATTTTTGCCATTGAAAAATGTCCAGAAATGTTTGAAGCTACTGACTGAATGAAAGGAGCTGGCATCTCACTCTCTTTGAATCTTCTTTATCATGCTAGGATTAGCAGGAAAAAGCAAAAAATTTCAGAATTGCACCTTGCAATGTGGAGATATTACTGTTTGTGCATTTACAATATTCATTGATTTTTGCCATTGAAAAACATCATGTTATTCATATACCAGAAATGTTTGAAGCTACGAACTGAATGAAAAGAGCTGGCATATCACTATCTTTGAATCTTCTTTATCATGCTAAGAGGAGCAGGAAAAAGCAAAAAATTTCAGAATTGCACCTTGCAATGTGGAGATATTACTGTTTGTGCATTTACAATATTCATTGATTTTTGCCATTGAAAAACGTCCAGAAATGTTTGAAGCTACTGACTGAATGAAAGGATCTGGCATCTCACTCTCTTTGAATCTTCTTTATCATGCTAGGATTAGCAGGAAAAAGCAAAAAATTTCAGAATTGCAACTTGCAATGCGGAGAAATTACTGTTTGTGCATTTACAATATTCATTGATTTTTGCCATTGAAAAACATCATGTTATTCATATACCAGAAATGTTTGAAGCTACTGACTGAATGAAAAGAGCTGGCATCTCACTCTCTTTGAATCTTCTTTATCATGCTAAGAGGAGCAGGAAAAAGCAAAAAATTTCAGAATTGCACCTTGCAATGTGGAGATATTACTGTTTGTGCATTTACAATATTCATTGATTTTTGCCATTGAAAAACATCATGTTATTCATATACCAGAAATGTTTGAAGCTACTGACTGAATGAAAAGAGCTGGCATCTCACTCTCTTTGAATCTTCTTTATCATGCTAGGATTAGCAGGAAAAAGCAAAAAATTTCAGAATTGCACCTTGCAATGTGGAGATATTACTGTTTGTGCATTTACAATATTCATTGATTTTTGAAATTGAAAAACGTCCAGAAATGTTTGAAGCTACTGACTGAATGAAAGAGCTGGCATCTCACTCTCTTTGAATCTTCTTTATCATGCTAGGATTAGCAGGAAAAAGCAAAAAATTTCAGAATTGCACCTTGCAATGCGGAGAAATTACTGTTTGTGCATTTACAATATTCATTGATTTTTGCCATTGAAAAACATCATGTTATTCATATACCAGAAATGTTTGAAGCTACTGACTGAATGAAAAGAGCTGGCATCTCAATCTCTTTGAATCTTCTTTATCATGCCAGGATTAGCAGGAAAAAGCAAAAAATTTCAGAATTGCACCTTGCAATGTGGAGATATTACTGTTTGTGCATTTACAATATTCATTGATTTTTGCCATTGAAAAACGTCCAGAAATGTTTGAAGCTACTGACTGAATGAAAGGAGCTGGCATCTCACTCTCTTTGAATCTTCTTTATCATGCTAGGATTAGCAGGAAAAAGCAAAAAATTTCAGAATTGCACCTTGCAATGCGGAGAAATTACTGTTTGTGCATTTACAATATTCATTGATTTTTGCCATTGAAAAACATCATGTTATTCATATACCAGAAATGTTTGAAGCTACTGACTGAATGAAAAGAGCTGGCATCTCACTCTCTTTGAATCTTCTTTATCATGCTAAGAGGAGCAGGAAAAAGCAAAAAATTTCAGAATTGCACCTTGCAATGTGGAGATATTACTGTTTGTGCATTTACAATATTCATTGATTTTTGCCATTGAAAAACGTCCAGAAATGTTTGAAGCTACTGACTGAATGAAAGGAGCTGGCATCTCACTCTCTTTGAATCTTCTTTATCATGCTAGGATTAGCAGGAAAAAGCAAAAAATTTCAGAATTGCACCTTGCAATGCGGAGAAATTACTGTTTGTGCATTTACAATATTCATTGATTTTTGCCATTGAAAAACATCATGTTATTCATATACCAGAAATGTTTGAAGCTACTGACTGAATGAAAAGAGCTGGCATCTCACTCTCTTTGAATCTTCTTTATCATGCTAAGAGGAGCAGGAAAAAGCAAAAAATTTCAGAATTGCACCTTGCAATGTGGAGATATTACTGTTTGTGCATTTACAATATTCATTGATTTTTGCCATTGAAAAACGTCTAGAAATGTTTGAAGCTACTGACTGAATGAAAGGAGCTGGCATCTCACTCTCTTTGAATCTTCTTTATCATGCTAAGATTAGCAGGAAAAAGCAAAAAATTTCAGAATTGCACCTTGCAATGCGGAGAAATTACTGTTTGTGCATTTACAATATTCATTGATTTTTGCCATTGAAAAACATCATGTTATTCATATACCAGAAATGTTTGAAGCTACTGACTGAATGAAAAGAGCTGGCATCTCACTCTCTTTGAATCTTCTTTATCATGCTAAGAGGAGCAGGAAAAAGCAAAAAATTTCAGAATTGCACCTTGCAATGTGGAGATATTACTGTTTGTGCATTTACAATATTCATTGATTTTTGCCATTGAAAAACGTCCAGAAATGTTCGAAGCTACTGACTGAATGAAAGGAGCTGGCATCTCACTCTCTTTGAATCTTCTTTATCATGCTAGGATTAGCAGGAAAAAGCAAAAAATTTCAGAATTGCACCTTGCAATGCGGAGAAATTACTGTTTGTGCATTTACAATATTCATTGATTTTTGCCATTGAAAAACATCATGTTATTCATATACCAGAAATGTTTGAAGCTACTGACTGAATGAAAAGAGCTGGCATCTCACTCTCTTTGAATCTTCTTTATCATGCTAGGATTAGCAGGAAAAAGCAAAAAATTTCAGAATTGCACCTTGCTATGTGGAGATATTACTGTTTGTGCATTTACAATATTCATTGATTTTTGCCATTGAAAAACGTCCAGAAATGTTTGAAGCTACTGACTGAATGAAAGGAGCTGGCATCTCACTCTCCTTGAATCTTCTTTATCATGCTAGGATTAGCAGGAAAAAGCAAAAAATTTCAGAATTGCACCTTGCAATGTGGAGTTATTACTGTTTGTGCATTTACAATATTCATTGATTTTTGCCATTGAAAAACGTCCAGAAATGTTTGAAGCTACTTACTGAATGAAAGGAGCTGGCATCATACTCTCTTTGAATCTTCTTTATCATGCTAGGATTAGCAGGAAAAAGCAAAAAATTTCAGAATTGCACCTTGCAATGCGGAGAAATTACTGTTTGTGCATTTACAATATTCATTGATTTTTGCCATTGAAAAACATCATGTTATTCATATAAAAGAAATGTTTGAAGCTACTGACTGAATGAAAAGAGCTGGCATCTCACTCTCTTTGAATCTTCTTTATCATGCTAAGAGGAGCAGGAAAAAGCAAAAAATTTCAGAATTGCACCTTGCAATGTGGAGATATTACTGTTTGTGCATTTACAATATTCATTGATTTTTGCCATTGAAAAACATCATGTTATTCATATACCAGAAATGTTTGAAGCTACTGACTGAATGAAAAGAGCTGGCATCTCACTCTCTTTGAATCTTCTTTATCATGCTAAGATTAGCAGGAAAAAGCAAAAAATTTCAGAATTGCACCTTGCAATGTGGAGATATTACTGTTTGTGCATTTACAATATTCATTGATTTTTGCCATTGAAAAACGTCCAGAAATGTTTGAAGCTACTGACTGAATGAAAGAGCTGGCATCTCACTCTCTTTGAATCTTCTTTATCATGCTAGGATTAGCAGGAAAAAGCAAAAAATTTCAGAATTGCACCTTGCAATGCGGAGAAATTACTGTTTGTGCATTTACAATATTCATTGATTTTTGCCATTGAAAAACATCATGTTATTCATATGCCAGAAATGTTTGAAGCTACTGACTGAATGAAAAGAGCTGGCATCTCACTCTCTTTGAATCTTCTTTATCATGCTAAGAGGAGCAGGAAAAAGCAAAAAATTTCAGAATTGCACCTTGCAATGTGGAGATATTACTGTTTGTGCATTTACAATATTCATTGATTTTTGCCATTGAAAAACGTCCAGAAATGTTTGAAGCTACTGACTGAATGAAAGGAGCTGGCATCTCACTCTCTTTGAATCTTCTTTATCATGCTAGGATTAGCAGGAAAAAGCAAAAAATTTCAGAATTGCACCTTGCAATGCGGAGAAATTACTGTTTGTGCATTTACAATATTCATTGATTTTTGCCATTGAAAAACATCATGTTATTCATATACCAGAAATGTTTGAAGCTACTGACTGAATGAAAAGAGCTGGCATCTCACTCTCTTTGAATCTTCTTTATCATGCTAGAATTAGCAGGAAAAAGCAAAAAATTTCAGAATTGCACCTTGCAATGTGGAGATATTACTGTTTGTGCATTTACAATATTCATTGATTTTTGCCATTGAAAAACATGATGTTATTCATATACCAGAAATGTTTGAAGCTACTGACTGAATGAAAAGAGCTGGCATCTCACTCTCTTTGAATCTTCTTTATCATGCTAAGAGGAGCAGGAAAAAGCAAAAAATTTCAGAATTGCACCTTGCAATGTGGAGATATTACTGTTTGTGCATTTACAATATTCATTGATTTTTGCCATTGAAAAATGTCCAGAAATGTTTGAAGCTACTGACTGAATGAAAGGAGCTGGCATCTCACTCTCTTTGAATCTTCTTTATCATGCTAGGATTAGCAGGAAAAAGCAAAAAATTTCAGAATTGCACCTTGCAATGTGGAGATATTACTGTTTGTGCATTTACAATATTCATTGATTTTTGCCATTGAAAAACATGATGTTATTCATATACCAGAAATGTTTGAAGCTACTGACTGAATGAAAAGAGCTGGCATCTCACTCTCTTTGAATCTTCTTTATCATGCTAAGAGGAGCAGGAAAAAGCAAAAAATTTCAGAATTGCACCTTGCAATGTGGAGATATTACTGTTTGTGCATTTACAATATTCATTGATTTTTGCCATTGAAAAACGTCCAGAAATGTTTGAAGCTACTGACTGAATGAAAGGAGCTGGCATCTCACTCTCTTTGAATCTTCTTTATCATGCTAGGATTAGCAGGAAAAAGCAAAAAATTTCAGAATTCCACCTTGCAATGCGGAGAAATTACTGTTTGTGCATTTACAATATTCATTGATTTTTGCCATTGAAAAACATCATGTTATTCATATACCAGAAATGTTTGAAGCTACTGACTCAATGAAAAGAGCTGGCATCTCACTCTCTTTGAATCTTCTTTATCATGCTAAGAGGAGCAGGAAAAAGCAAAAAATTTCAGAATTGCATCTTGCAATGTGGAGATATTACTGTTTGTGCATTTACAATATTCATTGATTTTTGCCATTGAAAAATGTCCAGAAATGTTTGAAGCTACTGACTGAATGAAAGGAGCTGGCATCTCACTCTCTTTGAATCTTCTTTATCATGCTAGGATTAGCAGGAAAAAGCAAAAAATTTCAGAATTGCACCTTGCAATGCGGAGAAATTACTGTTTGTGCATTTACAATATTCATTGATTTTTGCCATTGAAAAACATCATGTTATTCATATACCAGAAATGTTTGAAGCTACTGACTGAATGAAAAGAGCGGGCATCTCACTCTCTTTGAATCTTCTTTATCATGCTAGGATTAGCAGGAAAAAGCAAAAAATTTCAGAATTGCACCTTGCAATGTGGAGATATTACTGTTTGTGCATTTACAATATTCATTGATTTTTGCCATTGAAAAACGTCCAGAAATGTTTGAAGCTACTGACTGAATGAAAGGAGCTGGCATCTCACTCTCTTTGAATCTTCTTTATCATGCTAGGATTAGCAGGAAAAAGCAAAAAATTTCAGAATTCCACCTTGCAATGCGGAGAAATTACTGTTTGTGCATTTACAATATTCATTGATTTTTGCCATTGAAAAACATCATGTTATTCATATACCAGAAATGTTTGAAGCTACTGACTGAATGAAAAGAGCTGGCATCTCACTCTCTTTGAATCTTCTTTATCATGCTAAGAGGAGCAGGAAAAAGCAAAAAATTTCAGAATTGCATCTTGCAATGTGGAGATATTACTGTTTGTGCATTTACAATATTCATTGATTTTTGCCATTGAAAAACGTCCAGAAATGTTTGAAGCTACTGACTGAATGAAAGGAGCTGGCATCTCACTCTCTTTGAATCTTCTTTATCATGCTAGGATTAGCAGGAAAAAGCAAAAAATTTCAGAATTGCACCTTGCAATGCGGAGAAATTACTGTTTGTGCATTTACAATATTCATTGATTTTTGCCATTGAAAAACATCATGTTATTCATATACCAGAAATGTTTGAAGCTACTGACTGAATGAAAAGAGCTGGCATCTCACTCTCTTTGAATCTTCTTTATCATGCTAGGATTAGCAGGAAAAAGCAAAAAAATTTCAGAATTGCACCTTGCAATGTGGAGATATTACTGTTTGTGCATTTACAATATTCATTGATTTTTGCCATTGAAAAACATCCAGAAATGTTTGAAGCTACTGACTGAATGAAAGGAGCTGGCATCTCACTCTCTTTGAATCTTCTTTATCATGCTAGGATTAGCAGGAAAAAGCAAAAAATTTCAGAATTGCACCTTGCAATGTGGAGTTATTACTGTTTGTGCATTTACAATATTCATTGATTTTTGCCATTGAAAAATGTCCAGAAATGTTTGAAGCTACTGACTGAATGAAAGGAGCTGGCATCTCACTCTCTTTGAATCTTCTTTATCATGCTAGGATTAGCAGGAAAAAGCAAAAAATTTCAGAATTGCACCTTGCAATGTGGAGATATTACTGTTTGTGCATTTACAATATTCATTGATTTTTGCCATTGAAAAACATCATGTTATTCATATACCAGAAATGTTTGAAGCTACTGACTGAATGAAAAGAGCTGGCATCTCACTCTCTTTGAATCTTCTTTATCATGCTAAGAGGAGCAGGAAAAAGCAAAAAATTTCAGAATTGCACCTTGCAATGTGGAGATATTACTGTTTGTGCATTTACAATATTCATTGATTTTTGCCATTGAAAAACGTCCAGAAATGTTTGAAGCTACTGACTGAATGAAAGGAGCTGGCATCTCACTCTCTTTGAATCTTCTTTATCATGCTAGGATTAGCAGGAAAAAGCAAAAAATTTCAGAATTCCACCTTGCAATGCGGAGAAATTACTGTTTGTGCATTTACAATATTCATTGATTTTTGCCATTGAAAAACATCATGTTATTCATATACCAGAAATGTTTGAAGCTACTGACTGAATGAAAAGAGCTGGCATCTCACTCTCTTTGAATCTTCTTTATCATGCTAAGAGGAGCAGGAAAAAGCAAAAAATTTCAGAATTGCACCTTGCAATGTGGAGATATTACTGTTTGTGCATTTTCAATATTCATTGATTTTTGCCATTGAAAAACGTCCAGAAATGTTTGAACTACTGACTGAATGAAAGGAGCTGGCATCTCACTCTCTTTGAATCTTCTTTATCATGCTAGGATTAGCAGGAAAAAGCAAAAAATTTCAGAATTGCACCTTGCAATGCGGAGAAATTACTGTTTGTGCATTTACAATATTCATTGATTTTTGCCATTGAAAAACATCATGTTATTCATAAACCAGAAATGTTTGAAGCTACTGACTGAATGAAAAGAGCTGGCATCTCACTCTCTTTGAATCTTCTTTATCATGCTAAGAGGAGCAGGAAAAAGCAAAAAATTTCAGAATTGCACCTTGCAATGTGGAGATATTACTGTTTGTGCATTTACAATATTCATTGATTTTTGCCATTGAAAAACGTCCAGAAATGTTTGAAGCTACTGACTGAATGAAAGGAGCTGGCATCTCACTCTCTTTGAATCTTCTTTATCATGCTAGGATTAGCAGGAAAAAGCAAAAAATTTCAGAATTGCACCTTGCAATGCGGAGAAATTACTGTTTGTGCATTTACAATATTCATTGATTTTTGCCATTGAAAAACATCATGTTATTCATATACCAGAAATGTTTGAAGCTACTGACTGAATGAAAAGAGCTGGCATCTCACTCTCTTTGAATCTTCTTTATCATGCTAGGATTAGCAGGAAAAAGCAAAAAATTTCAGAATTGCACCTTGCAATGTGGAGATATTACTGTTTGTGCATTTACAATATTCATTGATTTTTGCCATTGAAAAACGTCCAGAAATGTTTGAAGCTACTGACTGAATGAAAGGAGCTGGCATCTCACTCTCTTTGAATCTTCTTTATCATGCTAGGATTAGCAGGAAAAAGCAAAAAATTTCAGAATTGCACCTTGCAATGTGGAGTTATTACTGTTTGTGCATTTACAATATTCATTGATTTTTGCCATTGAAAAACATCATGTTATTCATATACCAGAAATGTTTGAAGCTACTGACTGAATGAAAAGAGCTGGCATCTCACTCTCTTTGAATCTTCTTTATCATGCTAAGAGGAGCAGGAAAAAGCAAAAAATTTCAGAATTGCATCTTGCAATGTGGAGATATTACTGTTTGTGCATTTACAATATTCATTGATTTTTGCCATTGAAAAACGTCCAGAAATGTTTGAATCTACTGACTGAATGAAAGGAGCTGGCATCTCACTCTCTTTGAATCTTCTTTATCATGCTAGGATTAGCAGGAAAAAGCAAAAAATTTCAGAATTGCACCTTGCAATGCGGAGAAATTACTGTTTGTGCATTTACAATATTCATTGATTTTTGCCATTGAAAAACATCATGTTCTTCATATACCAGAAATGTTTGAAGCTACTGACTGAATGAAAAGAGCTGGCATCTCACTCTCTTTGAATCTTCTTTATCATGCTAGGATTAGCAGGAAAAAGCAAAAAATTTCAGAATTGCACCTTGCAATGTGGAGATATTACTGTTTGTGCATTTACAATATTCATTGATTTTTGCCATTGAAAAACATCCAGAAATGTTTGAAGCTACTGACTGAATGAAAGGAGCTGGCATCTCACGCTCTTTGAATCTTCTTTATCATGCTACGATTAGCAGGAAAAAGCAAAAAATTTCAGAATTGCACCTTGCAATGTGGAGTTATTACTGTTTGTGCATTTACAATATTCATTGATTTTTGCCATTGAAAAATGTCCAGAAATGTTTGAAGCTACTGACTGAATGAAAGGAGCTGGCATCTCACTCTCTTTGAATGTTCTTTATCATGCTAGGATTAGCAGGAAAAAGCAAAAAATTTCAGAATTGCACCTTGCAATGTGGAGATATTACTGTTTGTGCATTTACAATATTCATTGATTTTTGCCATTGAAAAACATCATGTTATTCATATACCAGAAATGTTTGAAGCTACTGACTGAATGAAAAGAGCTGGCATCTCACTCTCTTTGAATCTTCTTTATCATGCTAAGAGGAGCAGGAAAAAGCAAAAAATTTCAGAATTGCACCTTGCAATGTGGAGATATTACTGTTTGTGCATTTACAATATTCATTGATTTTTGCCATTGAAAAACGTCCAGAAATGTTTGAAGCTACTGACTGAATGAAAGGAGCTGGCATCTCACTCTCTTTGAATCTTCTTTATCATGCTAGGATTAGCAGGAAAAAGCAAAAAATTTCAGAATTCCACCTTGCAATGCGGAGAAATTACTGTTTGTGCATTTACAATATTCATTGATTTTTGCCATTGAAAAACATCATGTTATTCATATACCAGAAATGTTTGAAGCTACTGACTGAATGAAAAGAGCTGGCATCTCACTCTCTTTGAATCTTCTTTATCATGCTAAGAGGAGCAGGAAAAAGCAAAAAATTTCAGAATTGCATCTTGCAATGTGGAGATATTACTGTTTGTGCATTTACAATATTCATTGATTTTTGCCATTGAAAAACGTCCAGAAATGTTTGAAGCTACTGACTGAATGAAAGGAGCTGGCATCTCACTCTCTTTGAATCTTCTTTATCATGCTAGGATTAGCAGGAAAAAGCAAAAAATTTCAGAATTGCACCTTGCAATGCGGAGAAATTACTGTTTGTGCATTTACAATATTCATTGATTTTTGCCATTGAAAAACATCATGTTATTCATATACCAGAAATGTTTGAAGCTACTGACTGAATGAAAAGAGCTGGCATCTCACTCTCTTTGAATCTTCTTTATCATGCTAGGATTAGCAGGAAAAAGCAAAAAATTTCAGAATTGCACCTTGCAATGTGGAGATATTACTGTTTGTGCATTTACAATATTCATTGATTTTTGCCATTGAAAAACATCCAGAAATGTTTGAAGCTACTGACTGAATGAAAGGAGCTGGCATCTCACTCTCTTTGAATCTTCTTTATCATGCTACGATTAGCAGGAAAAAGCAAAAAATTTCAGAATTGCACCTTGCAATGTGGAGTTATTACTGTTTGTGCATTTACAATATTCATTGATTTTTGCCATTGAAAAATGTCCAGAAATGTTTGAAGCTACTGACTGAATGAAAGGAGCTGGCATCTCACTCTCTTTGAATGTTCTTTATCATGCTAGGATTAGCAGGAAAAAGCAAAAAATTTCAGAATTGCACCTTGCAATGTGGAGATATTACTGTTTGTGCATTTACAATATTCATTGATTTTTGCCATTGAAAAACATCATGTTATTCATATACCAGAAATGTTTGAAGCTACTGACTGAATGAAAAGAGCTGGCATCTCACTCTCTTTGAATCTTCTTTATCATGCTAAGAGGAGCAGGAAAAAGCAAAAAATTTCAGAATTGCACCTTGCAATGTGGAGATATTACTGTTTGTGCATTTACAATATTCATTGATTTTTGCCATTGAAAAACGTCCAGAAATGTTTGAAGCTACTGACTGAATGAAAGGAGCTGGCATCTCACTCTCTTTGAATCTTCTTTATCATGCTAGGATTAGCAGGAAAAAGCAAAAAATTTCAGAATTCCACCTTGCAATGCGGAGAAATTACTGTTTGTGCATTTACAATATTCATTGATTTTTGCCATTGAAAAACATCATGTTATTCATATACCAGAAATGTTTGAAGCTACTGACTGAATGAAAAGAGCTGGCATCTCACTCTCTTTGAATCTTCTTTATCATGCTAAGAGGAGCAGGAAAAAGCAAAAAATTTCAGAATTGCACCTTGCAATGTGGAGATATTACTGTTTGGGCATTTACAATATTCATTGATTTTTGCCATTGAAAAACGTCCAGAAATGTTTGAACTACTGACTGAATGAAAGGAGCTGGCATCTCACTCTCTTTGAATCTTCTTTATCATGCTAGGATTAGCAGGAAAAAGCAAAAAATTTCAGAATTGCACCTTGCAATGCGGAGAAATTACTGTTTGTGCATTTACAATATTCATTGATTTTTGCCATTGAAAAAATCATGTTATTCATATACCAGAAATGTTTGAAGCTACTGACTGAATGAAAAGAGCTGGCATCTCACTCTCTTTGAATCTTCTTTATCATGCTAAGAGGAGCAGGAAAAAGCAAAAAATTTCAGAATTGCACCTTGCAATGTGGAGATATTACTGTTTGTGCATTTACAATATTCATTGATTTTTGCCATTGAAAAACGTCCAGAAATGTTTGAAGCTACTGACTGAATGAAAGGAGCTGGCATCTCACTCTCTTTGAATCTTCTTTATCATGCTAGGATTAGCAGGAAAAAGCAAAAAATTTCAGAATTGCACCTTGCAATGCGGAGAAATTACTGTTTGTGCATTTACAATATTCATTGATTTTTGCCATTGAAAAACATCATGTTATTCATATACCAGAAATGTTTGAAGCTACTGACTGAATGAAAAGAGCTGGCATCTCATTCTCTTTGAATCTTCTTTATCATGCTAGGATTAGCAGGAAAAAGCAAAAAATTTCAGAATTGCACCTTGCAATGTGGAGATATTACTGTTTGTGCATTTACAATATTCATTGATTTTTGCCATTGAAAAACGTCCAGAAATGTTTGAAGCTACTGACTGAATGAAAGGAGCTGGCATCTCACTCTCTTTGAATCTTCTTTATCATGCTAGGATTAGCAGGAAAAAGCAAAAAATTTCAGAATTGCACCTTGCAATGTGGAGTTATTACTGTTTGTGCATTTACAATATTCATTGATTTTTGCCATTGAAAAATGTCCAGAAATGTTTGAAGCTACTGACTGAATGAAAGGAGCTGGCATCTCACTCTCTTTGAATCTTCTTTATCATGCTAGGATTAGCAGGAAAAAGCAAAAAATTTCAGAATTGCACCTTGCAATGTGGAGATATTACTGTTTGTGCATTTACAATATTCATTGATTTTTGCCATTGAAAAACATCATGTTATTCATATACCAGAAATGTTTGAAGCTACTGACTGAATGAAAAGAGCTGGCATCTCACTCTCTTTGAATCTTCTTTATCATGCTAAGAGGAGCAGGAAAAAGCAAAAAATTTCAGAATTGCACCTTGCAATGTGGAGATATTACTGTTTGTGCATTTACAATATTCATTGATTTTTGCCATTGAAAAACGTCCAGAAATGTTTGAAGCTACTGACTGAATGAAAGGAGCTGGCATCTCACTCTCTTTGAATCTTCTTTATCATGCTAGGATTAGCAGGAAAAAGCAAAAAATTTCAGAATTGCACCTTGCAATGCGGAGAAATTACTGTTTGTGCATTTACAATATTCATTGATTTTTGCCATTGAAAAACATCATGTTATTCATATACCAGAAATGTTTGAAGCTACTGACTCAATGAAAAGAGCTGGCATCTCACTCTCTTTGAATCTTCTTTATCATGCTAGGATTAGCAGGAAAAAGCAAAAAATTTCAGAATTGCACCTTGCAATGTGGAGATATTGCTGTTTGTGCATTTACAATATTCATTGATTTTTGCCATTGAAAAACGTCCAGAAATGTTTGAAGCTACTGACTGAATGAAAGGAGCTGGCATCTCACTCTCTTTGAATCTTCTTTATCATGCTAGGATTAGCAGGAAAAAGAAAAAAATTTCAGAATTCCACCTTGCAATGCGGAGAAATTACTGTTTGTGCATTTACAATTTTCATTGATTTTTGCCATTGAAAAACATCATGTTATTCATATACCAGAAATGTTTGAAGCTACTGACTGAATGAAAAGAGCTGGCATCTCACTCTCTTTGAATCTTCTTTATCATGCTAAGAGGAGCAGGAAAAAGCAAAAAATTTCAGAATTGCATCTTGCAATGTGGAGATATTACTGTTTGTGCATTTACAATATTCATTGATTTTTGCCATTGAAAAACGTCCAGAAATGTTTGAAGCTACTGACTGAATGAAAGGAGCTGGCATCTCACTCTCTTTGAATCTTCTTTATCATGCTAGGATTAGCAGGAAAAAGCAAAAAATTTCAGAATTGCACCTTGCAATGCGGAGAAATTACTGTTTGTGCATTTACAATATACATTGATTTTTGTCATTGAAAAACATCATGTTATTCATATACCAGAAATGTTTGAAGCTACTGACTGAATGAAAAGAGCTGGCATCTCACTCTCTTTGAATCTTCTTTATCATGATAGGATTAGCAGGAAAAAGCAAAAAATTTCAGAATTGCACCTTGCAATGTGGAGATATTACTGTTTGTGCATTTACAATATTCATTGATTTTTGCCATTGAAAAACGTCCAGAAATGTTTGAACTACTGACTGAATGAAAGGAGCTGGCATCTCACTCTCTTTGAATCTTCTTTATCATGCTCGGATTAGCAGGAAAAAGCAAAAAATTTCAGAATTGCACCTTGCAATGCGGAGAAATTACTGTTTGTGCATTTACAATATTCATTGATTTTTGCCATTGAAAAACATCATGTTATTCATATACCAGAAATGTTTGAAGCTACTGACTGAATGAAAAGAGCTGGCATCTCACTCTCTTTGAATCTTCTTTATCATGCTAGGATTAGCAGGAAAAAGCAAAAAATTTCAGAATTGCACCTTGCAATGTGGAGATATTACTGTTTGTGCATTTAAAATATTCATTGATTTTTGCCATTGAAAAACGTCCAGAAATGTTTGAAGCTACTGACTGAATGAAAGGAGCTGGCATCTCACTCTCTTTGAATCTTCTTTATCATGCTAGGATTAGCAGGAAAAAGGAAAAAATTTCAGAATTGCACCTTGCAATGTGGAGTTATTACTGTTTGTGCATTTACAATATTCATTGATTTTTGCCATTGAAAAATGTCCAGAAATGTTTGAAGCTACTGACTGAATGAAAGGAGCTGGCATCTCACTCTCTTTGAATCTTCTTTATCATGCTAGGATTAGCAGGAAAAAGCAAAAAATTTCAGAATTGCACCTTGCAATGTGGAGATATTACTGTTTGTGCATTTACAATATTCATTGATTTTTGCCATTGAAAAACATCATGTTATTCATATACCAGAAATGTTTGAAGCTACTGACTGAATGAAAAGAGCTGGCATCTCACTCTCTTTGAATCTTCTTTATCATGCTAAGAGGAGCAGGAAAAAGCAAAAAATTTCAGAATTGCACCTTGCAATGTGGAGATATTACTGTTTGTGCATTTACAATATTCATTGATTTTTGCCATTGAAAAACGTCCAGAAATGTTTGAAGCTACTGACTGAATGAAAGGAGCTGGCATCTCACTCTCTTTGAATCTTCTTTATCATGCTAGGATTAGCAGGAAAAAGCAAAAAATTTCAGAATTCCACCTTGCAATGCGGAGAAATTACTGTTTGTGCATTTACAATATTCATTGATTTTTGCCATTGAAAAACATCATGTTATTCATATACCAGAAATGTTTGAAGCTACTGACTGAATGAAAAGAGCTGGCATCTCACTCTCTTTGAATCTTCTTTATCATGCTAAGAGGAGCAGGAAAAAGCAAAAAATTTCAGAATTGCATCTTGCAATGTGGAGATATGACTGTTTGTGCATTTACAATATTCATTGATTTTTGCCATTGAAAAATGTCCAGAAATGTTTGAAGCTACTGACTGAATGAAAGGAGCTGGCATCTCACTCTCTTTGAATCTTCTTTATCATGCTAGGATTAGCAGGAAAAAGCAAAAAATTTCAGAATTGCACCTTGCAATGCGGAGAAATTACTGTTTGTGCATTTACAATATTCATTGATTTTTGCCATTGAAAAACATCATGTTATTCATATACCAGAAATGTTTGAAGCTACTGACTGAATGAAAAGAGCTGGCATCTCACTCTCTTTGAATCTTCTTTATCATGCTAAGAGGAGCAGGAAAAAGCAAAAAATTTCAGAATTGCACCTTGCAATGTGGAGATATTACTGTTTGTGCATTTACAATATTCATTGATTTTTGCCATTGAAAAACGTCCAGAAATGTTTGAAGCTACTGACTGAATGAAAGGAGCTGGCATCTCACTCTCTTTGAATCTTCTTTATCATGCTAGGATTAGCAGGAAAAAGCAAAAAATTTCAGAATTCCACCAAGCAATGCGGAGAAATTACTGTTTGTGCATTTACAATATTCATTGATTTTTGCCATTGAAAAACATCATGTTATTCATATACCAGAAATGTTTGAAGCTACTGACTCAATGAAAAGAGCTGGCATCTCACTCTCTTTGAATCTTCTTTATCATGCTAAGAGGAGCAGGAAAAAGCAAAAAATTTCAGAATTGCATCTTGCAATGTGGAGATATTACTGTTTGTGCATTTACAATATTCATTGATTTTTGCCATTGAAAAATGTCCAGAAATGTTTGAAGCTACTGACTGAATGAAAGGAGCTGGCATCTCACTCTCTTTGAATCTTCTTTATCATGCTAGGATTAGCAGGAAAAAGCAAAAAATTTCAGAATTGCACCTTGCAATGCGGAGAAATTACTGTTTGTGCATTTACAATATTCATTGATTTTTGCCATTGAAAAACATCATGTTATTCATATACCAGAAATGTTTGAAGCTACTGACTGAATGAAAAGAGCTGGCATCTCACTCTCTTTGAATCTTCTTTATCATGCTAGGATTAGCAGGAAAAAGCAAAAAATTTCAGAATTGCACCTTGCAATGTGGAGATATTACTGTTTGTGCATTTACAATATTCATTGATTTTTGCCATTGAAAAACGTCCAGAAATGTTTGAAGCTACTGACTGAATGAAAGGAGCTGGCATCTCACTCTCTTTGAATCTTCTTTATCATGCTAGGATTAGCAGAAAAAAGCAAAAAATTTCAGAATTCCACCTTGCAATGCGGAGAAATTACTGTTTGTGCATTTACAATATTCATTGATTTTTGCCATTGAAAAACATCATGTTATTCATATACCAGAAATGTTTGAAGCTACTGACTGAATGAAAAGAGCTGGCATCTCACTCTCTTTGAATCTTCTTTATCATGCTAAGAGGAGCAGGAAAAAGCAAAAAATTTCAGAATTGCATCTTGCAATGTGGAGATATTACTGTTTGTGCATTTACAATATTCATTGATTTTTGCCATTGAAAAACGTCCAGAAATGTTTGAAGCTACTGACTGAATGAAAGGAGCTGGCATCTCACTCTCTTTGAATCTTCTTTATCATGCTAGGATTAGCAGGAAAAAGCAAAAAATTTCAGAATTGCACCTTGCAATGCGGAGAAATTACTGTTTGTGCATTTACAATATTCATTGATTTTTGCCATTGAAAAACATCATGTTATTCATATACCAGAAATGTTTGAAGCTACTGACTGAATGAAAAGAGCTGGCATCTCACTCTCTTTGAATCTTCTTTATCATGCTAGGATTAGCAGGAAAAAGCAAAAAATTTCAGAATTGCACCTTGCAATGTGGAGATATTACTGTTTGTGCATTTACAATATTCATTGATTTTTGTCATTGAAAAACGTCCAGAAATGTTTGAAGCTACTGACTGAATGAAAGGAGCTGGCATCTCACTCTCTTTGAATCTTCTTTATCATGCTAGGATTAGCAGGAAAAAGCAAAAAATTTCAGAATTGCACCTTGCAATGCGGAGAAATTACTGTTTGTGCATTTACAATATTCATTGATTTTTGCCATTGAAAAACATCATGTTATTCATATACCAGAAATGTTTGAAGCTACTGACTGAATGAAAAGAGCTGGCATCTCACTCTCTTTGAATCTTCTTTATCATGCTAGGATTAGCAGGAAAAAGCAAAAAATTTCAGAATTGCACCTTGCAATGTGGAGATATTACTGTTTGTGCATTTACAATATTCATTGATTTTTGCCATTGAAAAACATCCAGAAATGTTTGAAGCTACTGACTGAATGAAAGGAGCTGGCATCTCACTCTCTTTGAATCTTCTTTATCATGCTAGGATTAGCAGGAAAAAGCAAAAAATTTCAGAATTGCACCTTGCAATGTGGAGTTATTACTGTTTGTGCATTTACAATATTCATTGATTTTTGCCATTGAAAAATGTCCAGAAATGTTTGAAGCTACTGACTGAATGAAAGGAGCTGGCATCTCCCTCTCTTTGAATGTTCTTTATCATGCTAGGATTAGCAGGAAAAAGCAAAAAATTTGAGAATTGCACCTTGCAATGTGGAGATATTACTGTTTGTGCATTTACAATATTCATTGATTTTTGCCATTGAAAAACATCATGTTATTCATATACCAGAAATGTTTGAAGCTACTGACTGAATGAAAAGAGCTGGCATCTCACTCTCTTTGAATCTTCTTTATCATGCTAAGAGGAGCAGGAAAAAGCAAAAAATTTCAGAATTGCACCTTGCAATGTGGAGATATTACTATTTGTGCATTTACAATATTCATTGATTTTTGCCATTGAAAAACGTCCAGAAATGTTTGAAGCTACTGACTGAATGAAAGGAGCTGGCATCTCACTCTCTTTGAATCTTCTTTATCATGCTAGGATTAGCAGGAAAAAGCAAAAAATTTCAGAATTGCACCTTGCAATGCGGAGAAATTACTGTTTGTGCATTTACAATATTCATTGATTTTTGCCATTGAAAAACATCATGTTATTCATATACCAGAAATGTTTGAAGCTACTGACTGAATGAAAAGAGCTGGCATCTCACTCTCTTTGAATCTTCTTTATCATGCTAAGAGGAGCAGGAAAAAGCAAAAAATTTCAGAATTGCACCTTGCAATGTGGAGATATTACTGTTTGTGCATTTACAATATTCATTGATTTTTGCCATTGAAAAACGTCCAGAAATGTTTGAACTACTGACTGAATGAAAGGAGCTGGCATTTCACTCTCTTTGAATCTTCTTTATCATGCTAGGATTAGCAGGAAAAAGCAAAAAATTTCAGAATTGCACCTTGCAATGCGGAGAAATTACTGTTTGTGCATTTACAATATTCATTGATTTTTGCCATTGAAAAACATCATGTTATTCATATACCAGAAATGTTTGAAGCTACTGACTGAATGAAAAGAGCTGGCATCTCACTCTCTTTGAATCTTCTTTATCATGCTAAGAGGAGCAGGAAAAAGCAAAAAATTTCAGAATTGCACCTTGCAATGTGGAGATATTACTGTTTGTGCATTTACAATATTCATTAATTTTTGCCATTGAAAAACGTCCAGAAATGTTTGAAGCTACTGACTGAATGAAAGGAGCTGGCATCTCACTCTCTTTAAATCTTCTTTATCATGCTAGGATTAGCAGGAAAAAGCAAAAAATTTCAGAATTGCACCTTGCAATGCGGAGAAATTACTGTTTGTGCATTTACAATATTCATTGATTTTTGCCATTGAAAAACATCATGTTATTCATATACCAGAAATGTTTGAAGCTACTGACTGAATGAAAAGAGCTGGCATCTCACTCTGTTTGAATCTTCTTTATCATGCTAAGAGGAGCAGGAAAAAGCAAAAAATTTCAGAATTGCACCTTGCAATGTGGAGATATTACTGTTTGTGCATTTACAATATTCATTGATTTTTGCCATTGAAAAAAGTCCAGAAATGTTTGAAGCTACTGACTGAATGAAAGGAGCTGGCATCTCACTCTCTTTGAATCTTCTTTATCATGCTAGGATTAGCAGGAAAAAGCAAAAAAATTCAGAATTGCACCTTGCAATGCGGAGAAATTACTGTTTGTGCATTTACAATATTCATTGATTTTTGCCATTGAAAAACATCATGTTATTCATATACCAGAAATGTTTGAAGCTACTGACTGAATGAAAAGAGCTGGCATCTCACTCTCTTTGAATCTTCTTTATCATGCTAAGAGGAGCAGGAAAAAGCAAAAAATTTCAGAATTGCACCTTGCAATGTGGAGATATTACTGTTTGTGCATTTACATTATTCATTGATTTTTGCCATTGAAAAACGTCCAGAAATGTTTGAAGCTACTGACTGAATGAACGGAGCTGGCATCTCACTCTCTTTGAATCTTCTTTATCATGCTAGGATTAGCAGGAAAAAGCAAAAAATTTCAGAATTGCACCTTGCAATGCGGAGAAATTACTGTTTGTGCATTTACAATATTCATTGATTTTTGCCATTGAAAAACATCATGTTATTCATATACCAGAAATGTTTGAAGCTACTGACTGAATGAAAAGAGCTGGCATCTCACTCTCTTTGAATCTTCTTTATCATGCTAAGAGGAGCAGGAAAAAGCAAAAAATTTCAGAATTGCACCTTGCAATGTGGAGATATTACTGTTTGTGCATTTACAATATTCATTGATTTTTGCCATTGAAAAACATCATGTTATTCATATACCAGAAATGTTTGAAGCTACTGACTGAATGAAAAGAGCTGGCATCTCACTCTCTTTGAATCTTCTTTATCATGCTAGGATTAGCAGGAAAAAGCAAAAAATTTCAGAATTGCACCTTGCAATGTGGAGATATTACTGTTTGTGCATTTACAATATTCATTGATTTTTGCCATTGAAAAACGTCCAGAAATGTTTGAAGCTACTGACTGAATGAAAGGAGCTGGCATCTCACTCTCTTTGAATCTTCTTTATCATGCTAGGATTAGCAGGAAAAAGCAAAAAATTTCAGAATTGCACCTTGCAATGCGGAGAAATTACTGTTTGTGCATTTACAATATTCATTGATTTTTGCCATTGAAAAACATCATGTTATTCATATACCAGAAATGTTTGAAGCTACTGACTGAATGAAAAGAGCTGGCATCTCACTCTCTTTGAATCTTCTTTATCATGCTAAGAGGAGCAGGAAAAAGCAAAAAATTTCAGAATTGCACCTTGCAATGTGGAGATATTACTGTTTGTGCATTTACAATATTAATTGATTTTTGCCATTGAAAAACGTCCAGAAATGTTTGAAGCTACTGACTGAATGAAAGGAGCTGGCATCTCACTCTCTTTGAATCTTCTTTATCATGCTAGGATTAGCAGGAAAAAGCAAAAAATTTCAGAATTGCACCTTGCAATGCGGAGAAATTACTGTTTGTGCAATTACAATATTCATTGATTTTTGCCATTGAAAAACATCATGTTATTCATATACCAGAAATGTTTGAAGCTACTGACTGAATGAAAAGAGCTGGCATCTCACTCTCTTTGCGTCTTCTTTATAGTGCTAAGAGGAGCAGGAAAAAGCAAAAAATTTCAGAATTGCACCTTGCAATGTGGAGATATTACTGTTTGTGCATTTACAATATTCATTGATTTTTGCCATTGAAAAACGTCCAGAAATGTTTGAAGCTACTGACTGAATGAAAGGAGCTGGCATCTCACTCTCTTTGAATCTTCTTTATCATGCTAGGATTAGCAGGAAAAAGCAAAAAATTTCAGAATTGCACCTTGCAATGCGGAGAAATTACTGTTTGTGCATTTACAATATTCATTGATTTTTGCCATTGAAAAACATCATGTTATTCATATACCAGAAATGTTTGAAGCTACTGACTGAATGAAAAGAGCTGGCATCTCACTCTCTTTGAATCTTCTTTATCATGCTAAGAGGAGCAGGAAAAAGCAAAAAATTTCAGAATTGCACCTTGCAATGTGGAGATATTACTGTTTGTGCATTTACAATATTCATTGATTTTTGCCATTGAAAAACGTCCAGAAATGTTTGAAGCTACTGACTGAATGAAAGGAGCTGGCATCTCACTCTCTTTGAATCTTCTTTATCATGCTAAGATTAGCAGGAAAAAGCAAAAAATTTCAGAATTGCACCTTGCAATGCGGAGAAATTACTGTTTGTGCATTTACAATATTCATTGATTTTTGCCATTGAAAAACATCATGTTATTCATATACCAGAAATGTTTGAAGCTACTGACTGAATGAAAAGAGCTGGCATCTCACTCTCTTTGAATCTTCTTTATCATGCTAAGAGGAGCAGGAAAAAGCAAAAAATTTCAGAATTGCACCTTGCAATGTGGAGATATTACTGTTTGTGCATTTACAATATTCATTGATTTTTGCCATTGAAAAACATACAAAAATGTTTGAAGCTACTGACTGAATGAAAGGAGCTGGCATCTCACTCTTTGAATCTTCTTTATCATGCTAGGACTAGCAGGAAAAAGCAAAAAATTTCAGAATTGCACCTTGCAATGCGGAGAAATTACTGTTTGTGCATTTACAATATTCATTGTTTTTTGCCATTGAAAAACATCATGTTATTCATATACCAGAAATGTTTGAAGCTACTGACTGAATGAAAAGAGCTGGCATCTCACTCTCTTTGAATCTTCTTTATCATGCTAGGTTTAGCAGGAAAAAGCAAAAAATTTCAGAATTGCACCTTGCAATGTGGAGATATTACTGTTTGTGCATTTACAATATTCATTGATTTTTGCCATTGAAAAACGTCCAGAAATGTTTGAAGCTACTGACTGAATGAAAGGAGCTGGCATCTCACTCTCTTTGAATCTTCTTTATCATGCTAGGATTAGCAGGAAAAAGCAAAAAATTTCAGAATTCCACCTTGCAATGCGGAGAAATTACTGTTTGTGCATTTACAATATTCATTGATTTTTGCCATTGAAAAACATCATGTTATTCATATACCAGAAATGTTTGAAGCTACTGACTGAATGAAAAGAGCTGGCATTTCACTCTCTTTGAATCTTCTTTATCATGCTAAGAGGAGCAGGAAAAAGCAAAAAATTTCAGAATTGCACCTTGCAATGTGGAGATATTACTGTTTGTGCATTTACAATATTCATTGATTTTTGCCATTGAAAAACGTCCAGAAATGTTTGAAGCTACTGACTGAATGAAAGGAGCTGGCATCTCACTCTCTTTGAATCTTTTTTATCATGCTAAGATTAGCAGGAAAAAGCAAAAAATTTCAGAATTGCACCTTGCAATGCGGAGAAATTACTGTTTGTGCATTTACAATATTCATTGATTTTTGCCATTGAAAAACATCATGTTATTCATATACCAGAAATGTTTGAAGCTACTGACTAAATGAAAAGAGCTGGCATCTCACTCTCTTTGAATCTTCTTTATCATGCTAAGAGGAGCAGGAAAAAGCAAAAAATTTCAGAATTGCACCTTGCAATGTGGAGATATTACTGTTTGTGCATTTACAATATTCATTGATTTTTGCCATTGAAAAACGTCCAGAAATGTTTGAAGCTACTGACTGAATGAAAGGAGCTGGCATCTCACTCTCTTTGAATCTTCATTATCATGCTAGGATTAGCAGGAAAAAGCAAAAAATTTCAGAATTGCACCATGCAATGCGGAGAAATTACTGTTTGTGCATTTACAATATTCATTGATTTTTGCCATTGAAAAACATCATGTTATTCATATACCAGAAATGTTTGAAGCTACTGACTGAATGAAAAGAGCTGGCATCTCACTCTCTTTGAATCTTCTTTATCATGCTAGGATTAGCAGGAAAAAGCAAAAAATTTCAGAATTGCACCTTGCAATGTGGAGATATTACTGTTTGTGCATTTACAATATTCATTGATTTTTGCCATTGAAAAACATCATGTTATTCATATACCAGAAATGTTTGAAGCTACTGACTGAATGAAAAGAGCTGGCATCTCACTCTCTTTGAATCTTCTTTATCATGCTAGGATTAGCAGGAAAAAGCAAAAAATTTCAGAATTGCACCTTGCAATGTGGAGATATTACTGTTTGTGCATTTACAATATTCATTGATTTTTGCCATTGAAAAACGTCCAGAAATGTTTGAAGCTACTGACTGAATGAAAGGAGCTGGCATCTCACTCTCTTTGAATCTTCTTTATCATGCTAAGATTAGCAGGAAAAAGCAAAAAATTTCAGAATTGCACCTTGCAATGCGGAGAAATTACTGTTTGTGCATTTACAATATTCATTGATTTTTGCCATTGAAAAACATCATGTTATTCATATACCAGAAATGTTTGAAGCTACTGACTGAATGAAAAGAGCTGGCATCTCACTCTCTTTGAATCTTCTTTATCATGCTAAGAGGAGCAGGAAAAAGCAAAAAATTTCAGAATTGCACCTTGCAATGTGGAGATATTACTGTTTGTGCATTTACAATATTCATTGATTTTTGCCATTGAAAAACGTCCAGAAATGTTTGAAGCTACTGACTGAATGAAAGGAGCTGGCATCTCACTCTCTTTGAATCTTCTTTATCATGCTAGGATTAGCAGGAAAAAGCAAAAAATTTCAGAATTGCACCTTGCAATGCGGAGAAATTACTGTTTGTGCATTTACAATATTCATTGATTTTTGCCATTGAAAAACATCATGTTATTCATATACCAGAAATGTTTGAAGCTACTGACTGAATGAAAAGAGCTGGCATCTCACTCTCTTTGAATCTTCTTTATCATGCTAGGATTAGCAGGAAAAAGCAAAAAATTTCAGAATTGCACCTTGCAATGTGGAGATATTACTGTTTGTGCATTTACAATATTCATTGATTTTTGCCATTGAAAAACATCATGTTATTCATATACCAGAAATGTTTGAAGCTACTGACTGAATGAAAAGAGCTGGCATCTCACTCTCTTTGAATCTTCTTTATCATGCTAGGATTAGCAGGAAAAAGCAAAAAATTTCAGAATTGCACCTTGCAATGTGGAGATATTACTGTTTGTGCATTTACAATATTCATTGATTTTTGCCATTGAAAAACGTCCAGAAATGTTTGAAGCTACTGACTGAATGAAAGGAGCTGGCATCTCACTCTCTTTGAATCTTCTTTATCATGCTAGGATTAGCAGGAAAAAGCAAAAAATTTCAGAATTGCACCTTGCAATGTGGAGTTATTACTGTTAGTGCATTTACAATATTCATTGATTTTTGCCATTGAAAAATGTCCAGAAATGTTTGAAGCTACTGACTGAATGAAAGGAGCTGGCATCTCACTCTCTTTGAATCTTCTTTATCATGCTAGGATTAGCAGGAAAAAGCAAAAAATTTCAGAATTGCACCTTGCAATGCGGAGAAATTACTGTTTGTGCATTTACAATATTCATTGATTTTTGCCATTGAAAAACATCATGTTATTCATATACCAGAAATGTTTGAAGCTACTGACTGAATGAAAAGAGATGGCATCTCACTCTCTTTGAATCTTCTTTATCATGCTAAGAGGAGCAGGAAAAAGCAAAAAATTTCAGAATTGCACCTTGCAATGTGGAGATATTACTGTTTGTGCATTTACAATATTCACTGATTTTTGCCATTGAAAAACGTCCAGAAATGTTTGAAGCTACTGACTGAATGAAAGGAGCTGGCATCTCACTCTCTTTGAATCTTCTTTATCATGCTAGGATTAGCAGGAAAAAGCAAAAAAATTCAGAATTGCACCTTGCAATGCGGAGAAATTACTGTTTGTGCATTTACAATATTCATTGATTTTTGCCATTGAAAAACATCATGTTATTCATATACCAGAAATGTTTGAAGCTACTGACTGAATGAAAAGAGCTGGCATCTCACTCTCTTTGAATCTTCTTTATCATGCTAAGAGGAGCAGGAAAAAGCAAAAAATTTCAGAATTGCACCTTGCAATGTGGAGATATTACTGTTTGTGCATTTACAATATTCATTGATTTTTGCCATTGAAAAACGTCCAGAAATGTTTGAAGCTACTGACTGAATGAAAGGAGCTGGCATCTCCCTCTCTTTAAATCTTCTTTATCATGCTAGGATTAGCAGGAAAAAGCAAAAAGTTTCAGAATTGCACCTTGCAATGCGGAGAAATTACTGTTTGTGCATTTACAATATTCATTGATTTTTGCCATTGAAAAACATCATGTTATTCATATACCAGAAATGTTTGAAGCTACTGACTGAATGAAAAGAGCTGGCATCTCACTCTCTTTGAATCTTCTTTATCATGCTAAGAGGAGCAGGAAAAAGCAAAAAATTTCAGAATTGCACCTTGCAATGTGGAGATATTACTGTTTGTGCATTTACAATATTCATTGATTTTTGCCATTGAAAAACGTCCAGAAATGTTTGAAGCTACTGACTGAATGAAAGGAGCTGGCATCTCACTCTCTTTGAATCTTCTTTATCATGCTAGGATTAGCAGGAAAAAGCAAAAAATGTCAGAATTCCACCTTGCAATGCGGAGAAATTACTTTTTGTGCATTTACAATATTCATTGATTTTTGCCATTGAAAAACATCATGTTATACATATACCAGAAATGTTTGAAGCTACTGACTGAATGAAAAGAGCTGGCATCTCACTCTCTTTGAATCTTCTTTATCATGCTAAGAGGAGCAGGAAAAAGGAAAAAATTTCAGAATTGCACCTTGCAATGTGGAGATATTACTGTTTGTGCATTTACAATATTCATTGATTTTTGCCATTGAAAAACGTCCAGAAATGTTTGAAGCTACTGACTGAATGAAAGGAGCTGGCATCTCACTCTCTTTGAATCTTCTTTATCATGCTAGGATTAGCAGGAAAAAGCAAAAAATTTCAGAATTGCACCTTGCAATGCGGAGAAATTACTGTTTGTGCATTTACAATATTCATTGATTTTTGCCATTGAAAAACATCATGTTATTCATTTACCAGAAATGTTTGAAGCTACTGACTGAATGAAAAGAGCTGGCATCTCACTCTCTTTGAATCTTCTTTATCATGCTAAGAGGAGCAGGAAAAAGCAAAAAATTTCAGAATTGCACCTTGCAATGTGGAGATATTACTGTTTGTGCATTTACAATATTCATTGATTTTTGCCATTGAAAAACGTCCAGAAATGTTTGAAGCTACTGACTGAATGAAAGGAGCTGGCATCTCACTCTCTTTGAATCTTCTTTATCATGCTAGGATTAGCAGGAAAAAGCAAAAAATTTCAGAATTCCACCTTGCAATGCGGAGAAATTACTGTTTGTGCATTTACAATATTCATTGATTTTTGCCATTGAAAAACATCATGTTATTCATATACCAGAAATGTTTGAAGCTACTGACTGAATGAAACGAGCTGGCATCTCACTCTCTTTGAATCTTCTTTATCATGCTAAGAGGAGCAGGAAAAAGCAAAAAATTTCAGAATTGCACCTTGCAATGTGGAGATATTACTGTTTGTGCATTTACAATATTCATTGATTTTTGCCATTGAAAAACGTCCAGAAATGTTTGAAACTACTGACTGAATGAAAGGAGCTGGCATCTCACTCTCTTTGAATCTTTTTTATCATGCTAAGATTAGCAGGAAAAAGCAAAAAATTTCAGAATTGCACCTTGCAATGCGGAGAAATTACTGTTTGTGCATTTACAATATTCATTGATTTTTGCCATTGAAAAACATCATGTTATTCATATACCAGAAATGTTTGAAGCTACTGACTGAATGAAAAGAGCTGGCATCTCACTCTCTTTGAATCTTCTTTATCATGCTAAGAGGAGCAGGAAAAAGCAAAAAATTTCAGAATTGCACCTTGCAATGTGGAGATATTACTGTTTGTGCATTTACAATATTCATTGATTTTTGCCATTGAAAAACGTCCAGAAATGTTTGAAGCTACTGACTGAATGAAAGGAGCTGGCATCTCACTCTCTTTGAATCTTCTTTATCATGCTAGGATTAGCAGGAAAAAGCAAAAAATTTCAGAATTGCACCTTGCAATGCGGAGAAATTACTGTTTGTGCATTTACAATATTCATTGATTTTTGCAATTGAAAAACATCATGTTATTCATATACCAGAAATGTTTGAAGCTACTGACTGAATGAAAAGAGCTGGCATCTCACTCTCTTTGAATCTTCTTTATCATGCTAGGATTAGCAGGAAAAAGCAAAAAATTTCAGAATTGCACCTTGCAATGTGGAGATATTACTGTTTGTGCATTTACAATATTCATTGATTTTTGCCATTGAAAAACGTCCAGAAATGTTTGAAGCTACTGACTGAATGAAAGGAGTTGGCATCTCACTCTCTTTGAATCTTCTTTATCATGCTAGGATTAGCAGGAAAAAGCAAAAAATTTCAGAATTGCACCTTGCAATGTGGAGTTATTACTGTTTGTGCATTTACAATATTCATTGATTTTTGCCATTGAAAAATGTCCAGAAATGTTTGAAGCTACTGACTGAATGAAAGGAGCTGGCATCTCACTCTCTTTGAATCTTCTTTATCATGCTAGGATTAGCAGGAAAAAGCAAAAAATTTCAGAATTGCACCTTGCAATGCGGAGAAATTACTGTTTGTGCATTTATAATATTCATTGATTTTTGCCATTGAAAAACATCATGTTATTCATATACCAGAAATGTTTGAAGCTACTGACTGAATGAAAAGAGCTGGCATGTCACTCTCTTTGAATCTTCTTTATCATGCTAAGAGGAGCAGGAAAAAGCAAAAAATTTCAGAATTGCACCTTGCAATGTGGAGATATTACTGTTTGTGCATTTACAATATCCATTGATTTTTGCCATTGAAAAACGTCCAGAAATGTTTGAAGCTACTGACTGAATGAAAGGAGTTGGCATCGCACTCTCTTTGAATCTTCTTTATCATGCTAGGATTAGCAGGAAAAAGCAAAAAAATTCAGAATTGCACCTTGCAATGCGGAGAAATTACTGTTTGTGCATTTACAATATTCATTGATTTTTGCCATTGAAAAACATCATGTTATTCATATACCAGAAATGTTTGAAGCTACTGACTGAATGAAAAGAGCTGGCATCTCACTCTCTTTGAATCTTCTTTATCATGCTAAGAGGAGCAGGAAAAAGCAAAAAATTTCAGAATTGCACCTTGCAATGTGGAGATATTACTGTTTGTGCATTTACAATATTCATTGATTTTTGCCATTGAAAAACGTCCAGAAATGTTTGAAGCTACTGACTGAATGAAAGGAGCTGGCATCTCACTCTCTTTGAATCTTCTTTATCATGCTAGGATTAGCAGGAAAAAGCAAAAAATTTCAGAATGGCACCTTGCAATGCGGAGAAATTACTGTTTGTGCATTTACAATATTCATTGATTTTTGCCATTGAAAAACATCATGTTATTCATATACCAGAAATGTTTGAAGCTACTGACTGAATGAAAAGAGCTGGCATCTCACTCTCTTTGAATCTTCTTTATCATGCTAGGATTAGCAGGAAAAAGCAAAAAATTTCAGAATTCCACCTTGCAATGTGGAGATATTACTGTTTGTGCATTTACAATATTCATTGATTTTTGCCATTGAAAAACGTCCAGAAATGTTTGAAGCTACTGACTGAATGAAAGGAGCTGGCATCTCACTCTCTTTGAATCTTCTTTATCATGCTAGGATTAGCAGGAAAAAGCAAAAAATTTCAGAATTGCACCTTGCAATGCGGAGAAATTACTGTTTGTGCATTTACAATATTCATTGATTTTTGCCATTGAAAAACATCATGTTATTCATATACCAGAAATGTTTGAAGCTACTGACTGAATGAAAAGAGCTGGCATCTCACTCTCTTTGAATCTTCTTTATCATGCTAGGATTAGCAGGAAAAAGCAAAAAATTTCAGAATTGCACCTTGCAATGTGGAGATATTACTGTTTGTGCATTTACAATATTCATTGATTTTTGACATTGAAAAACGTCCAGAAATGTTTGAAGCTACTGACTGAATGAAAGGAGCTGGCATCTCAATCTCTTTGAATCTTCTTTATCATGCTAGGATTAGCAGGAAAAAGCAAAAAATTTCAGAATTGCACCTTGCAATGTGGAGTTATTACTGTTTGTGCATTTACAATATTCATTGATTTTTGCCATTGAAAAATGTCCAGAAATGTTTGAAGCTACTGACTGAATGAAAAGAGCTGGCATCTCACTCTCTTTGAATCTTCTTTATCATGCTAGGATTAGCAGGAAAAAGCAAAAAATTTCAGAATTGCACCTTGCAATGCGGAGAAATTACTGTTTGTGCATTTATAATATTCATTGATTTTTGCCATTGAAAAACATCATGTTATTCATATACCAGAAATGTTTGAAGCTACTGACTGAATGAAAAGAGCTGGCATCTCACTCTCTTTGAATCTTCTTTATCATGCTAAGAGGAGCAGGAAAAAGCAAAAAATTTCAGAATTGCACCTTGCAATGTGGAGATATTACTGTTTGTGCATTTACAATATCCATTGATTTTTGCCATTGAAAAACGTCCAGAAATGTTTGAAGCTACTGACTGAATGAAAGGAGCTGGCATCTCACTCTCTTTGAATCTTCTTTATCATGCTAGGATTAGCAGGAAAAAGCAAAAAAATTCAGAATTGCACCTTGCAATGCGGAGAAATTACTGTTTGTGCATTTACAATATTCATTGATTTTTGCCATTGAAAAACATCATGTTATTCATATACCAGAAATGTTTGAAGCTACTGACTGAATGAAAAGAGCTGGCATCTCACTCTCTTTGAATCTTCTTTATCATGCTAAGAGGAGCAGGAAAAAGCAAAAAATTTCAGAATTGCACCTTGCAATGTGGAGATATTACTGTTTGTGCATTTACAATATTCATTGATTTTTGCCATTGAAAAACGTCCAGAAATGTTTGAAGCTACTGACTGAATGAAAACAGCTGACATCTCACTCTCTTTAAATCTTCTTTATCATGCTAGGATTAGCAGGAAAAAGCAAAAATTTCAGAATTGCACCTTGCAATGCGGAGAAATTACTGTTTGTGCATTTACAATATTCATTGATTTTTGCCATTGAAAAACATCATGTTATTCATATACCAGAAATGTTTGAAGCTACTGACTGAATGAAAAGAGCTGGCATCTCACTCTCTTTCAATCTTCTTTATCATGCTAAGAGGAGCAGGAAAAAGCAAAAAATTTCAGAATTGCACCTTGCAATGTGGAGATATTACTGTTTGTGCATTTACAATATTCATTGATTTTTGCCATTGAAAAACGTCCAGAAATGTTTGAAGCTACTGACTGAATGAAAGGAGCTGGCATCTCACTCTCTTTGAATCTTCTTTATCATGCTAGGATTAGCAGGAAAAAGCAAAAAATTTCAGAATTGCACCTTGCAATGCGGAGAAATTACTGTTTGTGCATTTACAATATTCATTGATTTTTGCCATTGAAAAACATCATGTTATTCATATACCAGAAATGTTTGAAGCTACTGACTGAATGAAAAGAGCTGGCATCTCACTCTCTTTGAATCTTCTTTATCATGCTAAGAGGAGCAGGAAAAAGCAAAAAATTTCAGAATTGCACCTTGCAATGTGGAGATATTACTGTTTGTGCATTTACAATATTCATTGATTTTTGCCATTGAAAAACATCATGTTATTCATATACCAGAAATGTTTGAAGCTACTGACTGAATGAAAAGAGCTGGCATCTCACACTCTTTGAATCTTCTTTATCATGCTAGGATTAGCAGGAAAAAGCAAAAAATTTCAGAATTGCACCTTGCAATGTGGAGATATTACTGTTTGTGCATTTACAATATTCATTGATTTTTGCCATTGAAAAACATCCAGAAATGTTTGAAGCTACTGACTGAATGAAAGGAGCTGGCATCTCACTCTCTTTGAATCTTCTTTATCATGCTAGGATTAGCAGGAAAAAGCAAAAAATTTCAGAATTGGACCTTGCAATGCGGAGAAATTACTGTTTGTGCATTTACAATATTCATTGATTTTTTCCATTGAAAAACATCATGTTATTCATATACCAGAAATGTTTGAAGCTACTGACTGAATGAAAAGAGCTGGCATCTCACTCTCTTTGAATCTTCTTTATCATGCTAGGATTAGTAGGAAAAAGCAAAAAATTTCAGAATTGCACCTTGCAATGTGGAGATATTACTGTTTGTGCATTTACAATATTCATTGATTTTTGCCATTGAAAAACGTCCAGAAATGTTTGAAGCTACTGACTGAATGAAAGGAGCTGGCATCTCACTCTCTTTGAATCTTCTTTATCATGCTAGGATTAGCAGGAAAAAGCAAAAAATTTCAGAATTGCACCTTGCAATGTGGAGATATTACTGTTTGTGCATTTACAATATTCATTGATTTTTGCCATTGAAAAACGTCCAGAAATGTTTGAAGCTACTGACTGAATGAAAGGAGCTGGCATCTCACTCTCTTTGAATCTTCTTTATCATGCTAGGATTAGCAGGAAAAAGCAAAAAATTTCAGAATTGCACCTTGCAATGCGGAGAAATTACTGTTTGTGCATTTACAATATTCATTGATTTTTGCCATTGAAAAACATCATGTTATTCATATACCAGAAATGTTTGAAGCTACTGACTGAATGAAAAGAGCTGGCATCTCACTCTCTTTGAATCTTCTTTATCATGCTAAGAGGAGCAGGAAAAAGCAAAAAATTTCAGAATTGCACCTTGCAATGTGGAGATATTACTGTTTGTGCATTTACAATATTCATTGATTTTTGCCATTGAAAAACGTCCAGAAATGTTTGAAGCTACTGACTGAATGAAAGGAGCTGGCATCTCACTCTCTTTGAATCTTCTTTATCATGCTAGGATTAGCAGGAAAAAGCAAAAAATGTCAGAATTGCACCTTGCAATGCGGAGAAATTACTGTTTGTGCATTTACAATATTCATTGATTTTTGCCATTGAAAAACAACATGTTATTCATATACCAGAAATGTTTGAAGCTACTGACTGAATGAAAAGAGCTGGCATCTCACTCTCTTTGAATCTTCTTTATCATGATAGGATTAGCAGGAAAAAGCAAAAAATTTCAGAATTGCACCTTGCAATGTGGAGATATTACTGTTTGTGCATTTACAATATTCATTGATTTTTGCCATTGAAAAACGTCCAGAAATGTTTGAAGCTACTGACTGAATGAAAGGAGCTGGCATCTCACTCTCTTTGAATCTTCTTTATCATGCTAGGATTAGCAGGAAAAAGCAAAAAATTTCAGAATTGCACCTTGCAATGCGGAGAAATTACTGTTTGTGCATTTACAATATTCATTGATTTTTTCCATTGAAAAACATCATGTTATTCATATACCAGAAATGTTTGAAGCTACTGACTGAATGAAAAGAGCTGGCATCTCACTCTCTTTGAATCTTCTTTATCATGCTAGGATTAGTAGGAAAAAGCAAAAAATTTCAGAATTGCACCTTGCAATGTGGAGATATTACTGTTTGTGCATTTACAATATTCATTGATTTTTGCCATTGAAAAACATCCAGAAATGTTTGAAGCTACTGACTGAATGAAAGGAGCTGGCATCTCACTCTCTTTGAATCTGCTTTATCATGCTAGGATTAGCAGGAAAAAGCAAAAAATTTCAGAATTGCACCTTGCAATGCGGAGAAATTACTGTTTGTGCATTTACAATATTCATTGATTTTTGCCATTGAAAAACATCATGTTATTCATATACCAGAAATGTTTGAAGCTACTGACTGAATGAAAAGAGCTGGCATCTCACTCTCTTTGAATCTTCTTTATCATGCTAAGAGGAGCAGGAAAAAGCAAAAAATTTCAGAATTGCACCTTGCAATGTGGAGATATTACTGTTTGTGCATTTACAATATTCATTGATTTTTGCCATTGAAAAACGTCCAGAAATGTTTGAAGCTACTGACTGAATGAAAGGAGCTGGCATCTCACTCTCTTTGAATCTTTTTTATCATGCTAAGATTAGCAGGAAAAAGCAAAAAATTTCAGAATTGCACCTTGCAATGCGGAGAAATTACTGTTTGTGCATTTACAAAATTCATTGATTTTTGCCATTGAAAAACATCATGTTATTCATATACCAGAAATGTTTGAAGCTACTGACTGAATGAAAAGAGCTGGCATCTCACTCTCTTTGAATCTTCTTTATCATGCTAAGAGGAGCAGGAAAAAGCAAAAAATTTCAGAATTGCACCTTGCAATGTGGAGATATTACTGTTTGTGCATTTACAATATTCATTGATTTTTGCCATTGAAAAACATCATGTTATTCATATACCAGAAATGTTTGAAGCTACTGACTGAATGAAAAGAGCTGGCATCTCACTCTCTTTGAATCTTCTTTATCATGCTAGGATTAGCAGGAAAAAGCAAAAAATTTCAGAATTGCACCTTGCAATGTGGAGATATTACTGTTTGTGCATTTACAATATTCATTGATTTTTGCCATTGAAAAACGTCCAGAAATGTTTGAAGCTACTGACTGAATGAAAGGAGCTGGCATCTCACTCTCTTTGAATCTTCTTTATCATGCTAGGATTAGCAGGAAAAAGCAAAAAATTTCAGAATTGCACCTTGCAATGTGGAGTTATTACTTTTTGTGCATTTACAATATTCATTGATTTTTGCCATTGAAAAATGTCCAGAAATGTTTGAAGCTACTGACTGAATGAAAGGAGCTGGCATCTCACTCTCTTTGAATCTTCTTTATCATGCTAGGATTAGCAGGAAAAAGCAAAAAATTTCAGAATTGCACCTTGCAATGCGGAGAAATTACTGTTTGTGCATTTATAATATTCATTGATTTTTGCCATTGAAAAACATCATGTTATTCATATACCAGAAATGTTTGAAGCTACTGACTGAATGAAAAGAGCTGGCATCTCACTCTCTTTGAATCTTCTTTATCATGCTAAGAGGAGCAGGAAAAAGCAAAAAATTTCAGAATTGCACCTTGCAATGTGGAGATATTACTGTTTGTGCATTTACAATATTCATTGATTTTTGCCATTGAAAAACGTCCAGAAATGTTTGAAGCTACTGACTGATTGAAAGGAGCTGGCATCTCACTCTCTTTGAATCTTCTTTATCATGCTAGGATTAGCAGGAAAAAGCAAAAAATTCAGAATTGCACCTTGCAATGCGGAGAAATTACTGTTTGTGCATTTACAATATTCATTGATTTTTGCCATTGAAAAACATCATGTTATTCATATACCAGAAATGTTTGAAGCTACTGACTGAATGAAAAGAGCTGGCATCTCACTCTCTTTGAATCTTCTTTATCATGCTAAGAGGAGCAGGAAAAAGCAAAAAATTTCAGAATTGCACCTTGCAATGTGGAGATATTACTGTTTGTGCATTTACAATATTCATTGATTTTTGCCATTGAAAAACATCATGTTATTCATATACCAAAAATGTTTGAAGCTACAGACTGAATGAAAAGAGCTGGCATCTCACACTCTTTGAATCTTCTTTATCATGCTAGGATTAGCAGGAAAAAGCAAAAAATTTCAGAATTGCACCTTGCAATGTGGAGATATTACTGTTTGTGCATTTACAATATTCATTGATTTTTGCCATTGAAAAACGTCCAGAAATGTTTGAAGCTACTGACTGAATGAAAGGAGCTGGCATCTCACTCTCTTTGAATCTTCTTTATCATGCTAGGATTAGCAGGAAAAAGCAAAAAATTTCAGAATTGCACATTGCAATGCGGAGAAATTACTGTTTGTGCATTTACAATATTCATTGATTTTTGCCATTGAAAAACATCATGTTATTCATATACCAGAAATGTTTGAAGCTACTGACTGAATGAAAAGAGCTGGCATCTCACTCTCTTTGAATCTTCTTTATCATGCTAAGAGGAGCAGGAAAAAGCAAAAAATTTCAGAATTGCCCCTTGCAATGTGGAGATATTACTGTTTGTGCATTTACAATATTCATTGATTTTTGCCATTGAAAAACGTCCAGAAATGTTTGAAGCTACTGACTGAATGAAAGGAGCTGGCATCTCACTCTCTTTGAATCTTCTTTATCATGCTAGGATTAGCAGGAAAAAGCAAAAAATTTCAGAATTGCACCTTGCAATGCGGAGAAATTACTGTTTGTGCATTTATAATATTCATTGATTTTTGCCATTGAAAAACATCATGTTATTCATATACCAGAAATGTTTGAAGCTACTGACTGAATGAAAAGAGCTGGCATCTCACTCTCTTTGAATCTTCTTTATCATGCTAAGAGGAGCAGGAAAAAGCAAAAAATTTCAGAATTGCACCTTGCAATGTGGAGATATTACTGTTTGTGCATTTACAATATTCATTGATTTTTGCCATTGAAAAACGTCCAGAAATGTTTGAAGCTACTGACTGAATGAAAGGAGCTGGCATCTCACTCTCTTTGAATCTTCTTTATCATGCTAGGATTAGCAGGAAAAAGCAAAAAATTTCAGAATTGCACCTTGCAATGCGGAGAAATTACTGTTTGTGCATTTACAATATTCATTGATTTTTGCCATTGAAAAACATCATGTTATTCATATACCAGAAATGTTTGAAGCTACTGACTGAATGAAAAGAGCTGGCATCTCACTCTCTTTGAATCTTCTTTATCATGCTAAGAGGAGCAGGAAAAAGCAAAAAATTTCAGAATTGCACCTTGCAATGTGGAGATATTACTGTTTGTGCATTTACAATATTCATTGATTTTTGCCATTGAAAAACATCATGTTATTCATATACCAGAAATGTTTGAAGCTACTGACTGAATGAAAAGAGCTGGCATCTCACACTCTTTGAATCTTCTTTATCATGCTAGGATTAGCAGGAAAAAGCAAAAAATTTCAGAATTGCACCTTGCAATGTGGAGATATTACTGTTTGTGCATTTACAATATTCATTGATTTTTCCATTGAAAAACGTCCAGAAATGTTTGAAGCTACTGACTGAATGAAAGGAGCTGGCATCTCACTCTCTTTGAATCTTCTTTATCATGCTAGGATTAGCAGGAAAAAGCAAAAAATTTCAGAATTGCACCTTGCAATGCGGAGAAATTACTGTTTGTGCATTTACAATATTCATTGATTTTTTTCCATTGAAAAACATCATGTTATTCATATACCAGAAATGTTTGAAGCTACTGACTGAATGAAAAGAGCTGGCATCTCACTCTCTTTGAATCTTCTTTATCTTGCTAAGAGGAGCAGGAAAAAGCAAAAAATTTCAGAATTGCACCTTGCAATGTGGAGATATTACTGTTTGTGCATTTACAATATTCATTGATTTTTGCCATTGAAAAACGTCCAGAAATGTTTGAAGCTACTGACTGAATGAAAGGAGCTGGCATCTCACTCTCTTTGAATCTTCTTTATCATGCTAGGATTAGCAGGAAAAAGCAAAAAATTTCAGAATTGCACCTTGCAATGCGGAGAAATTACTGTTTGTGAATTTACAATATTCATTGATTTTTGCCATTGAAAAACATCATGTTATTCATATACCAGAAATGTTTGAAGCTACTGACTGAATGAAAAGAGCTGGCATCTCACTCTCTTTGAATCTTCTTTATCATGCTAAGAGGAGCAGGAAAAAGCAAAAAATTTCAGAATTGCACCTTGCAATGCGGAGATATTACTGTTTGTGCATTTACAATATTCATTGATTTTTGCCATTGAAAAACATCATGTTATTCATATACCAAAAATGTTTGAAGCTACTGACTGAATGAAAAGAGCTGGCATCTCACACTCTTTGAATCTTCTTTATCATGCTAGGATTAGCAGGAAAAAGCAAAAAATTTCAGAATTGCACCTTGCAATGTGGAGACATTACTGTCTGTGCATTTACAATATTCATTGATTTTTCCATTGAAAAACGTCCAGAAATGTTTGAAGCTACTGACTGAATGAAAGGAGCTGGCATCTCACTCTCTTTGAATCTTCTTTATCATGCTAGGATTAGCAGGAAAAAGCAAAAAATTTCAGAATTGCACCTTGCAATGCGGAGAAATTACTGTTTGTGCATTTACAATATTCATTGATTTTTGCCATTGAAAAACATCATGTTATTCATATACCAGAAATGTTTGAAGCTACTGACTGAATGAAAAGAGCTGGCATCTCACTCTCTTTGAATCTTCTTTATCATGCTAAGAGGAGCAGGAAAAAGCAAAAAATTTCAGAATTGCACCTTGCAATGTGGAGATATTACTGTTTGTGCATTTACAATATTCATTGATTTTTGCCATTGAAAAACGTCCAGAAATGTTTGAAGCTACTGACTGAATGAAAGGAGCTGGCATCTCACTCTCTTTGAATCTTTTTTATCATGCTAAGATTAGCAGGAAAAAGCAAAAAATTTCAGAATTGCACCTTGCAATGCGGAGAAATTACTGTTTGTGCATTTACAAAATTCATTGATTTTTGCCATTGAAAAACATCATGTTATTCATATACCAGAAATGTTTGAAGCTACTGACTGAATGAAAAGAGCTGGCATCTCACTCTCTTTGAATCTTCTTTATCATGCTAAGAGGAGCAGGAAAAAGCAAAAAATTTCAGAATTGCACCTTGCAATGTGGAGATATTACTGTTTGTGCATTTACAATATTCATTGATTTTTGCCATTGAAAAACATCATGTTATTCATATACCAGAAATGTTTGAAGCTACTGACTGAATGAAAAGAGCTGGCATCTCACTCTCTTTGAATCTTCTTTATCATGCTAGGATTAGCAGGAAAAAGCAAAAAATTTCAGAATTGCACCTTGCAATGTGGAGATATTACTGTTTGTGCATTTACAATATTCATTGATTTTTGCCATTGAAAAACGTCCAGAAATGTTTGAAGCTACTGACTGAATGAAAGGAGCTGGCATCTCACTCTCTTTGAATCTTCTTTATCATGCTAGGATTAGCAGGAAAAAGCAAAAAATTTCAGAATTGCACCTTGCAATGTGGAGTTATTACTTTTTGTGCATTTACAATATTCATTGATTTTTGCCATTGAAAAATGTCCAGAAATGTTTGAAGCTACTGACTGAATGAAAGGAGCTGGCATCTCACTCTCTTTGAATCTTCTTTATCATGCTAGGATTAGCAGGAAAAAGCAAAAAATTTCAGAATTGCACCTTGCAATGCGGAGAAATTACTGTTTGTGCATTTATAATATTCATTGATTTTTGCCATTGAAAAACATCATGTTATTCATATACCAGAAATGTTTGAAGCTACTGACTGAATGAAAAGAGCTGGCATCTCACTCTCTTTGAATCTTCTTTATCATGCTAAGAGGAGCAGGAAAAAGCAAAAAATTTCAGAATTGCACCTTGCAATGTGGAGATATTACTGTTTGTGCATTTACAATATTCATTGATTTTTGCCATTGAAAAACGTCCAGAAATGTTTGAAGCTACTGACTGATTGAAAGGAGCTGGCATCTCACTCTCTTTGAATCTTCTTTATCATGCTAGGATTAGCAGGAAAAAGCAAAAAATTCAGAATTGCACCTTGCAATGCGGAGAAATTACTGTTTGTGCATTTACAATATTCATTGATTTTTGCCATTGAAAAACATCATGTTATTCATATACCAGAAATGTTTGAAGCTACTGACTGAATGAAAAGAGCTGGCATCTCACTCTCTTTGAATCTTCTTTATCATGCTAAGAGGAGCAGGAAAAAGCAAAAAATTTCAGAATTGCACCTTGCAATGTGGAGATATTACTGTTTGTGCATTTACAATATTCATTGATTTTTGCCATTGAAAAACGTCCAGAAATGTTTGAAGCTACTGACTGAATGAAAGGAGCTGGCATCTCACTCTCTTTGAATCTTCTTTATCATGCTAGGATTAGCAGGAAAAAGCAAAAAATTTCAGAATTGCACCTTGCAATGCGGAGAAATTACTGTTTGTGCATTTACAATATTCATTGATTTTTGCCATTGAAAAACATCATGTTATTCATATACCAGAAATGTTTGAAGCTACTGACTGAATGAAAAGAGCTGGCATCTCACTCTCTTTGAATCTTCTTTATCATGCTAAGAGGAGCAGGAAAAAGCAAAAAATTTCAGAATTGCACCTTGCAATGTGGAGATATTACTGTTTGTGCATTTACAATATTCATTGATTTTTGCCATTGAAAAACATCATGTTATTCATATACCAGAAATGTTTGAAGCTACTGACTGAATGAAAAGAGCTGGCATCTCACACTCTTTGAATCTTCTTTATCATGCTAGGATTAGCAGGAAAAAGCAAAAAATTTCAGAATTGCACCTTGCAATGTGGAGATATTACTGTTTGTGCATTTACAATATTCATTGATTTTTCCATTGAAAAACGTCCAGAAATGTTTGAAGCTACTGACTGAATGAAAGGAGCTGGCATCTCACTCTCTTTGAATCTTCTTTATCATGCTAGGATTAGCAGGAAAAAGCAAAAAATTTCAGAATTGCACCTTGCAATGCGGAGAAATTACTGTTTGTGCATTTACAATATTCATTGATTTTTTTCCATTGAAAAACATCATGTTATTCATATACCAGAAATGTTTGAAGCTACTGACTGAATGAAAAGAGCTGGCATCTCACTCTCTTTGAATCTTCTTTATCTTGCTAAGAGGAGCAGGAAAAAGCAAAAAATTTCAGAATTGCACCTTGCAATGTGGAGATATTACTGTTTGTGCATTTACAATATTCATTGATTTTTGCCATTGAAAAACGTCCAGAAATGTTTGAAGCTACTGACTGAATGAAAGGAGCTGGCATCTCACTCTCTTTGAATCTTCTTTATCATGCTAGGATTAGCAGGAAAAAGCAAAAAATTTCAGAATTGCACCTTGCAATGCGGAGAAATTACTGTTTGTGAATTTACAATATTCATTGATTTTTGCCATTGAAAAACATCATGTTATTCATATACCAGAAATGTTTGAAGCTACTGACTGAATGAAAAGAGCTGGCATCTCACTCTCTTTGAATCTTCTTTATCATGCTAAGAGGAGCAGGAAAAAGCAAAAAATTTCAGAATTGCACCTTGCAATGCGGAGATATTACTGTTTGTGCATTTACAATATTCATTGATTTTTGCCATTGAAAAACATCATGTTATTCATATACCAAAAATGTTTGAAGCTACTGACTGAATGAAAAGAGCTGGCATCTCACACTCTTTGAATCTTCTTTATCATGCTAGGATTAGCAGGAAAAAGCAAAAAATTTCAGAATTGCACCTTGCAATGTGGAGACATTACTGTCTGTGCATTTACAATATTCATTGATTTTTCCATTGAAAAACGTCCAGAAATGTTTGAAGCTACTGACTGAATGAAAGGAGCTGGCATCTCACTCTCTTTGAATCTTCTTTATCATGCTAGGATTAGCAGGAAAAAGCAAAAAATTTCAGAATTGCACCTTGCAATGCGGAGAAATTACTGTTTGTGCATTTACAATATTCATTGATTTTTTCCATTGAAAAACATCATGTTATTCATATACCAGAAATGTTTGAAGCTACTGACTGAATGAAAAGAGCTGGCATCTCACTCTCTTTGAATCTTCTTTATCATGCTAGGATTAGTAGGAAAAAGCAAAAAATTTCAGAATTGCACCTTGCAATGTGGAGATATTACTGTTTGTGCATTTACAATATTCATTGATTTTTGCCATTGAAAAACGTCCAGAAATGTTTGAAGCTACTGACTGAATGAAAGGAGCTGGCATCTCACTCTCTTTGAATCTTCTTTATCATGCTAGGATTAGCAGGAAAAAGCAAAAAATTTCAGAATTGCACCTTGCAATGCGGAGAAATTACTGTTTGTGCATTTACAATATTCATTGATTTTTGCCATTGAAAAACATCATGTTATTCATATACCAGAAATGTTTGAAGCTACTGACTGAATGAAAAGAGCTGGCATCTCACTCTCTTTGAATCTTCTTTATCATGCTAAGAGGAGCAGGAAAAAGCAAAAAAATTTCAGAATTGCACCTTGCAATGTGGAGATATTACTGTTTGTGCATTTACAATATTCATTGATTTTTGCCATTGAAAAACGTCCAGAAATGTTTGAAGCTACTGACTGAATGAAAGGAGCTGGCATCTCACTCTCTTTGAATCTTCTTTATCATGCTAGGATTAGCAGGAAAAAGCAAAAAATTTCAGAATTGCACCTTGCAATGCGGAGAAATTACTGTTTGTGCATTTACAATATTCATTGATTTTTGCCATTGAAAAACATCATGTTATTCATATACCAGAAATGTTTGAAGCTACTGACTGAATGAAAAGAGCTGGCATCTCACTCTCTTTGAATCTTCTTTATCATGCTAAGAGGAGCAGGAAAAAGCAAAAAATTTCAGAATTGCACCTTGCAATGTGGAGATATTACTGTTTGTGCATTTACAATATTCATTGATTTTTGCCATTGAAAAACGTCCAGAAATGTTTGAAGCTACTGACTGAATGAAAGGAGCTGGCATCTCACTCTCTTTGAATCTTCTTTATCATGCTAGGATTAGCAGGAAAAAGCAAAAAATTTCAGAATTGCACCTTGCAATGCGGAGAAATTACTGTTTGTGCATTTATAATATTCATTGATTTTTGCCATTGAAAAACATCATGTTATTCATATACCAGAAATGTTTGAAGCTACTGACTGAATGAAAAGAGCTGGCATCTCACTCTCTTTGAATCTTCTTTATCATGCTAAGAGGAGCAGGAAAAAGCAAAAAATTTCAGAATTGCACCTTGCAATGTGGAGATATTACTGTTTGTGCATTTACAATATTCATTGATTTTTGCCATTGAAAAACGTCCAGAAATGTTTGAAGCTACTGACTGAATGAAAGGAGTTGGCATCTCACTCTCTTTGAATCTTCTTTATCATGCTAGGATTAGCAGGAAAAAGCAAAAAATTTCAGAATTGCACCTTGCAATGCGGAGAAATTACTGTTTGTGCATTTACAATATTCATTGATTTTTGCCATTGAAAAACATCATGTTATTCATATACCAGAAATGTTTGAAGCTACTGACTGAATGAAAAGAGCTGGCATCTCACTCTCTTTGAATCTTCTTTATCATGCTAAGAGGAGCAGGAAAAAGCAAAAAATTTCAGCATTGCACCTTGCAATGTGGAGATATTACTGTTTGTGCATTTACAATATTCATTGATTTTTGCCATTGAAAAACATCATGTTATTCATATACCAGAAATGTTTGAAGCTACTGACTGAATGAAAAGAGCTGGCATCTCACACTCTTTGAATCTTCTTTATCATGCTAGGATTAGCAGGAAAAAGCAAAAAATTTCAGAATTGCACCTTGCAATGTGGAGATATTACTGTTTGTGCATTTACAATATTCATTGATTTTTCCATTGAAAAACGTCCAGAAATGTTTGAAGCTACTGACTGAATGAAAGGAGCTGGCATCTCACTCTCTTTGAATCTTCTTTATCATGCTAGGATTAGCAGGAAAAAGCAAAAAATTTCAGAATTGCACCTTGCAATGCGGAGAAATTACTGTTTGTGCATTTACAATATTCATTGATTTTTTCCATTGAAAAACATCATGTTATTCATATACCAGAAATGTTTGAAGCTACTGACTGAATGAAAAGAGCTGGCATCTCACTCTCTTTGAATCTTCTTTATCTTGTTAAGAGGAGCAGGAAAAAGCAAAAAATTTCAGAATTGCACCTTGCAATGTGGAGATATTACTGTTTGTGCATTTACAATATTCATTGATTTTTGCCATTGAAAAACGTCCAGAAATGTTTGAAGCTACTGACTGAATGAAAGGAGCTGGCATCTCACTCTCTTTGAATCTTCTTTATCATGCTAGGACTAGCAGGAAAAAGCAAAAAATTTCAGAATTGCACCTTGCAATGCGGAGAAATTACTGTTTGTGCATTTACAATATTCATTGATTTTTGCCATTGAAAAACATCATGTTATTCATATACCAGAAATGTTTGAAGCTACTGACTGAATGAAAAGAGCTGGCATCTCACTCTCTTTGAATCTTCTTTATCATGCTAAGAGGAGCAGGAAAAAGCAAAAAATTTCAGAATTGCACCTTGCAATGTGGAGATATTACTGTTTGTGCATTTACAATATTCATTGATTTTTGCCATTGAAAAACATCATGTTATTCATATACCAAAAATGTTTGAAGCTACTGACTGAATGAAAAGAGCTGGCATCTCACACTCTTTGAATCTTCTTTATCATGCTAGGATTAGCAGGAAAAAGCAAAAAATTTCAGAATTGCACCTTGCAATGTGGAGATATTACTGTCTGTGCATTTACAATATTCATTGATTTTTCCATTGAAAAACGTCCAGAAATGTTTGAAGCTACTGACTGAATGAAAGGAGCTGGCATCTCACTCTCTTTGAATCTTCTTTATCATGCTAGGATTAGCAGGAAAAAGCAAAAAATTTCAGAATTGCACCTTGCAATGCGGAGAAATTACTGTTTGTGCATTTACAATATTCATTGATTTTTTCCATTGAAAAACATCATGTTATTCATATACCAGAAATGTTTGAAGCTACTGACTGAATGAAAAGAGCTGGCATCTCACTCTCTTTGAATCTTCTTTATCATGCTAGGATTAGTAGGAAAAAGCAAAAAATTTCAGAATTGCACCTTGCAATGTGGAGATATTACTGTTTGTGCATTTACAATATTCATTGATTTTTGCCATTGAAAAACGTCCAGAAATGTTTGAAGCTACTGACTGAATGAAAGGAGCTGGCATCTCACTCTCTTTGAATCTTCTTTATCATGCTAGGATTAGCAGGAAAAAGCAAAAAATTTCAGAATTGCACCTTGCAATGCGGAGAAATTACTGTTTGTGCATTTACAATATTCATTGATTTTTGCCATTGAAAAACATCATGTTATTCATATACCAGAAATGTTTGAAGCTACTGACTGAATGAAAAGAGCTGGCATCTCACTCTCTTTGAATCTTCTTTATCATGCTAAGAGGAGCAGGAAAAAGCAAAAAATTTCAGAATTGCACCTTGCAATGTGGAGATATTACTGTTTGTGCATTTACAATATTCATTGATTTTTGCCTTTGAAAAACGTCCAGAAATGTTTGAAGCTACTGACTGAATGAAAGGAGCTGGCATCTCACTCTCTTTGAATCTTCTTTATCATGCTAGGATTAGCAGGAAAAAGCAAAAAATTTCATAATTGCACCTTGCAATGCGGAGAAATTACTGTTTGTGCATTTATAATATTCATTGATTTTTGCCATTGAAAAACATCATGTTATTCATATACCAGAAATGTTTGAAGCTACTGACTGAATGAAAAGAGCTGGCATCTCACTCTCTTTGAATCTTCTTTATCATGCTAAGAGGAGCATAAAAAAGCAAAAAATTTCAGAATTGCACCTTGCAATTTGGAGATATTACTGTTTGTGCATTTACAATATTCATTGATTTTTGCCATTGAAAAACGTCCAGAAATGTTTGAAGCTACTGACTGAATGAAAGGAGCTGGCATCTCACTCTCTTTGAATCTTCTTTATCATGCTAGGATTAGCAGGAAAAAGCAAAAAATTTCAGAATTGCACCTTGCAATGCGGAGAAATTACTGTTTGTGCATTTACAATATTCATTGATTTTTGCCATTGAAAAACATCATGTTATTCATATACCAGAAATGTTTGAAGCTACTGACTGAATGAAAAGAGCTGGCATCTCACTCTCTTTGAATCTTCTTTATCATGCTAAGAGGAGCAGGAAAAAGCAAAAAATTTCAGAATTGCACCTTGCAATGTGGAGATATTACTGTTTGTGCATTTACAATATTCATTGATTTTTGCCATTGAAAAACATCATGTTATTCATATACCAGAAATGTTTGAAGCTACTGACTGAATGAAAAGAGCTGGCATCTCACACTCTTTGAATCTTCTTTATCATGCTAGGATTAGCAGGAAAAAGCAAAAAATTTCAGAATTGCACCTTGCAATGTGGAGATATTACTGTTTGTGCATTTACAATATTCATTGATTTTTGCCATTGAAAAACGTCCAGAAATGTTTGAAGCTACTGACTGAATGAAAGGAGCTGGCATCTCACTCTCTTTGAATCTTCTTTATCATGCTAGGACTAGCAGGAAAAAGCAAAAAATTTCAGAATTGCACCTTGCAATGCGGAGAAATTACTGTTTGTGCATTTACAATATTCATTGATTTTTGCCATTGAAAAACATCATGTTATTCATATACCAGAAATGTTTGAAGCTACTGACTGAATGAAAAGAGCTGGCATCTCACTCTCTTTGAATCTTCTTTATCATGCTAAGAGGAGCAGGAAAAAGCAAAAAATTTCAGAATTGCACCTTGTAATGTGGAGATATTACTGTTTGTGCATTTACAATATTCATTGATTTTTGCCATTGAAAAACATCATGTTATTCATATACCAAAAATGTTTGAAGCTACTGACTGAATGAAAAGAGCTGGCATCTCACACTCTTTGAATCTTCTTTATCATGCTAGGATTAGCAGGAAAAAGCAAAAAATTTCAGAATTGCACCTTGCAATGTGGAGATATTACTGTCTGTGCATTTACAATATTCATTGATTTTTCCATTGAAAAACGTCCAGAAATGTTTGAAGCTACTGACTGAATGAAAGGAGCTGGCATCTCACTCTCTTTGAATCTTCTTTATCATGCTAGGATTAGCAGGAAAAAGCAAAAAATTTCAGAATTGCACCTTGCAATGCGGAGAAATTACTGTTTGTGCATTTACAATATTCATTGATTTTTTCCATTGAAAAACATCATGTTATTCATATACCAGAAATGTTTGAAGCTACTGACTGAATGAAAAGAGCTGGCATCTCACTCTCTTTGAATCTTCTTTATCATGCTAGGATTAGTAGGAAAAAGCAAAAAATTTCAGAATTGCACCTTGCAATGTGGAGATATTACTGTTTGTGCATTTACAATATTCATTGATTTTTGCCATTGAAAAACGTCCAGAAATGTTTGAAGCTACTGACTGAATGAAAGGAGCTGGCATCTCACTCTCTTTGAATCTTCTTTATCATGCTAAGATTAGCAGGAAAAAGCAAAAAATTTCAGAATTGCACCTTGCAATGCGGAGAAATTACTGTTTGTGCATTTACAATATTCATTGATTTTTGCCATTGAAAAACATCATGTTATTCATATACCAGAAATGTTTGAAGCTACTGACTGAATGAAAAGAGCTGGCATCTCACTCTCTTTGAATCTTCTTTATCATGCTAAGAGGAGCAGGAAAAAGCAAAAAATTTCAGAATTGCACCTTGCAATGTGGAGATATTACTGTTTGTGCATTTACAATATTCATTGATTTTTGCCTTTGAAAAACGTCCAGAAATGTTTGAAGCTACTGACTGAATGAAAGGAGCTGGCATCTCACTCTCTTTGAATCTTCTTTATCATGCTAGGATTAGCAGGAAAAAGCAAAAAATTTCATAATTGCACCTTGCAATGCGGAGAAATTACTGTTTGTGCATTTATAATATTCATTGATTTTTGCCATTGAAAAACATCATGTTATTCATATACCAGAAATGTTTGAAGCTACTGACTGAATGAAAAGAGCTGGCATCTCACTCTCTTTGAATCTTCTTTATCATGCTAAGAGGAGCAGGAAAAAGCAAAAAATTTCAGAATTGCACCTTGCAATTTGGAGATATTACTGTTTGTGCATTTACAATATTCATTGATTTTTGCCATTGAAAAACGTCCAGAAATGTTTGAAGCTACTGACTGAATGAAAGGAGCTGGCATCTCACTCTCTTTGAATCTTCTTTATCATGCTAGGATTAGCAGGAAAAAGCAAAAAATTTCAGAATTGCACCTTGCAATGCGGAGAAATTACTGTTTGTGCATTTACAATATTCATTGATTTTTGCCATTGAAAAACATCATGTTATTCATATACCAGAAATGTTTGAAGCTACTGACTGAATGAAAAGAGCTGGCATCTCACTCTCTTTGAATCTTCTTTATCATGCTAAGAGGAGCAGGAAAAAGCAAAAAATTTCAGAATTGCACCTTGCAATGTGGAGATATTACTGTTTGTGCATTTACAATATTCATTGATTTTTGCCATTGAAAAACATCATGTTATTCATATACCAGAAATGTTTGAAGCTACTGACTGAATGAAAAGAGCTGGCATCTCACACTCTTTGAATCTTCTTTATCATGCTAGGATTAGCAGGAAAAAGCAAAAAATTTCAGAATTGCACCTTGCAATGTGGAGATATTACTGTTTGTGCATTTACAATATTCATTGATTTTTCCATTGAAAAACGTCCAGAAATGCTTGAAGCTACTGACTGAATGAAAGGAGCTGGCATCTCACTCTCTTTGAATCTTCTTTATCATGCTAGGATTAGCAGAAAAAAGCAAAAAATTTCAGAATTGCACCTTGCAATGCGGAGAAATTACTGTTTGTGCATTTACAATATTCATTGATTTTTTCCATTGAAAAACATCATGTTATTCATATACCAGAAATGTTTGAAGCTACTGACTGAATGAAAAGAGCTGGCATCTCACTCTCTTTGAATCTTCTTTATCATGCTAGGATTAGTAGGAAAAAGCAAAAAATTTCAGAATTGCACCTTGCAATGTGGAGATATTACTGTTTGTGCATTTACAATATTCATTGATTTTTGCCATTGAAAAACGTCCAGAAATGTTTGAAGCTACTGACTGAATGAAAGGAGCTGGCATCTCACTCTCTTTGAATCTTCTTTATCATGCTAGGATTAGCAGGAAAAAGCAAAAAATTTCAGAATTGCACCTTGCAATGCGGAGAAATTACTGTTTGTGCATTTACAATATTCATTGATTTTTGCCATTGAAAAACATCATGTTATTCATATACCAGAAATGTTTGAAGCTACTGACTGAATGAAAAGTGCTGGCATCTCACTCTCTTTGAATCTTCTTTATCATGCTAAGAGGAGCAGGAAAAAGCAAAAAATTTCAGAATTGCACCTTGCAATGTGGAGATATTACTGTTTGTGCATTTACAATATTCATTGATTTTTGCCATTGAAAAACGTCCAGAAATGTTTGAAGCTACTGACTGAATGAAAGGAGCTGGCATCTCACTCTCTTTGAATCTTCTTTATCATGCTAGGATTAGCAGGAAAAAGCAAAAATTTCAGAATTGCACCATGCAATGCGGAGAAATTACTGTTTGTGCATTTACAATATTCATTGATTTTTGCCATTGAAAAACATCATGTTATTCATATACCAGAAATGTTTGAAGCTACTGACTGAATGAAAGGAGCTGGCATCTCACTCTCTTTGAATCTTCTTTATCATGCTAGGATTAGCAGGAAAAAGCAAAAAATGTCAGAATTCCACCTTGCAATGCGGAGAAATTACTCTTTGTGCATTTACAATATTCATTGATTTTTGCCATTGAAAAACATCATGTTATTCATATACCAGAAATGTTTGAAGCTACTGACTGAATGAAAAGAGCTGGCATCTCACTCTCTTTGAATCTTCTTTATCATGCTAGGATTAGCAGGAAAAAGCAAAAAATTTCAGAATTGCACCTTGCAATGTGGAGATATTACTGTTTGTGCATTTACAATATTCATTGATTTTTGCCATTGAAAAACGTCCAGAAATGTTTGAAGCTACTGACTGAATGAAAGGAGCTGGCATCTCACTCTCTTTGAATCTTCTTTATCATGCTAAGATTAGCAGGAAAAAGCAAAAAATTTCAGAATTGCACCTTGCAATGCGGAGAAATTACTGTTTGTGCATGTACAATATTCATTGATTTTTGCCATTGAAAAACATCATGTTATTCATATACCAGAAATGTTTGAAGCTACTGACTGAATGAAAAGAGCTGGCATCTCACTCTCTTTGAATCTTCTTTACCATGCTAGGATTAGCAGGAAAAAGCAAAAAATTTCAGAATTGCACCTTGCAATGTGGAGATATTACTGTTTGTGCATTTACAATATTCATTGATTTTTGCCATTGAAAAACGTCCAGAAATGTTTGAAGCTACTGACTGAATGAAAGGAGCTGGCAACTCACTCTCTTTGAATCTTCTTTATCATGCTAGGATTAGCAGGAAAAAGCAAAAAATTTCAGAATTGCACCTTGCAATGCGGAGAAATTACTGTTTGTGCATTTACAATATTCATTGATTTTTGCCATTGAAAAACATCATGTTATTCATATACCAGAAATGTTTGAAGCTACTGACTGAATGAAAAGAGCTGGCATCTCACTCTCTTTGAATCTTCTTTATCATGCTAAGAGGAGCAGGAAAAAGCAAAAAATTTCAGAATTGCACCTTGCAATGTGGAGATATTACTGTTTGTGCATTTACAATATTCATTGATTTTTGCCATTGAAAAACGTCCAGAAATGTTTGAAGCTACTGACTGAATGAAAGGAGCTGGCATCTCACTCTCTTTGAATCTTCTTTATCATGCTAGGATTAGCAGGAAAAAGCAAAAAATTTCAGAATTGCACCTTGCAATGCGGAGAAATTACTGTTTGTGCATATACAATATTCATTGATTTTTGCCATTGAAAAACATCATGTTATTCATATACCAGAAATGTTTGAAGCTACTGACTGAATGAAAAGAGCTGGCATCTCACTCTCTTTGAATCTTCTTTATCATGCTAAGAGGAGCAGGAAAAAGCAAAAATTTCAGAATTGCACCTTGCAATGTGGAGATATTACTGTTTGTGCATTTACAATATTCATTGATTTTTGCCATTGAAAAACGTCCAGAAATGTTTGAAGCTACTGACTGAATGAAAGGAGCTGGCATCTCACTCTCTTTGAATCTTCTTTATCATGCTAGGATTAGCAGGAAAAAGCAAAAAATGTCAGAATTCCACCTTGCAATGCGGAGAAATTACTCTTTGTGCATTTACAATATTCATTGATTTTTGCCATTGAAAAACATCATGTTATTCATATACCAGAAATGTTTGAAGCTACTGACTGAATGAAAAGAGCTGGCATCTCACTCTCTTTGAATCTTCTTTATCATGCTAGGATTAGCAGGAAAAAGCAAAAAATTTCAGAATTGCACCTTGCAATGTGGAGATATTACTGTTTGTGCATTTACAATATTCATTGATTTTTGCCATTGAAAAACGTCCAGAAATGTTTGAAGCTACTGACTGAATGAAAGGAGCTGGCATCTCCCTCTCTTTGAATCTTCTTTATCATGCTAAGTTTAGCAGGAAAAAGCAAACAATTTCAGAATTGCACCTTGCAATGCGGAGAAATTACTGTTTGTGCATTTACAATATTCATTGATTTTTGCCATTGAAAAACATCATGTTATTCATATACCAGAAATGTTTGAAGCTACTGACTGAATGAAAAGAACTGGCATCTCACTCTCTTTGAATCTTCTTTATCATGCTAAGAGGAGCAGGAAAAAGCAAAAAATTTCAGAATTGCACCTTGCAATGTGGAGATATTACTGTTTGTGCATTTACAATATTCATTGATTTTTGCCATTAAAAAACGTCCAGAAATGTTTGAAGCTACTGACTGAATGAAAGGAGCTGGCATCTCACTCTTTGAATCTTCTTTATCATGCTAGGATTAGCAGGAAAAAGCAAAAAATTTCAGAATTGCACCTTGCAATGCGGAGAAATTACTGTTTTTGCATTTACAATATTCATTGATTTTTGCCATTGAAAAACATCATGTTATTCATATACCAGAAATGTTTGAAGCTACTGACTGAATGAAAAGAGCTGGCATCTCACTCTCTTTGAATCTTCTTTATCATGCTAAGAGGAGCAGGAAAAAGCAAAAAATTTCAGAATTGCACCTTGCAATGTGGAGATATTACTGTTTGTGCATTTACAATATTCATTGATTTTTGCCATTGAAAAACGTCCAGAAATGTTTGAAGCTACTGACTGAATGAAAGGAGCTGGCATCTCACTCTCTTTGAATCTTCTTTATCATGCTAAGATTAGCAGGAAAAAGCAAAAAATTTCAGAATTGCACCTTGCAATGCGGAGAAATTACTGTTTGTGCATTTACAATATTCATTGATTTTTGCCATTGAAAAACATCATGTTATTCATATACCAGAAATGTTTGAAGCTACTGACTGAATGAAAAGAGCTGGCATCTCACTCTCTTTGAATCTTCTTTATCATGCTAAGAGGAGCAGGAAAAAGCAAAAAATTTCAGAATTGCACCTTGCAATGTGGAGATATTACTGTTTGTACATTTACAATATTCATTGATTTTTGCCATTGAAAAACGTCCAGAAATGTTTGAAGCTACTGACTGAATGAAAGGAGCTGGCATCTCACTCTCTTTGAATCTTCTTTATCATGCTAGGATTAGCAGGAAAAAGCAAAAAATTTCAGAATTGCACCTTGCAATGCGGAGAAATTACTGTTTGTGCATTTACAATATTCATTGATTTTTGCCATTGAAAAACATCATGTTATTCATATACCAGAAATGTTTGAAGCTACTGACTGAATGAAAAGAGCTGGCATCTCACTCTCTTTGAATCTTCCTTATCATGCTAAGAGGAGCAGGAAAAAGCAAAAAATTTCAGAATTGCACCTTGCAATGTGGAGATATTACTGTTTGTGCATTTACAATATTCATTGATTTTTGCCATTGAAAAACATCATGTTATTCATATACCAGAAATGTTTGAAGCTAATGACTGAATGAAAAGAGCTGGCATCTCACTCTCTTTGAATCTTCTTTATCATGCTAGGATTAGCAGGAAAAAGCAAAAAAATTCAGAATTGCACCTTGCAATGTGGAGATATTACTGTTTGTGCATTTACAATATTCATTGATTTTTGCCATTGAAAAACGTCCAGAAATGTTTGAAGCTACTGACTGAATGAAAGGAGCTGGCATCTCACTCTCTTTGAATCTTCTTTATCATGCTAGGATTAGCAGGAAAAAGCAAAAAATTTCAGAATTCCACCTTGCAATGCGGAGAAATTACTGTTTGTGCATTTAAAATATTCATTGATTTTTGCCATTGAAAAACATCATGTTATTCATATACCAGAAATGTTTGAAGCTACTGACTGAATGAAAAGAGCTGGCATCTCACTCTCTTTGAATCTTCTTTATCATGCTAAGAGGAGCAGGAAAAAGCAAAAAATTTCAGAATTGCACCTTGCAATGTGGAGATATTACTGTTTGTGCATTTACAATATTCATTGAATTTTGCCATTGAAAAACGTCCAGAAATGTTTGAAGCTACTGACTGAATGAAAGGAGCTGGCATCTCCCTCTCTTTGAATCTTCTTTATCATGCTAAGTTTAGCAGGAAAAAGCAAACAATTTCAGAATTGCACCTTGCAATGCGGAGAAATTACTGTTTGTGCATTTACAATATTCATTGATTTTTGCCATTGAAAAACATCATGTTATTCATATACCAGAAATGTTTGAAGCTACTGACTGAATGAAAAGAACTGGCATCTCACTCTCTTTGAATCTTCTTTATCATGCTAAGAGGAGCAGGAAAAAGCAAAAAATTTCAGAATTGCACCTTGCAATGTGGAGATATTACTGTTTGTGCATTTACAATATTCATTGATTTTTGCCATTAAAAAACGTCCAGAAATGTTTGAAGCTACTGACTGAATGAAAGGAGCTGGCATCTCACTCTTTGAATCTTCTTTATCATGCTAGGATTAGCAGGAAAAAGCAAAAAATTTCAGAATTGCACCTTGCAATGCGGAGAAATTACTGTTTTTGCATTTACAATATTCATTGATTTTTGCCATTGAAAAACATCATGTTATTCATATACCAGAAATGTTTGAAGCTACTGACTGAATGAAAAGAGCTGGCATCTCACTCTCTTTGAATCTTCTTTATCATGCTAAGAGGAGCAGGAAAAAGCAAAAAATTTCAGAATTGCACCTTGCAATGTGGAGATATTACTGTTTGTGCATTTACAATATTCATTGATTTTTGCCATTGAAAAACGTCCAGAAATGTTTGAAGCTACTGACTGAATGAAAGGAGCTGGCATCTCACTCTCTTTGAATCTTCTTTATCATGCTAAGATTAGCAGGAAAAAGCAAAAAATTTCAGAATTGCACCTTGCAATGCGGAGAAATTACTGTTTGTGCATTTACAATATTCATTGATTTTTGCCATTGAAAAACATCATGTTATTCATATACCAGAAATGTTTGAAGCTACTGACTGAATGAAAAGAGCTGGCATCTCACTCTCTTTGAATCTTCTTTATCATGCTAAGAGGAGCAGGAAAAAGCAAAAAATTTCAGAATTGCACCTTGCAATGTGGAGATATTACTGTTTGTGCATTTACAATATTCATTGATTTTTGCCATTGAAAAACGTCCAGAAATGTTTGAAGCTACTGACTGAATGAAAGGAGCTGGCATCTCACTCTCTTTGAATCTTCTTTATCATGCTAGGATTAGCAGGAAAAAGCAAAAAATTTCAGAATTGCACCTTGCAATGCGGAGAAATTACTGTTTGTGCATTTACAATATTCATTGATTTTTGCCATTGAAAAACATCATGTTATTCATATACCAGAAATGTTTGAAGCTACTGACTGAATGAAAAGAGCTGGCATCTCACTCTCTTTGAATCTTCCTTATCATGCTAAGAGGAGCAGGAAAAAGCAAAAAATTTCAGAATTGCACCTTGCAATGTGGAGATATTACTGTTTGTGCATTTACAATATTCATTGATTTTTGCCATTGAAAAACATCATGTTATTCATATACCAGAAATGTTTGAAGCTAATGACTGAATGAAAAGAGCTGGCATCTCACTCTCTTTGAATCTTCTTTATCATGCTAGGATTAGCAGGAAAAAGCAAAAAAATTCAGAATTGCACCTTGCAATGTGGAGATATTACTGTTTGTGCATTTACAATATTCATTGATTTTTGCCATTGAAAAACGTCCAGAAATGTTTGAAGCTACTGACTGAATGAAAGGAGCTGGCATCTCACTCTCTTTGAATCTTCTTTATCATGCTAGGATTAGCAGGAAAAAGCAAAAAATTTCAGAATTCCACCTTGCAATGCGGAGAAATTACTGTTTGTGCATTTACAATATTCATTGATTTTTGCCATTGAAAAACATCATGTTATTCATATACCAGAAATGTTTGAAGCTACTGACTGAATGAAAAGAACTGGCATCTCACTCTCTTTGAATCTTCTTTATCATGCTAAGAGGAGCAGGAAAAAGCAAAAAATTTCAGAATTGCACCTTGCAATGTGGAGATATTACTGTTTGTGCATTTACAATATTCATTGATTTTTGCCATTAAAAAACGTCCAGAAATGTTTGAAGCTACTGACTGAATGAAAGGAGCTGGCATCTCACTCTTTGAATCTTCTTTATCATGCTAGGATTAGCAGGAAAAAGCAAAAAATTTCAGAATTGCACCTTGCAATGTGGAGATATTACTGTTTGTGCATTTACAATATTCATTGATTTTTGCCATTGAAAAACGTCCAGAAATGTTTGAAGCTACTGACTGAATGAAAGGAGCTGGCATCTCACTCTCTTTGAATCTTCTTTATCATGCTAAGATTAGCAGGAAAAAGCAAAAAATTTCAGAATTGCACCTTGCAATGCGGAGAAATTACTGTTTGTGCATTTACAATATTCATTGATTTTTGCCATTGAAAAACATCATGTTATTCATATACCAGAAATGTTTGAAGCTACTGACTGAATGAAAAGAGCTGGCATCTCACTCTCTTTGAATCTTCTTTATCATGCTAAGAGGAGCAGGAAAAAGCAAAAAATTTCAGAATTGCACCTTGCAATGTGGAGATATTACTGTTTGTACATTTACAATATTCATTGATTTTTGCCATTGAAAAACGTCCAGAAATGTTTGAAGCTACTGACTGAATGAAAGGAGCTGGCATCTCACTCTCTTTGAATCTTCTTTATCATGCTAGGATTAGCAGGAAAAAGCAAAAAATTTCAGAATTGCACCTTGCAATGCGGAGAAATTACTGTTTGTGCATTTACAATATTCATTGATTTTTGCCATTGAAAAACATCATGTTATTCATATACCAGAAATGTTTGAAGCTACTGACTGAATGAAAAGAGCTGGCATCTCACTCTCTTTGAATCTTCCTTATCATGCTAAGAGGAGCAGGAAAAAGCAAAAAATTTCAGAATTGCACCTTGCAATGTGGAGATATTACTGTTTGTGCATTTACAATATTCATTGATTTTTGCCATTGAAAAACATCATGTTATTCATATACCAGAAATGTTTGAAGCTAATGACTGAATGAAAAGAGCTGGCATCTCACTCTCTTTGAATCTTCTTTATCATGCTAGGATTAGCAGGAAAAAGCAAAAAAATTCAGAATTGCACCTTGCAATGTGGAGATATTACTGTTTGTGCATTTACAATATTCATTGATTTTTGCCATTGAAAAACGTCCAGAAATGTTTGAAGCTACTGACTGAATGAAAGGAGCTGGCATCTCACTCTCTTTGAATCTTCTTTATCATGCTAGGATTAGCAGGAAAAAGCAAAAAATTTCAGAATTCCACCTTGCAATGCGGAGAAATTACTGTTTGTGCATTTAAAATATTCATTGATTTTTGCCATTGAAAAACATCATGTTATTCATATACCAGAAATGTTTGAAGCTACTGACTGAATGAAAAGAGCTGGCATCTCACTCTCTTTGAATCTTCTTTATCATGCTAAGAGGAGCAGGAAAAAGCAAAAAATTTCAGAATTGCACCTTGCAATGTGGAGATATTACTGTTTGTGCATTTACAATATTCATTGAATTTTGCCATTGAAAAACGTCCAGAAATGTTTGAAGCTACTGACTGAATGAAAGGAGCTGGCATCTCCCTCTCTTTGAATCTTCTTTATCATGCTAAGTTTAGCAGGAAAAAGCAAACAATTTCAGAATTGCACCTTGCAATGCGGAGAAATTACTGTTTGTGCATTTACAATATTCATTGATTTTTGCCATTGAAAAACATCATGTTATTCATATACCAGAAATGTTTGAAGCTACTGACTGAATGAAAAGAACTGGCATCTCACTCTCTTTGAATCTTCTTTATCATGCTAAGAGGAGCAGGAAAAAGCAAAAAATTTCAGAATTGCACCTTGCAATGTGGAGATATTACTGTTTGTGCATTTACAATATTCATTGATTTTTGCCATTAAAAAACGTCCAGAAATGTTTGAAGCTACTGACTGAATGAAAGGAGCTGGCATCTCACTCTTTGAATCTTCTTTATCATGCTAGGATTAGCAGGAAAAAGCAAAAAATTTCAGAATTGCACCTTGCAATGCGGAGAAATTACTGTTTTTGCATTTACAATATTCATTGATTTTTGCCATTGAAAAACATCATGTTATTCATATACCAGAAATGTTTGAAGCTACTGACTGAATGAAAAGAGCTGGCATCTCACTCTCTTTGAATCTTCTTTATCATGCTAAGAGGAGCAGGAAAAAGCAAAAAATTTCAGAATTGCACCTTGCAATGTGGAGATATTACTGTTTGTGCATTTACAATATTCATTGATTTTTGCCATTGAAAAACGTCCAGAAATGTTTGAAGCTACTGACTGAATGAAAGGAGCTGGCATCTCACTCTCTTTGAATCTTCTTTATCATGCTAAGATTAGCAGGAAAAAGCAAAAAATTTCAGAATTGCACCTTGCAATGCGGAGAAATTACTGTTTGTGCATTTACAATATTCATTGATTTTTGCCATTGAAAAACATCATGTTATTCATATACCAGAAATGTTTGAAGCTACTGACTGAATGAAAAGAGCTGGCATCTCACTCTCTTTGAATCTTCTTTATCATGCTAAGAGGAGCAGGAAAAAGCAAAAAATTTCAGAATTGCACCTTGCAATGTGGAGATATTACTGTTTGTGCATTTACAATATTCATTGATTTTTGCCATTGAAAAACGTCCAGAAATGTTTGAAGCTACTGACTGAATGAAAGGAGCTGGCATCTCACTCTCTTTGAATCTTCTTTATCATGCTAGGATTAGCAGGAAAAAGCAAAAAATTTCAGAATTGCACCTTGCAATGCGGAGAAATTACTGTTTGTGCATTTACAATATTCATTGATTTTTGCCATTGAAAAACATCATGTTATTCATATACCAGAAATGTTTGAAGCTACTGACTGAATGAAAAGAGCTGGCATCTCACTCTCTTTGAATCTTCCTTATCATGCTAAGAGGAGCAGGAAAAAGCAAAAAATTTCAGAATTGCACCTTGCAATGTGGAGATATTACTGTTTGTGCATTTACAATATTCATTGATTTTTGCCATTGAAAAACATCATGTTATTCATATACCAGAAATGTTTGAAGCTAATGACTGAATGAAAAGAGCTGGCATCTCACTCTCTTTGAATCTTCTTTATCATGCTAGGATTAGCAGGAAAAAGCAAAAAAATTCAGAATTGCACCTTGCAATGTGGAGATATTACTGTTTGTGCATTTACAATATTCATTGATTTTTGCCATTGAAAAACGTCCAGAAATGTTTGAAGCTACTGACTGAATGAAAGGAGCTGGCATCTCACTCTCTTTGAATCTTCTTTATCATGCTAGGATTAGCAGGAAAAAGCAAAAAATTTCAGAATTCCACCTTGCAATGCGGAGAAATTACTGTTTGTGCATTTACAATATTCATTGATTTTTGCCATTGAAAAACATCATGTTATTCATATACCAGAAATGTTTGAAGCTACTGACTGAATGAAAAGAACTGGCATCTCACTCTCTTTGAATCTTCTTTATCATGCTAAGAGGAGCAGGAAAAAGCAAAAAATTTCAGAATTGCACCTTGCAATGTGGAGATATTACTGTTTGTGCATTTACAATATTCATTGATTTTTGCCATTAAAAAACGTCCAGAAATGTTTGAAGCTACTGACTGAATGAAAGGAGCTGGCATCTCACTCTTTGAATCTTCTTTATCATGCTAGGATTAGCAGGAAAAAGCAAAAAATTTCAGAATTGCACCTTGCAATGCGGAGAAATTACTGTTTTTGCATTTACAATATTCATTGATTTTTGCCATTGAAAAACATCATGTTATTCATATACCAGAAATGTTTGAAGCTACTGACTGAATGAAAAGAGCTGGCATCTCACTCTCTTTGAATCTTCTTTATCATGCTAAGAGGAGCAGGAAAAAGCAAAAAATTTCAGAATTGCACCTTGCAATGTGGAGATATTACTGTTTGTGCATTTACAATATTCATTGATTTTTGCCATTGAAAAACGTCCAGAAATGTTTGAAGCTACTGACTGAATGAAAGGAGCTGGCATCTCACTCTCTTTGAATCTTCTTTATCATGCTAAGATTAGCAGGAAAAAGCAAAAAATTTCAGAATTGCACCTTGCAATGCGGAGAAATTACTGTTTGTGCATTTACAATATTCATTGATTTTTGCCATTGAAAAACATCATGTTATTCATATACCAGAAATGTTTGAAGCTACTGACTGAATGAAAAGAGCTGGCATCTCACTCTCTTTGAATCTTCTTTATCATGCTAAGAGGAGCAGGAAAAAGCAAAAAATTTCAGAATTGCACCTTGCAATGTGGAGATATTACTGTTTGTACATTTACAATATTCATTGATTTTTGCCATTGAAAAACGTCCAGAAATGTTTGAAGCTACTGACTGAATGAAAGGAGCTGGCATCTCACTCTCTTTGAATCTTCTTTATCATGCTAGGATTAGCAGGAAAAAGCAAAAAATTTCAGAATTGCACCTTGCAATGCGGAGAAATTACTGTTTGTGCATTTACAATATTCATTGATTTTTGCCATTGAAAAACATCATGTTATTCATATACCAGAAATGTTTGAAGCTACTGACTGAATGAAAAGAGCTGGCATCTCACTCTCTTTGAATCTTCCTTATCATGCTAAGAGGAGCAGGAAAAAGCAAAAAATTTCAGAATTGCACCTTGCAATGTGGAGATATTACTGTTTGTGCATTTACAATATTCATTGATTTTTGCCATTGAAAAACATCATGTTATTCATATACCAGAAATGTTTGAAGCTAATGACTGAATGAAAAGAGCTGGCATCTCACTCTCTTTGAATCTTCTTTATCATGCTAGGATTAGCAGGAAAAAGCAAAAAAATTCAGAATTGCACCTTGCAATGTGGAGATATTACTGTTTGTGCATTTACAATATTCATTGATTTTTGCCATTGAAAAACGTCCAGAAATGTTTGAAGCTACTGACTGAATGAAAGGAGCTGGCATCTCACTCTCTTTGAATCTTCTTTATCATGCTAGGATTAGCAGGAAAAAGCAAAAAATTTCAGAATTCCACCTTGCAATGCGGAGAAATTACTGTTTGTGCATTTAAAATATTCATTGATTTTTGCCATTGAAAAACATCATGTTATTCATATACCAGAAATGTTTGAAGCTACTGACAGAATGAAAAGAGCTGGCATCTCACTCTCTTTGAATCTTCTTTATCATGCTAAGAGGAGCAGGAAAAAGCAAAAAATTTCAGAATTGCACCTTGCAATGTGGAGATATTACTGTTTGTGCATTTACAATATTCATTGAATTTTGCCATTGAAAAACGTCCAGAAATGTTTGAAGCTACTGACTGAATGAAAGGAGCTGGCATCTCCCTCTCTTTGAATCTTCTTTATCATGCTAAGTTTAGCAGGAAAAAGCAAACAATTTCAGAATTGCACCTTGCAATGCGGAGAAATTACTGTTTGTGCATTTACAATATTCATTGATTTTTGCCATTGAAAAACATCATGTTATTCATATACCAGAAATGTTTGAAGCTACTGACTGAATGAAAAGAACTGGCATCTCACTCTCTTTGAATCTTCTTTATCATGCTAAGAGGAGCAGGAAAAAGCAAAAAATTTCAGAATTGCACCTTGCAATGTGGAGATATTACTGTTTGTGCATTTACAATATTCATTGATTTTTGCCATTAAAAAACGTCCAGAAATGTTTGAAGCTACTGACTGAATGAAAGGAGCTGGCATCTCACTCTTTGAATCTTCTTTATCATGCTAGGATTAGCAGGAAAAAGCAAAAAATTTCAGAATTGCACCTTGCAATGCGGAGAAATTACTGTTTTTGCATTTACAATATTCATTGATTTTTGCCATTGAAAAACATCATGTTATTCATATACCAGAAATGTTTGAAGCTACTGACTGAATGAAAAGAGCTGGCATCTCACTCTCTTTGAATCTTCTTTATCATGCTAAGAGGAGCAGGAAAAAGCAAAAAATTTCAGAATTGCACCTTGCAATGTGGAGATATTACTGTTTGTGCATTTACAATATTCATTGATTTTTGCCATTGAAAAACGTCCAGAAATGTTTGAAGCTACTGACTGAATGAAAGGAGCTGGCATCTCACTCTCTTTGAATCTTCTTTATCATGCTAAGATTAGCAGGAAAAAGCAAAAAATTTCAGAATTGCACCTTGCAATGCGGAGAAATTACTGTTTGTGCATTTACAATATTCATTGATTTTTGCCATTGAAAAACATCATGTTATTCATATACCAGAAATGTTTGAAGCTACTGACTGAATGAAAAGAGCTGGCATCTCACTCTCTTTGAATCTTCTTTATCATGCTAAGAGGAGCAGGAAAAAGCAAAAAATTTCAGAATTGCACCTTGCAATGTGGAGATATTACTGTTTGTGCATTTACAATATTCATTGATTTTTGCCATTGAAAAACGTCCAGAAATGTTTGAAGCTACTGACTGAATGAAAGGAGCTGGCATCTCACTCTCTTTGAATCTTCTTTATCATGCTAGGATTAGCAGGAAAAAGCAAAAAATTTCAGAATTGCACCTTGCAATGCGGAGAAATTACTGTTTGTGCATTTACAATATTCATTGATTTTTGCCATTGAAAAACATCATGTTATTCATATACCAGAAATGTTTGAAGCTACTGACTGAATGAAAAGAGCTGGCATCTCACTCTCTTTGAATCTTCCTTATCATGCTAAGAGGAGCAGGAAAAAGCAAAAAATTTCAGAATTGCACCTTGCAATGTGGAGATATTACTGTTTGTGCATTTACAATATTCATTGATTTTTGCCATTGAAAAACATCATGTTATTCATATACCAGAAATGTTTGAAGCTAATGACTGAATGAAAAGAGCTGGCATCTCACTCTCTTTGAATCTTCTTTATCATGCTAGGATTAGCAGGAAAAAGCAAAAAAATTCAGAATTGCACCTTGCAATGTGGAGATATTACTGTTTGTGCATTTACAATATTCATTGATTTTTGCCATTGAAAAACGTCCAGAAATGTTTGAAGCTACTGACTGAATGAAAGGAGCTGGCATCTCACTCTCTTTGAATCTTCTTTATCATGCTAGGATTAGCAGGAAAAAGCAAAAAATTTCAGAATTCCACCTTGCAATGCGGAGAAATTACTGTTTGTGCATTTAAAATATTCATTGATTTTTGCCATTGAAAAACATCATGTTATTCATATACCAGAAATGTTTGAAGCTACTGACTGAATGAAAAGAGCTGGCATCTCACTCTCTTTGAATCTTCTTTATCATGCTAAGAGGAGCAGGAAAAAGCAAAAAATTTCAGAATTGCACCTTGCAATGTGGAGATATTACTGTTTGTGCATTTACAATATTCATTGAATTTTGCCATTGAAAAACGTCCAGAAATGTTTGAAGCTACTGACTGAATGAAAGGAGCTGGCATCTCACTCTCTTTGAATCTTCTTTGTCATGCTAAGATTAGCAGGAAAAAGCAAAAAATTTCAGAATTGCACCTTGCAATGCGGAGAAATTACTGTTTGTGCATTTACAATATTCATTGATTTTTGCCATTGAAAAACATCATGTTATTCATATACCAGAAATGTTTGAAGCTACTGACTGAATGAAAAGATCTGGCATCTCACTCTCTTTGAATCTTCTTTATCATGCTAAGAGGAGCAGGAAAAAGCAAAAAATTTCAGAATTGCACCTTGCAATGTGGAGATATTACTGTTTGTGCATTTACAATATTCATTGATTTTTGCCATTGAAAAACATCCAGAAATGTTTGAAGCTACTGACTGAATGAAAGGAGCTGGCATCTCACTCTTTGAATCTTCTTTATCATGCTAGGATTAGCAGGAAAAAGCAAAAAATTTCAGAATTGCACCTTGCAATGCGGAGAAATTACTGTTTGTGCATTTACAATATTCATTGATTTTTGCCATTGAAAAACATCATGTTATTCATATTCCAGAAATGTTTGAAGCTACTGACTGAATGAAAAGAGCTGGCATCTCACTCTCTTTGAATCTTCTTTATCATGCTAGGATTAGCAGGAAAAAGCAAAAAATTTCAGAATTGCACCTTGCAATGTGGAGATATTACTGTTTGTGCATTTACAATATTCATTGATTTTTGCCATTGAAAAACGTCCAGAAATGTTTGAAGCTACTGACTGAATGAAAGGAGCTGGCATCTCACTCTCTTTGAATCTTCTTTATCATGCTAGGATTAGCAGGAAAAAGCAAAAAATTTCAGAATTCCACCTTGCAATGCGGAGAAATTACTGTTTGTGCATTTACAATATTCATTGATTTTTGCCATTGAAAAACGTCCAGAAATGTTTGAAGCTACTGACTGAATGAAAGGAGCTGGCATCTCACTCTCTTTGAATCTTCTTTATCATGCTAAGATTAGCAGGAAAAAGCAAAAAATTTCAGAATTGCACCTTGCAATGCGGAGAAATTACTGTTTGTGCATTTACAATATTCATTGATTTTTGCCATTGAAAAACATCATGTTATTCATATACCAGAAATGTTTGAAGCTACTGACTGAATGAAAAGAGCTGGCATCTCACTCTCTTTGAATCTTCTTTATCATGCTAAGAGGAGCAGGAAAAAGCAAAAAATTTCAGAATTGCACCTTGCAATGTGGAGATATTACTGTTTGTGCATTTACAATATTCATTGATTTTTGCCATTGAAAAATGTCCAGAAATGTTTGAAGCTACTGACTGAATGAAAGGAGCTGGCATCTCACTCTCTTTGAATCTTCTTTATCATGCTAGGATTAGCAGGAAAAAGCAAAAAATTTCAGAATTGCACCTTGCAATGCGGAGAAATTACTGTTTGTGCATTTACAATATTCATTGATTTTTGCCATTGAAAAACATCATGTTATTTTATATACCAGAAATGTTTGAAGCTACTGACTGAATGAAAAGAGCTGGCATCTCACTCTCTTTGAATCTTCTTTATCATGCTAGGATTAGCAGGAAAAAGCAAAACATTTCAGAATTGCACCTTGCAATGTGGAGATATTACTGTTTGTGCATTTACAATATTCATTGATTTTTGCCATTGAAAAATGTCCAGAAATGTTTGAAGCTACTGACTGAATGAAAGGAGCTGGCATCTCACTCTCTTTGAATCTTCTTTATCATGCTAGGATTAGCAGGAAAAAGCAAAAAATTTCAGAATTGCACCTTGCAATGCGGAGAAATTACTGTTTGTGCATTTACAATATTCATTGATTTTTGCCATTGAAAAACATCATGTTATTCATATACCAGAAATGTTTGAAGCTACTGACTGAATGAAAAGAGCTGGCATCTCACTCTCTTTGAATCTTCTTTATCATGCTAGGATTAGCAGGAAAAAGCAAAAAATTTCAGAATTGCACCTTGCAATGTGGAGATATTACTGTTTGTGCATTTACAATATTCATTAATTTTTGCCATTGAAAAACGTCCAGAAATGTTTGAAGCTACTGACTGAATGAAAGGAGCTGGCATCTCACTCTCTTTGAATCTTCTTTATCATGCTAGGATTAGCAGGAAAAAGCAAAAAATTTCAGAATTGCACCTTGCAATGTGGAGTTATTACTGTTTGTGCATTTACAATATTCATTGATTTTTGCCATTGAAAAATGTCCAGAAATGTTTGAAGCTACTGACTGAATGAAAGGAGCTGGCATCTCACTCTCTTTGAATCTTCTTTATCATGCTAGGATTAGCAGGAAAAAGCAAAAAATTTCAGAATTGCACCTTGCAATGCGGAGAAATTACTGTTTGTGCATTTACAATATTCATTGATTTTTGCCATTGAAAAACATCATGTTATTCATATACCAGAAATGTTTGAAGCTACTGACTGAATGAAAAGAGCTGGCATCTCACTCTCTTTGAATCTTCTTTATCATGCTAAGAGGAGCAGGAAAAAGCAAAAAATTTCAGAATTGCACCTTGCAATGTGGAGATATTAGTGTTTGTGCATTTACAATATTCATTGATTTTTGCCTTTGAAAAACATCATGTTATTCATATACCAGAAATGTTTGAAGCTACTGACTGAATGAAAAGAGCTGGCATCTCACTCTCTTTGAATCTTCTTTATCATGCTAGGATTAGCAGGAAAAAGCAAAAAATTTCAGAATTGCACCTTGCAATGTGGAGATATTACTGTTTGTGCATTTACAATATTCATTGATTTTTGCCATTGAAAAACGTCCAGAAATGTTTGAAGCTACTGACTGAATGAAAGGAGCTGGCATCTCACTCTCTTTGAATCTTCTTTATCATGCTAGGATTAGCAGGAAAAAGCAAAAAATTTCAGAATTCCACCTTGCAATGCGGAGAAATTACTGTTTGTGCATTTACAATATTCATTGATTTTTGTCATTGAAAAACATCATGTTATTCATATACCAGAAATGTTTGAAGCTACTGACTGAATGAAAAGAGCTGGCATCTCACTCTCTTTGAATCTTCTTTATCATGCTAAGAGGAGCAGGAAAAAGCAAAAAATTTCAGAATTGCACCTTGCAATGTGGAGATATTACTGTTTGTGCATTTACAATATTCATTGATTTTTGCCATTGAAAAACGTCCAGAAATGTTTGAAGCTACTGACTGAATGAAAGGAGCTGGCATCTCACTCTCTTTGAATCTTCTTTATCATGCTAAGATTAGCAGGAAAAAGCAAAAAATTTCAGAATTGCACCTTGCAATGCGGAGAAATTACTGTTTGTGCATTTACAATATTCATTGATTTTTGCCATTGAAAAACATCATGTTATTCATATACCAGAAATGTTTGAAGCTACTGACTGAATGAAAAGAGCTGGCATCTCACTCTCTTTGAATCTTCTTTATCATGCTAAGAGGAGCAGGAAAAAGCAAAAAATTTCAGAATTGCACCTTGCAATGTGGAGATATTACTGTTTGTGCATTTACAATATTCATTGATTTTTGCCATTGAAAAATGTCCAGAAATGTTTGAAGCTACTGACTGAATGAAAGGAGCTGGCATCTCACTCTCTTTGAATCTTCTTTATCATGCTAGGATTAGCAGGAAAAAGCAAAAAATTTCAGAATTGCACCTTGCAATGCGGAGAAATTACTGTTTGTGCATTTACAATATTCATTGATTTTTGCCATTGAAAAACATCATGTTATTTTATATACCAGAAATGTTTGAAGCTACTGACTGAATGAAAAGAGCTGGCATCTCACTCTCTTTGAATCTTCTTTATCATGCTAGGATTAGCAGGAAAAAGCAAAAAATTTCAGAATTGCACCTTGCAATGTGGAGATATTACTGTTTGTGCATTTACAATATTCATTGATTTTTGCCATTGAAAAATGTCCAGAAATGTTTGAAGCTACTGACTGAATGAAAGGAGCTGGCATCTCACTCTCTTTGAATCTTCTTTATCATGCTAGGATTAGCAGGAAAAAGCAAAAAATTTCAGAATTGCACCTTGCAATGCGGAGAAATTACTGTTTGTGCATTTACAATATTCATTGATTTTTGCCATTGAAAAACATCATGTTATTCATATACCAGAAATGTTTGAAGCTACTGACTGAATGAAAAGAGCTGGCATCTCACTCTCTTTGAATCTTCTTTATCATGCTAGGATTAGCAGGAAAAAGCAAAAAATTTCAGAATTGCACCTTGCAATGTGGAGATATTACTGTTTGTGCATTTACAATATTCATTAATTTTTGCCATTGAAAAACGTCCAGAAATGTTTGAAGCTACTGACTGAATGAAAGGAGCTGGCATCTCACTCTCTTTGAATCTTCTTTATCATGCTAGGATTAGCAGGAAAAAGCAAAAAATTTCAGAATTGCACCTTGCAATGTGGAGTTATTACTGTTTGTGCATTTACAATATTCATTGATTTTTGCCATTGAAAAATGTCCAGAAATGTTTGAAGCTACTGACTGAATGAAAGGAGCTGGCATCTCACTCTCTTTGAATCTTCTTTATCATGCTAGGATTAGCAGGAAAAAGCAAAAAATTTCAGAATTGCACCTTGCAATGCGGAGAAATTACTGTTTGTGCATTTACAATATTCATTGATTTTTGCCATTGAAAAACATCATGTTATTCATATACCAGAAATGTTTGAAGCTACTGACTGAATGAAAAGAGCTGGCATCTCACTCTCTTTGAATCTTCTTTATCATGCTAAGAGGAGCAGGAAAAAGCAAAAAATTTCAGAATTGCACCTTGCAATGTGGAGATATTAGTGTTTGTGCATTTACAATATTCATTGATTTTTGCCTTTGAAAAACATCATGTTATTCATATACCAGAAATGTTTGAAGCTACTGACTGAATGAAAAGAGCTGGCATCTCACTCTCTTTGAATCTTCTTTATCATGCTAAGAGGAGCAGGAAAAAGCAAAAAATTTCAGAATTGCACCTTGCAATGTGGAGATATTACTGTTTGTGCATTTACAATATTCATTGAGTTTTGCCATTGAAAAACGTCCAGAAATGTTTGAAGCTACTGACTGAATGAAAGGAGCTGGCATCTCACTCTCTTTAAATCTTCTTTATCATGCTAGGATTAGCAGGAAAAAGCAAAAAATTTCAGAATTGCACCTTGCAATGCGGAGAAATTACTGTTTGTGCATTTACAATATTCATTGATTTTTGCCATTGAAAAACATCATGTTATTCATATACCAGAAATGTTTGAAGCTACTGACTGAATGAAAAGAGCTGGCATCTCACTCTCTTTGAATCTTCTTTATCATGCTAAGAGGAGCAGGAAAAAGCAAAAAATTTCAGAATTGCACCTTGCAATGTGGAGATATTACTGTTTGTGCATTTACAATATTCATTGATTTTTGCCATTGAAAAACGTCCAGAAATGTTTGAAGCTACTGACTGAATGAAAGGAGCTGGCATCTCACTCTCTTTGAATCTTCTTTATCATGCTAAGATTAGCAGGAAAAAGCAAAAAATTTCAGAATTGCACCTTGCAATGCGGAGAAATTACTGTTTGTGCATTTACAATATTCATTGATTTTTGCCATTGAAAAACATCATGTTATTCATATACCAGAAATGTTTGAAGCTACTGACTGAATGAAAAGAGCTGGCATCTCACTCTCTTTGAATCTTCTTTATCATGCTAAGAGGAGCAGGAAAAAGCAAAAAATTTCAGAATTGCACCTTGCAATGTGGAGATATTACTGTTTGTGCATTTACAATATTCATTGATTTTTGCCATTGAAAAACATCCAGAAATGTTTGAAGCTACTGACTGAATGAAATGAAAGGAGCTGGCATCTCACTCTTTGAATCTTCTTTATCATGCTAGGATTAGCAGGAAAAAGCAAAAAATTTCAGAATTGCACCTTGCAATGCGGAGAAATTACTGTTTGTGCATTTACAATATTCATTGATTTTTGCCATTGAAAAACATCATGTTATTCATATTCCAGAAATGTTTGAAGCTACTGACTGAATGAAAAGAGCTGGCATCTCACTCTCTTTGAATCTTCTTTATCATGCTAGGATTAGCAGGAAAAAGCAAAAAATTTCAGAATTGCACCTTGCAATGTGGAGATATTACTGTTTGTGCATTTACAATATTCATTGATTTTTGCCATTGAAAAACGTCCAGAAATGTTTGAAGCTACTGACTGAATGAAAGGAGCTGGCATCTCACTCTCTTTGAATCTTCTTTATCATGCTAGGATTAGCAGGAAAAAGCAAAAAATTTCAGAATTCCACCTTGCAATGTGGAGAAATTACTGTTTGTGCATTTACAATATTCATTGATTTTTGTCATTGAAAAACATCATGTTATTCATATACCAGAAATGTTTGAAGCTACTGACTGAATGAAAAGAGCTGGCATCTCACTCTCTTTGAATCTTCTTTATCATGCTAAGAGGAGCAGGAAAAAGCAAAAAATTTCAGAATTGCACCTTGCAATGTGTAGATATTACTGTTTGTGCATTTACAATATTCATTGATTTTTGCCATTGAAAAACGTCTAGAAATGTTTGAAGCTACTGACTGAATGAAAGGAGCTGGCATCTCACTCTCTTTGAATCTTCTTTATCATGCTAAGATTAGCAGGAAAAAGCAAAAAATTTCAGAATTGCACCTTGCAATGCGGAGAAATTACTGTTTGTGCATTTACAATATTCATTGATTTTTGCCATTGAAAAACATCATGTTATTCATGTACCAGAAATGTTTGAAGCTACTGACTGAATGAAAAGAGCTAGCATCTCACTCTCTTTGAATCTTCTTTATCATGCTAAGAGGAGCAGGAAAAAGCAAAAAATTTCAGAATTGCACCTTGCAATGTGGAGATATTACTGTTTGTGCATTTACAATATTCATTGATTTTTGCCATTGAAAAATGTCCAGAAATGTTTGAAGCTACTGACTGAATGAAAGGAGCTGGCATCTCACTCTCTTTGAATCTTCTTTATCATGCTAGGATTAGCAGGAAAAAGCAAAAAATTTCAGAATTGCACCTTGCAATGCGGAGAAATTACTGTTTGTGCATTTACAATATTCATTGATTTTTGCCATTGAAAAACATCATGTTATTCATATACCAGAAATGTTTGAAGCTACTGACTGAATGAAAAGAGCTGGCATCTCACTCTCTTTGAATCTTCTTTATCATGCTAGGATTAGCAGGAAAAAGCAAAAAATTTCAGAATTGCACCTTGCAATGTGGAGATATTACTGTTTGTGCATTTACAATATTCATTGATTTTTGCCATTGAAAAACGTCCAGAAATGTTTGAAGCTACTGACTGAATGAAAGGAGCTGGCATCTCACTCTCTTTGAATCTTCTTTATCATGCTAGGATTAGCAGGAAAAAGCAAAAAATTTCAGAATTGCAAATTGCAATGTGGAGTTATTACTGTTTGTGCATTTACAATATTCATTGATTTTTGCCATTGAAAAATGTCCAGAAATGTTTGAAGCTACTGACTGAATGAAAGGAGCTGGCATCTCACTCTCTTTGAATCTTCTTTATCATGCTAGGATTAGCAGGAAAAAGCAAAAAATTTCAGAATTGCACCTTGCAATGCGGAGAAATTACTGTTTGTGCATTTACAATATTCATTGATTTTTGCCATTGAAAAACATCATGTTATTCATATACCAGAAATGTTTGAAGCTACTGACTGAATGAAAAGAGCTGGCATCTCACTCTCTTTGAATCTTCTTTATCATGCTAGGATTAGCAGGAAAAAGCAAAAAATTTCAGAATTGCACCTTGCAATGTGGAGATATTACTGTTTGTGCATTTACAATATTCATTGATTTTTGCCATTGAAAAACGTCCAGAAATGTTTGAAGCTACTGACTGAATGAAAGGAGCTGGCATCTCACTCTCTTTGAATCTTCTTTATCATGCTAGGATTAGCAGGAAAAAGCAAAAAATTTCAGAATTGCAAATTGCAATGTGGAGTTATTACTGTTTGTGCATTTACAATATTCATTGATTTTTGCCATTGAAAAATGTCCAGAAATGTTTGAAGCTACTGACTGAATGAAAGGAGCTGGCATCTCACTCTCTTTGAATCTTCTTTATCATGCTAGGATTAGCAGGAAAAAGCAAAAAATTTCAGAATTGCACCTTGCAATGCGGAGAAATTACTGTTTGTGCATTTACAATATTCATTGATTTTTGCCATTGAAAAACATTATGTTATTCATATACCAGAAATGTTTGAAGCTACTGACTGAATGAAAAGAGCTGGCATCTCACTCTCTTTGAATCTTCTTTATCATGCTAAGAGGAGCAGGAAAAAGCAAAAAATTTCAGAATTGCACCTTGCAATGTGGAGATATTACTGTTTGTGCATTTACAATATTCATTGATTTTTGCCATTGAAAAACATCATGTTATTCATATACCAGAAATGTTTGAAGCTACTGACTGAATGAAAAGAGCTGGCATCTCACTCTCTTTGAATCTTTTTTATCATGCTAAGAGGAGCAGGAAAAAGCAAAAAATTTCAGAATTGCACCTTGCAATGTGGAGATATTACTGTTTGTGCATTTACAATATTCATTGAGTTTTGCCATTGAAAAACGTCCAGAAATGTTTGAAGCTACTGACTGAATGAAAGGAGCTGGCATCTCACTCTCTTTAAATCTTCTTTATCATGCTAGGATTAGCAGGAAAAAGCAAAAAATTTCAGAATTCCATCTTGCAATGCGGAGAAATTACTGTTTGTGCATTTACAATATTCATTGATTTTTGTCATTGAAAAACATCATGTTATTCATATACCAGAAATGTTTGAAGCTACTGACTGAATGAAAAGAGCTGGCATCTCACTCTCTTTGAATCTTCTTTATCATGCTAAGAGGAGCAGGAAAAATCAAAAAATTTCAGAATTGCACCTTGCAATGTGGAGATATTACTGTTTGTGCATTTACAATATTCATTGATTTTTGCCATTGAAAAACGTCCAGAAATGTTTGAAGCTACTGACTGAATGAAAGGAGCTGGCATCTCACTCTCTTTGAATCTTCTTTATCATGCTAAGATTAGCAGGAAAAAGCAAAAAATTTCAGAATTGCACCTTGCAATGCGGAGAAATTACTGTTTGTGCATTTACAATATTCATTGATTTTTGCCATTGAAAAACATCATGTTATTCATATACCAGAAATGTTTGAAGCTACTGACTGAATGAAAAGAGCTGGCATCTCACTCTCTTTGAATCTTCTTTATCATGCTAAGAGGAGCAGGAAAAAGCAAAAAATTTCAGTATTGCACCTTGCAATGTGGAGATATTACTGTTTGTGCATTTACAATATTCATTGATTTTTGCCATTGAAAAATGTCCAGAAATGTTTGAAGCTACTGACTGAATGAAAGGAGCTGGCATCTCACTCTCTTTGAATCTTCTTTATCATGCTAGGATTAGCAGGAAAAAGCAAAAAATTTCAGAATTGCACCTTGCAATGCGGAGAAATTACTGTTTGTGCATTTACAATATTCATTGATTTTTGCCATTGAAAAACATCATGTTATTCATATACCAGAAATGTTTGAAGCTACTGACTGAATGAAAAGAGCTGGCATCTCACTCTCTTTGAATCTTCTTTATCATGCTAGGATTAGCAGGAAAAAGCAAAAAATTTCAGAATTGCACCTTGCAATGTGGAGATATTACTGTTTGTGCATTTACAATATTCATTGATTTTTGCCATTGAAAAACGTCCAGAAATGTTTGAAGCTACTGACTGAATGAAAGGAGCTGGCATCTCACTCTCTTTGAATCTTCTTTATCATGCTAGGATTAGCAGGAAAAAGCAAAAAATTTCAGAATTGCAAATTGCAATGTGGAGTTATTACTGTTTGTGCATTTACAATATTCATTGATTTTTGCCATTGAAAAATGTCCAGAAATGTTTGAAGCTACTGACTGAATGAAAGGAGCTGGCATCTCACTCTCTTTGAATCTTCTTTATCATGCTAGGATTAGCAGGAAAAAGCAAAAAATTTCAGAATTGCACCTTGCAATGCGGAGAAATTACTGTTTGTGCATTTACAATATTCATTGATTTTTGCCATTGAAAAACATTATGTTATTCATATACCAGAAATGTTTGAAGCTACTGACTGAATGAAAAGAGCTGGCATCTCACTCTCTTTGAATCTTCTTTATCATGCTAAGAGGAGCAGGAAAAAGCAAAAAATTTCAGAATTGCACCTTGCAATGTGGAGATATTACTGTTTGTGCATTTACAATATTCATTGATTTTTGCCATTGAAAAACATCATGTTATTCATATACCAGAAATGTTTGAAGCTACTGACTGAATGAAAAGAGCTGGCATCTCACTCTCTTTGAATCTTCTTTATCATGCTAAGAGGAGCAGGAAAAAGCAAAAAATTTCAGAATTGCACCTTGCAATGTGGAGATATTACTGTTTGTGCATTTACAATATTCATTGAGTTTTGCCATTGAAAAACGTCCAGAAATGTTTGAAGCTACTGACTGAATGAAAGGAGCTGGCATCTCACTCTCTTTAAATCTTCTTTATCATGCTAGGATTAGCAGGAAAAAGCAAAAAATTTCAGAATTCCATCTTGCAATGCGGAGAAATTACTGTTTGTGCATTTACAATATTCATTGATTTTTGTCATTGAAAAACATCATGTTATTCATATACCAGAAATGTTTGAAGCTACTGACTGAATGAAAAGAGCTGGCATCTCACTCTCTTTGAATCTTCTTTATCATGCTAAGAGGAGCAGGAAAAATCAAAAAATTTCAGAATTGCACCTTGCAATGTGGAGATATTACTGTTTGTGCATTTACAATATTCATTGATTTTTGCCATTGAAAAACGTCCAGAAATGTTTGAAGCTACTGACTGAATGAAAGGAGCTGGCATCTCACTCTCTTTGAATCTTCTTTATCATGCTAAGATTAGCAGGAAAAAGCAAAAAATTTCAGAATTGCACCTTGCAATGCGGAGAAATTACTGTTTGTGCATTTACAATATTCATTGATTTTTGCCATTGAAAAACATCATGTTATTCATATACCAGAAATGTTTGAAGCTACTGACTGAATGAAAAGAGCTGGCATCTCACTCTCTTTGAATCTTCTTTATCATGCTAAGAGGAGCAGGAGAAAGCAAAAAATTTCAGAATTGCACCTTGCAATGTGGAGATATTACTGTTTGTGCATTTACAATATTCAATGATTTTTGCCATTGAAAAATGTCCAGAAATGTTTGAAGCTACTGACTGAATGAAAGGAGCTGGCATCTGACTCTCTTTGAATCTTCTTTATCATGCTAGGATTAGCAGGAAAAAGCAAAAAATTTCAGAATTGCACCTTGCAATGCGGAGAAATTACTGTTTGTGCATTTACAATATTCATTGATTTTTGCCATTGAAAAACATCATGTTATTCATATACCAGAAATGTTTGAAGCTACTGACTGAATGAAAAGAGCTGGCATCTCACTCTCTTTGAATCTTCTTTATCATGCTAGGATTAGCAGGAAAAAGCAAAAAATTTCAGAATTGCACCTTGCAATGTGGAGATATTACTGTTTGTGCATTTACAATATTCATTGATTTTTGCCATTGAAAAACGTCCAGAAATGTTTGAAGCTACTGACTGAATGAAAGGAGCTGGCATCTCACTCTCTTTGAATCTTCTTTATCATGCTAGGATTAGCAGGAAAAAGCAAAAAATTTCAGAATTGCACCTTGCAATGTGGAGTTATTACTGTTTGTGCATTTACAATATTCATTGATTTTTGCCATTGAAAAATGTCCAGAAATGTTTGAAGCTACTGACTGAATGAAAGGAGCTGGCATCTCACTCTCTTTGAATCTTCTTTATCATGCTAGGATTAGCAGGAAAAAGCAAAAAATTTCAGAATTGCACCTTGCAATGCGGAGAAATTACTGTTTGTGCATTTACAATATTCATTGATTTTTGCCATTGAAAAACATAATGTTATTCATATACCAGAAATGTTTGAAGCTACTGACTGAATGAAAAGAGCTGGCATCTCACTCTCTTTGAATCTTCTTTATCATGCTAAGAGGAGCAGGAAAAAGCAAAAAATTTCAGAATTGCACCTTGCAATGTGGAGATATTACTGTTTGTGCATTTACAATATTCATTGATTTTTGCCATTGAAAAACATCATGTTATTCATATACCAGAAATGTTTGAAGCTACTGACTGAATGAAAAGAGCTGGCATCTCACTCTCTTTGAATCTTCTTTATCATGCTAAGAGGAGCAGGAAAAAGCAAAAAATTTCAGAATTGCACCTTGCAATGTGGAGATATTACTGTTTGTGCATTTACAATATTCATTGAGTTTTGCCATTGAAAAACGTCCAGAAATGTTTGAAGCTACTGACTGAATGAAAGGAGCTGGCATCTCACTCTCTTTAAATCTTCTTTATCATGCTAGGATTAGCAGGAAAAAGCAAAAAATTTCAGAATTGCACCTTGCAATGCGGAGAAATTACTGTTTGTGCATTTACAATATTCATTGATTTTTGCCATTGAAAAACATCATGTTATTCATATACCAGAAATGTTTGAAGCTACTGACTGAATGAAAAGAGCTGGCATCTCACTCTCTTTGAATCTTCTTTATCATGCTAAGAGGAGCAGGAAAAAGCAAAAAATTTCAGAATTGCACATTGCAATGTGGAGATATTACTGTTTGTGCATTTACAATATTCATTGATTTTTGCCATTGAAAAACGTCCAGAAATGTTTGAAGCTACTGACTGAATGAAAGGAGCTGGCATCTCACTCTCTTTGAATCTTCTTTATCATGCTAAGATTAGCAGGAAAAAGCAAAAAATTTCAGAATTGCACCTTGCAATGCGGAGAAATTACTGTTTGTGCATTTACAATATTCATTGATTTTTGCCATTGAAAAACATCATGTTATTCATATACCAGAAATGTTTGAAGCTACTGACTGAATGAAAAGAGCTGGCATCTCACTCTCTTTGAATCTTCTTTATCATGCTAAGAGGAGCAGGAAAAAGCAAAAAATTTCAGAATTGCACCTTGCAATGTGGAGATATTACTGTTTGTGCATTTACAATATTCATTGATTTTTGCCATTGAAAAACATCCAGAAATGTTTGAAGCTACTGACTCAATGAAATGAAAGGAGCTGGCATCTCACTCTTTGAATCTTCTTTATCATGCTAGGATTAGCAGGAAAAAGCAAAAAATTTCAGAATTGCACCTTGCAATGCGGAGAAATTACTGTTTGTGCATTTACAATATTCATTGATTTTTGCCATTGAAAAACATCATGTTATTCATATTCCAGAAATGTTTGAAGCTACTGACTGAATGAAAAGAGCTGGCATCTCACTCTCTTTGAATCTTCTTTATCATGCTAGGATTAGCAGGAAAAAGCAAAAAATTTCAGAATTGCACCTTGCAATGTGGAGATATTACTGTTTGTGCATTTACAATATTCATTGATTTTTGCCATTGAAAAACGTCCAGAAATGTTTGAAGCTACTGACTGAATGAAAGGAGCTGGCATCTCACTCTCTTTGAATCTTCTTTATCATGCTAGGATTAGCAGGAAAAAGCAAAAAATTTCAGAATTCCACCTTGCAATGTGGAGAAATTACTGTTTGTGCATTTACAATATTCATTGATTTTTGTCATTGAAAAACATCATGTTATTCATATACCAGAAATGTTTGAAGCTACTGACTGAATGAAAAGAGCTGGCATCTCACTCTCTTTGAATCTTCTTTATCATGCTAAGAGGAGCAGGAAAAAGCAAAAAATTTCAGAATTGCACCTTGCAATGTGGAGATATTACTGTTTGTGCATTTACAATATTCATTGATTTTTGCCATTGAAAAATGTCCAGAAATGTTTGAAGCTACTGACTGAATGAAAGGAGCTGGCATCTCACTCTCTTTGAATCTTCTTTATCATGCTAGGATTAGCAGGAAAAAGCAAAAAATTTCAGAATTGCACCTTGCAATGCGGAGAAATTACTGTTTGTGCATTTACAATATTCATTGATTTTTGCCATTGAAAAACATCATGTTATTCATATACCAGAAATGTTTGAAGCTACTGACTGAATGAAAAGAGCTGGCATCTCACTCTCTTTGAATCTTCTTTATCATGCTAGGATTAGCAGGAAAAAGCAAAAAATTTCAGAATTGCACCTTGCAATGTGGAGATATTACTGTTTGTGCATTTACAATATTCATTGATTTTTGCCATTGAAAAACGACCAGAAATGTTTGAAGCTACTGACTGAATGAAAGGAGCTGGCATCTCACTCTCTTTGAATCTTCTTTATCATGCTAGGATTAGCAGGAAATAGCAAAAAATTTCAGAATTGCAAATTGCAATGTGGAGTTATTACTGTTTGTGCATTTACAATATTCATTGATTTTTGCCATTGAAAAATGTCCAGAAATGTTTGAAGCTACTGACTGAATGAAAGGAGCTGGCATCTCACTCTCTTTGAATCTTCTTTATCATGCTAGGATTAGCAGGAAAAAGCAAAAAATTTCAGAATTGCACCTTGCAATGCGGAGAAATTACTGTTTGTGCATTTACAATATTCATTGATTTTTGCCATTGAAAAACATTATGTTATTCATATACCAGAAATGTTTGAAGCTACTGACTGAATGAAAAGAGCTGGCATCTCACTCTCTTTGAATCTTCTTTATCATGCTAAGAGGAGCAGGAAAAAGCAAAAAATTTCAGAATTGCACCTTGCAATGTGGAGATATTACTGTTTGTGCATTTACAATATTCATTGATTTTTGCCATTGAAAAACATCATGTTATTCATATACCAGAAATGTTTGAAGCTACTGACTGAATGAAAAGAGCTGGCATCTCACTCTCTTTGAATCTTCTTTATCATGCTAAGAGGAGCAGGAAAAAGCAAAAAATTTCAGAATTGCACATTGCAATGTGGAGATATTACTGTTTGTGCATTTACAATATTCATTGATTTTTGCCATTGAAAAACGTCCAGAAATGTTTGAAGCTACTGACTGAATGAAAGGAGCTGGCATCTCACTCTCTTTGAATCTTCTTTATCATGCTAAGATTAGCAGGAAAAAGCAAAAAATTTCAGAATTGCACCTTGCAATGCGGAGAAATTACTGTTTGTGCATTTACAATATTCATTGATTTTTGCCATTGAAAAACATCATGTTATTCATATACCAGAAATGTTTGAAGCTACTGACTGAATGAAAAGAGCTGGCATCTCACTCTCTTTGAATCTTCTTTATCATGCTAAGAGGAGCAGGAAAAAGCAAAAAATTTCAGAATTGCACCTTGCAATGTGGAGATATTACTGTTTGTGCATTTACAATATTCATTGATTTTTGCCATTGAAAAACATCCAGAAATGTTTGAAGCTACTGACTGAATGAAATGAAAGGAGCTGGCATCTCACTCTTTGAATCTTCTTTATCATGCTAGGATTAGCAGGAAAAAGCAAAAAATTTCAGAATTGCACCTTGCAATGCGGAGAAATTACTGTTTGTGCATTTACAATATTCATTGATTTTTGCCATTGAAAAACATCATGTTATTCATATACCAGAAATGTTTGAAGCTACTGACTGAATGAAAAGAGCTGGCATCTCACTCTCTTTGAATCTTCTTTATCATGCTAGGATTAGCAGGAAAAAGCAAAAAATTTCAGAATTGCACCTTGCAATGTGGAGATATTACTGTTTGTGCATTTACAATATTCATTGATTTTTGCCATTGAAAAACGTCCAGAAATGTTTGAAGCTACTGACTGAATGAAAGGAGCTGGCATCTCACTCTCTTTGAATCTTCTTTATCATGCTAGGATTAGCAGGAAAAAGCAAAAAATTTCAGAATTGCAAATTGCAATGTGGAGTTATTACTGTTTGTGCATTTACAATATTCATTGATTTTTGCCATTGAAAAATGTCCAGAAATGTTTGAAGCTACTGACTGAATGAAAGGAGCTGGCATCTCACTCTCTTTGAATCTTCTTTATCATGCTAGGATTAGCAGGAAAAAGCAAAAAATTTCAGAATTGCACCTTGCAATGCGGAGAAATTACTGTTTGTGCATTTACAATATTCATTGATTTTTGCCATTGAAAAACATTATGTTATTCATATACCAGAAATGTTTGAAGCTACTGACTGAATGAAAAGAGCTGGCATCTCACTCTCTTTGAATCTTCTTTATCATGCTAAGAGGAGCAGGAAAAAGCAAAAAATTTCAGAATTGCACCTTGCAATGTGGAGATATTACTGTTTGTGCATTTACAATATTCATTGATTTTTGCCATTGAAAAACATCATGTTATTCATATACCAGAAATGTTTGAAGCTACTGACTGAATGAAAAGAGCTGGCATCTCACTCTCTTTGAATCTTCTTTATCATGCTAAGAGGAGCAGGAAAAAGCAAAAAATTTCAGAATTGCACCTTGCAATGTGGAGATATTACTGTTTGTGCATTTACAATATTCATTGAGTTTTGCCATTGAAAAACGTCCAGAAATGTTTGAAGCTACTGACTGAATGAAAGGAGCTGGCATCTCACTCTCTTTAAATCTTCTTTATCATGCTAGGATTAGCAGGAAAAAGCAAAAAATTTCAGAATTCCATCTTGCAATGCGGAGAAATTACTGTTTGTGCATTTACAATATTCATTGATTTTTGTCATTGAAAAACATCATGTTATTCATATACCAGAAATGTTTGAAGCTACTGACTGAATGAAAAGAGCTGGCATCTCACTCTCTTTGAATCTTCTTTATCATGCTAAGAGGAGCAGGAAAAATCAAAAAATTTCAGAATTGCACCTTGCAATGTGGAGATATTACTGTTTGTGCATTTACAATATTCATTGATTTTTGCCATTGAAAAACGTCCAGAAATGTTTGAAGCTACTGACTGAATGAAAGGAGCTGGCATCTCACTCTCTTTGAATCTTCTTTATCATGCTAAGATTAGCAGGAAAAAGCAAAAAATTTCAGAATTGCACCTTGCAATGCGGAGAAATTACTGTTTGTGCATTTACAATATTCATTGATTTTTGCCATTGAAAAACATCATGTTATTCATATACCAGAAATGTTTGAAGCTACTGACTGAATGAAAAGAGCTGGCATCTCACTCTCTTTGAATCTTCTTTATCATGCTAAGAGGAGCAGGAAAAAGCAAAAAATTTCAGAATTGCACCTTGCAATGTGGAGATATTACTGTTTGTGCATTTACAATATTCATTGATTTTTGCCATTGAAAAATGTCCAGAAATGTTTGAAGCTACTGACTGAATGAAAGGAGCTGGCATCTCACTCTCTTTGAATCTTCTTTATCATGCTAGGATTAGCAGGAAAAAGCAAAAAATTTCAGAATTGCACCTTGCAATGCGGAGAAATTACTGTTTGTGCATTTACAATATTCATTGATTTTTGCCATTGAAAAACATCATGTTATTCATATACCAGAAATGTTTGAAGCTACTGACTGAATGAAAAGAGCTGGCATCTCACTCTCTTTGAATCTTCTTTATCATGCTAGGATTAGCAGGAAAAAGCAAAAAATTTCAGAATTGCACCTTGCAATGTGGAGATATTACTGTTTGTGCATTTACAATATTCATTGATTTTTGCCATTGAAAAACGTCCAGAAATGTTTGAAGCTACTGACTGAATGAAAGGAGCTGGCATCTCACTCTCTTTGAATCTTCTTTATCATGCTAGGATTAGCAGGAAAAAGCAAAAAATTTCAGAATTGCAAATTGCAATGTGGAGTTATTACTGTTTGTGCATTTACAATATTCATTGATTTTTGCCATTGAAAAATGTCCAGAAATGTTTGAAGCTACTGACTGAATGAAAGGAGCTGGCATCTCACTCTCTTTGAATCTTCTTTATTATGCTAGGATTAGCAGGAAAAAGCAAAAAATTTCAGAATTGCACCTTGCAATGCGGAGAAATTACTGTTTGTGCATTTACAATATTCATTGATTTTTGCCATTGAAAAACATTATGTTATTCATATACCAGAAATGTTTGAAGCTACTGACTGAATGAAAAGAGCTGGCATCTCACTCTCTTTGAATCTTCTTTATCATGCTAAGAGGAGCAGGAAAAAGCAAAAAATTTCAGAATTGCACCTTGCAATGTGGAGATATTACTGTTTGTGCATTTACAATATTCATTGATTTTTGCCATTGAAAAACATCATGTTATTCATATACCAGAAATGTTTGAAGCTACTGACTGAATGAAAAGAGCTGGCATCTCACTCTCTTTGAATCTTCTTTATCATGCTAAGAGGAGCAGGAAAAAGCAAAAAATTTCAGAATTGCACCTTGCAATGTGGAGATATTACTGTTTGTGCATTTACAATATTCATTGAGTTTTGCCATTGAAAAACGTCCAGAAATGTTTGAAGCTACTGACTGAATGAAAGGAGCTGGCATCTCACTCTCTTTAAATCTTCTTTATCATGCTAGGATTAGCAGGAAAAAGCAAAAAATTTCAGAATTCCATCTTGCAATGCGGAGAAATTACTGTTTGTGCATTTACAATATTCATTGATTTTTGTCATTGAAAAACATCATGTTATTCATATACCAGAAATGTTTGAAGCTACTGACTGAATGAAAAGAGCTGGCATCTCACTCTCTTTGAATCTTCTTTATCATGCTAAGAGGAGCAGGAAAAATCAAAAAATTTCAGAATTGCACCTTGCAATGTGGAGATATTACTGTTTGTGCATTTACAATATTCATTGATTTTTGCCATTGAAAAACGTCCAGAAATGTTTGAAGCTACTGACTGAATGAAAGGAGCTGGCATCTCACTCTCTTTGAATCTTCTTTATCATGCTAAGATTAGCAGGAAAAAGCAAAAAATTTCAGAATTGCACCTTGCAATGCGGAGAAATTACTGTTTGTGCATTTACAATATTCATTGATTTTTGCCATTGAAAAACATCATGTTATTCATATACCAGAAATGTTTGAAGCTACTGACTGAATGAAAAGAGCTGGCATCTCACTCTCTTTGAATCTTCTTTATCATGCTAAGAGGAGCAGGAGAAAGCAAAAAATTTCAGAATTGCACCTTGCAATGTGGAGATATTACTGTTTGTGCATTTACAATATTCAATGATTTTTGCCATTGAAAAATGTCCAGAAATGTTTGAAGCTACTGACTGAATGAAAGGAGCTGGCATCTGACTCTCTTTGAATCTTCTTTATCATGCTAGGATTAGCAGGAAAAAGCAAAAAATTTCAGAATTGCACCTTGCAATGCGGAGAAATTACTGTTTGTGCATTTACAATATTCATTGATTTTTGCCATTGAAAAACATCATGTTATTCATATACCAGAAATGTTTGAAGCTACTGACTGAATGAAAAGAGCTGGCATCTCACTCTCTTTGAATCTTCTTTATCATGCTAGGATTAGCAGGAAAAAGCAAAAAATTTCAGAATTGCACCTTGCAATGTGGAGATATTACTGTTTGTGCATTTACAATATTCATTGATTTTTGCCATTGAAAAACGTCCAGAAATGTTTGAAGCTACTGACTGAATGAAAGGAGCTGGCATCTCACTCTCTTTGAATCTTCTTTATCATGCTAGGATTAGCAGGAAAAAGCAAAAAATTTCAGAATTGCACCTTGCAATGTGGAGTTATTACTGTTTGTGCATTTACAATATTCATTGATTTTTGCCATTGAAAAATGTCCAGAAATGTTTGAAGCTACTGACTGAATGAAAGGAGCTGGCATCTCACTCTCTTTGAATCTTCTTTATCATGCTAGGATTAGCAGGAAAAAGCAAAAAATTTCAGAATTGCACCTTGCAATGCGGAGAAATTACTGTTTGTGCATTTACAATATTCATTGATTTTTGCCATTGAAAAACATAATGTTATTCATATACCAGAAATGTTTGAAGCTACTGACTGAATGAAAAGAGCTGGCATCTCACTCTCTTTGAATCTTCTTTATCATGCTAAGAGGAGCAGGAAAAAGCAAAAAATTTCAGAATTGCACCTTGCAATGTGGAGATATTACTGTTTGTGCATTTACAATATTCATTGATTTTTGCCATTGAAAAACATCATGTTATTCATATACCAGAAATGTTTGAAGCTACTGACTGAATGAAAAGAGCTGGCATCTCACTCTCTTTGAATCTTCTTTATCATGCTAAGAGGAGCAGGAAAAAGCAAAAAATTTCAGAATTGCACCTTGCAATGTGGAGATATTACTGTTTGTGCATTTACAATATTCATTGAGTTTTGCCATTGAAAAACGTCCAGAAATGTTTGAAGCTACTGACTGAATGAAAGGAGCTGGCATCTCACTCTCTTTAAATCTTCTTTATCATGCTAGGATTAGCAGGAAAAAGCAAAAAATTTCAGAATTGCACCTTGCAATGCGGAGAAATTACTGTTTGTGCATTTACAATATTCATTGATTTTTGCCATTGAAAAACATCATGTTATTCATATACCAGAAATGTTTGAAGCTACTGACTGAATGAAAAGAGCTGGCATCTCACTCTCTTTGAATCTTCTTTATCATGCTAAGAGGAGCAGGAAAAAGCAAAAAATTTCAGAATTGCACATTGCAATGTGGAGATATTACTGTTTGTGCATTTACAATATTCATTGATTTTTGCCATTGAAAAACGTCCAGAAATGTTTGAAGCTACTGACTGAATGAAAGGAGCTGGCATCTCACTCTCTTTGAATCTTCTTTATCATGCTAAGATTAGCAGGAAAAAGCAAAAAATTTCAGAATTGCACCTTGCAATGCGGAGAAATTACTGTTTGTGCATTTACAATATTCATTGATTTTTGCCATTGAAAAACATCATGTTATTCATATACCAGAAATGTTTGAAGCTACTGACTGAATGAAAAGAGCTGGCATCTCACTCTCTTTGAATCTTCTTTATCATGCTAAGAGGAGCAGGAAAAAGCAAAAAATTTCAGAATTGCACCTTGCAATGTGGAGATATTACTGTTTGTGCATTTACAATATTCATTGATTTTTGCCATTGAAAAACATCCAGAAATGTTTGAAGCTACTGACTGAATGAAATGAAAGGAGCTGGCATCTCACTCTTTGAATCTTCTTTATCATGCTAGGATTAGCAGGAAAAAGCAAAAAATTTCAGAATTGCACCTTGCAATGCGGAGAAATTACTGTTTGTGCATTTACAATATTCATTGATTTTTGCCATTGAAAAACATCATGTTATTCATATTCCAGAAATGTTTGAAGCTACTGACTGAATGAAAAGAGCTGGCATCTCACTCTCTTTGAATCTTCTTTATCATGCTAGGATTAGCAGGAAAAAGCAAAAAATTTCAGAATTGCACCTTGCAATGTGGAGATATTACTGTTTGTGCATTTACAATATTCATTGATTTTTGCCATTGAAAAACGTCCAGAAATGTTTGAAGCTACTGACTGAATGAAAGGAGCTGGCATCTCACTCTCTTTGAATCTTCTTTATCATGCTAGGATTAGCAGGAAAAAGCAAAAAATTTCAGAATTCCACCTTGCAATGTGGAGAAATTACTGTTTGTGCATTTACAATATTCATTGATTTTTGTCATTGAAAAACATCATGTTATTCATATACCAGAAATGTTTGAAGCTACTGACTGAATGAAAAGAGCTGGCATCTCACTCTCTTTGAATCTTCTTTATCATGCTAAGAGGAGCAGGAAAAAGCAAAAAATTTCAGAATTGCACCTTGCAATGTGGAGATATTACTGTTTGTGCATTTACAATATTCATTGATTTTTGCCATTGAAAAATGTCCAGAAATGTTTGAAGCTACTGACTGAATGAAAGGAGCTGGCATCTCACTCTCTTTGAATCTTCTTTATCATGCTAGGATTAGCAGGAAAAAGCAAAAAATTTCAGAATTGCACCTTGCAATGCGGAGAAATTACTGTTTGTGCATTTACAATATTCATTGATTTTTGCCATTGAAAAACATCATGTTATTCATATACCAGAAATGTTTGAAGCTACTGACTGAATGAAAAGAGCTGGCATCTCACTCTCTTTGAATCTTCTTTATCATGCTAGGATTAGCAGGAAAAAGCAAAAAATTTCAGAATTGCACCTTGCAATGTGGAGATATTACTGTTTGTGCATTTACAATATTCATTGATTTTTGCCATTGAAAAACGACCAGAAATGTTTGAAGCTACTGACTGAATGAAAGGAGCTGGCATCTCACTCTCTTTGAATCTTCTTTATCATGCTAGGATTAGCAGGAAATAGCAAAAAATTTCAGAATTGCAAATTGCAATGTGGAGTTATTACTGTTTGTGCATTTACAATATTCATTGATTTTTGCCATTGAAAAATGTCCAGAAATGTTTGAAGCTACTGACTGAATGAAAGGAGCTGGCATCTCACTCTCTTTGAATCTTCTTTATCATGCTAGGATTAGCAGGAAAAAGCAAAAAATTTCAGAATTGCACCTTGCAATGCGGAGAAATTACTGTTTGTGCATTTACAATATTCATTGATTTTTGCCATTGAAAAACATTATGTTATTCATATACCAGAAATGTTTGAAGCTACTGACTGAATGAAAAGAGCTGGCATCTCACTCTCTTTGAATCTTCTTTATCATGCTAAGAGGAGCAGGAAAAAGCAAAAAATTTCAGAATTGCACCTTGCAATGTGGAGATATTACTGTTTGTGCATTTACAATATTCATTGATTTTTGCCATTGAAAAACATCATGTTATTCATATACCAGAAATGTTTGAAGCTACTGACTGAATGAAAAGAGCTGGCATCTCACTCTCTTTGAATCTTCTTTATCATGCTAAGAGGAGCAGGAAAAAGCAAAAAATTTCAGAATTGCACATTGCAATGTGGAGATATTACTGTTTGTGCATTTACAATATTCATTGATTTTTGCCATTGAAAAACGTCCAGAAATGTTTGAAGCTACTGACTGAATGAAAGGAGCTGGCATCTCACTCTCTTTGAATCTTCTTTATCATGCTAAGATTAGCAGGAAAAAGCAAAAAATTTCAGAATTGCACCTTGCAATGCGGAGAAATTACTGTTTGTGCATTTACAATATTCATTGATTTTTGCCATTGAAAAACATCATGTTATTCATATACCAGAAATGTTTGAAGCTACTGACTGAATGAAAAGAGCTGGCATCTCACTCTCTTTGAATCTTCTTTATCATGCTAAGAGGAGCAGGAAAAAGCAAAAAATTTCAGAATTGCACCTTGCAATGTGGAGATATTACTGTTTGTGCATTTACAATATTCATTGATTTTTGCCATTGAAAAACATCCAGAAATGTTTGAAGCTACTGACTGAATGAAATGAAAGGAGCTGGCATCTCACTCTTTGAATCTTCTTTATCATGCTAGGATTAGCAGGAAAAAGCAAAAAATTTCAGAATTGCACCTTGCAATGCGGAGAAATTACTGTTTGTGCATTTACAATATTCATTGATTTTTGCCATTGAAAAACATCATGTTATTCATATTCCAGAAATGTTTGAAGCTACTGACTGAATGAAAAGAGCTGGCATCTCACTCTCTTTGAATCTTCTTTATCATGCTAGGATTAGCAGGAAAAAGCAAAAAATTTCAGAATTGCACCTTGCAATGTGGAGATATTACTGTTTGTGCATTTACAATATTCATTGATTTTTGCCATTGAAAAACGTCCAGAAATGTTTGAAGCTAGTGACTGAATGAAAGGAGCTGGCATCTCACTCTCTTTGAATCTTCTTTATCATGCTAGGATTAGCAGGAAAAAGCAAAAAATTTCAGAATTCCACCTTGCAATGTGGAGAAATTACTGTTTGTGCATTTACAATATTCATTGATTTTTGTCATTGAAAAACATCATGTTATTCATATACCAGAAATGTTTGAAGCTACTGACTGAATGAAAAGAGCTGGCATCTCACTCTCTTTGAATCTTCTTTATCATGCTAAGAGGAGCAGGAAAAAGCAAAAAATTTCAGAATTGCACCTTGCAATGTGGAGATATTACTGTTTGTGCATTTACAATATTCATTGATTTTTGCCATTGAAAAATGTCCAGAAATGTTTGAAGCTACTGACTGAATGAAAGGAGCTGGCATCTCACTCTCTTTGAATCTTCTTTATCATGCTAGGATTAGCAGGAAAAAGCAAAAAATTTCAGAATTGCACCTTGCAATGCGGAGAAATTACTGTTTGTGCATTTACAATATTCATTGATTTTTGCCATTGAAAAACATCATGTTATTCATATACCAGAAATGTTTGAAGCTACTGACTGAATGAAAAGAGCTGGCATCTCACTCTCTTTGAATCTTCTTTATCATGCTAGGATTAGCAGGAAAAAGCAAAAAATTTCAGAATTGCACCTTGCAATGTGGAGATATTACTGTTTGTGCATTTACAATATTCATTGATTTTTGCCATTGAAAAACGACCAGAAATGTTTGAAGCTACTGACTGAATGAAAGGAGCTGGCATCTCACTCTCTTTGAATCTTCTTTATCATGCTAGGATTAGCAGGAAATAGCAAAAAATTTCAGAATTGCAAATTGCAATGTGGAGTTATTACTGTTTGTGCATTTACAATATTCATTGATTTTTGCCATTGAAAAATGTCCAGAAATGTTTGAAGCTACTGACTGAATGAAAGGAGCTGGCATCTCACTCTCTTTGAATCTTCTTTATCATGCTAGGATTAGCAGGAAAAAGCAAAAAATTTCAGAATTGCACCTTGCAATGCGGAGAAATTACTGTTTGTGCATTTACAATATTCATTGATTTTTGCCATTGAAAAACATTATGTTATTCATATACCAGAAATGTTTGAAGCTACTGACTGAATGAAAAGAGCTGGCATCTCACTCTCTTTGAATCTTCTTTATCATGCTAAGAGGAGCAGGAAAAAGCAAAAAATTTCAGAATTGCACCTTGCAATGTGGAGATATTACTGTTTGTGCATTTACAATATTCATTGATTTTTGCCATTGAAAAACATCATGTTATTCATATACCAGAAATGTTTGAAGCTACTGACTGAATGAAAATAGCTGGCATCTCACTCTCTTTGAATCTTCTTTATCATGCTAAGAGGAGCAGGAAAAAGCAAAAAATTTCAGAATTGCACCTTGCAATGTGGAGATATTACTGTTTGTGCATTTACAATATTCATTGAGTTTTGCCATTGAAAAACGTCCAGAAATGTTTGAAGCTACTGACTGAATGAAAGGAGCTGGCATCTCACTCTCTTTAAATCTTCTTTATCATGCTAGGATTAGCAGGAAAAAGCAAAAAATTTCAGAATTCCATCTTGCAATGCGGAGAAATTACTGTTTGTGCATTTACAATATTCATTGATTTTTGTCATTGAAAAACATCATGTTATTCATATACCAGAAATGTTTGAAGCTACTGACTGAATGAAAAGAGCTGGCATCTCACTCTCTTTGAATCTTCTTTATCATGCTAAGAGGAGCAGGAAAAAGCAAAAAATTTCAGAATTGCACCTTGCAATGTGGAGATATTACTGTTTGTGCATTTACAATATTCATTGATTTTTGCCATTGAAAAACGTCCAGAAATGTTTGAAGCTACTGACTGAATGAAAGGAGCTGGCATCTCACTCTCTTTGAATCTTCTTTATCATGCTAAGATTAGCAGGAAAAAGCAAAAAATTTCAGAATTGCACCTTGCAATGCGGAGAAATTACTGTTTGTGCATTTACAATATTCATTGATTTTTGCCATTGAAAAACATCATGTTATTCATATACCAGAAATGTTTGAAGCTACTGACTGAATGAAAAGAGCTGGCATCTCACTCTCTTTGAATCTTCTTTATCATGCTAGGATTAGCAGGAAAAAGCAAAAAATTTCAGAATTGCACCTTGCAATGTGGAGATATTACTGTTTGTGCATTTACAATATTCATTGATTTTTGCCATTGAAAAACGTCCAGAAATGTTTGAAGCTACTGACTGAATGAAAGGAGCTGGCATCTCACTCTCTTTGAATCTTCTTTATCATGCTAGGATTAGCAGGAAAAAGCAAAAAATTTCAGAATTGCACCTTGCAATGTGGAGTTATTACTGTTTGTGCATTTACAATATTCATTGATTTTTGCCATTGAAAAATGTCCAGAAATGTTTGAAGCTACTGACTGAATGAAAGGAGCTGGCATCTCACTCTCTTTGAATCTTCTTTATCATGCTAGGATTAGCAGGAAAAAGCAAAAAATTTCAGAATTGCACCTTGCAATGCGGAGAACTTACTGTTTGTGCATTTACAATATTCATTGATTTTTGCCTTGAAAAACATCATGTTATTCATATACCAGAAATGTTTGAAGCTACTGACTGAATGAAAAGAGCTGGCATCTCACTCTCTTTGAATCTTCTTTATCATGCTAAGAGGAGCAGGAAAAAGCAAAAAATTTCAGAATTGCACCTTGCAATGTGGAGATATTACTGTTTGTGCATTTACAATATTCATTGATTTTTGCCATTGAAAAACATCATGTTATTCATATACCAGAAATGTTTGAAGCTACTGACTGAATGAAAAGAGCTGGCATCTCACTCTCTTTGAATCTTCTTTATCATGCTAAGAGGAGCAGGAAAAAGCAAAAAATTTCAGAATTGCACCTTGCAATGTGGAGATATTACTGTTTGTGCATTTACAATATTCATTGAGTTTTGCCATTGAAAAACGTCCAGAAATGTTTGAAGCTACTGACTGAATGAAAGGAGCTGGCATCTCACTCTCTTTAAATCTTCTTTATCATGCTAGGATTAGCAGGAAAAAGCAAAAAATTTCAGAATTGCACCTTGCAATGCGGAGAAATTACTGTTTGTGCATTTACAATATTCATTGATTTTTGCCATTGAAAAACATCATGTTATTCATATACCAGAAATGTTTGAAGCTACTGACTGAATGAAAAGAGCTGGCATCTCACTCTCTTTGAATCTTCTTTATCATGCTAAGAGGAGCAGGAAAAAGCAAAAAATTTCAGAATTGCACATTGCAATGTGGAGATATTACTGTTTGTGCATTTACAATATTCATTGATTTTTGCCATTGAAAAACGTCCAGAAATGTTTGAAGCTACTGACTGAATGAAAGGAGCTGGCATCTCACTCTCTTTGAATCTTCTTTATCATGCTAAGATTAGCAGGAAAAAGCAAAAAATTTCAGAATTGCACCTCGCAATGCGGAGAAATTACTGTTTGTGCATTTACAATATTCATTGATTTTTGCCATTGAAAAACATCATGTTATTCATATACCAGAAATGTTTGAAGCTACTGACTGAATGAAAAGAGCTGGCATCTCACTCTCTTTGAATCTTCTTTATCATGCTAAGAGGAGCAGGAAAAAGCAAAAAATTTCAGAATTGCACCTTGCAATGTGGAGATATTACTGTTTGTGCATTTACAATATTCATTGATTTTTGCCATTGAAAAACATCCAGAAATGTTTGAAGCTACTGACTGAATGAAAGGAGCTGGCATCTCACTCTTTGAATCTTCTTTATCATGCTAGGATTAGCAGGAAAAAGCAAAAAATTTCAGAATTGCACCTTGCAATGCGGAGAAATTACTGTTTGTGCATTTACAATATTCATTGATTTTTGCCATTGAAAAACATCATGTTATTCATATTCCAGAAATGTTTGAAGCTACTGACTGAATGAAAAGAGCTGGCATCTCACTCTCTTTGAATCTTCTTTATCATGCTAGGATTAGCAGGAAAAAGCAAAAAATTTCAGAATTGCACCTTGCAATGTGGAGATATTACTGTTTGTGCATTTACAATATTCATTGATTTTTGCCATTGAAAAACGTCCTGAAATGTTTGAAGCTACTGACTGAATGAAAGGAGCTGGCATCTCACTCTCTTTGAATCTTCTTTATCATGCTAGGATTAGCAGGAAAAAGCAAAAAATTTCAGAATTCCACCTTGCAATGCGGAGAAATTACTGTTTGTGCATTTACAATATTCATTGATTTTTGTCATTGAAAAACATCATGTTATTCATATACCAGAAATGTTTGAAGCTACTGACTGAATGAAAAGAGCTGGCATCTCACTCTCTTTGAATCTTCTTTATCATGCTAAGAGGAGCAGGAAAAAGCAAAAAATTTCAGAATTGCACCTTGCAATGTGGAGATATTACTGTTTGTGCATTTACAATATTCATTGATTTTTGCCATTGAAAAACGTCCAGAAATGTTTGAAGCTACTGACTGAATGAAAGGAGCTGGCATCTCACTCTCTTTGAATCTTCTTTATCATGCTAAGATTAGCAGGAAAAAGCAAAAAATTTCAGAATTGCACCTTGCAATGCGGAGAAATTACTGTTTGTGCATTTACAATATTCATTGATTTTTGCCATTGAAAAACATCATGTTATTCATATACCAGAAATGTTTGAAGCTACTGACTGAATGAAAAGAGCTGGCATCTCACTCTCTTTGAATCTTCTTTATCATGCTAAGAGGAGCAGGAAAAAGCAAAAAATTTCAGAATTGCACCTTGCAATGTGGAGATATTACTGTTTGTGCATTTACAATATTCATTGATTTTTGCCATTGAAAAATGTCCAGAAATGTTTGAAGCTACTGACTGAATGAAAGGAGCTGGCATCTCACTCTCTTTGAATCTTCTTTATCATGCTAGGATTAGCAGGAAAAAGCAAAAAATTTCAGAATTGCACCTTGCAATGCGGAGAAATTACTGTTTGTGCATTTACAATATTCATTGATTTTTGCCATTGAAAAACATTATGTTATTCATATACCAGAAATGTTTGAAGCTACTGACTGAATGAAAAGAGCTGGCATCTCACTCTCTTTGAATCTTCTTTATCATGCTAGGATTAGCAGGAAAAAGCAAAAAATTTCAGAATTGCACCTTGCAATGTGGAGATATTACTGTTTGTGCATTTACAATATTCATTGATTTTTGCCATTGAAAAACGTCCAGAAATGTTTGAAGCTACTGACTGAATGAAAGGAGCTGGCATCTCACTCTCTTTGAATCTTCTTTATAATGCTAGGATTAGCAGGAAAAAGCAAAAAATTTCAGAATTGCACCTTGCAATGTGGAGTTATTACTGTTTGTGCATTTACAATATTCATTGATTTTTGCCATTGAAAAATGTCCAGAAATGTTTGAAGCTACTGACTGAATGAAAGGAGCTGGCATCTCACTCTCTTTGAATCTTCTTTATCATGCTAGGATTAGCAGGAAAAAGCAAAAAATTTCAGAATTGCACCTTGCAATGCGGAGAAATTACTGTTTGTGCATTTACAATATTCATTGATTTTTGCCATTGAAAAACATCATATTATTCATATACCAGAAATGTTTGAAGCTACTGACTGAATGAAAAGAGCTGGCATCTCACTCTCTTTGAATCTTCTTTGTCATGCTAGGATTAGCAGGAAAAAGCAAAAAATTTCAGAATTGCACCTTGCAATGTGGAGATATTACTGTTTGTGCATTTACAATATTCATTGATTTTTGCCATTGAAAAACGTCCAGAAATGTTTGAAGCTACTGACTGAATGAAAGGAGCTGGCATCTCACTCTCTTTGAATCTTCTTTATAATGCTAGGATTAGCAGGAAAAAGCAAAAAATTTCAGAATTGCACCTTGCAATGTGGAGTTATTACTGTTTGTGCATTTACAATATTCATTGATTTTTGCCATTGAAAAATGTCCAGAAATGTTTGAAGCTACTGACTGAATGAAAGGAGCTGGCATCTCACTCTCTTTGAATCTTCTTTATCATGCTAGAATTAGCAGGAAAAAGCAAAAAATTTCAGAATTGCACCTTGCAATGCGGAGAAATTACTGTTTGTGCATTTACAATATTCATTGATTTTTGCCATTGAAAAACAACATGTTATTCATATACCAGAAATGTTTGAAGCTACTGACTGAATGAAAAGAGCTGGCATCTCACTCTCTTTGAATCTTCTTTATCATGCTAAGAGGAGCAGGAAAAAGCAAAAAATTTCCGAATTGCACCTTGCAATGTGGAGATATTACTGTTTGTGCATTTACAATATTCATTGATTTTTGCCATTGAAAAACGTCCAGAAATGTTTGAAGCTACTGACTGAATGAAAGGAGCTGGCATCTCACTCTCTTTGAATCTTCTTTATCATGCTAGGATTAGCAGGAAAAAGCAAAAAAATTCAGAATTGCACCTTGCAATGCGGAGAAATTACTGTTTGTGCATTTACAATATTCATTGATTTTTGCCATTGAAAAACATCATGTTATTCATATACCAGAAATGTTTGAAGCTACTGACTGAATGAAAAGAGCTGGCATATCACTCTCTTTGAATCTTCTTTATCATGCTAAGAGGAGCAGGAAAAAGCAAAAAATTTCAGAATTGCACCTTGCAATGTGGAGATATTACTGTTTGTGCATTTACAATATTCATTGATTTTTGCCATTGAAAAACATCATGTTATTCATATACCAGAAATGTTTGAAGCTACTGACTGAATGAAAAGAGCTGGCATCTCACTCTCTTTGAATCTTCTTTATCATGCTAAGAGGAGCAGGAAAAAGCAAAAAATTTCAGAATTGCACCTTGCAATGTGGAGATATTACTGTTTGTGCATTTACAATATTCATTGATTTTTGCCATTGAAAAACGTCTAGAAATGTTTGAAGCTACTGACTGAATGAAAGGAGCTGGCATCTCACTCTCTTTGAATCTTCTTTATCATGCTAAGATTAGCAGGAAAAAGCAAAAAATTTCAGAATTGCACCTTGCAATGCGGAGAAATTACTGTTTGTGCATTTACAATATTCATTGATTTTTGCCATTGAAAAACATCATGTTATTCATATACCAGAAATGTTTGAAGCTACTGACTGAATGAAAAGAGCTAGCATCTCACTCTCTTTGAATCTTCTTTATCATGCTAAGAGGAGCAGGAAAAAGCAAAAAATTTCAGAATTGCACCTTGCAATGTGGAGATATTACTGTTTGTGCATTTACAATATTCATTGATTTTTGCCATTGAAAAATGTCCAGAAATGTTTGAAGCTACTGACTGAATGAAAGGAGCTGGCATCTCACTCTCTTTGAATCTTCTTTATCATGCTAGGATTAGCAGGAAAAAGCAAAAAATTTCAGAATTGCACCTTGCAATGCGGAGAAATTACTGTTTGTGCATTTACAATATTCATTGATTTTTGCCATTGAAAAACATCATGTTATTCATATACCAGAAATGTTTGAAGCTACTGACTGAATGAAAAGAGCTGGCATCTCACTCTCTTTGAATCTTCTTTATCATGCTAGGATTAGCAGGAAAAAGCAAAAAATTTCAGAATTGCACCTTGCAATGTGGAGATATTACTGTTTGTGCATTTACAATATTCATTGATTTTTGCCATTGAAAAACGTCCAGAAATGTTTGAAGCTACTGACTGAATGAAAGGAGCTGGCATCTCACTCTCTTTGAATCTTCTTTATCATGCTAGGATTAGCAGGAAAAAGCAAAAAATTTCAGAATTGCAAATTGCAATGTGGAGTTATTACTGTTTGTGCATTTACAATATTCATTGATTTTTGCCATTGAAAAATGTCCAGAAATGTTTGAAGCTACTGACTGAATGAAAGGAGCTGGCATCTCACTCTCTTTGAATCTTCTTTATCATGCTAGGATTAGCAGGAAAAAGCAAAAAATTTCAGAATTGCACCTTGCAATGCGGAGAAATTACTGTTTGTGCATTTACAATATTCATTGATTTTTGCCATTGAAAAACATTATGTTATTCATATACCAGAAATGTTTGAAGCTACTGACTGAATGAAAAGAGCTGGCATCTCACTCTCTTTGAATCTTCTTTATCATGCTAAGAGGAGCAGGAAAAAGCAAAAAATTTCAGAATTGCACCTTGCAATGTGGAGATATTACTGTTTGTGCATTTACAATATTCATTGATTTTTGCCATTGAAAAACATCATGTTATTCATATACCAGAAATGTTTGAAGCTACTGACTGAATGAAAAGAGCTGGCATCTCACTCTCTTTGAATCTTCTTTATCATGCTAAGAGGAGCAGGAAAAAGCAAAAAATTTCAGAATTGCACCTTGCAATGTGGAGATATTACTGTTTGTGCATTTACAATATTCATTGATTTTTGCCATTGAAAAACGTCCAGAAATGTTTGAAGCTACTGACTGAATGAAAGGAGCTGGCATCTCACTCTCTTTGAATCTTCTTTATAATGCTAGGATTAGCAGGAAAAAGCAAAAAATTTCAGAATTGCACCTTGCAATGTGGAGTTATTACTGTTTGTGCATTTACAATATTCATTGATTTTTGCCATTGAAAAATGTCCAGAAATGTTTGAAGCTACTGACTGAATGAAAGGAGCTGGCATCTCACTCTCTTTGAATCTTCTTTATCATGCTAGGATTAGCAGGAAAAAGCAAAAAATTTCAGAATTGCACCTTGCAATGCGGAGAAATTACTGTTTGTGCATTTACAATATTCATTGATTTTTGCCATTGAAAAACATCATATTATTCATATACCAGAAATGTTTGAAGCTACTGACTGAATGAAAAGAGCTGGCATCTCACTCTCTTTGAATCTTCTTTATCATGCTAGGATTAGCAGGAAAAAGCAAAAAATTTCAGAATTGCACCTTGCAATGTGGAGATATTACTGTTTGTGCATTTACAATATTCATTGATTTTTGCCATTGAAAAACGTCCAGAAATGTTTGAAGCTACTGACTGAATGAAAGGAGCTGGCATCTCACTCTCTTTGAATCTTCTTTATAATGCTAGGATTAGCAGGAAAAAGCAAAAAATTTCAGAATTGCACCTTGCAATGTGGAGTTATTACTGTTTGTGCATTTACAATATTCATTGATTTTTGCCATTGAAAAATGTCCAGAAATGTTTGAATCTACTGACTGAATGAAAGGAGCTGGCATCTCACTCTCTTTGAATCTTCTTTATCATGCTAGGATTAGCAGGAAAAAGCAAAAAATTTCAGAATTGCACCTTGCAATGCGGAGAAATTACTGTTTGTGCATTTACAATATTCATTGATTTTTGCCATTGAAAAACAACATGTTATTCATATACCAGAAATGTTTGAAGCTACTGACTGAATGAAAAGAGCTGGCATCTCACTCTCTTTGAATCTTCTTTATCATGCTAAGAGGAGCAGGAAAAAGCAAAAAATTTCCGAATTGCACCTTGCAATGTGGAGATATTACTGTTTGTGCATTTACAATATTCATTGATTTTTGCCATTGAAAAACGTCCAGAAATGTTTGAAGCTACTGACTGAATGAAAGGAGCTGGCATCTCACTCTCTTTGAATCTTCTTTATCATGCTAGGATTAGCAGGAAAAAGCAAAAAAATTCAGAATTGCACCTTGCAATGCGGAGAAATTACTGTTTGTGCATTTACAATATTCATTGATTTTTGCCATTGAAAAACATCATGTTATTCATATACCAGAAATGTTTGAAGCTACTGACTGAATGAAAAGAGCTGGCATATCACTCTCTTTGAATCTTCTTTATCATGCTAAGAGGAGCAGGAAAAAGCAAAAAATTTCAGAATTGCACCTTGCAATGTGGAGATATTACTGTTTGTGCATTTACAATATTCATTGATTTTTGCCATTGAAAAACATCATGTTATTCATATACCAGAAATGTTTGAAGCTACTGACTGAATGAAAAGAGCTGGCATCTCACTCTCTTTGAATCTTCTTTATCATGCTAAGAGGAGCAGGAAAAAGCAAAAAATTTCAGAATTGCACCTTGCAATGTGGAGATATTACTGTTTGTGCATTTACAATATTCATTGATTTTTGCCATTGAAAAACGTCTAGAAATGTTTGAAGCTACTGACTGAATGAAAGGAGCTGGCATCTCACTCTCTTTGAATCTTCTTTATCATGCTAAGATTAGCAGGAAAAAGCAAAAAATTTCAGAATTGCACCTTGCAATGCGGAGAAATTACTGTTTGTGCATTTACAATATTCATTGATTTTTGCCATTGAAAAACATCATGTTATTCATATACCAGAAATGTTTGAAGCTACTGACTGAATGAAAAGAGCTAGCATCTCACTCTCTTTGAATCTTCTTTATCATGCTAAGAGGAGCAGGAAAAAGCAAAAAATTTCAGAATTGCACCTTGCAATGTGGAGATATTACTGTTTGTGCATTTACAATATTCATTGATTTTTGCCATTGAAAAATGTCCAGAAATGTTTGAAGCTACTGACTGAATGAAAGGAGCTGGCATCTCACTCTCTTTGAATCTTCTTTATCATGCTAGGATTAGCAGGAAAAAGCAAAAAATTTCAAAATTGCACCTTGCAATGCGGAGAAATTACTGTTTGTGCATTTACAATATTCATTGATTTTTGCCATTGAAAAACATCATGTTATTCATATACCAGAAATGTTTGAAGCTACTGACTGAATGAAAAGAGCTGGCATCTCACTCTCTTTGAATCTTCTTTATCATGCTAGGATTAGCAGGAAAAAGCAAAAAATTTCAGAATTGCACCTTGCAATGTGGAGATATTACTGTTTGTGCATTTACAATATTCATTGATTTTTGTCATTGAAAAACGTCCAGAAATGTTTGAAGCTACTGACTGAATGAAAGGAGCTGGCATCTCACTCTCTTTGAATCTTCTTTATCATGCTAGGATTAGCAGGAAAAAGCAAAAAATTTCAGAATTGCAAATTGCAATGTGGAGTTATTACTGTTTGTGCATTTACAATATTCATTGATTTTTGCCATTTAAAAATGTCCAGAAATGTTTGAAGCTACTGACTGAATGAAAGGAGCTGGCATCTCACTCTCTTTGAATCTTCTTTATCATGCTAGGATTAGCAGGAAAAAGCAAAAAATTTCAGAATTGCACCTTGCAATGCGGAGAAATTACTGTTTGTGCATTTACAATATTCATTGATTTTTGCCATTGAAAAACATTATGTTATTCATATACCAGAAATGTTTGAAGCTACTGACTGAATGAAAAGAGCTGGCATCTCACTCTCTTTGAATCTTCTTTATCATGCTAAGAGGAGCAGGAAAAAGCAAAAAATTTCAGAATTGCACCTTGCAATGTGGAGATATTACTGTTTGTGCATTTACAATATTCATTGATTTTTGCCATTGAAAAACATCATGTTATTCATATACCAGAAATGTTTGAAGCTACTGACTGAATGAAAAGAGCTGGCATCTCACTCTCTTTGAATCTTCTTTATCATGCTAAGAGGAGCAGGAAAAAGCAAAAAATTTCAGAATTGCACCTTGCAATGTGGAGATATTACTGTTTGTGCATTTACAATATTCATTGAGTTTTGCCATTGAAAAACGTCCAGAAATGTTTGAAGCTACTGACTGAATGAAAGGAGCTGGCATCTCACTCTCTTTAAATCTTCTTTATCATGCTAGGATTAGCAGGAAAAAGCAAAAAATTTCAGAATTCCATCTTGCAATGCGGAGAAATTACTGTTTGTGCATTTACAATATTCATTGATTTTTGTCATTGAAAAACATCATGTTATTCATATACCAGAAATGTTTGAAGCTACTGACTGAATGAAAAGAGCTGGCATCTCACTCTCTTTGAATCTTCTTTATCATGCTAAGAGGAGCAGGAAAAAGCAAAAAATTTCAGAATTGCACCTTGCAATGTGGAGATATTACTGTTTGTGCATTTACAATATTCATTGATTTTTGCCATTGAAAAACGTCCAGAAATGTTTGAAGCTACTGACTGAATGAAAGGAGCTGGCATCTCACTCTCTTTGAATCTTCTTTATCATGCTAAGATTAGCAGGAAAAAGCAAAAAATTTCAGAATTGCACCTTGCAATGCGGAGAAATTACTGTTTGTGCATTTACAATATTCATTGATTTTTGCCATTGAAAAACATCATGTTATTCATATACCAGAAATGTTTGAAGCTACTGACTGAATGAAAAGAGCTGGCATCTCACTCTCTTTGAATCTTCTTTATCATGCTAAGAGGAGCAGGAAAAGGCAAAAAATTTCAGAATTGCACCTTGCAATGTGGAGATATTACTGTTTGTGCATTTACAATATTCATTGATTTTTGCCATTGAAAAACGTCCAGAAATGTTTGAAGCTACTGACTGAATGAAAGGAGCTGGCATCTCACTCTCTTTGAATCTTCTTTATAATGCTAGGATTAGCAGGAAAAAGCAAAAAATTTCAGAATTGCACCTTGCAATGTGGAGTTATTACTGTTTGTGCATTTACAATATTCATTGATTTTTGCCATTGAAAAATGTCCAGAAATGTTTGAATCTACTGACTGAATGAAAGGAGCTGGCATCTCACTCTCTTTGAATCTTCTTTATCATGCTAGGATTAGCAGGAAAAAGCAAAAAATTTCAGAATTGCACCTTGCAATGCGGAGAAATTACTGTTTGTGCATTTACAATATTCATTGATTTTTGCCATTGAAAAACAACATGTTATTCATATACCAGAAATGTTTGAAGCTACTGACTGAATGAAAAGAGCTGGCATCTCACTCTCTTTGAATCTTCTTTATCATGCTAAGAGGAGCAGGAAAAAGCAAAAAATTTCCGAATTGCACCTTGCAATGTGGAGATATTACTGTTTGTGCATTTACAATATTCATTGATTTTTGCCATTGAAAAACGTCCAGAAATGTTTGAAGCTACTGACTGAATGAAAGGAGCTGGCATCTCACTCTCTTTGAATCTTCTTTATCATGCTAGGATTAGCAGGAAAAAGCAAAAAAATTCAGAATTGCACCTTGCAATGCGGAGAAATTACTGTTTGTGCATTTACAATATTCATTGATTTTTGCCATTGAAAAACATCATGTTATTCATATACCAGAAATGTTTGAAGCTACTGACTGAATGAAAAGAGCTGGCATATCACTCTCTTTGAATCTTCTTTATCATGCTAAGAGGAGCAGGAAAAAGCAAAAAATTTCAGAATTGCACCTTGCAATGTGGAGATATTACTGTTTGTGCATTTACAATATTCATTGATTTTTGCCATTGAAAAACATCATGTTATTCATATACCAGAAATGTTTGAAGCTACTGACTGAATGAAAAGAGCTGGCATCTCACTCTCTTTGAATCTTCTTTATCATGCTAAGAGGAGCAGGAAAAAGCAAAAAATTTCAGAATTGCACCTTGCAATGTGGAGATATTACTGTTTGTGCATTTACAATATTCATTGATTTTTGCCATTGAAAAACGTCTAGAAATGTTTGAAGCTACTGACTGAATGAAAGGAGCTGGCATCTCACTCTCTTTGAATCTTCTTTATCATGCTAAGATTAGCAGGAAAAAGCAAAAAATTTCAGAATTGCACCTTGCAATGCGGAGAAATTACTGTTTGTGCATTTACAATATTCATTGATTTTTGCCATTGAAAAACATCATGTTATTCATATACCAGAAATGTTTGAAGCTACTGACTGAATGAAAAGAGCTAGCATCTCACTCTCTTTGAATCTTCTTTATCATGCTAAGAGGAGCAGGAAAAAGCAAAAAATTTCAGAATTGCACCTTGCAATGTGGAGATATTACTGTTTGTGCATTTACAATATTCATTGATTTTTGCCATTGAAAAATGTCCAGAAATGTTTGAAGCTACTGACTGAATGAAAGGAGCTGGCATCTCACTCTCTTTGAATCTTCTTTATCATGCTAGGATTAGCAGGAAAAAGCAAAAAATTTCAAAATTGCACCTTGCAATGCGGAGAAATTACTGTTTGTGCATTTACAATATTCATTGATTTTTGCCATTGAAAAACATCATGTTATTCATATACCAGAAATGTTTGAAGCTACTGACTGAATGAAAAGAGCTGGCATCTCACTCTCTTTGAATCTTCTTTATCATGCTAGGATTAGCAGGAAAAAGCAAAAAATTTCAGAATTGCACCTTGCAATGTGGAGATATTACTGTTTGTGCATTTACAATATTCATTGATTTTTGTCATTGAAAAACGTCCAGAAATGTTTGAAGCTACTGACTGAATGAAAGGAGCTGGCATCTCACTCTCTTTGAATCTTCTTTATCATGCTAGGATTAGCAGGAAAAAGCAAAAAATTTCAGAATTGCAAATTGCAATGTGGAGTTATTACTGTTTGTGCATTTACAATATTCATTGATTTTTGCCATTGAAAAATGTCCAGAAATGTTTGAAGCTACTGACTGAATGAAAGGAGCTGGCATCTCACTCTCTTTGAATCTTCTTTATCATGCTAGGATTAGCAGGAAAAAGCAAAAAATTTCAGAATTGCACCTTGCAATGCGGAGAAATTACTGTTTGTGCATTTACAATATTCATTGATTTTTGCCATTGAAAAACATTATGTTATTCATATACCAGAAATGTTTGAAGCTACTGACTGAATGAAAAGAGCTGGCATCTCACTCTCTTTGAATCTTCTTTATCATGCTAAGAGGAGCAGGAAAAAGCAAAAAATTTCAGAATTGCACCTTGCAATGTGGAGATATTACTGTTTGTGCATTTACAATATTCATTGATTTTTGCCATTGAAAAACATCATGTTATTCATATACCAGAAATGTTTGAAGCTACTGACTGAATGAAAAGAGCTGGCATCTCACTCTCTTTGAATCTTCTTTATCATGCTAAGAGGAGCAGGAAAAAGCAAAAAATTTCAGAATTGCACCTTGCAATGTGGAGATATTACTGTTTGTGCATTTACAATATTCATTGAGTTTTGCCATTGAAAAACGTCCAGAAATGTTTGAAGCTACTGACTGAATGAAAGGAGCTGGCATCTCACTCTCTTTAAATCTTCTTTATCATGCTAGGATTAGCAGGAAAAAGCAAAAAATTTCAGAATTCCATCTTGCAATGCGGAGAAATTACTGTTTGTGCATTTACAATATTCATTGATTTTTGTCATTGAAAAACATCATGTTATTCATATACCAGAAATGTTTGAAGCTACTGACTGAATGAAAAGAGCTGGCATCTCACTCTCTTTGAATCTTCTTTATCATGCTAAGAGGAGCAGGAAAAAGCAAAAAATTTCAGAATTGCACCTTGCAATGTGGAGATATTACTGTTTGTGCATTTACAATATTCATTGATTTTTGCCATTGAAAAACGTCCAGAAATGTTTGAAGCTACTGACTGAATGAAAGGAGCTGGCATCTCACTCTCTTTGAATCTTCTTTATCATGCTAAGATTAGCAGGAAAAAGCAAAAAATTTCAGAATTGCACCTTGCAATGCGGAGAAATTACTGTTTGTGCATTTACAATATTCATTGATTTTTGCCATTGAAAAACATCATGTTATTCATATACCAGAAATGTTTGAAGCTACTGACTGAATGAAAAGAGCTGGCATCTCACTCTCTTTGAATCTTCTTTATCATGCTAAGAGGAGCAGGAAAAGGCAAAAAATTTCAGAATTGCACCTTGCAATGTGGAGATATTACTGTTTGTGCATTTACAATATTCATTGATTTTTGCCATTGAAAAATGTCCAGAAATGTTTGAAGCTACTGACTGAATGAAAGGAGCTGGCATCTCACTCTCTTTGAATCTTCTTTATCATGCTAGGATTAGCAGGAAAAAGCAAAAAATTTCAGAATTGCACCTTGCAATGCGGAGAGATTACTGTTTGTGCATTTACAATATTCATTGATTTTTGCCATTGAAAAACATCATGTTATTCATATACCAGAAATGTTTGAAGCTACTGACTGAATGAAAAGAGCTGGCATCTCACTCTCTTTGAATCTTCTTTATCATGCTAGGATTAGCAGGAAAAAGCAAAAAATTTCAGAATTGCACCTTGCAATGTGGAGATATTACTGTTTGTGCATTTACAATATTCATTGATTTTTGCCATTGAAAAACGTCCAGAAAGGTTTGAAGCTACTGACTGAATGAAAGGAGCTGGCATCTCACTCTCTTTGAATCTTCTTTATCATGCTAGGATTAGCAGGAAAAAGCAAAAAATTTCAGAATTGCACCTTGCAATGTGGAGATATTACTGTTTGTGCATTTACAATATTCATTGATTTTTGCCATTGAAAAACATCATGTTATTCATATACCAGAAATGTTTGAAGCTACTGACTGAATGAAAAGAGCTGGCATCTCACTCTCTTTGAATCTTCTTTATCATGCTAAGAGGAGTAGGAAAAAGCAAAAAATTTCAGAATTGCACCTTGCAATGTGGAGATATTACTGTTTGTGCATTTACAATATTCATTGAGTTTTGCCATTGAAAAACGTCCAGAAATGTTTGAAGCTACTGACTGAATGAAAGGAGCTGGCATCTCACTCTCTTTAAATCTTCTTTATCATGCTAGGATTAGCAGGAAAAAGCAAAAAATTTCAGAATTCCATCTTGCAATGCGGAGAAATTACTGTTTGTGCATTTACAATATTCATTGATTTTTGTCATTGAAAAACATCATGTTATTCATATACCAGAAATGTTTGAAGCTACTGACTGAATGAAAAGAGCTGGCATCTCACTCTCTTTGAATCTTCTTTATCATGCTAAGAGGAGCAGGAAAAAGCAAAAAATTTCAGAATTGCACCTTGCAATGTGGAGATATTACTGTTTGTGCATTTACAATATTCATTGATTTTTGCCATTGAAAAACGTCCAGAAATGTTTGAAGCTACTGACTGAATGAAAGGAGCTGGCATCTCACTCTCTTTGAATCTTCTTTATCATGCTAAGATTAGCAGGAAAAAGCAAAAAATTTCAGAATTGCACCTTGCAATGCGGAGAAATTACTGTTTGTGCATTTACAATATTCATTGATTTTTGCCATTGAAAAACATCATGTTATTCATATACCAGAAATGTTTGAAGCTACTGACTGAATGAAAAGAGCTGGCATCTCACTCTCTTTGAATCTTCTTTATCATGCTAAGAGGAGCAGGAAAAAGCAAAAAATTTCAGAATTGCACCTTGCAATGTGGAGATATTACTGTTTGTGCATTTACAATATTCATTGATTTTTGCCATTGAAAAATGTCCAGAAATGTTTGAAGCTACTGACTGAATGAAAGGAGCTGGCATCTCACTGTCTTTGAATCTTCTTTATCATGCTAGGATTAGCAGGAAAAAGCAAAAAATTTCAGAATTGCACCTTGCAATGCGGAGAGATTACTGTTTGTGCATTTACAATATTCATTGATTTTTGCCATTGAAAAACATCATGTTATTCATATACCAGAAATGTTTGAAGCTACTGACTGAATGAAAAGAGCTGGCATCTCACTCTCTTTGAATCTTCTTTATCATGCTAGGATTAGCAGGAAAAAGCAAAAAATTTCAGAATTGCACCTTGCAATGTGGAGATATTACTGTTTGTGCATTTACAATATTCATTGATTTTTGCCATTGAAAAACGTCCAGAAATGTTTGAAGCTACTGACTGAATGAAAGGAGCTGGCATCTCACTCTCTTTGAATCTTCTTTATCATGCTAGGATTAGCAGGAAAAAGCAAAAAATTTCAGAATTGCACCTTGCAATGTGGAGTTATTACTGTTTGTGCATTTACAATATTCATTGATTTTTGCCATTGAAAAATGTCCAGAAATGTTTGAAGCTACTGACTGAATGAAAGGAGCTGGCATCTCACTCTCTTTGAATCTTCTTTATCATGCTAGGATTAGCAGGAAAAAGCAAAAAATTTCAGAATTGCACCTTGCAATGCGGAGAAATTACTGTTTGTGCATTTACAATATTCATTGATTTTTGCCATTGAAAAACATCATGTTATTCATATACCAGAAATGTTTGAAGCTACTGACTGAATGAAAAGAGCTGGCATCTCACTCTCTTTGAATCTTCTTTATCATGCCAAGAGGAGCAGGAAAAAGCAAAAAATTTCAGAATTGCACCTTGCAATGTGGAGATATTACTGTTTGTGCATTTACAATATTCATTGATTTTTGCCATTGAAAAACATCATGTTATTCATATACCAGAAATGTTTGAAGCTACTGACTGAATGAAAAGAGCTGGCATCTCACTCTCTTTGAATCTTCTTTATCATTCTAAGAGGAGCAGGAAAAAGCAAAAAATTTCAGAATTGCACCTTGCAATGTGGAGATATTACTGTTTGTGCATTTACAATATTCATTGATTTTTGCCATTGAAAAACGTCCAGAAATGTTTGAAGCTACTGACTGAATGAAAGGAGCTGGCATCTCACTCTCTTTGAATCTTCTTTATCATGCTAGGATTAGCAGGAAAAAGCAAAAAATTTCAGAATTCCACCTTGCAATGCGGAGAAATTACTGTTTGTGCATTTACAATATTCATTGATTTTTGTCATTGAAAAACATCATGTTATTCATATACCAGAAATGTTTGAAGCTACTGACTGAATGAAAAGAGCTGGCATCTCACTCTCTTTGAATCTTCTTTATCATGCTAAGAGGAGCAGGAAAAAGCAAAAAATTTCAGAATTGCACCTTGCAATGTGGAGATATTACTGTTTGTGCATTTACAATATTCATTGATTTTTGCCATTGAAAAACGTCCAGAAATGTTTGAAGCTACTGACTGAATGAAAGGAGCTGGCATCTCACTCTCTTTGAATCTTCTTTATCATGCTAAGATTAGCAGGAAAAAGCAAAAAATTTCAGAATTGCACCTTGCAATGCGGAGAAATTACTGTTTGTGCATTTACAATATTCATTGATTTTTGCCATTGAAAAACATCATGTTATTCATATACCAGAAATGTTTGAAGCTACTGACTGAATGAAAAGAGCTGGCATCTCACTCTCTTTGAATCTTCTTTATCATGCTAAGAGGAGCAGGAAAAAGCAAAAAATTTCAGAATTGCACCTTGCAATGTGGAGATATTACTGTTTGTGCATTTACAATATTCATTGATTTTTGCCATTGAAAAATGTCCAGAAATGTTTGAAGCTACTGACTGAATGAAAGGAGCTGGCATCTCACTCTCTTTGAATCTTCTTTATCATGCTAGGATTAGCAGGAAAAAGCAAAAAATTTCAGAATTGCACCTTGCAATGCGGAGAAATTACTGTTTGTGCATTTACAATATTCATTGATTTTTGCCATTGAAAAACATCATGTTATTCATATACCAGAAATGTTTGAAGCTACTGACTGAATGAAAAGAGCTGGCATCTCACTCTCTTTGAATCTTCTTTATCATGCTAGGATTAGCAGGAAAAAGCAAAAAATTTCAGAATTGCACCTTGCAATGTGGAGATATTACTGTTTGTGCATTTACAATATTCATTGATTTTTGCCATTGAAAAACGTCCAGAAATGTTTGAAGCTACTGACTGAATGAAAGGAGCTGGCATCTCACTCTCTTTGAATCTTCTTTATAATGCTAGGATTAGCAGGAAAAAGCAAAAAATTTCAGAATTGCACCTTGCAATGTGGAGTTATTACTGTTTGTGCATTTACAATATTCATTGATTTTTGCCATTGAAAAATGTCCAGAAATGTTTGAAGCTACTGACTGAATGAAAGGAGCTGGCATCTCACTCTCTTTGAATCTTCTTTATCATGCTAGGATTAGCAGGAAAAAGCAAAAAATTTCAGAATTGCACCTTGCAATGCGGAGAAATTACTGTTTGTGCATTTACAATATTCATTGATTTTTGCCATTGAAAAACATCATGTTATTCATATACCAGAAATGTTTGAAGCTACTGACTGAATGAAAAGAGCTGGCATCTCACTCTCTTTGAATCTTCTTTATCATGCTAAGAGGAGCAGGAAAAAGCAAAAAATTTCAGAATTGCACCTTGCAATGTGGAGATATTACTGTTTGCGCATTTACAATATTCATTGATTTTTGCCATTGAAAAACGTCCAGAAATGTTTGAAGCTACTGACTGAATGAAAGGAGCTGGCATCTCACTCTCTTTGAATCTTCTTTATCATGCTAGGATTAGCAGGAAAAAGCAAAAAAATTCAGAATTGCACCTTGCAATGCGGAGAAATTACTGTTTGTGCATTTACAATATTCATTGATTTTTGCCATTGAAAAACATCATGTTATTCATATACCAGAAATGTTTGAAGCTACTGACTGAATGAAAAGAGCTGGCATCTCACTCTCTTTGAATCTTCTTTATCATGCTAAGAGGAGCAGGAAAAAGCAAAAAATTTCAGAATTGCACCTTGCAATGTGGAGATATTACTGTTTGTGCATTTACAATATTCATTGATTTTTGCCATTGAAAAACATCATGTTATTCATATACCAGAAATGTTTGAAGCTACTGACTGAATGAAAAGAGCTGGCATCTCACTCTCTTTGAATCTTCTTTATCATGCTAGGATTAGCAGGAAAAAGCAAAAAATTTCAGAATTGCACCTTGCAATGTGGAGATATTTCTGTTTGTGCATTTACAATATTCATTGATTTTTGCCATTGAAAAACGTCCAGAAATGTTTGAAGCTACTGACTGAATGAAAGGAGCTGGCATCTCACTCTCTTTGAATCTTCTTTATCATGCTAGGATTAGCAGGAAAAAGCAAAAAATTTCAGAATTCCACCTTGCAATGCGGAGAAATTACTGTTTGTGCATTTACAATATTCATTGATTTTTGTCATTGAAAAACATCATGTTATTCATATACCAGAAATGTTTGAAGCTACTGACTGAATGAAAAGAGCTGGCATCTCACTCTCTTTGAATCTTCTTTATCATGCTAAGAGGAGCAGGAAAAAGCAAAAAATTTCAGAATTGCACCTTGCAATGTGGAGATATTACTGTTTGTGCATTTACAATATTCATTGATTATTGCCATTGAAAAACGTCCAGAAATGTTTGAAGCTACTGACTGAATGAAAGGAGCTGGCATCTCACTCTCTTTGAATCTTCTTTATCATGCTAAGATTAGCAGGAAAAAGCAAAAAATTTCAGAATTGCACCTTGCAATGCGGAGAAATTACTGTTTGTGCATTTACAATATTCATTGATTTTTGCCATTGAAAAACATCATGTTATTCATATACCAGAAATGTTTGAAGCTACTGACTGAATGAAAAGAGCTGGCATCTCACTCTCTTTGAATCTTCTTTATCATGCTAAGAGGAGCAGGAAAAAGCAAAAAATTTCAGAATTGCACCTTGCAATGTGGAGATATTACTGTTTGTGCATTTACAATATTCATTGATTTTTGCCATTGAAAAATGTCCAGAAATGTTTGAAGCTACTGACTGAATGAAAGGAGCTGGCATCTCACTCTCTTTGAATCTTCTTTATCATGCTAGGATTAGCAGGAAAAAGCAAAAAATTTCAGAATTGCACCTTGCAATGCGGAGAAATTACTGTTTGTGCATTTACAATATTCATTGATTTTTGCCATTGAAAAACATCATGTTATTCATATACCAGAAATGTTTGAAGCTACTGACTGAATGAAAAGAGCTGGCATCTCACTCTCTTTGAATCTTCTTTATCATGCTAGGATTAGCAGGAAAAAGCAAAAAATTTCAGAATTGCACCTTGCAATGTGGAGATATTACTGTTTGTGCATTTACAATATTCATTGATTTTTGCCATTGAAAAACGTCCAGAAATGTTTGAAGCTACTGACTGAATGAAAGGAGCTGGCATCTCACTCTCTTTGAATCTTCTTTATAATGCTAGGATTAGCAGGAAAAAGCAAAAAATTTCAGAATTGCACCTTGCAATGTGGAGTTATTACTGTTTGTGCATTTACAATACTCATTGATTTTTGCCATTGAAAAATGTCCAGAAATGTTTGAAGCTACTGACTGAATGAAAGGAGCTGGCATCTCACTCTCTTTGAATCTTCTTTATCATGCTAGGATTAGCAGGAAAAAGCAAAAAATTTCAGAATTGCACCTTGCAATGCGGAGAAATTACTGTTTGTGCATTTACAATATTCATTGATTTTTGCCATTGAAAAACATCATGTTATTCATATACCAGAAAAATTTGAAGCTACTGACTGAATGAAAAGAGCTGGCATCTCACTCTCTTTGAATCTTCTTTATCATGCTAAGAGGAGCAGGAAAAAGCAAAAAATTTCAGAATTGCACCTTGCAATGTGGAGATATTACTGTTTGTGCATTTACAATATTCATTGATTTTTGCCATTGAAAAACGTCCAGAAATGTTTGAAGCTACTGACTGAATGAAAGGAGCTGGCATCTCACTCTCTTTGAATCTTCTTTATCATGCTAGGATTAGCAGGAAAAAGCAAAAAAATTCAGAATTGCACCTTGCAATGCGGAGAAATTACTGTTTGTGCATTTACAATATTCATTGATTTTTGCCATTGAAAAACATCATGTTATTCATATACCAGAAATGTTTGAAGCTACTGACTGAATGAAAAGAGCTGGCATCTCACTCTCTTTGAATCTTCTTTATCATGCTAAGAGGAGCAGGAAAAAGCAAAAAATTTCAGAATTGCACCTTGCAATGTGGAGATATTACTGTTTGTGCATTTACAATATTCATTGATTTTTGCCATTGAAAAACATCATGTTATTCATATACCAGAAATGTTTGAAGCTACTGACTGAATGAAAAGAGCTGGCATCTCACTCTCTTTGAATCTTCTTTATCATGCTAGGATTAGCAGGAAAAAGCAAAAAATTTCAGAATTGCACCTTGCAATGTGGAGATATTTCTGTTTGTGCATTTACAATATTCATTGATTTTTGCCATTGAAAAACGTCCAGAAATGTTTGAAGCTACTGACTGAATGAAAGGAGCTGGCATCTCACTCTCTTTGAATCTTCTTTATCATGCTAGGATTAGCAGGAAAAAGCAAAAAATTTCAGAATTGCACCTTGCAATGCGGAGAAATTACTGTTTGTGCATTTACAATATTCATTGATTTTTTCCATTGAAAAACATCATGTTATTCATATACCAGAAATGTTTGAAGCTACTGACTGAATGAAAAGAGCTGGCATCTCACTCTCTTTGAATATTCTTTATCATGCTAGGATTAGTAGGAAAAAGCAAAAAATTTCAGAATTGCACCTTGCAATGTGGAGATATTACTGTTTGTGCATTTACAATATTCATTGATTTTTGCCATTGAAAAACGTCCAGAAATGTTTGAAGCTACTGACTGAATGAAAGGAGCTGGCATCTCACTCTCTTTGAATCTTCTTTATCATGCTAGGATTAGCAGGAAAAAGCAAAAAATTTCAGAATTGCACCTTGCAATGCGGAGAAATTACTGTTTGTGCATTTACAATATTCATTGATTTTTGCCATTGAAAAACATCATGTTATTCATATACCAGAAATGTTTGAAGCTACTGACTGAATGGAAAGAGCTGGCATCTCACTCTCTTTGAATCTTCTTTATCATGCTAAGAGGAGCAGGAAAAAGCAAAAAATTTCAGAATTGCACCTTGCAATGTGGAGATATTACTGTTTGTGCATTTACAATATTCATTGATTTTTGCCATTGAAAAACGTCCAGAAATGTTTGAAGCTACTGACTGAATGAAAGGAGCTGGCATCTCACTCTCTTTGAATCTTCTTTATCATGCTAGGATTAGCAGGAAAAAGCAAAAAATTTCAGAATTGCACCTTGCAATGCGGAGAAATTACTGTTTGTGCATTTACAATATTCATTGATTTTTGCCATTGAAAAACATCATGTTATTGATATACCAGAAATGTTTGAAGCTACTGACTGAATGAAAAGAGCTGGCATCTCACTCTCTTTGAATCTTCTTTATCATGCTAAGAGGAGCAGGAAAAAGCAAAAAATTTCAGAATTGCACCTTGCAATGTGGAGATATTACTGTTTGTGCATTTACAATATTCATTGATTTTTGCCATTGAAAAACGTCCAGAAATGTTTGAAGCTACTGACTGAATGAAAGGAGCTGGCATCTCACTCTCTTTGAATCTTCTTTATCATGCTAGGATTAGCAGGAAAAAGCAAAAAATGTCAGAATTCCACCTTGCAATGCGGAGAAATTACTGTTTGTGCATTTACAATATTCATTGATTTTTGCCATTGAAAAACATCATGTTATTCATATACCAGAAATGTTTGAAGCTACTGACTGAATGAAAAGAGCTGGCATCTCACTCTCTTTGAATCTTCTTTATCATGCTAAGAGGAGCAGGAAAAAGGAAAAAATTTCAGAATTGCACCTTGCAATGTGGAGATATTACTGTTTGTGCATTTACAATATTCATTGATTTTTGCCATTGAAAAACGTCCAGAAATGTTTGAAGCTACTGACTGAATGAAAGGAGCTGGCATCTCACTCTCTTTGAATCTTCTTTATCATGCTAGGATTAGCAGGAAAAAGCAAAAAATTTCAGAATTGCACCTTGCAATGCGGAGAAATTACTGTTTGTGCATTTACAATATTCATTGATTTTTGCCATTGAAAAACATCATGTTATTCATATACCAGAAATGTTTGAAGCTACTGACTGAATGAAAATTGCTGGCATCTCACTCTCTTTGAATCTTCTTTATCATGCTAAGAGGAGCAGGAAAAAGCAAAAAATTTCAGAATTGCACCTTGCAATGTGGAGATATTACTGTTTGTGCATTTACAATATTCATTGATTTTTGCCATTGAAAAACGTCCAGAAATGTTTGAAGCTACTGACTGAATGAAAGGAGCTGGCATCTCACTCTCTTTGAATCTTCTTTATCATGCTAGGATTAGCAGGAAAAAGCAAAAAATTTCAGAATTCCACCTTGCAATGCGGAGAAATTACTGTTTGTGCATTTACAATATTCATTGATTTTTGCCATTGAAAAACATCATGTTATCCATATACCAGAAATGTTTGAAGCTACTGACTGAATGAAAAGAGCTGGCATCTCACTCTCTTTGAATCTTCTTTATCATGCTAAGAGGAGCAGGAAAAAGCAAAAAATTTCAGAATTGCACCTTGCAATGTGGAGATATTACTGTTTGTGCATTTACAATATTCATTGATTTTTGCCATTGAAAAACGTCCAGAAATGTTTGAAGCTACTGACTGAATGAAAGGAGCTGGCATCTCACTCTCTTTGAATCTTCTTTATCATGCTAAGATTAGCAGGAAAAAGCAAAAAATTTCAGAATTGCACCTTGCAATGCGGAGAAATTACTGTTTGTGCATTTACAATATTCATTGATTTTTGCCATTGAAAAACATCATGTTATTCATATACCAGAAATGTTTGAAGCTACTGACTGAATGAAAAGAGCTGGCATCTCACTCTCTTTGAATCTTCTTTATCATGCTAAGAGGAGCAGGAAAAAGCAAAAAATTTCAGAATTGCACCTTGCAATGTGGAGATATTACTGTTTGTGCATTTACAATATTCATTGATTTTTGCCATTGAAAAACGTCCGGAAAAGTTTGAAGCTACTGACTGAATGAAAGGAGCTGGCATCTCACTCTTTGAATCTTCTTTATCATGCTAGGATTAGCAGGAAAAAGCAAAAAATTTCAGAATTGCACCTTGCAATGCGGAGAAATTACTGTTTGTGCATTTACAATATTCATTGATTTTTGCCATTGAAAAACATCATGTTATTCATATACCAGAAATGTTTGAAGCTACTGACTGAATGAAAAGAGCTGGCATCTCACTCTCTTTGAATCTTCTTTATCATGCTAGGATTAGCAGGAAAAAGCAAAAAATTTCAGAATTGCACCTTGCAATGTGGAGATATTACTGTTTGTGCATTTACAATATTCATTGATTTTTGCCATTGAAAAACATCCAGAAATGTTTGAAGCTACTGACTGAATGAAAGGAGCTGGCATCTCACTCTCTTTGAATCTTCTTTATCATGCTAGGATTAGCAGGAAAAAGCAAAAAATTTCAGAATTCCACCTTGCAATGCGGAGAAATTACTGTTTGTGCATTTACAATATTCATTGATTTTTGCCATTGAAAAACATCATGTTATTCATATACCAGAAATGTTTGAAGCTACTGACTGAATGAAAAGAGCTGGCATCTCACTCTCTTTGAATCTTCTTTATCATGCTAAGAGGAGCAGGAAAAAGCAAAAAATTTCAGAATTGCACCTTGCAATGTGGAGATATTACTGTTTGTGCATTTACAATATTCATTGATTTTTGCCATTGAAAAACGTCCAGAAATGTTTGAAGCTACTGACTGAATGAAAGGAGCTGGCATCTCACTCTCTTTGAATCTTCTTTATCATGCTAAGATTAGCAGGAAAAAGCAAAAAATTTCAGAATTGCACCTTGCAATGCGGAGAAATTACTATTTGTGCATTTACAATATTCATTGATTTTTGCCATTGAAAAACATCATGTTATTCATATACCAGAAATGTTTGAAGCTACTGACTGAATGAAAAGAGCTGGCATCTCACTCTCTTTGAATCTTCTTTATCATGCTAGGATTAGCAGGAAAAAGCAAAAAATTTAAGAATTGCACCTTGCAATGTGGAGATATTACTGTTTGTGCATTTACAATATTCATTGATTTTTGCCATTGAAAAACGTCCAGAAATGTTTGAAGCTACTGACTGAATGAAAGGAGCTGGCATCTCACTCTCTTTGAATCTTCTTTATCATGCTAGGATTAGCAGGAAAAAGCAAAAAATTTCAGAATTGCACCTTGCAATGTGGAGTTATTACTGTTTGTGCATTTACAATATTCATTGATTTTTGCCATTGAAAAATGTCCAGAAATGTTTGAAGCTACTGACTGAATGAAAGGAGCTGGCATCTCACTCTCTTTGAATCTTCTTTATCATGCTAGGATTAGCAGGAAAAAGCAAAAAATTTCAGAATTGCACCTTGCAATGTGGAGATATTACTGTTTGTGCATTTACAATATTCATTGATTTTTGCCATTGAAAAACATCATGTTATTCATATACCAGAAATGTTTGAAGCTACTGACTGAATGAAAAGAGCTGGCATCTCACTCTCTTTGAATCTTCTTTATCATGCTAAGAGGAGCAGGAAAAAGCAAAAAATTTCAGAATTGCACCTTGCAATGTGGAGATATTACTGTTTGTGCATTTACAATATTCATTGATTTTTGCCATTGAAAAACGTCCAGAAATGTTTGAAGCTACTGACTGAATGAAAGGAGCTGGCATCTCACTCTCTTTGAATCTTCTTTATCATGCTAGGATTAGCAGGAAAAAGCAAAAAATTTCAGAATTGCACCTTGCAATGCGGAGAAATTACTGTTTGTGCATTTACAATATTCATTGATTTTTGCCATTGAAAAACATCATGTTATTCATATACCAGAAATGTTTGAAGCTACTGACTGAATGAAAAGAGCTGGCATCTCACTCTCTTTGAATCTTCTTTATCATGCTAAGAGGAGCAGGAAAAAGCAAAAAATTTCAGAATTGCACCTTGCAATGTGGAGATATTACTGTTTGTGCATTTACAATATTCATTGATTTTTGCCATTGAAAAACGTCCAGAAATGTTTGAAGCTACTGACTGAATGAAAGGAGCTGGCATCTCACTCTCTTTGAATCTTCTTTATCATGCTAGGATTAGCAGGAAAAAGCAAAAAAATTCAGAATTGCACCTTGCAATGCGGAGAAATTACTGTTTGTGCATTTACAATATTCATTGATTTTTGCCATTGAAAAACATCATGTTATTCATATACCAGAAATGTTTGAAGCTACTGACTGAATGAAAAGAGCTGGCATCTCACTCTCTTTGAATCTTCTTTATCATGCTAAGAGGAGCAGGAAAAAGCAAAAAATTTCAGAATTGCACCTTGCAATGTGGAGATATTACTGTTTGTGCATTTACAATATTCATTGATTTTTGCCATTGAAAAACGTCCAGAAATGTTTGAAGCTACTGACTGAATGAAAGGAGCTGGCATCTCACTCTCTTTGAATCTTCTTTATCATGCTAGGATTAGCAGGAAAAAGCAAAAAATTTCAGAATTGCACCTTGCAATGCGGAGAAATTACTGTTTGTGCATTTACAATATTCATTGATTTTTGCCATTGAAAAACATCATGTTATTCATATACCAGAAATGTTTGAAGCTACTGACTGAATGAAAAGAGCTGGCATCTCACTCTCTTTGAATCTTCTTTATCATGCTAGGATTAGCAGGAAAAAGCAAAAAATTTCAGAATTGCACCTTGCAATGTGGAGATATTACTGTTTGTGCATTTACAATATTCATTGATTTTTGCCATTGAAAAACATCATGTTATTCATATACCAGAAATGTTTGAAGCTACTGACTGAATGAAAAGAGCTGGCATCTCACTCTCTTTGAATCTTCTTTATCATGCTAAGAGGAGCAGGAAAAAGCAAAAAATTTCAGAATTGCACCTTGCAATGTGGAGATATTACTGTTTGTGCATTTACAATATTCATTGATTTTTGCCATTGAAAAACGTCCAGAAATGTTTGAAGCTACTGACTGAATGAAAGGAGCTGGCATCTCACTCTCTTTGAATCTTCTTTATCATGCTAGGATTAGCAGGAAAAAGCAAAAAATTTCAGAATTCCACCTTGCAATGCGGAGAAATTACTGTTTGTGCATTTACAATATTCATTGATTTTTGTCATTGAAAAACATCATGTTATTCATATACCAGAAATGTTTGAAGCTACTGACTGAATGAAAAGAGCTGGCATCTCACTCTCTTTGAATCTTCTTTATCATGCTAAGAGGAGCAGGAAAAAGCAAAAAATTTCAGAATTGCACCTTGCAATGTGGAGATATTACTGTTTGTGCATTTACAATATTCATTGATTTTTGCCATTGAAAAACGTCCAGAAATGTTTGAAGCTACTGACTGAATGAAAGGAGCTGGCATCTCACTCTCTTTGAATCTTCTTTATCATGCTAGGATTAGCAGGAAAAAGCAAAAAAATTCAGAATTGCACCTTGCAATGCGGAGAAATTACTGTTTGTGCATTTACAATATTCATTGATTTTTGCCATTGAAAAACATCATGTTATTCATATACCAGAAATGTTTGAAGCTACTGACTGAATGAAAAGAGCTGGCATCTCACTCTCTTTGAATCTTCTTTATCATGCTAAGAGGAGCAGGAAAAAGCAAAAAATTTCAGAATTGCACCTTGCAATGTGGAGATATTACTGTTTGTGCATTTACAATATTCATTGATTTTTGCCATTGAAAAACGTCCAGAAATGTTTGAAGCTACTGACTGAATGAAAGGAGCTGGCATCTCACTCTCTTTGAATCTTCTTTATCATGCTAGGATTAGCAGGAAAAAGCAAAAAATTTCAGAATTGCACCTTGCAATGCGGAGAAATTACTGTTTGTGCATTTACAATATTCATTGATTTTTGCCATTGAAAAACATCATGTTATTCATATACCAGAAATGTTTGAAGCTACTGACTGAATGAAAAGAGCTGGCATCTCACTCTCTTTGAATCTTCTTTATCATGCTAGGATTAGCAGGAAAAAGCAAAAAATTTCAGAATTGCACCTTGCAATGTGGAGATATTACTGTTTGTGCATTTACAATATTCATTGATTTTTGCCATTGAAAAACATCATGTTATTCATATACCAGAAATGTTTGAAGCTACTGACTGAATGAAAAGAGCTGGCATCTCACTCTCTTTGAATCTTCTTTATCATGCTAAGAGGAGCAGGAAAAAGCAAAAAATTTCAGAATTGCACCTTGCAATGTGGAGATATTACTGTTTGTGCATTTACAATATTCATTGATTTTTGCCATTGAAAAACGTCCAGAAATGTTTGAAGCTACTGACTGAATGAAAGGAGCTGGCATCTCACTCTCTTTGAATCTTCTTTATCATGCTAGGATTAGCAGGAAAAAGCAAAAAATTTCAGAATTCCACCTTGCAATGCGGAGAAATTACTGTTTGTGCATTTACAATATTCATTGATTTTTGTCATTGAAAAACATCATGTTATTCATATACCAGAAATGTTTGAAGCTACTGACTGAATGAAAAGAGCTGGCATCTCACTCTCTTTGAATCTTCTTTATCATGCTAAGAGGAGCAGGAAAAAGCAAAAAATTTCAGAATTGCACCTTGCAATGTGGAGATATTACTGTTTGTGCATTTACAATATTCATTGATTTTTGCCATTGAAAAACGTCCAGAAATGTTTGAAGCTACTGACTGAATGAAAGGAGCTGGCATCTCACTCTCTTTGAATCTTCTTTATCATGCTAAGATTAGCAGGAAAAAGCAAAAAATTTCAGAATTGCACCTTGCAATGCGGAGAAATTACTGTTTGTGCATTTACAATATTCATTGATTTTTGCCATTGAAAAACATCATGTTATTCATATACCAGAAATGTTTGAAGCTACTGACTGAATGAAAAGAGCTGGCATCTCACTCTCTTTGAATCTTCTTTATCATGCTAAGAGGAGCAGGAAAAAGCAAAAAATTTCAGAATTGCACCTTGCAATGTGGAGATATTACTGTTTGTGCATTTACAATATTCATTGATTTTTGCCATTGAAAAATGTCCAGAAATGTTTGAAGCTACTGACTGAATGAAAGGAGCTGGCATCTCACTCTCTTTGAATCTTCTTTATCATGCTAGGATTAGCAGGAAAAAGCAAAAAATTTCAGAATTGCACCTTGCAATGCGGAGAAATTACTGTTTGTGCATTTACAATATTCATTGATTTTTGCCATTGAAAAACATCATGTTATTCATATACCAGAAATGTTTGAAGCTACTGACTGAATGAAAAGAGCTGGCATCTCACTCTCTTTGAATCTTCTTTATCATGCTAGGATTAGCAGGAAAAAGCAAAAAATTTCAGAATTGCACCTTGCAATGTGGAGATATTACTGTTTGTGCATTTACAATATTCATTGATTTTTGCCATTGAAAAACGTCCAGAAATGTTTGAAGCTACTGACTGAATGAAAGGAGCTGGCATCTCACTCTCTTTGAATCTTCTTTATAATGCTAGGATTAGCAGGAAAAAGCAAAAAATTTCAGAATTGCACCTTGCAATGTGGAGTTATTACTGTTTGTGCATTTACAATATTCATTGATTTTTGCCATTGAAAAATGTCCAGAAATGTTTGAAGCTACTGACTGAATGAAAGGAGCTGGCATCTCACTCTCTTTGAATCTTCTTTATCATGCTAGGATTAGCAGGAAAAAGCAAAAAATTTCAGAATTGCACCTTGCAATGCGGAGAAATTACTGTTTGTGCATTTACAATATTCATTGATTTTTGCCATTGAAAAACATCATGTTATTCATATACCAGAAATGTTTGAAGCTACTGACTGAATGAAAAGAGCTGGCATCTCACTCTCTTTGAATCTTCTTTATCATGCTAAGAGGAGCAGGAAAAAGCAAAAAATTTCAGAATTGCACCTTGCAATGTGGAGATATTACTGTTTGCGCATTTACAATATTCATTGATTTTTGCCATTGAAAAACGTCCAGAAATGTTTGAAGCTACTGACTGAATGAAAGGAGCTGGCATCTCACTCTCTTTGAATCTTCTTTATCATGCTAGGATTAGCAGGAAAAAGCAAAAAAATTCAGAATTGCACCTTGCAATGCGGAGAAATTACTGTTTGTGCATTTACAATATTCATTGATTTTTGCCATTGAAAAACATCATGTTATTCATATACCAGAAATGTTTGAAGCTACTGACTGAATGAAAAGAGCTGGCATCTCACTCTCTTTGAATCTTCTTTATCATGCTAAGAGGAGCAGGAAAAAGCAAAAAATTTCAGAATTGCACCTTGCAATGTGGAGATATTACTGTTTGTGCATTTACAATATTCATTGATTTTTGCCATTGAAAAACATCATGTTATTCATATACCAGAAATGTTTGAAGCTACTGACTGAATGAAAAGAGCTGGCATCTCACTCTCTTTGAATCTTCTTTATCATGCTAGGATTAGCAGGAAAAAGCAAAAAATTTCAGAATTGCACCTTGCAATGTGGAGATATTTCTGTTTGTGCATTTACAATATTCATTGATTTTTGCCATTGAAAAACGTCCAGAAATGTTTGAAGCTACTGACTGAATGAAAGGAGCTGGCATCTCACTCTCTTTGAATCTTCTTTATCATGCTAGGATTAGCAGGAAAAAGCAAAAAATTTCAGAATTCCACCTTGCAATGCGGAGAAATTACTGTTTGTGCATTTACAATATTCATTGATTTTTGTCATTGAAAAACATCATGTTATTCATATACCAGAAATGTTTGAAGCTACTGACTGAATGAAAAGAGCTGGCATCTCACTCTCTTTGAATCTTCTTTATCATGCTAAGAGGAGCAGGAAAAAGCAAAAAATTTCAGAATTGCACCTTGCAATGTGGAGATATTACTGTTTGTGCATTTACAATATTCATTGATTATTGCCATTGAAAAACGTCCAGAAATGTTTGAAGCTACTGACTGAATGAAAGGAGCTGGCATCTCACTCTCTTTGAATCTTCTTTATCATGCTAAGATTAGCAGGAAAAAGCAAAAAATTTCAGAATTGCACCTTGCAATGCGGAGAAATTACTGTTTGTGCATTTACAATATTCATTGATTTTTGCCATTGAAAAACATCATGTTATTCATATACCAGAAATGTTTGAAGCTACTGACTGAATGAAAAGAGCTGGCATCTCACTCTCTTTGAATCTTCTTTATCATGCTAAGAGGAGCAGGAAAAAGCAAAAAATTTCAGAATTGCACCTTGCAATGTGGAGATATTACTGTTTGTGCATTTACAATATTCATTGATTTTTGCCATTGAAAAATGTCCAGAAATGTTTGAAGCTACTGACTGAATGAAAGGAGCTGGCATCTCACTCTCTTTGAATCTTCTTTATCATGCTAGGATTAGCAGGAAAAAGCAAAAAATTTCAGAATTGCACCTTGCAATGCGGAGAAATTACTGTTTGTGCATTTACAATATTCATTGATTTTTGCCATTGAAAAACATCATGTTATTCATATACCAGAAATGTTTGAAGCTACTGACTGAATGAAAAGAGCTGGCATCTCACTCTCTTTGAATCTTCTTTATCATGCTAGGATTAGCAGGAAAAAGCAAAAAATTTCAGAATTGCACCTTGCAATGTGGAGATATTACTGTTTGTGCATTTACAATATTCATTGATTTTTGCCATTGAAAAACGTCCAGAAATGTTTGAAGCTACTGACTGAATGAAAGGAGCTGGCATCTCACTCTCTTTGAATCTTCTTTATAATGCTAGGATTAGCAGGAAAAAGCAAAAAATTTCAGAATTGCACCTTGCAATGTGGAGTTATTACTGTTTGTGCATTTACAATACTCATTGATTTTTGCCATTGAAAAATGTCCAGAAATGTTTGAAGCTACTGACTGAATGAAAGGAGCTGGCATCTCACTCTCTTTGAATCTTCTTTATCATGCTAGGATTAGCAGGAAAAAGCAAAAAATTTCAGAATTGCACCTTGCAATGCGGAGAAATTACTGTTTGTGCATTTACAATATTCATTGATTTTTGCCATTGAAAAACATCATGTTATTCATATACCAGAAAAATTTGAAGCTACTGACTGAATGAAAAGAGCTGGCATCTCACTCTCTTTGAATCTTCTTTATCATGCTAAGAGGAGCAGGAAAAAGCAAAAAATTTCAGAATTGCACCTTGCAATGTGGAGATATTACTGTTTGTGCATTTACAATATTCATTGATTTTTGCCATTGAAAAACGTCCAGAAATGTTTGAAGCTACTGACTGAATGAAAGGAGCTGGCATCTCACTCTCTTTGAATCTTCTTTATCATGCTAGGATTAGCAGGAAAAAGCAAAAAAATTCAGAATTGCACCTTGCAATGCGGAGAAATTACTGTTTGTGCATTTACAATATTCATTGATTTTTGCCATTGAAAAACATCATGTTATTCATATACCAGAAATGTTTGAAGCTACTGACTGAATGAAAAGAGCTGGCATCTCACTCTCTTTGAATCTTCTTTATCATGCTAAGAGGAGCAGGAAAAAGCAAAAAATTTCAGAATTGCACCTTGCAATGTGGAGATATTACTGTTTGTGCATTTACAATATTCATTGATTTTTGCCATTGAAAAACATCATGTTATTCATATACCAGAAATGTTTGAAGCTACTGACTGAATGAAAAGAGCTGGCATCTCACTCTCTTTGAATCTTCTTTATCATGCTAGGATTAGCAGGAAAAAGCAAAAAATTTCAGAATTGCACCTTGCAATGTGGAGATATTTCTGTTTGTGCATTTACAATATTCATTGATTTTTGCCATTGAAAAACGTCCAGAAATGTTTGAAGCTACTGACTGAATGAAAGGAGCTGGCATCTCACTCTCTTTGAATCTTCTTTATCATGCTAGGATTAGCAGGAAAAAGCAAAAAATTTCAGAATTCCACCTTGCAATGCGGAGAAATTACTGTTTGTGCATTTACAATATTCATTGATTTTTGTCATTGAAAAACATCATGTTATTCATATACCAGAAATGTTTGAAGCTACTGACTGAATGAAAAGAGCTGGCATCTCACTCTCTTTGAATCTTCTTTATCATGCTAAGAGGAGCAGGAAAAAGCAAAAAATTTCAGAATTGCACCTTGCAATGTGGAGATATTACTGTTTGTGCATTTACAATATTCATTGATTATTGCCATTGAAAAACGTCCAGAAATGTTTGAAGCTACTGACTGAATGAAAGGAGCTGGCATCTCACTCTCTTTGAATCTTCTTTATCATGCTAAGATTAGCAGGAAAAAGCAAAAAATTTCAGAATTGCACCTTGCAATGCGGAGAAATTACTGTTTGTGCATTTACAATATTCATTGATTTTTGCCATTGAAAAACATCATGTTATTCATATACCAGAAATGTTTGAAGCTACTGACTGAATGAAAAGAGCTGGCATCTCACTCTCTTTGAATCTTCTTTATCATGCTAAGAGGAGCAGGAAAAAGCAAAAAATTTCAGAATTGCACCTTGCAATGTGGAGATATTACTGTTTGTGCATTTACAATATTCATTGATTTTTGCCATTGAAAAATGTCCAGAAATGTTTGAAGCTACTGACTGAATGAAAGGAGCTGGCATCTCACTCTCTTTGAATCTTCTTTATCATGCTAGGATTAGCAGGAAAAAGCAAAAAATTTCAGAATTGCACCTTGCAATGCGGAGAAATTACTGTTTGTGCATTTACAATATTCATTGATTTTTGCCATTGAAAAACATCATGTTATTCATATACCAGAAATGTTTGAAGCTACTGACTGAATGAAAAGAGCTGGCATCTCACTCTCTTTGAATCTTCTTTATCATGCTAGGATTAGCAGGAAAAAGCAAAAAATTTCAGAATTGCACCTTGCAATGTGGAGATATTACTGTTTGTGCATTTACAATATTCATTGATTTTTGCCATTGAAAAACGTCCAGAAATGTTTGAAGCTACTGACTGAATGAAAGGAGCTGGCATCTCACTCTCTTTGAATCTTCTTTATAATGCTAGGATTAGCAGGAAAAAGCAAAAAATTTCAGAATTGCACCTTGCAATGTGGAGTTATTACTGTTTGTGCATTTACAATACTCATTGATTTTTGCCATTGAAAAATGTCCAGAAATGTTTGAAGCTACTGACTGAATGAAAGGAGCTGGCATCTCACTCTCTTTGAATCTTCTTTATCATGCTAGGATTAGCAGGAAAAAGCAAAAAATTTCAGAATTGCACCTTGCAATGCGGAGAAATTACTGTTTGTGCATTTACAATATTCATTGATTTTTGCCATTGAAAAACATCATGTTATTCATATACCAGAAAAATTTGAAGCTACTGACTGAATGAAAAGAGCTGGCATCTCACTCTCTTTGAATCTTCTTTATCATGCTAAGAGGAGCAGGAAAAAGCAAAAAATTTCAGAATTGCACCTTGCAATGTGGAGATATTACTGTTTGTGCATTTACAATATTCATTGATTTTTGCCATTGAAAAACGTCCAGAAATGTTTGAAGCTACTGACTGAATGAAAGGAGCTGGCATCTCACTCTCTTTGAATCTTCTTTATCATGCTAGGATTAGCAGGAAAAAGCAAAAAAATTCAGAATTGCACCTTGCAATGCGGAGAAATTACTGTTTGTGCATTTACAATATTCATTGATTTTTGCCATTGAAAAACATCATGTTATTCATATACCAGAAATGTTTGAAGCTACTGACTGAATGAAAAGAGCTGGCATCTCACTCTCTTTGAATCTTCTTTATCATGCTAAGAGGAACAGGAAAAAGCAAAAAATTTCAGAATTGCACCTTGCAATGTGGAGATATTACTGTTTGTGCATTTACAATATTCATTGATTTTTGCCATTGAAAAACATCATGTTATTCATATACCAGAAATGTTTGAAGCTACTGACTGAATGAAAAGAGCTGGCATCTCACTCTCTTTGAATCTTCTTTATCATGCTAGGATTAGCAGGAAAAAGCAAAAAATTTCAGAATTGCACCTTGCAATGTGGAGATATTTCTGTTTGTGCATTTACAATATTCATTGATTTTTGCCATTGAAAAACGTCCAGAAATGTTTGAAGCTACTGACTGAATGAAAGGAGCTGGCATCTCACTCTCTTTGAATCTTCTTTATCATGCTAGGATTAGCAGGAAAAAGCAAAAAATTTCAGAATTGCACCTTGCAATGCGGAGAAATTACTGTTTGTGCATTTACAATATTCATTGATTTTTTCCATTGAAAAACATCATGTTATTCATATACCAGAAATGTTTGAAGCTACTGACTGAATGAAAAGAGCTGGCATCTCACTCTCTTTGAATATTCTTTATCATGCTAGGATTAGTAGGAAAAAGCAAAAAATTTCAGAATTGCACCTTGCAATGTGGAGATATTACTGTTTGTGCATTTACAATATTCATTGATTTTTGCCATTGAAAAACGTCCAGAAATGTTTGAAGCTACTGACTGAATGAAAGGAGCTGGCATCTCACTCTCTTTGAATCTTCTTTATCATGCTAGGATTAGCAGGAAAAAGCAAAAAATTTCAGAATTGCACCTTGCAATGCGGAGAAATTACTGTTTGTGCATTTACAATATTCATTGATTTTTGCCATTGAAAAACATCATGTTATTCATATACCAGAAATGTTTGAAGCTACTGACTGAATGGAAAGAGCTGGCATCTCACTCTCTTTGAATCTTCTTTATCATGCTAAGAGGAGCAGGAAAAAGCAAAAAATTTCAGAATTGCACCTTGCAATGTGGAGATATTACTGTTTGTGCATTTACAATATTCATTGATTTTTGCCATTGAAAAACGTCCAGAAATGTTTGAAGCTACTGACTGAATGAAAGGAGCTGGCATCTCACTCTCTTTGAATCTTCTTTATCATGCTAGGATTAGCAGGAAAAAGCAAAAAATTTCAGAATTGCACCTTGCAATGCGGAGAAATTACTGTTTGTGCATTTACAATATTCATTGATTTTTGCCATTGAAAAACATCATGTTATTGATATACCAGAAATGTTTGAAGCTACTGACTGAATGAAAAGAGCTGGCATCTCACTCTCTTTGAATCTTCTTTATCATGCTAAGAGGAGCAGGAAAAAGCAAAAAATTTCAGAATTGCACCTTGCAATGTGGAGATATTACTGTTTGTGCATTTACAATATTCATTGATTTTTGCCATTGAAAAACGTCCAGAAATGTTTGAAGCTACTGACTGAATGAAAGGAGCTGGCATCTCACTCTCTTTGAATCTTCTTTATCATGCTAGGATTAGCAGGAAAAAGCAAAAAATGTCAGAATTCCACCTTGCAATGCGGAGAAATTACTGTTTGTGCATTTACAATATTCATTGATTTTTGCCATTGAAAAACATCATGTTATTCATATACCAGAAATGTTTGAAGCTACTGACTGAATGAAAAGAGCTGGCATCTCACTCTCTTTGAATCTTCTTTATCATGCTAAGAGGAGCAGGAAAAAGGAAAAAATTTCAGAATTGCACCTTGCAATGTGGAGATATTACTGTTTGTGCATTTACAATATTCATTGATTTTTGCCATTGAAAAACGTCCAGAAATGTTTGAAGCTACTGACTGAATGAAAGGAGCTGGCATCTCACTCTCTTTGAATCTTCTTTATCATGCTAGGATTAGCAGGAAAAAGCAAAAAATTTCAGAATTGCACCTTGCAATGCGGAGAAATTACTGTTTGTGCATTTACAATATTCATTGATTTTTGCCATTGAAAAACATCATGTTATTCATATACCAGAAATGTTTGAAGCTACTGACTGAATGAAAATTGCTGGCATCTCACTCTCTTTGAATCTTCTTTATCATGCTAAGAGGAGCAGGAAAAAGCAAAAAATTTCAGAATTGCACCTTGCAATGTGGAGATATTACTGTTTGTGCATTTACAATATTCATTGATTTTTGCCATTGAAAAACGTCCAGAAATGTTTGAAGCTACTGACTGAATGAAAGGAGCTGGCATCTCACTCTCTTTGAATCTTCTTTATCATGCTAGGATTAGCAGGAAAAAGCAAAAAATTTCAGAATTCCACCTTGCAATGCGGAGAAATTACTGTTTGTGCATTTACAATATTCATTGATTTTTGCCATTGAAAAACATCATGTTATCCATATACCAGAAATGTTTGAAGCTACTGACTGAATGAAAAGAGCTGGCATCTCACTCTCTTTGAATCTTCTTTATCATGCTAAGAGGAGCAGGAAAAAGCAAAAAATTTCAGAATTGCACCTTGCAATGTGGAGATATTACTGTTTGTGCATTTACAATATTCATTGATTTTTGCCATTGAAAAACGTCCAGAAATGTTTGAAGCTACTGACTGAATGAAAGGAGCTGGCATCTCACTCTCTTTGAATCTTCTTTATCATGCTAAGATTAGCAGGAAAAAGCAAAAAATTTCAGAATTGCACCTTGCAATGCGGAGAAATTACTGTTTGTGCATTTACAATATTCATTGATTTTTGCCATTGAAAAACATCATGTTATTCATATACCAGAAATGTTTGAAGCTACTGACTGAATGAAAAGAGCTGGCATCTCACTCTCTTTGAATCTTCTTTATCATGCTAAGAGGAGCAGGAAAAAGCAAAAAATTTCAGAATTGCACCTTGCAATGTGGAGATATTACTGTTTGTGCATTTACAATATTCATTGATTTTTGCCATTGAAAAACGTCCGGAAAAGTTTGAAGCTACTGACTGAATGAAAGGAGCTGGCATCTCACTCTTTGAATCTTCTTTATCATGCTAGGATTAGCAGGAAAAAGCAAAAAATTTCAGAATTGCACCTTGCAATGCGGAGAAATTACTGTTTGTGCATTTACAATATTCATTGATTTTTGCCATTGAAAAACATCATGTTATTCATATACCAGAAATGTTTGAAGCTACTGACTGAATGAAAAGAGCTGGCATCTCACTCTCTTTGAATCTTCTTTATCATGCTAGGATTAGCAGGAAAAAGCAAAAAATTTCAGAATTGCACCTTGCAATGTGGAGATATTACTGTTTGTGCATTTACAATATTCATTGATTTTTGCCATTGAAAAACATCCAGAAATGTTTGAAGCTACTGACTGAATGAAAGGAGCTGGCATCTCACTCTCTTTGAATCTTCTTTATCATGCTAGGATTAGCAGGAAAAAGCAAAAAATTTCAGAATTCCACCTTGCAATGCGGAGAAATTACTGTTTGTGCATTTACAATATTCATTGATTTTTGCCATTGAAAAACATCATGTTATTCATATACCAGAAATGTTTGAAGCTACTGACTGAATGAAAAGAGCTGGCATCTCACTCTCTTTGAATCTTCTTTATCATGCTAAGAGGAGCAGGAAAAAGCAAAAAATTTCAGAATTGCACCTTGCAATGTGGAGATATTACTGTTTGTGCATTTACAATATTCATTGATTTTTGCCATTGAAAAACGTCCAGAAATGTTTGAAGCTACTGACTGAATGAAAGGAGCTGGCATCTCACTCTCTTTGAATCTTCTTTATCATGCTAAGATTAGCAGGAAAAAGCAAAAAATTTCAGAATTGCACCTTGCAATGCGGAGAAATTACTATTTGTGCATTTACAATATTCATTGATTTTTGCCATTGAAAAACATCATGTTATTCATATACCAGAAATGTTTGAAGCTACTGACTGAATGAAAAGAGCTGGCATCTCACTCTCTTTGAATCTTCTTTATCATGCTAGGATTAGCAGGAAAAAGCAAAAAATTTAAGAATTGCACCTTGCAATGTGGAGATATTACTGTTTGTGCATTTACAATATTCATTGATTTTTGCCATTGAAAAACGTCCAGAAATGTTTGAAGCTACTGACTGAATGAAAGGAGCTGGCATCTCACTCTCTTTGAATCTTCTTTATCATGCTAGGATTAGCAGGAAAAAGCAAAAAATTTCAGAATTGCACCTTGCAATGTGGAGTTATTACTGTTTGTGCATTTACAATATTCATTGATTTTTGCCATTGAAAAATGTCCAGAAATGTTTGAAGCTACTGACTGAATGAAAGGAGCTGGCATCTCACTCTCTTTGAATCTTCTTTATCATGCTAGGATTAGCAGGAAAAAGCAAAAAATTTCAGAATTGCACCTTGCAATGTGGAGATATTACTGTTTGTGCATTTACAATATTCATTGATTTTTGCCATTGAAAAACATCATGTTATTCATATACCAGAAATGTTTGAAGCTACTGACTGAATGAAAAGAGCTGGCATCTCACTCTCTTTGAATCTTCTTTATCATGCTAAGAGGAGCAGGAAAAAGCAAAAAATTTCAGAATTGCACCTTGCAATGTGGAGATATTACTGTTTGTGCATTTACAATATTCATTGATTTTTGCCATTGAAAAACGTCCAGAAATGTTTGAAGCTACTGACTGAATGAAAGGAGCTGGCATCTCACTCTCTTTGAATCTTCTTTATCATGCTAGGATTAGCAGGAAAAAGCAAAAAAATTCAGAATTGCACCTTGCAATGCGGAGAAATTACTGTTTGTGCATTTACAATATTCATTGATTTTTGCCATTGAAAAACATCATGTTATTCATATACCAGAAATGTTTGAAGCTACTGACTGAATGAAAAGAGCTGGCATCTCACTCTCTTTGAATCTTCTTTATCATGCTAAGAGGAGCAGGAAAAAGCAAAAAATTTCAGAATTGCACCTTGCAATGTGGAGATATTACTGTTTGTGCATTTACAATATTCATTGATTTTTGCCATTGAAAAACGTCCAGAAATGTTTGAAGCTACTGACTGAATGAAAGGAGCTGGCATCTCACTCTCTTTGAATCTTCTTTATCATGCTAGGATTAGCAGGAAAAAGCAAAAAATTTCAGAATTGCACCTTGCAATGCGGAGAAATTACTGTTTGTGCATTTACAATATTCATTGATTTTTGCCATTGAAAAACATCATGTTATTCATATACCAGAAATGTTTGAAGCTACTGACTGAATGAAAAGAGCTGGCATCTCACTCTCTTTGAATCTTCTTTATCATGCTAAGAGGAGCAGGAAAAAGCAAAAAATTTCAGAATTGCATGTTGCAATGTGGAGATATTACTGTTTGTGCATTTACAATATTCATTGATTTTTGCCATTGAAAAACGTCCAGAAATGTTTGAAGCTACTGACTGAATGAAAGGAGCTGGCATCTCACTCTCTTTGAATCTTCTTTATCATGCTAGGATTAGCAGGAAAAAGCAAAAAATTTCAGAATTCCACCTTGCAATGCGGAGAAATTACTGTTTGTGCATTTACAATATTCATTGATTTTTGCCATTGAAAAACATCATGTTATTCATATACCAGAAATGTTTGAAGCTACTGACTGAATGAAAAGAGCTGGCATCTCACTCTCTTTGAATCTTCTTTATCATGCTAAGCGGAGCAGGAAAAAGCAAAAAATTTCAGAATTGCACCTTGCAATGTGGAGATATTACTGTTTGTGCATTTACAATATTCATTGATTTTTGCCATTGAAAAACGTCCAGAAATGTTTGAAGCTACTGACTGAATGAAAGGAGCTGGCATCTCACTCTCTTTGAATCTTCTTTATCATGCTAAGATTAGCAGGAAAAAGCAAAAAATTTCAGAATTGCACCTTGCAATGCGGAGAAATTACTGTTTGTGCATTTACAATATTCATTGATTTTTGCCATTGAAAAACATCATGTTATTCATATACCAGAAATGTTTGAAGCTACTGACTGAATGAAAAGAGCTGGCATCTCACTCTCTTTGAATCTTCTTTATCATGCTAAGAGGAGCAGGAAAAAGCAAAAAATTTCAGAATTGCACCTTGCAATGTGGAGATATTACTGTTTGTGCATTTACAATATTCATTGATTTTTGCCATTGAAAAACATCCAGAAATGTTTGAAGCTACTGACTGAATGAAAGGAGCTGGCATCTCACTCTTTGAATCTTCTTTATCATGCTAGGATTAGCAGGAAAAAGAAAAAATTTCAGAATTGCACCTTGCAATGCGGAGAAATTACTGTTTGTGCATTTACAATATTCATTGATTTTTGCCATTGAAAAACATCATGTTATTCATATTCCAGAAATGTTTGAAGCTACTGACTGAATGAAAAGAGCTGGCATCTCACTCTCTTTGAATCTTATTTATCATGCTAGGATTAGCAGGAAAAAGCAAAAAACTTCAGAATTGCACCTTGCAATGTGGAGATATTACTGTTTGTGCATTTACAATATTCATTGATTTTTGCCATTGAAAAACGTCCAGAAATGTTTGAAGCTACTGACTGAATGAAAGGAGCTGGCATCTCACTCTCTTTGAATCTTCTTTATCATGCTAGGATTAGCAGGAAAAAGCAAAAAATTTCAGAATTCCACCTTGCAATGCGGATAAATTACCGTTTGTGCATTTACAATATTCATTGATTTTTGTCATTGAAAAACATCATGTTATTCATATACCAGAAATGTTTGAAGCTACTGACTGAAAGAAAAGAGCTGGCATCTCACTCTCTTTGAATCTTCTTTATCATGCTAAGAGGAGCAGGAAAAAGCAAAAAATTTCAGAATTGCACCTTGCAATGTGGAGATATTACTGTTTGTGCATTTACAATATTCATTGATTTTTGCCATTGAAAAACGTCCAGAAATGTTTGAAGCTACTGACTGAATGAAAGGAGCTGGCATCTCACTCTCTTTGAATCTTCTTTATCATGCTAAGATTAGCAGGAAAAAGCAAAAAATTTCAGAATTGCACCTTGCAATGCGGAGAAATTACTGTTTGTGCATTTACAATATTCATTGATTTTTGCCATTGAAAAACATCATGTTATTCATATACCAGAAATGTTTGAAGCTACTGACTAAATGAAAAGAGCTGGCATCTCACTCTCTTTGAATCTTCTTTATCATGCTAAGAGGAGCAGGAAAAAGCAAAAAATTTCAGAATTGCACCTTGCAATGTGGAGATATTACTGTTTGTGCATTTACAATATTCATTGATTTTTGCCATTGAAAAACGTCCAGAAATGTTTGAAGCTACTGACTGAATGAAAGGAGCTGGCATCTCACTCTCTTTGAATCTTCTTTATCATGCTAGGATTAGCAGGAAAAAGCAAAAAATTTCAGAATTGCACCTTGCAATGCGGAGAAATTACTGTTTGTGCATTTACAATATTCATTGATTTTTGCCATTGAAAAACATCATGTTATTCATATACCAGAAATGTTTGAAGCTACTGACTGAAAGAAAAGAGCTGGCATCTCACTCTCTTTGAATCTTCTTTATCATGCTAGGATTAGCAGGAAAAAGCAAAAAATTTCAGAATTGCACCTTGCAATGTGGAGATATTACTGTTTGTGCATTTACAATATTCATTGATTTTTGCCATTGAAAAACGTCCAGAAATGTTTGAAGCTACTGACTGAATGAAAGGAGCTGGCATCTCACTCTCTTTGAATCTTCTTTATCATGCTAGGATTAGCAGGAAAAAGCAAAAAATTTCAGAATTGCACCTTGCAATGTGGAGTTATTACTGTTTGTGCATTTACAATATTCATTGATTTTTGCCATTGAAAAATGTCCAGAAATGTTTGAAGCTACTGACTGAATGAAAGGAGCTGGCATCTCACTCTCTTTGAATCTTCTTTATCATGCTAGGATTAGCAGGAAAAAGCAAAAAATTTCAGAATTGCACCTTGCAATGTGGAGAAATTACTGTTTGTGCATTTACAATATTCATTGATTTTTGCCATTGAAAAACATCATGTTATTCATATACCAGAAATGTTTGAAGCTACTGACTGAATGAAAAGAGCTGGCATCTCACTCTCTTTGAATATTCTTTATCATGCTAAGAGGAGCAGGAAAATGCAAAAAATTTCAGAATTGCACCTTGCAATGTGGAGATATTACTGTTTGTGCATTTACAATATTCATTGATTTTTGCCATTGAAAAACGTCCAGAAATGTTTGAAGCTACTGACTGAATGAAAGGAGCTGGCATCTCACTCTCTTTGAATCTTCTTTATCATGCTAGGATTAGCAGGAAAAAGCAAAAAATTTCAGAATTGCACCTTGCAATGCGGAGAAATTACTGTTTGTGCATTTACAATATTCATTGATTTTTGCCATTGAAAAACATCATGTTATTCATATACCAGAAATGTTTGAAGCTACTGACTGAATGAAAAGAGCTGGCATCTCACTCTCTTTGAATCTTCTTTATCATGCTAAGAGGAGCAGGAAAAAGCAAAAAATTTCAGAATTGCACCTTGCAATGTGGAGATATTACTGTTTGTGCATTTACAATATTCATTGATTTTTGCCATTGAAAAACGTCCAGAAATGTTTGAAGCTACTGACTGAATGAAAGGAGCTGGCATCTCACTCTCTTTGAATCTTCTTTATCATGCTAAGATTAGCAGGAAAAAGCAAAAAATTTCAGAATTGCACCTTGCAATGCGGAGAAATTACTGTTTGTGCATTTACAATATTCATTGATTTTTGCCATTGAAAAACATCATGTTATTCATATACCAGAAATGTTTGAAGCTACTGACTAAATGAAAAGAGCTGGCATCTCACTCTCTTTGAATCTTCTTTATCATGCTAAGAGGAGCAGGAAAAAGCAAAAAATTTCAGAATTGCACCTTGCAATGTGGAGATATTACTGTTTGTGCATTTACAATATTCATTGATTTTTGCCATTGAAAAACGTCCAGAAATGTTTGAAGCTACTGACTGAATGAAAGGAGCTGGCATCTCACTCTCTTTGAATCTTCTTTATCATGCTAGGATTAGCAGGAAAAAGCAAAAAATTTCAGAATTGCACCTTGCAATGCGGAGAAATTACTGTTTGTGCATTTACAATATTCATTGATTTTTGCCATTGAAAAACATCATGTTATTCATATACCAGAAATGTTTGAAGCTACTGACTGAAAGAAAAGAGCTGGCATCTCACTCTCTTTGAATCTTCTTTATCATGCTAGGATTAGCAGGAAAAAGCAAAAAATTTCAGAATTGCACCTTGCAATGTGGAGATATTACTGTTTGTGCATTTACAATATTCATTGATTTTTGCCATTGAAAAACGTCCAGAAATGTTTGAAGCTACTGACTGAATGAAAGGAGCTGGCATCTCACTCTCTTTGAATCTTCTTTATCATGCTAGGATTAGCAGGAAAAAGCAAAAAATTTCAGAATTGCACCTTGCAATGTGGAGTTATTACTGTTTGTGCATTTACAATATTCATTGATTTTTGCCATTGAAAAATGTCCAGAAATGTTTGAAGCTACTGACTGAATGAAAGGAGCTGGCATCTCACTCTCTTTGAATCTTCTTTATCATGCTAGGATTAGCAGGAAAAAGCAAAAAATTTCAGAATTGCACCTTGCAATGTGGAGAAATTACTGTTTGTGCATTTACAATATTCATTGATTTTTGCCATTGAAAAACATCATGTTATTCATATGCCAGAAATGTTTGAAGCTACTGACTGAATGAAAAGAGCTGGCATCTCACTCTCTTTGAATATTCTTTATCATGCTAAGAGGAGCAGGAAAATGCAAAAAATTTCAGAATTGCACCTTGCAATGTGGAGATATTACTGTTTGTGCATTTACAATATTCATTGATTTTTGCCATTGAAAAACGTCCAGAAATGTTTGAAGCTACTGACTGAATGAAAGGAGCTGGCATCTCACTCTCTTTGAATCTTCTTTATCATGCTAAGATTAGCAGGAAAAAGCAAAAAATTTCAGAATTGCACCTTGCAATGCGGAGAAATTACTGTTTGTGCATTTACAATATTCATTGATTTTTGCCATTGAAAAACATCATGTTATTCATATACCAGAAATGTTTGAAGCTACTGACTAAATGAAAAGAGCTGGCATCTCACTCTCTTTGAATCTTCTTTATCATGCTAAGAGGAGCAGGAAAAAGCAAAAAATTTCAGAATTGCACCTTGCAATGTGGAGATATTACTGTTTGTGCATTTACAATATTCATTGATTTTTGCCATTGAAAAACGTCCAGAAATGTTTGAAGCTACTGACTGAATGAAAGGAGCTGGCATCTCACTCTCTTTGAATCTTCTTTATCATGCTAGGATTAGCAGGAAAAAGCAAAAAATTTCAGAATTGCACCTTGCAATGCGGAGAAATTACTGTTTGTGCATTTACAATATTCATTGATTTTTGCCATTGAAAAACATCATGTTATTCATATACCAGAAATGTTTGAAGCTACTGACTGAAAGAAAAGAGCTGGCATCTCACTCTCTTTGAATCTTCTTTATCATGCTAGGATTAGCAGGAAAAAGCAAAAAATTTCAGAATTGCACCTTGCAATGTGGAGATATTACTGTTTGTGCATTTACAATATTCATTGATTTTTGCCATTGAAAAACGTCCAGAAATGTTTGAAGCTACTGACTGAATGAAAGGAGCTGGCATCTCACTCTCTTTGAATCTTCTTTATCATGCTAGGATTAGCAGGAAAAAGCAAAAAATTTCAGAATTGCACCTTGCAATGTGGAGTTATTACTGTTTGTGCATTTACAATATTCATTGATTTTTGCCATTGAAAAACGTCCAGAAATGTTTGAAGCTACTGACTGAATGAAAAGAGCTGGCATCTCACTCTCTTTGAATATTCTTTATCATGCTAAGAGGAGCAGGAAAATGCAAAAAATTTCAGAATTGCACCTTGCAATGTGGAGATATTACTGTTTGTGCATTTACAATATTCATTGATTTTTGCCATTGAAAAACGTCCAGAAATGTTTGAAGCTACTGACTGAATGAAAGGAGCTGGCATCTCACTCTCTTTGAATCTTCTTTATCATGCTAGGATTAGCAGGAAAAAGCAAAAAATTTCAGAATTGCACCTTGCAATGCGGAGAAATTACTGTTTGTGCATTTACAATATTCATTGATTTTTGCCATTGAAAAACATCATGTTATTCATATACCAGAAATGTTTGAAGCTACTGACTGAATGAAAAGAGCTGGCATCTCACTCTCTTTGAATCTTCTTTATCATGCTAAGAGGAGCAGGAAAAAGCAAAAAATTTCAGAATTGCACCTTGCAATGTGGAGATATTACTGTTTGTGCATTTACAATATTCATTGATTTTTGCCATTGAAAAACGTCCAGAAATGTTTGAAGCTACTGACTGAATGAAAGGAGCTGGCATCTCACTCTCTTTGAATCTTCTTTATCATGCTAAGATTAGCAGGAAAAAGCAAAAAATTTCAGAATTGCACCTTGCAATGCGGAGAAATTACTGTTTGTGCATTTACAATATTCATTGATTTTTGCCATTGAAAAACATCATGTTATTCATATACCAGAAATGTTTGAAGCTACTGACTAAATGAAAAGAGCTGGCATCTCACTCTCTTTGAATCTTCTTTATCATGCTAAGAGGAGCAGGAAAAAGCAAAAAATTTCAGAATTGCACCTTGCAATGTGGAGATATTACTGTTTGTGCATTTACAATATTCATTGATTTTTGCCATTGAAAAACGTCCAGAAATGTTTGAAGCTACTGACTGAATGAAAGGAGCTGGCATCTCACTCTCTTTGAATCTTCTTTATCATGCTAGGATTAGCAGGAAAAAGCAAAAAATTTCAGAATTGCACCTTGCAATGCGGAGAAATTACTGTTTGTGCATTTACAATATTCATTGATTTTTGCCATTGAAAAACATCATGTTATTCATATACCAGAAATGTTTGAAGCTACTGACTGAATGAAAAGAGCTGGCATCTCACTCTCTTTGAATCTTCTTTATCAAGCTAAGAGGAGCAGGAAAAAGCAAAAAATTTCAGAATTGCACCTTGCAATGTGGAGATATTACTGTTTGTGCATTTACAATATTCATTGATTTTTGCCATTGAAAAACGTCCAGAAATGTTTGAAGCTACTGACTGAATGAAAGGAGCTGGCATCTCACTCTCTTTGAATCTTCTTTATCATGCTAAGATTAGCAGGAAAAAGAAAAAAAATTTCAGAATTGCACCTTGCAATGCGGAGAAATTACTGTTTGTGCATTTACAATATTCATTGATTTTTGCCATTGAAAAACATCATGTTATTCATATACCAGAAATGTTTGAAGCTACTGACTGAATGAAAAGAGCTGGCATCTCACTCTCTTTGAATCTTCTTTATCATGCTAAGAGGAGCAGGAAAAAGAAAAAAAAATTCAGAATTGCACCTTGCAATGCGGAGAAATTACTGTTTGTGCATTTACAATATTCATTGATTTTTGCCATTGAAAAACATCATGTTATTCATATACCAGAAATGTTTGAAGCTACTGACTGAATGAAAAGAGCTGGCATCTCACTCTCTTTGAATCTTCTTTATCATGCTAGGATTAGCAGGAAAAAGCAAAAAATTTAAGAATTGCACCTTGCAATGTGGAGATATTACTGTTTGTGCATTTACAATATTCATTGATTTTTGCCATTGAAAAACGTCCAGAAATGTTTGAAGCTACTGACTGAATGAAAGGAGCTGGCATCTCACTCTCTTTGAATCTTCTTTATCATGCTAAGATTAGCAGGAAAAAGCAAAAAATTTCAGAATTGCACCTTGCAATGCGGAGAAATTACTGTTTGTGCATTTACAATATTCATTGATTTTTGCCATTAAAAAACATCATGTTATTCATATACCAGAAATGTTTGAAGCTACTGACTGAATGAAAAGAGCTGGCATCTCAATCTCTTTGAATCTTCTTTATCATGCTAAGAGGAGCAGGAAAAAGCAAAAAATTTCAGAATTGCACCTTGCAATGTGGAGATATTACTGTTTGTGCATTTACAATATTCATTGATTTTTGCCATTGAAAAACGTCCAGAAATGTTTGAAGCTACTGACTGAATTAAAGGAGCTGGCATCTCACTCTTTGAATCTTCTTTATCATGCTAGGATTAGCAGGAAAAAGGAAAAAATTTCAGAATTGCACCTTGCAATGCGGAGAAATTACTGTTTGTGCATTTACAATATTCATTGATTTTTGCCATTGAAAAACATCATGTTATTCATATACCAGAAATGTTTGAAGCTACTGACTGAATGAAAAGAGCTGGCATCTCACTCTCTTTGAATCTTCTTTATCATGCTAGGATTAGCAGGAAAAAGCAAAAAATTTCAGAATTGCACCTTGCAATGTGGAGATATTACTGTTTGTGCATTTACAATATTCATTGATTTTTGCCATTGAAAAACGTCCAGAAATGTTTGAAGCTACTGACTGAATGAAAAGAGCTGGCATCTCACTCTCTTTGAAACTTCTTTATCATGCTAGGATTAGCAGGAAAAAGCAAAAAATTTCAGAATTCCACCTTGCAATGCGGAGAAATTACTGTTTGTGCATTTACAATATTCATTGATTTTTGCCATTGAAAAACATCATGTTATTCATATACCAGAAATGTTTGAAGCTACTGACTGAATGAAAAGAGCTGGCATCTCACTCTCTTTGAATCTTCTTTATCATGCTAAGAGGAGCAGGAAAAAGCAAAAATTTCAGAATTGCACCTTGCAATGTGGAGATATTACTGTTTGTGCATTTACAATATTCATTGATTTTTGCCATTGAAAAACGTCCAGAAATGTTTGAAGCTACTGACTGAATGAAAGGAGCTGGCATCTCACTCTCTTTGAATCTTCTTTATCATGCTAAGATTAGCAGGAAAAAGCAAAAAATTTCAGAATTGCACCTTGCAATGCGGAGAAATTACTGTTTGTGCATTTACAATATTCATTGATTTTTGCCATTGAAAAACATCATGTTATTCATATACCAGAAATGTTTGAAGCTACTGACTGAATGAAAAGAGCTGGCATCTCACTCTCTTTGAATCTTCTTTATCATGCTAAGAGGAGCAGGAAAAAGCAAAAAATTTCAGAATTGCACCTTGCAATGTGGAGATATTACTGTTTGTGCATTTACAATATTCATTGATTTTTGCTATTGAAAAACGTCCAGAAATGTTTGAAGCTACTGACTGAATGAAAGGAGCTGGCATCTCACTCTCTTTGAATCTTCTTTATCATGCTAGGATTAGCAGGAAAAAGAAAAAAAATTCAGAATTGCACCTTGCAATGTGGAGTTATTACTGTTTGTGCATTTACAAAATTCATTGATTTTTGCCATTGAAAAATGTCCAGAAATGTTTGAAGCTACTGACTGAATGAAAGGAGCTGGCATCTCACTCTCTTTGAATCTTCTTTATCATGCTAGGATTAGCAGGAAAAAGCAAAAAATTTCAGAATTGCACCTTGCAATGCGGAGAAATTACTGTTTGTGCATTTACAATATTCATTGATTTTTGCCATTGAAAAACATCATGTTATTCATATACCAGAAATGTTTGAAGCTACTGACTGAATGAAAAGAGCTGGCATCTCACTCTCTTTGAATCTTCTTTATCATGCTAATAGGAGCAGGAAAAAGCAAAAAATTTCAGAATTGCACCTTGCAATGTGGAGATATTACTGTTTGTGCATTTACAATATTCATTGATTTTTGCCATTGAAAAACGTCCAGAAATGTTTGAAGCTACTGACTGAATGAAAAGAGCTGGCATCTCACTCTCTTTGAATCTTCTTTATCATGCTAAGAGGAGCAGGAAAAAGCAAAAAATTTCAGAATTGCACCTTGCAATGTGGAGATATTACTGTTTGTGCATTTACAATATTCATTGATTTTTGCCATTGAAAAACGTCCAGAAATGTTTGAAGCTACTGACTGATTGAAAGGAGCTGGCATCTCACTCTCTTTGAATCTTCTTTATCATGCTAGGATTAGCAGGAAAAAGCAAAAAATTTCAGAATTGCACCTTGCAATGCGGAGAAATTACTGTTTGTGCATTTACAATATTCATTGATTTTTGCCATTGAAAAACATCATGTTATTCATATACCAGAAATGTTTGAAGCTACTGACTGAATGAAAAGAGCTGGCATCTCACTCTCTTTGAATCTTCTTTATCATGCTAGGATTAGCAGGAAAAAGCAAAAAATTTCAGAATTGCAGCTTGCAATGTGGAGATATTACTGTTTGTACATTTACAATATTCATTGATTTTTGCCATTGAAAAACGTCCAGAAATGTTTGAAGCTAGTGACTGAATGAAAGGAGCTGGCATCTCACTCTCTTTGAATCTTCTTTATCATGCTAGGATTAGCAGGAAAAAGCAAAAAATTTCAGAATTGCACCTTGCAATGTGGAGTTATTACTGTTTGTGCATTTACAAAATTCATTGATTTTTCCATTGAAAAATGTCCAGAAATGTTTGAAGCTACTGACTGAATGAAAGGAGCTGGCATCTCACTCTCTTTGAATCTTCTTTATCATGCTAGGATTAGCAGGAAAAAGCAAAAAATTTCAGAATTGCACCTTGCAATGCGGAGAAATTACTGTTTGTGCATTTACAATATTCATTGATTTTTGCCATTGAAAAACATCATGTTATTCATATACCAGAAATGTTTGAAGCTACTGACTGAATGAAAAGAGCTGGCATCTCACTCTCTTTGAATCTTCTTTATCATGCTAATAGGAGCAGGAAAAAGCAAAAAATTTCAGAATTGCACCTTGCAATGTGGAGATATTACTGTTTGTGCATTTACAAATTTCATTGATTTTTGCCATTGAAAAATGTCCAGAAATGTTTGAAGCTACTGACTGAATGAAAGGAGCTGGCATCTCACTCTCTTTGAATCTTCTTTATCATGCTAGGATTAGCAGGAAAAAGCAAAAAATTTCAGAATTGCACCTTGCAATGTGGAGTTATTACTGTTTGTGCATTTACAATATTCATTGATTTTTGCCATTGAAAAATGTCCAGAAATGTTTGAAGCTACTGACTGAATGAAAGGAGCTGGCATCTCACTCTTTGAATCTTCTTTATCATGCTAGGATTAGCAGGAAAAAGGAAAAAATTTCAGAATTGCACCTTGCAATGCGGAGAAATTACTGTTTGTGCATTTACAATATTCATTGATTTTTGCCATTGAAAAACATCATGTTATTCATATACCAGAAATGTTTGAAGCTACTGACTGAATGAAAAGAGCTGGCATCTCACTCTCTTTGAATCTTCTTTATCATGCTAGGATTAGCAGGAAAAAGCAAAAAATTTCAGAATTGCACCTTGCAATGTGGAGATATTACTGTTTGTGCATTTACAATATTCATTGATTTTTGCCATTGAAAAACATCATGTTATTCATATACCAGAAATGTTTGAAGCTACTGACTGAATGAAAAGAGCTGGCATCTCACTCTCTTTGAATCTTCTTTATCATGCTAAGAGGAGCAGGAAAAAGCAAAAAATTTCAGAATTGCACCTTGCAATGTGGAGATATTACTGTTTGTGCATTTACAATATTCATTGATTTTTGCCATTGAAAAACGTCCAGAAATATTTGAAGCTACTGACTGAATGAAAGGAGCTGGCATCTCACTCTCTTTGAATCTTCTTTATCATGCTAAGATTAGCAGGAAAAAGCAAAAAATTTCAGAATTGCACCTTGCAATGCGGAGAAATTACTGTTTGTGCATTTACAATATTCATTGATTTTTGCCATTGAAAAACATCATGTTATTAATATACCAGAAATGTTTGAAGCTACTGACTGAATGAAAAGAGCTGGCATCTCACTCTCTTTGAATCTTCTTTATCATGCTAAGAGGAGCAGGAAAAAGCAAAAAATTTCAGAATTGCACCTTGCAATGTGGAGATATTACTGTTTGTGCATTTACAATATTCATTGATTTTTGCCTTTGAAAAACGTCCAGAAATGTTTGAAGCTACTGACTGAATGAAAGGAGCTGGCATCTCACTCTCTTTGAATCTTCTTTATCATGCTAGGATTAGCAGGAAAAAGCAAAAAATTTCATAATTGCACCTTGCAATGCGGAGAAATTACTGTTTGTGCATTTACAATATTCATTGATTTTTGTCATTGAAAAACATCATGTTATTCATATACCAGAAATGTTTGAAGCTACTGACTGAATGAAAAGAGCTGGCATCTCACTCTCTTTGAATCTTCTTTATCATGCTAGGATTAGCAGGAAAAAGCAAAAAATTTCAGAATTGCACCTTGCAATGTGGAGATATTACTGTTTGTGCATTTACAATATTCATTGATTTTTGCCATTGAAAAACGTCCAGAAATGTTTGAAGCTACTGACTGAATGAAAGGAGCTGGCATCTCACTCTCTTTGAATCTTCTTTATCATGCTAGGATTAGCAGGAAAAAGCAAAAAATTTCAGAATTGCACCTTGCAATGTGGAGTTATTACTGTTTGTGCATTTACAATATTCATTGATTTTTGCCATTGAAAAATGTCCAGAAATGTTTGAAGCTACTGACTGAATGAAAGGAGCTGGCATCTCACTCTCTTTGAATCTTCTTTATCATGCTAGGATTAGCAGGAAAAAGCAAAAAATTTCAGAATTGCACCTTGCAATGCGGAGAAATTACTGTTTGTGCATTTACAATATTCATTGATTTTTGCCATTGAAAAACATCATGTTATTCATATACCAGAAATGTTTGAAGCTACTGACTGAATGAAAAGAGCTGGCATCTCACTCTCTTTGAATCTTCTTTATCATGCTAATAGGAGCAGGAAAAAGCAAAAAATTTCAGAATTGCACCTTGCAATGTGGAGATATTACTGTTTGTGCATTTACAATATTCATTGATTTTTGCCATTGAAAAATGTCCAGAAATGTTTGAAGCTACTGACTGAATGAAAGGAGCTGGCATCTCACTCTCTTTGAATCTTCTTTATCATGCTAGGATTAGCAGGAAAAAGCAAAAAATTTCAGAATTGCACCTTGCAATGCGGAGAAATTACTGTTTGTGCATTTACAATTTTCATTGATTTTTGCCATTGAAAAACATCATGTTATTCATATACCAGAAATGTTTGAAGCTACTGACTGAATGAAAAGAGCTGGCATCTCGCTCTCTTTGCATCTTCTTTGTCATGCTAAGAGGAGCAGGAAAAAGCAAAAAATTTCAGAATTGCACCTTGCAATGTGGAGATATTACTGTTTGTGCATTTACTATATTCATTGATTTTTGCCATTGAAAAACGTCCAGAAATGTTTGAAGCTACTGACTGAATGAAAGGAGCTGGCATCTCACTCTCTTTGAATCTTCTTTATCATGCTAAGATTAGCAGGAAAAAGCAAAAAATTTCAGAATTCCACCTTGCAATGCGGAGAAATTACTGTTTGTGCATTTACAATATTCATTGATTTTTGCCATTGAAAAACATCATGTTATTCATATACCAGAAATGTTTGAAGCTACTGACTGAATGAAAAGAGCTGGCATCTCACTCTCTTTGAATCTTCTTTGTCATGCTAAGAGGAGCAGGAAAAAGCAAAAAATTTCAGAATTGCACCTTGCAATGTGGAGATATTACTGTTTGTGCATTTACTATATTCATTGATTTTTGCCATTGAAAAACGTCCAGAAAATTTTGAAGCTACTGACTGAATGAAAGGAGCTGGCATCTCACTCTCTTTGAATCTTCTTTATCATGCTAAGATTAGCAGGAAAAAGCAAAAAATTTCAGAATTGCACCTTGCAATGCGGAGAAATTACTGTTTGTGCATTTAAAATATTCATTGATTTTTGCCATTGAAAAACATCATGTTATTCATATACCAGAAATGTTTGAAGCTACTGACTGAATGAAAAGAGCTGGCATCTCACTCTCTTTGAATCTTCTTTATCATGCTAAGAGGAGCAGGAAAAAGCAAAAAATTTCAGAATTGCACCTTGCAATGTGGAGATATTACTGTTTGTGCATTTACAATATTCATTGATTTTTGCCATTGAAAAACGTCCAGAAATGTTTGAAGCTACTGACTGAATGAAAGGAGCTGCCATCTCATTCTTTGAATCTTCTTTATCATGCTAGGATTAGCAGGAAAAAGCCAAAAATTTCAGAATTGCACCTTGCAATGCGGAGAAATTACTGTTTGTGCATTTACAATATTCATTGATTTTTGCCATTGAAAAACATCATGTTATTCATATACCAGAAATGTTTGAAGCTACTGACTGAATGAAAAGAGCTGGCATCTCACTCTCTTTGAATCTTCTTTATCATGCTAGGATTAGCAGGAAAAAGCAAAAAATTTCAGAATTGCACCTTGCAATGTTGAGATATTACTGTTTGTGCATTTACAATATTCATTGATTTTTGCCATTGAAAAACGTCCAGAAATGTTTGAAGCTACTGACTGAATGAAAGGAGCTGGCATCTCACTCTCTTTGAATCTTCTTTATCATGCTAGGATTAGCAGGAAAAAGCAAAAAATTTCAGAATTCCACCTTGCAATGCGGAGAAATTACTGTTTGTGCATTTACAATATTCATTGATTTTTGTCATTGAAAAACATCATGTTATTCATATACCAGAAATGTTTGAAGCTACTGACTGAATGAAAAGAGCTGGCATCTCACTCTCTTTGAATCTTCTTTATCATGCTAAGATTAGCAGGAAAAAGCAAAAAATTTCAGAATTGCACCTTGCAATGCGGAGAAATTACTGTTTGTGCATTTACAATATTCATTGATTTTTGCCATTGAAAAACATCATGTTATTAATATACCAGAAATGTTTGAAGCTACTGACTGAATGAAAAGAGCTGGCATCTCACTCTCTTTGAATCTTCTTTATCATGCTAAGAGGAGCAGGAAAAAGCAAAAAATTTCAGAATTGCACCTTGCAATGTGGAGATATTACTGTTTGTGCATTTACAATATTCATTGATTTTTGCCTTTGAAAAACATCCAGAAATGTTTGAAGCTACTGACTGAATGAAAGGAGCTGGCATCTCACTCTCTTTGAATCTTCTTTATCATGCTAGGATTAGCAGGAAAAAGCAAAAAATTTCATAATTGCACCTTGCAATGCGGAGAAATTACTGTTTGTGCATTTACAATATTCATTGATTTTTGTCATTGAAAAACATCATGTTATTCATATACCAGAAATGTTTGAAGCTACTGACTGAATGAAAAGAGCTGGCATCTCACTCTCTTTGAATCTTCTTTATCATGCTAGGATTAGCAGGAAAAAGCAAAAAATTTCAGAATTGCACCTTGCAATGTGGAGATATTACTGTTTGTGCATTTACAATATTCATTGATTTTTGCCATTGAAAAACGTCCAGAAATGTTTGAAGCTACTGACTGAATGAAAGGAGCTGGCATCTCACTCTCTTTGAATCTTCTTTATCATGCTAGGATTAGCAGGAAAAAGCAAAAAATTTCAGAATTGCACCTTGCAATGTGGAGTTATTACTGTTTGTGCATTTACAATATTCATTGATTTTTGCCATTGAAAAATGTCCAGAAATGTTTGAAGCTACTGACTGAATGAAAGGAGCTGGCATCTCACTCTCTTTGAATCTTCTTTATCATGCTAGGATTAGCAGGAAAAAGCAAAAAATTTCAGAATTGCACCTTGCAATGCGGAGAAATTACTGTTTGTGCATTTACAATATTCATTGATTTTTGCCATTGAAAAACATCATGTTATTCATATACCAGAAATGTTTGAAGCTACTGACTGAATGAAAAGAGCTGGCATCTCACTCTCTTTGAATCTTCTTTATCATGCTAATAGGAGCAGGAAAAAGCAAAAAATTTCAGAATTGCACCTTGCAATGTGGAGATATTACTGTTTGTGCATTTACAATATTCATTGATTTTTGCCATTGAAAAATGTCCAGAAATGTTTGAAGCTACTGACTGAATGAAAGGAGCTGGCATCTCACTCTCTTTGAATCTTCTTTATCATGCTAGGATTAGCAGGAAAAAGCAAAAAATTTCAGAATTGCACCTTGCAATGCGGAGAAATTACTGTTTGTGCATTTACAATATTCATTGATTTTTGCCATTGAAAAACATCATGTTATTCATATACCAGAAATGTTTGAAGCTACTGACTGAATGAAAAGAGCTGGCATCTCGCTCTCTTTGCATCTTCTTTGTCATGCTAAGAGGAGCAGGAAAAAGCAAAAAATTTCAGAATTGCACCTTGCAATGTGGAGATATTACTGTTTGTGCATTTACTATATTCATTGATTTTTGCCATTGAAAAACGTCCAGAAATGTTTGAAGCTACTGACTGAATGAAAGGAGCTGGCATCTCACTCTCTTTGAATCTTCTTTATCATGCTAAGATTAGCAGGAAAAAGCAAAAAATTTCAGAATTCCACCTTGCAATGCGGAGAAATTACTGTTTGTGCATTTACAATATTCATTGATTTTTGCCATTGAAAAACATCATGTTATTCATATACCAGAAATGTTTGAAGCTACTGACTGAATGAAAAGAGCTGGCATCTCACTCTCTTTGAATCTTCTTTGTCATGCTAAGAGGAGCAGGAAAAAGCAAAAAATTTCAGAATTGCACCTTGCAATGTGGAGATATTACTGTTTGTGCATTTACTATATTCATTGATTTTTGCCATTGAAAAACGTCCAGAAATGTTTGAAGCTACTGACTGAATGAAAGGAGCTGGCATCTCACTCTCTTTGAATCTTCTTTATCATGCTAAGATTAGCAGGAAAAAGCAAAAAATTTCAGAATTGCACCTTGCAATGCGGAGAAATTACTGTTTGTGCATTTAAAATATTCATTGATTTTTGCCATTGAAAAACATCATGTTATTCATATACCAGAAATGTTTGAAGCTACTGACTGAATGAAAAGAGCTGGCATCTCACTCTCTTTGAATCTTCTTTATCATGCTAAGAGGAGCAGGAAAAAGCAAAAAATTTCAGAATTGCACCTTGCAATGTGGAGATATTACTGTTTGTGCATTTACAATATTCATTGATTTTTGCCATTGAAAAACGTCCAGAAATGTTTGAAGCTACTGACTGAATGAAAGGAGCTGGCATCTCATTCTTTGAATCTTCTTTATCATGCTAGGATTAGCAGGAAAAAGCCAAAAATTTCAGAATTGCACCTTGCAATGCGGAGAAATTACTGTTTGTGCATTTACAATATTCATTGATTTTTGCCATTGAAAAACATCATGTTATTCATATACCAGAAATGTTTGAAGCTACTGACTGAATGAAAAGAGCTGGCATCTCACTCTCTTTGAATCTTCTTTATCATGCTAGGATTAGCAGGAAAAAGCAAAAAATTTCAGAATTGCACCTTGCAATGTTGAGATATTACTGTTTGTGCATTTACAATATTCATTGATTTTTGCCATTGAAAAACGTCCAGAAATGTTTGAAGCTACTGACTGAATGAAAGGAGCTGGCATCTCACTCTCTTTGAATCTTCTTTATCATGCTAAGATTAGCAGGAAAAAGCAAAAAATTTCAGAATTGCACCTTGCAATGCGGAGAAATTACTGTTTGTGCATTTACAATATTCATTGATTTTTGCCATTGAAAAACATCATGTTATTCATATACCAGAAATGTTTGAAGCTACTGACTGAATGAAAAGAGCTGGCATCTCACTCTCTTTGAATCTTCTTTATCATGCTAAGAGGAGCAGGAAAAAGCAAAAAATTTCAGAATTGCACCTTGCAATGTGGAGATATTACTGTTTGTGCATTTACAATATTCATTGATTTTTGCCATTGAAAAACGTCCAGAAATGTTTGAAGCTACTGACTGAATGAAAGGAGCTGGCATCTCACTCTTTGAATCTTCTTTATCATGCTAGGATTAGCAGGAAAAAGCAAAAAATTTCAGAATTGCACCTTGCAATGCGGAGAAATTACTGTTTGTGCATTTACAATATTCATTGATTTTTGCCATTGAAAAACATCATGTTATTCATATACCAGAAATGTTTGAAGCTACTGACTGAATGAAAAGAGCTGGCATCTCACTCTCTTTGAATCTTCTTTATCATGCTAGGATTAGCAGGAAAAAGCAAAAAATTTCAGAATTGCACCTTGCAATGTGGAGATATTACTGTTTGTGCATTTACAATATTCATTGATTTTTGCCATTGAAAAACGTCCAGAAATGTTTGAAGCTACTGACTGAATGAAAGGAGCTGGCATCTCACTCTCTTTGAATCTTCTTTATCATGCTAGGATTAGCAGGAAAAAGCAAAAAATTTCAGAATTCCACCTTGCAATGCGGAGAAATTACTGTTTGTGCATTTACAATAATCATTGATTTTTGCCATTGAAAAACATCATGTTATTCATATACCAGAAATGTTTGAAGCTACTGACTGAATGAAAAGAGCTGGCATCTCACTCTCTTTGAATCTTATTTATCATGCTAAGAGGAGCAGGAAAAAGCAAAAAATTTCAGAATTGCACATTGCAATGTGGAGATATTACTGTTTGTGCATTTACAATATTCATTGATTTTTGCCATTGAAAAACATCCAGAAATGTTTGAAGCTACTGACTGAATGAAAGGAGCTGGCATCTCACTCTCTTTGAATCTTCTTTATCATGCTAAGATTAGCAGGAAAAAGCAAAAAATTTCAGAATTGCACCTTGCAATGCAGAGAAATTACTGTTTGTGCATTTACAATATTCATTGATTTTTGCCATTGAAAAACATCATGTTATTCATATACCAGAAATGTTTGAAGCTACTGACTGAATGAAAAGAGCTGGCATCTCACTCTCTTTGAATCTTCTTTATCATGCTAAGAGGAGCAGGATAAAGCAAAAAATTTCAGAATTGCACCTTGCAATGTGGAGATATTACTGTTTGTGCATTTACAATATTCATTGATTTTTGCCATTGAAAAACGTCCAGAAATGTTTGAAGCTACTGACTGAATGAAAGGAGCTGGCATCTCACTCTCTTTGAATCTTCTTTATCATGCTAGGATTAGCAGGAAAAAGCAAAAAATTTCAGAATTCCACCTTGCAATGCGGAGAAATTACTGTTTGTGCATTTACAATATTCATTGATTTTTGCCATTGAAAAACATCATGTTATTCATATACCAGAAATGTTTGAAGCTACTGACTGAATGAAAAGAGCTGGCATCTCACTCTCTTTGAATCTTCTTTATCATGCTAAGAGGAGCAGGAAAAAGCAAAAAATTTCAGAATTGCACCTTGCAATGTGGAGATATTACTGTTTGTGCATTTAAAATATTCATTGATTTTTGCCATTGAAAAACGTCCAGAAATGTTTGAAGCTACTGACTGAATGAAAGGAGCTGGCATCTCACTCTCTTTGAATCTTCTTTATCATGCTAGGATTAGCAGGAAAAAGCAAAAAATTTCAGAATTGCACCTTGCAATGCGGAGAAATTACTGTTTGTGCATTTACAATATTCATTGATTTTTGCCATTGAAAAACATCATGTTATTCATATACCAGAAATGTTTGAAGCTACTGACTGAATGAAAAGAGCTGGCATCTCACTCTCTTTGAATCTTCTTTATCATGCTAAGAGGAGCAGGAAAAAGCAAAAAATTTCAGAATTGCACCTTGCAATGTGGAGATATTACTGTTTGTGCATTTACAATATTCATTGATTTTTGCCATTGAAAAACATCATGTTATTCATATACCAGAAATGTTTGAAGCTACTGACTGAATGAAAAGAGCTGGCATCTCACTCTCTTTGAATCTTCTTTATCATGCTAGGATTAGCAGGAAAAAGCAAAAAATTTCAGAATTGCACCTTGCAATGTGGAGATATTACTGTTTGTGCATTTACAATATTCATTGATTTTTGCCATTGAAAAACGTCCAGAAATGTTTGAAGCTACTGACTGAATGAAAGGAGCTGGCATCTCACTGTCTTTGAATCTTCTTTATCATGCTAGGATTAGCAGGAAAAAGCAAAAAATTTCAGAATTGCACCTTGCAATGCGGAGAAATTACTGTTTGTGCTTTTACAATATTCATTGATTTTTGCCATTGAAAAACATCATGTTATTCATATACCAGAAATGTTTGAAGCTACTGACTGAATGAAAAGAGCTGGCATCTCACTCTCTTTGAATCTTCTTTATCATGCTAAGAGGAGCAGGAAAAAGCAAAAAATTTCAGAATTGCACCTTGCAATGTGGAGATATTACTGTTTGTGCATTTACAATATTCATTGATTTTTGCCATTGAAAAACGTCCAGAAATGTTTGAAGCTACTGACTGAATGAAAGGAGCTGGCATCTCACTCTCTTTGAATCTTCTTTATCATGCTAGGATTAGCAGGAAAAAGCAAAAAATTTCAGAATTGCACCATGCAATGCGGAGAAATTACTGTTTGTGCATTTACAATATTCATTGATTTTTGCCATTGAAAAACATCATGTTATTCATATACCAGAAATGTTTGAAGCTACTGACTGAATGAAAGGAGCTGGCATCTCACTCTCTTTGAATCTTCTTTATCATGCTAAGATTAGCAGGAAAAAGCAAAAAATTTCAGAATTGCACCTTGCAATGCGGAGAAATTACTGTTTGTGCATTTACAATATTCATTGATTTTTGCCATTGAAAAACATCATGTTATTCATATACCAGAAATGTTTGAAGCTACTGACTGAATGAAAAGAGCTGGCATCTCACTCTCTTTGAATCTTCTTTATCATGCTAAGAGGAGCAGGATAAAATAAAAAATTTCAGAATTGCACCTTGCAATGTGGAGATATTACTGTTTGTGCATTTACAATATTCATTGATTTTTGCCATTGAAAAACGTCCAGAAATGTTTGAAGCTACTGACTGAATGAAAGGAGCTGGCATCTCACTCTCTTTGAATCTTCTTTATCATGCTAGGATTAGCAGGAAAAAGCAAAAAATTTCAGAATTCCACCTTGCAATGCGGAGAAATTACTGTTTGTGCATTTACAATATTCATTGATTTTTGCCATTGAAAAACATCATGTTATTCATATACCAGAAATGTTTGAAGCTACTGACTGAATGAAAAGAGCTGGCATCTCACTCTCTTTGAATCTTCTTTATCATGCTAAGAGGAGCAGGAAAAAGCAAAAAAATTCAGAACTGCACCTTGCAATGTGGAGATATTACTGTTTGTGCATTTAAAATATTCATTGATTTTTGCCATTGAAAAACGTCCAGAAATGTTTGAAGCTACTGACTGAATGAAAGGAGCTGGCATCTCACTCTCTTTGAATCTTCTTTATCATGCTAGGATTAGCAGGAAAAAGCAAAAAATTTCAGAATTGCACCTTGCAATGCGGAGAAATTACTGTTTGTGCATTTACAATATTCATTGATTTTTGCCATTGAAAAACATCATGTTATTCATATACCAGAAATGTTTGAAGCTACTGACTGAATGAAAAGAGCTGGCATCTCACTCTCTTTGAATCTTCTTTATCATGCTAAGAGGAGCAGGAAAAAGCAAAAAATTTCAGAATTGCACCTTGCAATGTGGAGATATTACTGTTTGTGCATTTACAATATTCATTGATTTTTGCCATTGAAAAACATCATGTTATTCATATACCAGAAATGTTTGAAGCTACTGACTGAATGAAAAGAGCTGGCATCTCACTCTCTTTGAATCTTCTTTATCATGCTAGGATTAGCAGGAAAAAGCAAAAAATTTCAGAATTGCACCTTGCAATGTGGAGATATTACTGTTTGTGCATTTACAATATTCATTGATTTTTGCCATTGAAAAACGTCCAGAAATGTTTGAAGCTACTGACTGAATGAAAGGAGCTGGCATCTCACTCTCTTTGAATGTTTTTTATCATGCTAGGATTAGCAGGAAAAAGCAAAAAATTTCAGAATTGCACCTTGCAATGCGGAGAAATTACTGTTTGTGCGTTTACAATATTCATTGATTTTTGCCATTGAAAAACATCATGTTATTCATATACCAGAAATGTTTGAAGCTACTGACTGAATGAAAAGAGCTGGCATCTCACTCTCTTTGAATCTTCTTTATCATGCTAAGAGGAGCAGGAAAAAGCAAAAAATTTCAGAATTGCACCTTGCAATGTGGAGATATTACTGTTTGTGCATTTACAATATTCATTGATTTTTGCCATTGAAAAACGTCCAGAAATGTTTGAAGCTACTGACTGAATGAAAGGAGCTGGCATCTCACTCTCTTTGAATCTTCTTTATCATGCTAGGATTAGCAGGAAAAAGCAAAAAATTTCAGAATTGCACCATGCAATGCGGAGAAATTACTGTTTGTGCATTTACAATATTCATTGATTTTTGCCATTGAAAAACATCATGTTATTCATATACCAGAAATGTTTGAAGCTACTGACTGAATGAAAAGAGCTGGCATCTCACTCTCTTTGAATCTTCTTTATCATGCTAAGAGGAGCAGGAAAAAGCAAAAAATTTCAGAATTGCACCTTGCAATGTGGAGATATTACTGTTTGTGCATTTACAATATTCATTGATTTTTGCCATTGAAAAACGTCCAGAAATGTTTGAAGCTACTGACTGAATGAAAGGAGCTGGCCTCTCACTCTCTTTGAATCTTCTTTATCATGCTAGGATTAGCAGGAAAAAGCAAAAAATTTCAGAATTCCACCTTGCAATGCGGAGAAATTACTGTTTGTGCATTTACAATATTCATTGATTTTTGCCATTGAAAAACATCATGTTATTCATATACCAGAAATGTTTGAAGCTACTGACTGAATGAAAAGAGCTGGCATCTCACTCTTTTTGAATCTTCTTTATCATTCTAAGAGGTGCAGGAAAAAGCAAAAAATTTCAGAATTGCACCTTGCAATGTGGAGATATTACTGTTTGTGCATTTACAATATTCATTGATTTTTGCCATTGAAAAACGTCCAGAAATGTTTGAAGCTACTGACTGAATGAAAGGAGCTGGCATCTCACTCTCTTTGAATCTTCTTTATCATGCTAAGATTAGCAGGAAAAAGCAAAAAATTTCAGAATTGCACCTTGCAATGCGGAGAAATTACTGTTTGTGCATTTACAATATTCATTGATTTTTGCCATTGAAAAACATCATGTTATTCATATACCAGAAATGTTTGAAGCTACTGACTGAATGAAAAGAGCTGGCATCTCACTCTCTTTGAATCTTCTTTATCATGCTAAGAGGAGCAGGAAAAAGCAAAAAATTTCAGAATTGCACCTTGCAATGTGGAGATATTACTGTTTGTGCATTTACAATATTCATTGATTTTTGCCATTGAAAAACGTCCAGAAATGTTTGAAGCTACTGACTGAATGAAAGGAGCTGGCATCTCACTCTCTTTGAATCTTCTTTATCATGCTAGGATTAGCAGGAAAAAGCAAAAAATTTCAGAATTCCACCTTGCAATGCGGAGAAATTACTGTTTGTGCATTTACAATATTCATTGATTTTTGCCATTGAAAAACATCATGTTATTCATATACCAGAAATGTTTGAAGCTATTGACTGAATGAAAAGAGCTGGCATCTCACTCTCTTTGAATCTTCTTTATCATGCTAAGAGGAGCAGGAAAAAGCAAAAAATTTCAGAATTGCACCTTGCAATGTGGAGATATTACTGTTTGTGCATTTACAATATTCATTGATTTTTGCCATTGAAAAACGTCCAGAAATGTTTGAAGCTACTGACTGAATGAAAGGAGCTGGCATCTCACTCTCTTTGAATCTTCTTTATCATGCTAAGATTAGCAGGAAAAAGCAAAAAATTTCAGAATTGCACCTTGCAATGCGGAGAAATTACTGTTTGTGCATTTACAATATTCATTGATTTTTGCCATTGAAAAACATCATGTTATTCATATACCAGAAATGTTTGAAGCTACTGACTGAATAAAAAGAGCTGGCATCTCACTCTCTTTGAATCTTCTTTATCATGCTAGGATTAGCAGGAAAAAGCAAAAAATTTCAGAATTGCACCTTGCAATGTGGAGATATTACTGTTTGTGCATTTACAATATTCATTGATTTTTGCCATTGAAAAACGTCCAGAAATGTTTGAAGCTACTGACTGAATGAAAGGAGCTGGCATCTCACTCTCTTTGAATCTTCTTTATCATGCTAGGATTAGCAGGAAAAAGCAAAAAATTTCAGAATTGCACCTTGCAATGTGGAGTTATTACTGTTTGTGCATTTACAATATTCATTGATTTTTGCCATTGAAAAATGTCCAGAAATGTTTGAAGCTACTGACTGAATGAAAGGAGCTGGCATCTCACTCTCTTTGAATCTTCTTTATCATGCTAGGATTAGCAGGAAAAAGCAAAAAATTTCAGAATAGCACCTTGCAATGTGGAGATATTACTGTTTGTGCATTTACAATATTCATTGATTTTTGCCATTGAAAAACATCATGTTATTCATATACCAGAAATGTTTGAAGCTACTGACTGAATGAAAAGAGCTGGCATCTCACTCTCTTTGAATCTTCTTTATCATGCTAAGAGGAGCAGGAAAAAGCAAAAAATTTCAGAATTGCACCTTGCAATGTGGAGATATTACTGTTTGTGCATTTACAATATTCATTGATTTTTGCCATTGAAAAACGTCCAGAAATGTTTGAAGCTACTGACTGAATGAAAGGAGCTGGCATCTCACTCTCTTTGAATCTTCTTTATCATGCTAGGATTAGCAGGAAAAAGCAAAAAATTTCAGAATTGCACCTTGCAATGCGGAGAAATTACTGTTTGTGCATTTACAATATTCATTGATTTTTGCCATTGAAAAACATCATGTTATTCATATACCAGAAATGTTTGAAGCTACTGACTGAATGAAAAGAGCTGGCATCTCACTCTCTTTGAATCTTCTTTATCATGCTAAGAGGAGCAGGAAAAAGCAAAAAATTTTAGAATTGCACCTTGCAATGTGGAGATATTACTGTTTGTGCATGTAGAATATTCATTGATTTTTGCCATTGAAAAACGTCCAGAAATGTTTGAAGCTACTGACTGAATGAAAGGAGCTGGCATCTCACTCTCTTTGAATCTTCTTTATCATGCTAGGATTAGCAGGAAAAAGCAAAAAATTTCAGAATTGCACCTTGCAATGCGGAGAAATTACTGTTTGTGCATTTACAATATTCATTGATTTTTGCCATTGAAAAACATCATGTTATTCATATACCAGAAATGTTTGAAGCTACTGACTGAATGAAAAGAGCTGGCATCTCACTCTCTTTGAATCTTCTTTATCATGCTAAGAGGAGCAGGAAAAAGCAAAAAATTTCAGAATTGCACCTTGCAATGTGGAGATATTACTGTTTGTGCATTTACAATATTCATTGATTTTTGCCATTGAAAAACGTCCAGAAATGTTTGAAGCTACTGACTGAATGAAAGGAGCTGGCATCTCACTCTCTTTAAATCTTCTTTATCATGCTAGGATTAGCAGGAAAAAGCAAAAAATTTCAGAATTGCACCTTGCAATGCGGAGAAATTACTGTTTGTGCATTTACAATATTCATTGATTTTTGCAATTGAAAAACATCATGTTATTCATATACCAGAAATGTTTGAAGCTACTGACTGAATGAAAAGAGCTGGCATCTCACTCTCTTTGAATCTTCTTTATCATGCTAAGAGGAGCAGGAAAAAGCAAAAAATTTCAGAATTGCACCTTGCAATGTGGAGATATTACTGTTTGTGCATTTACAATATTCATTGATTTTTGCCATTGAAAAACGTCCAGAAATGTTTGAAGCTACTGACTGAATGAAAGGAGCTGGCATCTCACTCTCTTTGAATCTTCTTTATCATGCTAGGGTTAGCAGGAAAAAGCAAAAAATTTCAGAATTGCACCTTGCAATGCGGAGAAATTACTGTTTGTGCTTTTACAATATTCATTGATTTTTGCCATTGAAAAACATCATGTTATTCATATACCAGAAATGTTTGAAGCTACTGACTGAATGAAAAGAGTTGGCATCTCACTCTCTTTGAATCTTCTTTATCATGCTAAGAGGAGCAGGAAAAAGCAAAAAATTTCAGAATTGCACGTTGCAATGTGGAGATATTACTGTTTGTGCATTTACAATATTCATTGATTTTTGCCATTGAAAAACGTCCAGAAATGTTTGAAGCTACTGACTGAATGAAAGTAGCTGGCATCTCACTCTCTTTGAATCTTCTTTATCATGCTAAGATTAGCAGGAAAAAGCAAAAAATTTCAGAATTGCACCTTGCAATGCGGAGAAATTACTGTTTGTGCATTTACAATATTCATTGATTTTTGCCATTGAAAAATATCATGTTATTCATATACCAGAAATGTTTGAAGCTACTGACTGAATGAAAAGAGCTGGCATCTCACTCTCTTTGAATCTTCTTTATCATGCTAAGAGGAGCAGGAAAAAGCAAAAAATTTCAGAATTGCACCTTGCAATGTGGAGATATTACTGTTTGTGCATTTACAATATTCATTGATTTTTGCCATTGAAAAACGTCCAGAAATGTTTGAAGCTACTGACTGAATGAAAGGAGCTGGCATCTCACTCTCTTTGAATCTTCCTTATCATGCTAGGATTAGCAGGAAAAAGCAAAAAATTTCAGAATTGCACCTTGCAATGCGGAGAAATTACTGTTTGTGCATTTACAATATTCATTGATTTTTGCCATTGAAAAACATCATGTTATTCATATACCAGAAATGTTTGAAGCTACTGACTGAATGAAAAGAGCTGGCATCTCACTCTCTTTGAATCTTCTTTATCATGCTAGGATTAGCAGGAAAAAGCAAAAAATTTCAGAATTGCACCTTGCAATGTGGAGATATTACTGTTTGTGCATTTACAATATTCATTGATTTTTGCCATTGAAAAACGTCCAGAAATGTTTGAAGCTACTGACTGAATGAAAGGAGCTGGCATCTCACTCTCTTTGAATCTTCTTTATCATGCTAGGATTAGCAGGAAAAAGCAAAAAATTTCAGAATTGCACCTTGCAATGTGGAGTTATTACTGTTTGTGCATTTACAATATTCATTGATTTTTGCCATTGAAAAATGTCCAGAAATGTTTGAAGCTACTGACTGAATGAATGTAGCTGGCATCTCACTCTCTTTGAATCTTCTTTATCATGCTAGGATTAGCAGGAAAAAGCAAAAAATTTCAGAATTGCACCTTGCAATGTGGAGATATTACTGTTTGTGCATTTACAATATTCATTGATTTTTGCAATTGAAAAACATCATGTTATTCATATACCAGAAATGTTTGAAGCTACTGACTGAATGAAAAGAGCTGGCATCTCACTCTCTTTGAATCTTCTTTATCATGCTAAGAGGAGCAGGAAAAAGCAAAAAATTTCAGAATTGCACCTTGCAATGTGGAGATATTACTGTTTGTGCATTTACAATATTCATTGATTTTTGCCATTGAAAAACGTCCAGAAATGTTTGAAGCTACTGACTGAATGAAAGGAGCTGGCATCTCACTCTCTTTGAATCTTCTTTATCATGCTAGGATTAGCAGGAAAAAGCAAAAAATTTCAGAATTGCTCCTTGCAATGCGGAGAAATTACTGTTTGTGCATTTACAATATTCATTGATTTTTGCCATTGAAAAACATCATGTTATTCATATACCAGAAATGTTTGAAGCTACTGACTGAATGAAAAGAGCTGGCATCTCACTCTCTTTGAATCTTCTTTATCATGCTAAGAGGAGCAGGAAAAAGCAAAAAATTTCAGAATTGCACGTTGCAATGTGGAGATATTACTGTTTGTGCATTTACAATATTCATTGATTTTTGCCATTGAAAAACGTCCAGAAATGTTTGAAGCTACTGACTGAATGAAAGTAGCTGGCATCTCACTCTCTTTGAATCTTCTTTATCATGCTAAGATTAGCAGGAAAAAGCAAAAAATTTCAGAATTGCACCTTGCAATGCGGAGAAATTACTGTTTGTGCATTTACAATATTCATTGATTTTTGCCATTGAAAAATATCATGTTATTCATATACCAGAAATGTTTGAAGCTACTGACTGAATGAAAAGAGCTGGCATCTCACTCTCTTTGAATCTTCTTTATCATGCTAAGAGGAGCAGGAAAAAGCAAAAAATTTCAGAATTGCACCTTGCAATGTGGAGATATTACTGTTTGTGCATTTACAATATTCATTGATTTTTGCCATTGAAAAACGTCCAGAAATGTTTGAAGCTACTGACTGAATGAAAGGAGCTGGCATCTCACTCTCTTTGAATCTTCTTTATCATGCTAGGATTAGCAGGAAAAAGCAAAAAATTTCAGAATTGCACCTTGCAATGCGGAGAAATTACTGTTTGTGCATTTACAATATTCATTGATTTTTGCCATTGAAAAACATCATGTTATTCATATACCAGAAATGTTTGAAGCTACTGACTGAATGAAAAGAGCTGGCATCTCACTTTCTTTGAATCTTCTTTATCATGCTAGGATTAGCAGGAAAAAGCAAAAAATTTCAGAATTGCACCTTGCAATGTGGAGATATTACTGTTTGTGCATTTACAATATTCATTGATTTTTGCCATTGAAAAACGTCCAGAAATGTTTGAAGCTACTGACTGAATGAAAGGAGCTGGCATCTCACTCTCTTTGAATCTTCTTTATCATGCTAGGATTAGCAGGAAAAAGCAAAAAATTTCAGAATTGCACCTTGCAATGTGGAGTTATTACTGTTTGTGCATTTACAATATTCATTGATTTTTGCCATTGAAAAATGTCCAGAAATGTTTGAAGCTACTGACTGAATGAATGGAGCTGGCATCTCACTCTCTTTGAATCTTCTTTATCATGCTAGGATTAGAAGGAAAAAGCAATAAATTTCAGAATTGCACCTTGCAATGTGGAGATATTACTGTTTGTGCATTTACAATATTCATTGATTTTTGCCATTGAAAAACATCATGTTATTAATATACCAGAAATGTTTGAAGCTACTGACTGAATGAAAAGAGCTGGCATCTCACTCTCTTTGAATCTTCTTTATCATGCTAAGAGGAGCAGGAAAAAGCAAAAAATTTCAGAATTGCACCTTGCAATGTGGAGATATTACTGTTTGTGCATTTACAATATTCATTGATTTTTGCCATTGAAAAACGTCCAGAAATGTTTGAAGCTACTGACTGAATGAAAGGAGCTGGCATCTCACTCTCTTTGAATCTTCTTTATCATGCTAGGATCAGCAGGAAAAAGCAAAAAATTTCAGAATTGCACCTTGCAATGCGGAGAAATTACTGTTTGTGCATTTACAATATTCATTGATTTTTGCCATTGAAAAACATCATGTTATTCATATATCAGAAATGTTTGAAGCTACTGACTGAATGAAAAGAGCTGGCATCTCACTCTCTTTGAATCTTCTTTATCATGCTAAGAGGAGCAGGAAAAAGCAAAAAAATTCAGAATTGCACCTTGCAATGTGGAGATATTACTGTTTGTGCATTTACAATATTCATTGATTTTTGCCATTGAAAAACGTCCAGAAATGTTTGAAGCTACTGACTGAATGAAAGGAGCTGGCATCTCACTCTCTTTGAATCTTCTTTATCATGCTATTATTAGCAGGAAAAAGCAAAAAATTTCAGAATTGCACCTTGCAATGCGGAGAAATTACTGTTTGTGCATTTACAATATTCATTGATTTTTGCCATTGAAAAACATCATGTTATTCATATACCAGAAATGTTTGAAGCTACTGACTGAATGAAAAGAGCTGGCATCTCACTCTCTTTGAATCTTCTTTATCATGCTAGGTTTAGCAGGAAAAAGCAAAAAATTTCAGAATTGCACCTTGCAATGTGGAGATATTACTGTTTGTGCATTTACAATATTCATTGATTTTTTCCATTGAAAAACATCATGTTATTCATATACCAGAAATGTTTGAAGCTACTGACTGAATGAAAAGAGCTGGCATCTCACTCTCTTTGAATCTTCTTTATCATGCTAAGAGGAGCAGGAAAAAGCAAAAAATTTCAGAATTGCACCTTGCAATGTGGAGATATTACTGTTTGTGCATTTACAATATTCATTGATTTTTGCCATTGAAAAACGTCCAGAAATGTTTGAAGCTACTGACTGAATGAAAGGAGCTGGCATCTCGCTCTCTTTGAATCTTCTTTATCATGGTAGGATTAGCAGGAAAAAGCAAAAAATTTCAGAATTGCACCTTGCAATGCGGAGAAATTACTGTTTGTGCATTTACAATATTCATTGATTTTTGCCATTGAAAAACATCATGTTATTCACATACCAGAAATGTTTGAAGCTACTGACTGAATGAAAAGAGCTGGCATCTCACTCTCTTTGAATCTTCTTTATCATGCTAAGAGGAGCAGGAAAAAGCAAAAAATTTCAGAATTGCACCTTGCAATGTGGAGATATTTCTGTTTGTGCATTTACAATATTCATTGATTTTTGCCATTGAAAAACGTCCAGAAATGTTTGAAGCCACTGACTGAATGAAAGGAGCTGGCATCTCACTCTCTTTGAATCTTCTTTATCATGCTAGGATTAGCAGGAAAAAGCAAAAAATTTCAGAATTCCACATTGCAATGCGGAGAAATTACTGTTTGTGCATTTACAATATTCATTGATTTTTGCCATTGAAAAACACCATGTTATTCATATACCAGAAATGTTTGAAGCTACTGACTGAATGAAAAGAGCTGGCATCTCACTCTCTTTGAATCTTCTTTATCATGCTAAGAGGAGCAGGAAAAAGCAAAAAATTTCAGAATTGCACCTTGCAATGTGGAGATATTACTGTTTGTGCATTTACAATATTCATTGATTTTTGCCATTGAAAAACGTCCAGAAATGTTTGAAGCTACTGACTGAATGAAAGGAGCTGGCATCTCACTCTCTTTGAATCTTCTTTATCATGCTAGGATTAGCAGGAAAAAGCAAAAAATTTCAGAATTGCACCTTGCAATGCGGAGAAATTACTGTTTGTGCATTTACAATATTCATTGATTTTTGCCATTGAAAAACATCATGTTATTCATATACCAGAAATGTTTATAGCTACTGACTGAATGAAAAGAGCTGGCATCTCACTCTCTTTGAATCTTCTTTATCATGCTAGGATTAGCAGGAAAAAGCAAAAAATTTCAGAATTGCACCTTGCAATGTGGAGATATTACTGTTTGTGCATTTACAATATTCATTGATTTTTGCCATTGAAAAACGTCCAGAAATGTTTGAAGCTACTGACTGAATGAAAGGAGCTGGCATCTCACTCTCTTTGAATCTTCTTTATCATGCTAGGATTAGCAGGAAAAAGCAAAAAATTTCAGAATTGCACCTTGCAATGTGGAGTTATTACTGTTTGTGCATTTACAATATTCATTGATTTTTGCCATTGAAAAATTTCCAGAAATGTTTGAAGCTACTGACTGAATGAAAGCAGCTGGCATCTCACTCTCTTTGAATCATCTTTATCATGCTAGGATTAGCAGGAAAAAGCAAAAAATTTCAGAATTGCACCTTGCAATGCGGAGAAATTACTGTTTGTGCATTTACAATATTCATTGATTTTTGCCATTGAAAAACATCATGTTATTCATATACCAGAAATGTTTGAAGCTACTGACTGAATGAAAAGAGCTGGCATCTCACTCTCTTTGAATCTTCTTTATCATGCTAAGAGGAGCAGGAAAAAGCAAAAAATTTCAGAATTGCACCTTGCAATGTGGAAATATTACTGTTTGTGCATTTACAATATTCATTGATTTTTGCCATTGAAAAACGTCCAGAAATGTTTGAAGCTACTGACTAAATGAAAGGAGCTGGCATCTCACTCTCTTTGAATCTTCTTTATCATGCTAGGATTAGCAGGAAAAAGCAAAAAATTTCAGAATTGCACCTTGCAATGCGGAGAAATTACTGTTTGTGCATTTACAATATTCATTGATTTTTGCCATTGAAAAACATCATGTTATTCATATACCAGAAATGTTTGAAGCTACTGACTGAATGAAAAGAGCTGACATCTCACTCTCTTTGAATCTTCTTTATCATGCTAAGAGGAGCAGGAAAAAGCAAAAAATTTCAGAATTGCACCTTGCAATGTGGAGATATTACTGTTTGTGCATTTACAATATTCATTGATTTTTGCCATTGAAAAACGTCCAGAAATGTTTGAAGCTACTGACTGAATGAAAGGAGCTGGCATCTCACTCTCTTTGAATCTTCTTTATCATGCTAGGATTAGCAGGAAAAAGCAAAAAATTTCAGAATTGCACCTTGCAATGTGGAGATATTACTGTTTGTGCATTTACAATATTCATTGATTTTTGCCATTGAAAAACGTCCAGAAATGTTTGAAGCTACTGACTGAATGAAAGGAGCTGGCATCTCACTCTCTTTGAATCTTCTTTATCATGCTAGGATTAGCAGGAAAAAGCAAAAAATTTCAGAATTGCACCTTGCAATGCGGAGAAATTACTGTTTGTGCTTTTACAAAATTCATTGATTTTTGCCATTGAAAAACATCATGTTATTCATATACCAGAAATGTTTGAAGCTACTGACTGAATGAAAAGAGCTGGCATCTCACTCTCTTTGAATCTCCTTTATCATGCTAAGAGGAGCAGGAAAAAGCAAAAAATTTCAGAATTGCACCTTGCAATGTGGAGATATTACTGTTTGTGCATTTACAATATTCATTGATTTTTGCCATTGAAAAACGTCCAGAAATGTTTGAAGCTACTGACTGAATGAAAGGAGCTGGCATCTCACTCTCTTTGAATCTTCTTTATCATGCTAGGATTAGCAGGAAAAAGCAAAAAATTTCAGAATTGCACCTTGCAATGCGGAGAAATTACTGTTTGTGCATTTACAATATTCATTGATTTTTGCCATTGAAAAACATCATGTTATTCATATACCAGAAATGTTTGAAGCTACTGACTGAATGAAAAGAGCTGGCATCTCACTCTCTTTGAATCTTCTTTATCATGCTAAGAGGAGCAGGAAAAGCAAAAAATTTCAGAATTGCACCTTGCAATGCGGAGAAATTACTGTTTGTGCATTTACAATATTCATTGATTTTTGCCATTGAAAAACATCATGTTATTCATATACCAGAAATGTTTGAAGCTACTGACTGAATGAAAAGAGCTGGCATCTCACTCTCTTTGAATCTTCTTTATCATGCTAAGAGGAGCAGGAAAAAGCAAAAAATTTCAGAATTGCACCTTGCAATGTGGAAATATTACTGTTTGTGCATTTACAATATTCATTGATTTTTGCCATTGAAAAACGTCCAGAAATGTTTGAAGCTACTGACTAAATGAAAGGAGCTGGCATCTCACTCTCTTTGAATCTTCTTTATCATGCTAGGATTAGCAGGAAAAAGCAAAAAATTTCAGAATTGCACCTTGCAATGCGGAGAAATTACTGTTTGTGCATTTACAATATTCATTGATTTTTGCCATTGAAAAACATCATGTTATTCATATACCAGAAATGTTTGAAGCTACTGACTGAATGAAAAGAGCTGACATCTCACTCTCTTTGAATCTTCTTTATCATGCAAGAGGAGCAGGAAAAAGCAAAAAATTTCAGAATTGCACCTTGCAATGTGGAGATATTACTGTTTGTGCAATTACAATATTCATTGATTTTTGCCATTGAAAAACATCATGTTATTCATATACCAGAAATGTTTGAAGCTACTGACTGAATGAAAAGAGCTGGCATCTCACTCTCTTTGAATCTTCTTTATCATGCTAGGATTAGCAGGAAAAAGCAAAAAATTTCAGAATTGCACCTTGCAATGTGGAGATATTACTGTTTGTGCATTTACAATATTCATTGATTTTTGCCATTGAAAAACATCCAGAAATGTTTGAAGCTACTGACTGAATGAAAGGAGCTGGCATCTCACTCTCTTTGAATCTTCTTTATCATGCTAGGATTAGCAGGAAAAAGCAAAAAATTTCAGAATTGCACCTTGCAATGCGGAGAAATTACTGTTTGTGCATTTACAATATTCATTGATTTTTGCCATTGAAAAACATCATGTTATTCATATACCAGAAATGTTTGAAGCTACTGACTGAATGAAAAGAGCTGGCATCTCACTCTCTTTGAATCTTCTTTATCATGCTAAGAGGAGCAGGAAAAAGCAAAAAATTTCAGAATTGCACCTTGCAATGTGGAGATATTACTGTTTGTGCATTTACAATATTCATTGATTTTTGCCATTGAAAAACGTCCAGAAATGTTTGAAGCTACTGACAGAATGAAAGGAGCTGGCATCTAACTCTCTTTAAATCTTCTTTATCATGCTAGGATTAGCAGGAAAAAGCAAAAAATTTCAGAATTGCACCTTGCAATGTGGAGATATTACTGTTTGTGCATTTACAATATTCATTGATTTTTGCCATTGAAAAACATCATGTTATTCATATACCAGAAATGTTTGAAGCTACTGACTGAATGAAAAGAGCTGGCATCTCACTCTCTTTGAATCTTCTTTATCATGCTAGGATTAGCAGGAAAAAGCAAAAAATTTCAGAATTGCACCTTGCAATGTGGAGATATTACTGTTTGTGCATTTACAATATTCATTGATTTTTGCCATTGAAAAACGTCCAGAAATGTTTGAAGCTACTGACTGAATGAAAGGAGCTGGCATCTCACTCTCTTTGAATCTTCTTTATCATGCTAGGTTTAGCAGGAAAAAGCAAAAAATTTCAGAATTGCACCTTGCAATGTGGAGATATTACTGTTTGTGCATTTACAATATTCATTGATTTTTTCCATTGAAAAACATCATGTTATTCATATACCAGAAATGTTTGAAGCTACTGACTGAATGAAAAGAGCTGGCATCTCACTCTCTTTGAATCTTCTTTATCATGCTAAGAGGAGCAGGAAAAAGCAAAAAATTTCAGAATTGCACCTTGCAATGTGGAGATATTACTGTTTGTGCATTTACAATATTCATTGATTTTTGCCATTGAAAAACGTCCAGAAATGTTTGAAGCTACTGACTGAATGAAAGGAGCTGGCATCTCGCTCTCTTTGAATCTTCTTTATCATGGTAGGATTAGCAGGAAAAAGCAAAAAATTTCAGAATTGCACCTTGCAATGCGGAGAAATTACTGTTTGTGCATTTACAATATTCATTGATTTTTGCCATTGAAAAACATCATGTTATTCATATACCAGAAATGTTTGAAGCTACTGACTGAATGAAAAGAGCTGGCATCTCACTCTCTTTGAATCTTCTTTATCATGCTAAGAGGAGCAGGAAAAAGCAAAAAATTTCAGAATTGCACCTTGCAATGTGGAGATATTTCTGTTTGTGCATTTACAATATTCATTGATTTTTGCCATTGAAAAACGTCCAGAAATGTTTGAAGCCACTGACTGAATGAAAGGAGCTGGCATCTCACTCTCTTTGAATCTTCTTTATCATGCTAGGATTAGCAGGAAAAAGCAAAAAATTTCAGAATTCCACATTGCAATGCGGAGAAATTACTGTTTGTGCATTTACAATATTCATTGATTTTTGCCATTGAAAAACACCATGTTATTCATATACCAGAAATGTTTGAAGCTACTGACTGAATGAAAAGAGCTGGCATCTCACTCTCTTTGAATCTTCTTTATCATGCTAAGAGGAGCAGGAAAAAGCAAAAAATTTCAGAATTGCACCTTGCAATGTGGAGATATTACTGTTTGTGCATTTACAATATTCATTGATTTTTGCCATTGAAAAACGTCCAGAAATGTTTGAAGCTACTGACTGAATGAAAGGAGCTGGCATCTCACTCTCTTTGAATCTTCTTTATCATGCTAGGATTAGCAGGAAAAAGCAAAAAATTTCAGAATTGCACCTTGCAATGCGGAGAAATTACTGTTTGTGCATTTACAATATTCATTGATTTTTGCCATTGAAAAACATCATGTTATTCATATACCAGAAATGTTTATAGCTACTGACTGAATGAAAAGAGCTGGCATCTCACTCTCTTTGAATCTTCTTTATCATGCTAGGATTAGCAGGAAAAAGCAAAAAATTTCAGAATTGCACCTTGCAATGTGGAGATATTACTGTTTGTGCATTTACAATATTCATTGATTTTTGCCATTGAAAAACGTCCAGAAATGTTTGAAGCTACTGACTGAATGAAAGGAGCTGGCATCTCACTCTCTTTGAATCTTCTTTATCATGCTAGGATTAGCAGGAAAAAGCAAAAAATTTCAGAATTGCACCTTGCAATGTGGAGTTATTACTGTTTGTGCATTTACAATATTCATTGATTTTTGCCATTGAAAAATTTCCAGAAATGTTTGAAGCTACTGACTGAATGAAAGCAGCTGGCATCTCACTCTCTTTGAATCATCTTTATCATGCTAGGATTAGCAGGAAAAAGCAAAAAATTTCAGAATTGCACCTTGCAATGCGGAGAAATTACTGTTTGTGCATTTACAATATTCATTGATTTTTGCCATTGAAAAACATCATGTTATTCATATACCAGAAATGTTTGAAGCTACTGACTGAATGAAAAGAGCTGGCATCTCACTCTCTTTGAATCTTCTTTATCATGCTAAGAGGAGCAGGAAAAAGCAAAAAATTTCAGAATTGCACCTTGCAATGTGGAAATATTACTGTTTGTGCATTTACAATATTCATTGATTTTTGCCATTGAAAAACGTCCAGAAATGTTTGAAGCTACTGACTAAATGAAAGGAGCTGGCATCTCACTCTCTTTGAATCTTCTTTATCATGCTAGGATTAGCAGGAAAAAGCAAAAAATTTCAGAATTGCACCTTGCAATGCGGAGAAATTACTGTTTGTGCATTTACAATATTCATTGATTTTTGCCATTGAAAAACATCATGTTATTCATATACCAGAAATGTTTGAAGCTACTGACTGAATGAAAAGAGCTGACATCTCACTCTCTTTGAATCTTCTTTATCATGCTAAGAGGAGCAGGAAAAAGCAAAAAATTTCAGAATTGCACCTTGCAATGTGGAGATATTACTGTTTGTGCATTTACAATATTCATTGATTTTTGCCATTGAAAAACGTCCAGAAATGTTTGAAGCTACTGACTGAATGAAAGGAGCTGGCATCTCACTCTCTTTGAATCTTCTTTATCATGCTAGGATTAGCAGGAAAAAGCAAAAAATTTCAGAATTGCACCTTGCAATGTGGAGATATTACTGTTTGTGCATTTACAATATTCATTGATTTTTGCCATTGAAAAACGTCCAGAAATGTTTGAAGCTACTGACTGAATGAAAGGAGCTGGCATCTCACTCTCTTTGAATCTTCTTTATCATGCTAGGATTAGCAGGAAAAAGCAAAAAATTTCAGAATTGCACCTTGCAATGCGGAGAAATTACTGTTTGTGCTTTTACAAAATTCATTGATTTTTGCCATTGAAAAACATCATGTTATTCATATACCAGAAATGTTTGAAGCTACTGACTGAATGAAAAGAGCTGGCATCTCACTCTCTTTGAATCTTCTTTATCATGCTAAGAGGAGCAGGAAAAAGCAAAAAATTTCAGAATTGCACCTTGCAATGTGGAGATATTACTGTTTGTGCATTTACAATATTCATTGATTTTTGCCATTGAAAAACGTCCAGAAATGTTTGAAGCTACTGACTGAATGAAAGGAGCTGGCATCTCACTCTCTTTGAATCTTCTTTATCATGCTAGGATTAGCAGGAAAAAGCAAAAAATTTCAGAATTGCACCTTGCAATGCGGAGAAATTACTGTTTGTGCATTTACAATATTCATTGATTTTTGCCATTGAAAAACATCATGTTATTCATATACCAGAAATGTTTGAAGCTACTGACTGAATGAAAAGAGCTGGCATCTCACTCTCTTTGAATCTTCTTTATCATGCTAAGAGGAGCAGGAAAAGCAAAAAATTTCAGAATTGCACCTTGCAATGCGGAGAAATTACTGTTTGTGCATTTACAATATTCATTGATTTTTGCCATTGAAAAACATCATGTTATTCATATACCAGAAATGTTTGAAGCTACTGACTGAATGAAAAGAGCTGGCATCTCACTCTCTTTGAATCTTCTTTATCATGCTAAGAGGAGCAGGAAAAAGCAAAAAATTTCAGAATTGCACCTTGCAATGTGGAAATATTACTGTTTGTGCATTTACAATATTCATTGATTTTTGCCATTGAAAAACGTCCAGAAATGTTTGAAGCTACTGACTAAATGAAAGGAGCTGGCATCTCACTCTCTTTGAATCTTCTTTATCATGCTAGGATTAGCAGGAAAAAGCAAAAAATTTCAGAATTGCACCTTGCAATGCGGAGAAATTACTGTTTGTGCATTTACAATATTCATTGATTTTTGCCATTGAAAAACATCATGTTATTCATATACCAGAAATGTTTGAAGCTACTGACTGAATGAAAAGAGCTGACATCTCACTCTCTTTGAATCTTCTTTATCATGCAAGAGGAGCAGGAAAAAGCAAAAAATTTCAGAATTGCACCTTGCAATGTGGAGATATTACTGTTTGTGCATTTACAATATTCATTGATTTTTGCCATTGAAAAACATCATGTTATTCATATACCAGAAATGTTTGAAGCTACTGACTGAATGAAAAGAGCTGGCATCTCACTCTCTTTGAATCTTCTTTATCATGCTAGGATTAGCAGGAAAAAGCAAAAAATTTCAGAATTGCACCTTGCAATGTGGAGATATTACTGTTTGTGCATTTACAATATTCATTGATTTTTGCCATTGAAAAACATCCAGAAATGTTTGAAGCTACTGACTGAATGAAAGGAGCTGGCATCTCACTCTCTTTGAATCTTCTTTATCATGCTAGGATTAGCAGGAAAAAGCAAAAAATTTCAGAATTGCACCTTGCAATGCGGAGAAATTACTGTTTGTGCATTTACAATATTCATTGATTTTTGCCATTGAAAAACATCATGTTATTCATATACCAGAAATGTTTGAAGCTACTGACTGAATGAAAAGAGCTGGCATCTCACTCTCTTTGAATCTTCTTTATCATGCTAAGAGGAGCAGGAAAAAGCAAAAAATTTCAGAATTGCACCTTGCAATGTGGAGATATTACTGTTTGTGCATTTACAATATTCATTGATTTTTGCCATTGAAAAACGTCCAGAAATGTTTGAAGCTACTGACAGAATGAAAGGAGCTGGCATCTAACTCTCTTTAAATCTTCTTTATCATGCTAGGATTAGCAGGAAAAAGCAAAAAATTTCAGAATTGCACCTTGCAATGTGGAGATATTACTGTTTGTGCATTTACAATATTCATTGATTTTTGCCATTGAAAAACATCATGTTATTCATATACCAGAAATGTTTGAAGCTACTGACTGAATGAAAAGAGCTGGCATCTCACTCTCTTTGAATCTTCTTTATCATGCTAGGATTAGCAGGAAAAAGCAAAAAATTTCAGAATTGCACCTTGCAATGTGGAGATATTACTGTTTGTGCATTTACAATATTCATTGATTTTTGCCATTGAAAAACGTCCAGAAATGTTTGAAGCTACTGACTGAATGAAAGGAGCTGGCATCTCACTCTCTTTGAATCTTCTTTATCATGCTAGGATTAGCAGGAAAAAGCAAAAAATTTCAGAATTGCACCTTGCAATGCGGAGAAATTACTGTTTGTGCTTTTACAATATTCATTGATTTTTGCCATTGAAAAACATCATGTTATTCATATACCAGAAATGTTTGAAGCTACTGACTGAATGAAAAGAGCTGGCATCTCACTCTCTTTGAATCTTCTTTATCATGCTAAGAGGAGCAGGAAAAAGCAAAAAATTTCAGAATTGCACCTTGCAATGTGGAGATATTACTGTTTGTGCATTTACAATATTCATTGATTTTTGCCATTGAAAAACATCCAGAAATGTTTGAAGCTACTGACTGAATGAAAGGAGCTGGCATCTCACTCTCTTTGAATCTTCTTTATCATGCTAGGATTAGCAGGAAAAAGCAAAAAATTTCAGAATTCCACCTTGCAATGCGGAGAAATTACTGTTTGTGCATTTACAATATTCATTGATTTTTGCCATTGAAAAACATCATGTTATTCATATACCAGAAATGTTTGAAGCTACTGACTGAATGAAAAGAGCTGGCATCTCACTCTCTTTGAATCTTCTTTATCATGCTAAGAGGAGCAGGAAAAAGCAAAAAATTTCAGAATTGCACCTTGCAATGTGGAGATATTACTGTTTGTGCATTTACAATATTCATTGATTTTTGCCATTGAAAAACGTCCAGAAATGTTTGAAGCTACTGACAGAATGAAAGGAGCTGGCATCTAACTCTCTTTAAATCTTCTTTATCATGCTAGGATTAGCAGGAAAAAGCAAAAAATTTCAGAATTGCACCTTGCAATGTGGAGATATTACTGTTTGTGCATTTACAATATTCATTGATTTTTGCCATTGAAAAACGTCCAGAAATGTTTGAAGCTACTGACTGAATGAAAGGAGCTGGCATCTCACTCTCTTTGAATCTTCTTTATCATGCTAGGATTAGCAGGAAAAAGCAAAAAATTTCAGAATTGCACCTTGCAATGCGGAGAAATTACTGTTTGTGCATTTACAATATTCATTGATTTTTGCCATTGAAAAACATCATGTTATTCATATACCAGAAATGTATGAAGCTACTGACTGAATGAAAAGAGCTGGCATCTCACTCTCTTTGAATCTTCTTTATCATGCTGAGAGGAGCAGGAAAAAGCAAAAAATTTCAGAATTGCACCTTGCAATGTGGAGATATTACTGTTTGTGCATTTACAATATTCATTGATTTTTGCCATTGAAAAACGTCCAGAAATGTTTGAAGCTACTGACTGAATGAAAGGAGCTGGCATCTCACTCTCTTTGAATCTTCTTTATCATGCTAGGATTAGCAGGAAAAAGCAAAAAATTTCAGAATTGCACCTTGCAATGCGGAGAAATTACTGTTTGTGCATTTACAATATTCATTGATTTTTGCCATTGAAAAACATCATGTTATTCATATACCAGAAATGTTTGAAGCTACTGACTGAATGAAAAGAGCTGGCATCTCACTCTCTTTGAATCTTCTTTATCATGCTAAGAGGAGCAGGAAAAAGCAAAAAATTTCAGAATTGCACCTTGCAATGTGGAGATATTACTGTTTGTACATTTACAATATTCATTGATTTTTGCCATTGAAAAACATCATGTTATTCATATACCAGAAATGTTTGAAGCTACTGACTGAATGAAAAGAGCTGGCATCTCACTCTCTTTGAATCTTCTTTATCATGCTAGGATTAGCAGGAAAAAGCAAAAAATTTCAGAATTGCACCTTGCAATGTGGAGATATTACTGTTTGTGCATTTACAATATTCATTGATTTTTGCCATTGAAAAACGTCCAGAAATGTTTGAAGCTACTGACTGAATGAAAGGAGCTGGCATCTCACTCTCTTTGAATCTTCTTTATCATGCTAGGATTAGCAGGAAAAAGCAAAAAATTTCAGAATTGCACCTTGCAATGCGGAGAAATTACTGTTTGTGCATTTACAATATTCATTGATTTTTGCCATTGAAAAACATCATGTTATTCATATACCAGAAATGTTTGAAGCTACTGACTGAATGAAAAGAGCTGGCATCTCACTCTCTTTGAATCTTCTTTATCATGCTAAGAGGAGCAGGAAAAAGCAAAAAATTTCAGAATTGCACCTTGCAATGTGGAGATATTACTGTTTGTGCATTTACAATATTCATTGATTTTTGCCATTGAAAAACATCATGTTATTCATATACCAGAAATGTTTGAAGCTACTGACTGAATGAAAAGAGCTGGCGTCTCACTCTCTTTGAATCTTCTTTATCATGCTAAGAGGAGCAGGAAAAAGCAAAAAATTTCAGAATTGCACCTTGCAATGTGGAGATATTACTGTTTGTGCATTTACAATATTCATTGATTTTTGCCATTGAAAACGTCCAGAAATGTTTGAAGCTACTGACTGAATGAAAGGAGCTGGCATCTCACTCTCTTTAAATCTTCTTTATCATGCTAGGATTAGCAGGAAAAAGCAAAAAATTTCAGAATTGCACCTTGCAATGCGGAGAAATTACTGTTTGTGCATTTACAATATTCATTGATTTTTGCCATTGAAAAACATCATGTTATTCATATACCAGAAATGTTTGAAGCTACTGACTGAATGAAAAGAGCTGGCATCTCACTCTCTTTGAATCTTCTTTATCATGCTAAGAGGAGCAGGAAAAAGCAAAAAATTTCAGAATTGCACCTTGCAATGTGGAGATATTACTGTTTGTGCATTTACAATATTCATTGATTTTTGCCATTGAAAAACGTCCAGAAATGTTTGAAGCTACTGACTGAATGAAAGGAGCTGGCATCTCACTCTCTTTGAATCTTCTTTATCATGCTAGGATTAGCAGGAAAAAGCAAAAAAATTTCAGAATTGCACCTTGCAATGCGGAGAAATTACTGTTTGTGCATTTACAATATTCATTGATTTTTGCCATTGAAAAACATCATGTCATTCATATACCAGAAATGTTTGAAGCTACTGACTGAATGAAAAGAGCTGGCATCTCACTCTCTTTGAATCTTCTTTATCATGCTAAGAGGAGCAGGAAAAAGCAAAAAATTTCAGAATTGCACCTTGCAATGTGGAGATATTACTGTTTGTGCATTTACAATATTCATTGATTTTTGCCATTGAAAAACGTCCAGAAATGTTTGAAGCTACTGACTGAATGAAAGGAGCTGGCATCTCACTCTCTTTGAATCTTCTTTATCATGCTAGGATTAGCAGGAAAAAGCAAAAAATTTCAGAATTGCACCTTGCAATGCGGAGAAATTACTGTTTGTGCATTTACAATATTCATTGATTTTTGCCATTGAAAAACATCATGTTATTCATATACCAGAAATGTTTGAAGCTACTGACTGAATGAAAAGAGCTGGCATCTCACTCTCTTTGAATCTTCTTTATCATGCTAAGAGGAGCAGGAAAAAGCAAAAAATTTCAGAATTGCACCTTGCAATGTGGAGATATTACTGTTTGTGCATTTACAATATTCATTGATTTTTGCCATTGAAAAACATCATGTTATTCATATACCAGAAATGTTTGAAGCTACTGACTGAATGAAAAGAGCTGGCATCTCACTCTCTTTGAATCTTCTTTATCATGCTAGGATTAGCAGGAAAAAGCAAAAAATTTCAGAATTGCACCTTGCAATGTGGAGATATTACTGTTTGTGCATTTACAATATTCATTGATTTTTGCCATTGAAAAACGTCCAGAAATGTTTGAAGCTACTGACTGAATGAAAGGAGCTGGCATCTCACTCTCTTTGAATCTTCTTTATCATGCTAGGATTAGCAGGAAAAAGCAAAAAAATTCAGAATTGCACCTTGCAATGCGGAGAAATTACTGTTTGTGCATTTACAATATTCATTGATTTTTGCCATTGAAAAACATCATGTTATTCATATACCAGAAATGTTTGAAGCTACTGACTGAATGAAAAGAGCTGGCATCTCACTCTCTTTGAATCTTCTTTATCATGCTAAGAGGAGCAGGAAAAAGCAAAAAATTTCAGAATTGCACCTTGCAATGTGGAGATATTACTGTTTGTGCATTTACAATATTCATTGATTTTTGCCATTGAAAAACGTCCAGAAATGTTTGAAGCTACTGACTGAATGAAAGGAGCTGGCATCTCACTCTCTTTGAATCTTCTTTATCATGCTAGGATTAGCAGGAAAAAGCAAAAAATTTCAGAATTGCACCTTGCAATGCGGAGAAATTACTGTTTGTGCATTTACAATATTCATTGATTTTTGCCATTGAAAAACATCATGTTATTCATATACCAGAAATGTTTGAAACTACTGACTGAATGAAAAGAGCTGGCATCTCACTCTCTTTGAATCTTCTTTATCATGCTAAGAGGAGCAGGAAAAAAGCAAAAAATTTCAGAATTGCACCTTGCAATGTGGAGATATTACTGTTTGTGCATTTACAATATTCATTGATTTTTGCCATTGAAAAACGTCCAGAAATGTTTGAAGCTACTGACTGAATGAAAGGAGCTGGCATCTCACTCTCTTTAAATCTTCTTTATCATGCTAGGATTAGCAGGAAAAAGCAAAAAATTTCAGAATTGCACCTTGCAATGCGGAGAAATTACTGTTTGTGCATTTACAATATTCATTGATTTTTGCCATTGAAAAACATCATGTTATTCATATACCAGAAATGTTTGAAGCTACTGACTGAATGAAAAGAGCTGGCATCTCACTCTCTTTGAATCTTCTTTATCATGCTAAGAGGAGCAGGAAAAAGCAAAAAATTTCAGAATTGCACCTTGCAATGTGGAGATATTACTGTTTGTGCATTTACAATATTCATTGATTTTTGCCATTGAAAAACATCCAGAAATGTTTGAAGCTACTGACTGAATGAAAGGAGCTGGCATCTCACTCTCTTTGAATCTTCTTTACCATGCTAGGATTAGCAGGAAAAAGCAAAAAAATTTCAGAATTGCACCTTGCAATGCGGAGAAATTACTGTTTGTGCATTTACAATATTCATTGATTTTTGCCATTGAAAAACATCATGTTATTCATATACCAGAAATGTTTGAAGCTACTGACTGAATGAAAAGAGCTGGCATCTCACTCTCTTTGAATCTTCTTTATCATGCTAAGAGGAGCAGGAAAAAGCAAAAAATTTCAGAATTGCACCTTGCAATGTGGAGATATTACTGTTTGTGCATTTAAAATATTCATTGATTTTTGCCATTGAAAAACGTCCAGAAATGTTTGAAGCTACTGACTGAATGAAAGGAGCTGGCATCTCACTCTCTTTGAATCTTCTTTATCATGCTAGGATTAGCAGGAAAAAGCAAAAAATTTCAGAATTGCACCTTGCAATGCGGAGAAATTACTGTTTGTGCATTTACAATATTCATTGATTTTTGCCATTGAAAAACATCATGTTATTCATATACCAGAAATGTTTGAAGCTACTGACTGAATGAAAAGAGCTGGCATCTCACTCTCTTTGAATCTTCTTTATCATGCTAAGAGGAGCAGGAAAAAGCAAAAAATTTCAGAATTGCACCTTGCAATGTGGAGATATTGCTGTTTGTGCATTTACAATATTCATTGATTTTTGCCATTGAAAAACATCATGTTATTCATATACCAGAAATGTTTGAAGCTACTGACTGAATGAAAAGAGCTGGCATCTCACTCTCTTTGAATCTTCTTTATCATGCTAGGATTAGCAGGAAAAAGCAAAAAATTTCAGAATTGCACCTTGCAATGTGGAGATATTACTGTTTGTGCATTTACAATATTCATTGATTTTTGCCATTGAAAAACGTCCAGAAATGTTTGAAGCTACTGACTGAATGAAAGGAGCTGGCATCTCACTCTCTTTGAATCTTCTTTATCATGCTAGGATTAGCAGGAAAAAGCAAAAAATTTCAGGATTGCATCTTGCAATGCGGAGAAATTACTGTTTGTGCATTTACAATATTCATTGATTTTTGCCATTGAAAAACATCATGTTATTCATATACCAGAAATGTTTGAAGCTACTGACTGAATGAAAAGAGCTGGCATCTCACTCTCTTTGAATCTTCTTTATCATGCTAAGAGGAGCAGGAAAAAGCAAAAAATTTCAGAATTGCACCTTGCAATGTGGAGATATTACTGTTTGTGCATTTACAATATTCATTGATTTTTGCCATTGAAAAACGTCCAGAAATGTTTGAAGCTACTGACTGAATGAAAGGAGCTGGCATCTCACTCTCTTTGAATCTTCTTTATCATGCTAGGATTAGCAGGAAAAAGCAAAAAATTTCAGAATTGCACCTTGCAATGCGGAGAAATTACTGTTTGTGCATTTACAATATTCATTGATTTTTGCCATTGAAAAACATCATGTTATTCATATACCAGAAATGTTTGAAGCTACTGACTGAATGAAAAGAGCTGGCATCTCACTCTCTTTGAATCTTCTTTATCATGCTAAGAGGAGCAGGAAAAAGCAAAAAATTTCAGAATTGCACCTTGCAATGTGGAGATATTACTGTTTGTGCATTTACAATATTCATTGATTTTTGCCTTTGAAAAACATCATGTTATTCATATACCAGAAATGTTTGAAGCTACTGACTGAATGAAAAGAGCTGGCATCTCACTCTCTTTGAATCTTCTTTATCATGCTAGGATTAGCAGGAAAAAGCAAAAAATTTCAGAATTGCACCTTGCAATGTGGAGATATTACTGTTTGTGCATTTACAATATTCATTGATTTTTGCCATTGAAAAACGTCCAGAAATGTTTGAAGCTACTGACTGAATGAAAGGAGCTGGCATCTCACTCTCTTTGAATCTTCTTTATCATGCTAGGATTAGCAGGAAAAAGCAAAAAATTTCAGAATTGCACCTTGCAATGCGGAGAAATTACTGTTTGTGCATTTACAATATTCATTGATTTTTGCCATTGAAAAACATCATGTTATTCATATACCAGAAATGTTTGAAGCTACTGACTGAATGAAAAGAGCTGGCATCTCACTCTCTTTGAATCTTCTTTATCATGCTAAGAGGAGCAGGAAAAAGCAAAAAATTTCAGAATTGCACCTTGCAATGTGGAGATATTACTGTTTGTGCATTTACAATATTCATTGATTTTTGCCATTGAAAAACGTCCAGAAATGTTTGAAGCTACTGACTGAATGAAAGGAGCTGGCATCTCACTCTCTTTGAATCTTCTTTATCATGCTAGGATTAGCAGGAAAAAGCAAAAAATTTCAGAATTGCACCTTGCAATGCGGAGAAATTACTGTTTGTGCATTTACAATATTCATTGATTTTTGCCATTGAAAAATATCATGTTATTCATATACCAGAAATGTTTGAAGCTACTGACTGAATGAAAAGAGCTGGCATCTCACTCTCTTTGAATCTTCTTTATCATGCTAAGAGGAGCAGGAAAAAAGCAAAAAATTTCAGAATTGCACCTTGCAATGTGGAGATATTACTGTTTGTGCATTTACAATATTCATTGATTTTTGCCATTGAAAAACGTCTAGAAATGTTTGAAGCTACTGACTGAATGAAAGGAGCTGGCATCTCACTCTCTTTAAATCTTCTTTATCATGCTAGGATTAGCAGGAAAAAGCAAAAAATTTCAGAATTGCACCTTGCAATGCGGAGAAATTACTGTTTGTGCATTTACAATATTCATTGATTTTTGCCATTGAAAAACATCATGTTATTCATATACCAGAAATGTTTGAAGCTACTGACTGAATGAAAAGAGCTGGCATCTCACTCTCTTTGAATCTTCTTTATCATGCTAAGAGGAGCAGGAAAAAGCAAAAAATTTCAGAATTGCACCTTGCAATGTGGAGATATTACTGTTTGTGCATTTACAATATTCATTGATTTTTGCCATTGAAAAACGTCCAGAAATGTTTGAAGCTACTGACTGAATGAAAGGAGCTGGCATCTCACTCTCTTTGAATCTTCTTTACCATGCTAGGATTAGCAGGAAAAAGCAAAAAAATTTCAGAATTGCACGTTGCAATGCGGAGAAATTACTGTTTGTGCATTTACAATATTCATTGATTTTTGCCATTGAAAAACATCATGTTATTCATATACCAGAAATGTTTGAAGCTACTGACTGAATGAAAAGAGCTGGCATCTCACTCTCTTTGAATCTTCTTTATCATGCTAAGAGGAGCAGGAAAAAGCAAAAAATTTCAGAATTGCACCTTGCAATGTGGAGATATTACTGTTTGTGCATTTACAATATTCATTGATTTTAGCCATTGAAAAACGTCCAGAAATGTTTGAAGCCACTGACTGAATGAAAGGAGCTGGCATCTCACTCTCTTTGAATCTTCTTTATCATGCTAGGATTAGCAGGAAAAAGCAAAAAATTTCAGAATTGCACCTTGCAATGCGGAGAAATTACTGTTTGTGCATTTACAATATTCATTGATTTTTGCCATTGAAAAACATCATGTTATTCATATACCAGAAATGTTTGAAGCTACTGACTGAATGAAAAGAGCTGGCATCTCACTCTCTTTGAATCTTCTTTATCATGCTAGGATTAGCAGGAAAAAGCAAAAAATTTCAGAATTGCACCTTGCAATGTGGAGATATTACTGTTTGTGCATTTACAATATTCATTGATTTTTGCCATTGAAAAACGTCCAGAAATGTTTGAAGCTACTGACTGAATGAAAGGAGCTGGCATCTCACTCTCTTTGAATCTTCTTTATCATGCTAGGATTAGCAGGAAAAAGCAAAAAATTTCAGGATTGCACCTTGCAATGCGGAGAAATTACTGTTTGTGCATTTACAATATTCATTGATTTTTGCCATTGAAAAACATCATGTTATTCATATACCAGAAATGTTTGAAGCTACTGACTGAATGAAAAGAGCTGGCATCTCACTCTCTTTGAATCTTCTTTATCATGCTAAGAGGAGCAGGAAAAAGCAAAAAATTTCAGAATTGCACCTTGCAATGTGGAGATATTACTGTTTGTGCATTTACAATATTCATTGATTTTTGCCATTGAAAAATGTCCAGAAATGTTTGAAGCTACTGACTGAATGAAAGGAGCTGGCATTTCACTCTCTTTGAATCTTCTTTATCATGCTAGGATTAGCAGGAAAAAGCAAAAAATTTCAGAATTGCACAATGCAATGCGGAGAAATTACTGTTTGTGCATTTACAATATTCATTGATTTTTGCCATTGAAAAACATCATGTTATTCATATACCAGAAATGTTTGAAGCTACTGACTGAATGAAAAGAGCTGGCATCTCACTCTCTTTGAATCTTCTTTATCATGCTAAGAGGAGCAGGAAAAAGCAAAAAATTTCAGAATTGCACCTTGCAATGTGGAGATATTACTGTTTGTGCATTTACAATATTCATTGATTTTTGCCATTGAAAAACGTCCAGGAATGTTTGAAGCTACTGACTGAATGAAAGGAGCTGGCATCTCACTCTCTTTGAAGCTTCTTTATCATGCTAAGAGGAGCAGGAAAAAGCAAAAAATTTCAGAATTGCACCTTGCAATGCGGAGAAATTACTGTTTGTGCATTTACAATATTCATTGATTTTTGCCATTGAAAAACATCATGTTATTCATATACCAGAAATGTTTGAAGCTACTGACTGAATGAAAAGAGCTGGCATCTCACTCTCTTTGAATCTTCTTTATCATGCTAAGAGGAGCAGGAAAAAGCAAAAAATTTCAGAATTGCACGTTGCAATGTGGAGATATTACTGTTTGTGCATTTACAATATTCATTGATTTTTGCCATTGAAAAACGTCCAGAAATGTTTGAAGCTACTGACTGAATGAAAGGAGCTGGCATCTCACTCTCTTTGAATCTTCTTTATTATGCTAGGATTAGCAGGAAAAAGCAAAAAATTTCAGAATTCCACCTTGCAATGCGGAGAAATTACTGTTTGTGCATTTACAATATTCATTGATTTTTGCCATTGAAAAACATCATGTTATTCATATACCAGAAATGTTTGAAGCTACTGACTGAATGAAAAGAGCTGGCATCTCACTCTCTTTGAATCTTCTTTATCATGCTAAGAGGAGCAGGAAAAAGCAAAAAATTTCAGAATTGCACCTTGCAATGTGGAGATATTACTGTTTGTGCATTTACAATATTCATTGATTTTTGCCATTGAAAAACATCATGTTATTCATATACCAGAAATGTTTGAAGCTACTGACTGAATAAAAAGAGCTGGCATCTCACTCTCTTTGAATCTTCTTTATCATGCTGAGAGGAGCAGGAAAAAGCAAAAAATTTCAGAATTGCACATTGCAATGTGGAGATATTACTGTTTGTGCATTTACAATATTCATTGATTTTTGCCATTGAAAAACGTCCAGAAATGTTTGAAGCTACTGACTGAATGAAAGGAGCTGGCATCTCACTCTCTTTGAATCTTCTTTATCATGCTAGGATTAGCAGGAAAAAGCAAAAAATTTCAGAATTGCACCTTGCAATGCGGAGAAATTACTGTTTGTGCATTTACAATATTCATTGATTTTTGCCATTGAAAAACATCATGTTATTCATATACCAGAAATGTTTGAAGCTACTGACTGAATGAAAAGAGCTGGCATCTCACTCTCTTTGAATCTTCTTTATCATGCTAAGAGGAGCAGGAAAAAGCAAAAAATTTCAGAATTGCACCTTGCAATGTGGAGATATTACTGTTTGTGCATTTACAATATTCATTGATTTTTGCCATTGAAAAACGTCCAGAAATGTTTGAAGCTACTGACTGAATGAAAGGAGCTGGCATCTCATTCTCTTTGAATCTTCTTTATCATGCTAGGATTAGCAGGAAAAAGCAAAAAATTTCAGAATTGCACCTTGCAATGCGGAGAAATTACTGTTTGTGCATTTACAATATTCATTGATTTTTGCCATTGAAAAACATCATGTTATTCATATACCAGAAATGTTTGAAGCTACTGACTGAATGAAAAGAGCTGGCATCTCACTCTCTTTGAATCTTCTTTATCATGCTAGGATTAGCAGGAAAAAGCAAAAAATTTCAGAATTGCACCTTGCAATGTGGAGATATTACTGTTTGTGCATTTACAATATTCATTGATTTTTGCCATTGAAAAACGTCCAGAAATGTTTGAAGCTACTGACTGAATGAAAGGAGCTGGCATCTCACTCTCTTTGAATCTTCTTTATCATGCTAGGTTTAGCAGGAAAAAGCAAAAAATTTCAGAATTCCACCTTGCAATGCGGAGAAATTACTGTTTGTGCATTTACAATATTCATTGATTTTTGCCATTGAAAAACATCATGTTATTCATATACCAGAAATGTTTGAAGCTACTGACTGAATGAAAAGAGCTGGCATCTCACTCTCTGTGAATCTTCTTTATCATGCTAAGAGGAGCAGGAAAAAGCAAAAAATTTCAGAATTGCACCTTGCAATGTGGAGATATTACTGTTTGTGCATTTACAATATTCATTGATTTTTGCCATTGAAAAACGTCCAGAAATGTTTGAAGCTACTGACTGAATGAAAGGAGCTGGCATCTCACTCTCTTTGAATCTTCTTTATCATGCTAAGATTAGCAGGAAAAAGCAAAAAATTTCAGAATTGCACCTTGCAATGCGGAGAAATTACTGTTTGTGCATTTACAATATTCATTGATTTTTGCCATTGAAAAACATCATGTTATTCATATACCAGAAATGTTTGAAGCTACTGACTGAATGAAAAGAGCTGGCATCTCACTCTCTTTGAATCTTCTTTATCATGCCATGATTAGCAGGAAAAAGCAAAAAATTTCAGAATTGCACCTTGCAATGTGCAGATATTACTGTTTGTGCATTTACAATATTCATTGATTTTTGCCATTGAAAAACGTCCAGAAATGTTTGAAGCTACTGACTGAATGAAAGGAGCTGGCATCTCACTCTCTTTGAATCTTCTTTATCATGCTAGGATTAGCAGGAAAAAGCAAAAAATTTCAGAATTGCACCTTGCAATGTGGAGTTATTACTGTTTGTGCATTTACAATATTCATTGATTTTTGCCATTGAAAAATGTCCAGAAATGTTTGAAGCTACTGACTGAATGAAAGGAGCTGGCATCTCACTCTCTTTGAATCTTCTTTATCATGCTAGGATTAGCAGGAAAAAGCAAAAAATTTCAGAATTGCACCTTGCAATGTGGAGATATTACTGTTTGTGCATTTACAATATTCATTGATTTTTGCCATTGAAAAACATCATGTTATTCATATACCAGAAATGTTTGAAGCTACTGACTGAATGAAAAGAGCTGGCATCTCACTCTCTTTGAATCTTCTTTATCATGCTAAGAGGCGCAGGAAAAAGCAAAAAATTTCAGAATTGCACCTTGCAATGTGGAGATATTACTGTTTGTGCATTTACAATATTCATTGATTTTTGCCATTGAAAAACGTCCAGAAATGTTTGAAGCTACTGACTGAATGAAAGGAGCTGGCATCTCACTCTCTTTGAATCTTCTTTATCATGCTAGGATTAGCAGGAAAAAGCAAAAAATTTCAGAATTGCACCTTGCAATGCGGAGAAATTACTGTTTGTGCATTTACAATATTCATTGATTTTTGCCATTGAAAAACATCATGTTATTCATATACCAGAAATGTTTGAAGCTACTGACTGAATGAAAAGAGCTGGCATCTCACTCTCTTTGAATCTTCTTTATCATGCTAAGAGGAGCAGGAAAAAGCAAAAAATTTCAGAATTGCACCTTGCAATGTGGAGATATTACTGTTTGTGCATTTACAATATTCATTGATTTTTGCCATTGAAAAACGTCCAGAAATGTTTGAAGCTACTGACTGAATGAAAGGAGCTGGCATCTCATTCTCTTTGAATCTTCTTTATCATGCTAGGATTAGCAGGAAAAAGCAAAAAATTTCAGAATTGCACCTTGCAATGCGGAGAAATTACTGTTTGTGCATTTACAATATTCATTGATTTTTGCCATTGAAAAACATCATGTTATTCATATACCAGAAATGTTTGAAGCTACTGACTGAATGAAAAGAGCTGGCATCTCACTCTCTTTGAATCTTCTTTATCATGCTAGGATTAGCAGGAAAAAGCAAAAAATTTCAGAATTGCACCTTGCAATGTGGAGATATTACTGTTTGTGCATTTACAATATTCATTGATTTTTGCCATTGAAAAACGTCCAGAAATGTTTGAAGCTACTGACTGAATGAAAGGAGCTGGCATCTCACTCTCTTTGAATCTTCTTTATCATGCTAGGATTAGCAGGAAAAAGCAAAAAATTTCAGAATTCCACCTTGCAATGCGGAGAAATTACTGTTTGTGCATTTACAATATTCATTGATTTTTGCCATTGAAAAACATCATGTTATTCATATACCAGAAATGTTTGAAGCTACTGACTGAATGAAAAGAGCTGGCATCTCACTCTCTTTGAATCTTCTTTATCATGCTAAGAGGAGCAGGAAAAAGCAAAAAATTTCAGAATTGCACCTTGCAATGTGGAGATATTACTGTTTGTGCATTTACAATATTCATTGATTTTTGCCATTGAAAAACGTCCAGAAATGTTTGAAGCTACTGACTGAATGAAAGGAGCTGGCATCTCACTCTCTTTGAATCTTCTTTATCATGCTAAGATTAGCAGGAAAAAGCAAAAAATTTCAGAATTGCACCTTGCAATGCGGAGAAATTACTGTTTGTGCATTTACAATATTCATTGATTTTTGCCATTGAAAAACATCATGTTATTCATATACCAGAAATGTTTGAAGCTACTGACTGAATGAAAAGAGCTGGCATCTCACTCTCTTTGAATCTTCTTTATCATGCCATGATTAGCAGGAAAAAGCAAAAAATTTCAGAATTGCACCTTGCAATGTGCAGATATTACTGTTTGTGCATTTACAATATTCATTGATTTTTGCCATTGAAAAACGTCCAGAAATGTTTGAAGCTACTGACTGAATGAAAGGAGCTGGCATCTCACTCTCTTTGAATCTTCTTTATCATGCTAGGATTAGCAGGAAAAAGCAAAAAATTTCAGAATTGCACCTTGCAATGTGGAGATATTACTGTTTGTGCATTTACAATATTCATTGATTTTTGCCATTGAAAAACATCATGTTATTCATATACCAGAAATGTTTGAAGCTACTGACTGAATGAAAAGAGCTGGCATCTCACTCTCTTTGAATGTTCTTTATCATGCTAAGAGGAGCAGGAAAAAGCAAAAAATTTCAGAATTGCACCTTGCAATGTGGAGATATTACTGTTTGTGCATTTACAATATTCATTGATTTTTGCCATTGAAAAACGTCCAGAAATGTTTGAAGCTACTGACTGAATGAAAGGAGCTGGCATCTCACTCTCTTTGAATCTTCTTTATCATGCTAGGATTAGCAGGAAAAAGCAAAAAATTTCAGAATTGCACCTTGCAATGCGGAGAAATTACTGTTTGTGCATTTACAATATTCATTGATTTTTGCCATTGAAAAACATCATGTTATTCATATACCAGAAATGTTTGAAGCTACTGACTGAATGAAAAGAGCTGGCATCTCACTCTCTTTGAATCTTCTTTATCATGCTAAGAGGAGCAGGAAAAAGCAAAAAATTTCAGAATTGCACCTTGCAATGTGGAGATATTACTGTTTGTGCATTTACAATATTCATTGATTTTTGCCATTGAAAAACGTCCAGAAATGTTTGAAGCTACTGACTGAATGAAAGGAGCTGGCATCTCACTCTCTTTGAATCTTCTTTATCATGCTAGGATTAGCAGGAAAAAGCAAAAAATTTCAGGATTGCACCTTGCAATGCGGAGAAATTACTGTTTGTGCATTTACAATATTCATTGATTTTTGCCATTGAAAAATATCATGTTATTCATATACCAGAAATGTTTGAAGCTACTGACTGAATGAAAAGAGCTGGCATCTCACTCTCTTTGAATCTTCTTTATCATGCTAAGAGGAGCAGGAAAAAGCAAAAAATTTCAGAATTGCACCTTGCAATGTGGAGATATTACTGTTTGTGCATTTACAATATTCATTGATTTTTGCCATTGAAAAATGTCCAGAAATGTTTGAAGCTACTGACTGAATGAAAGGAGCTGGCATCTCACTCTCTTTGAATCTTCTTTATCATGCTAGGATTAGCAGGAAAAAGCAAAAAATTTCAGAATTGCACCTTGCAATGCGGAGAAATTACTGTTTGTGCATTTACAATATTCATTGATTTTTGCCATTGAAAAACATCATGTTATTCATATACCAGAAATGTTTGAAGCTACTGACTGAATGAAAAGAGCTGGCATCTCACTCTCTTTGAATCTTCTTTATCATGCTAAGAGGAGCAGGAAAAAGCAAAAAATTTCAGAATTGCATCTTGCAATGTGGAGATATTACTGTTTGTGCATTTACAATATTCATTGATTTTTGCCATTGAAAAACGTCCAGAAATGTTTGAAGCTACTGACTGAATGAAAGGAGCTGGCATCTCACTCTCTTTGAAGCTTCTTTATCATGCTAGGATTAGCAGGAAAAAGCAAAAAATTTCAGAATTGCACCTTGCAATGCGGAGAAATTACGGTTTGTGCATTTACAATATTCATTGATTTTTGCCATTGAAAAACATCATGTTATTCATATACCAGAAATGTTTGAAGCTACTGACTGAATGAAAAGAGCTGGCATCTCACTCTCTTTGAATCTTCTTTATCATGCTAAGAGGAGCAGGAAAAAGCAAAAAATTTCAGAATTGCACCTTGCAATGTGGAGATATTACTGTTTGTGCATTTACAATATTCATTGATTTTTGCCATTGAAAAACGTCCAGAAATGTTTGAAGCTACTGACTGAATGAAAGGAGCTGGCATCTCACTCTCTTTGAATCTTCTTTATCATGCTAGGATTAGCAGGAAAAAGCAAAAAATTTCAGAATTGCACCTTGCAATGCGGAGAAATTACTGTTTGTGCATTTACAATATTCATTGATTTTTGCCATTGAAAAATATCATGTTATTCATATACCAGAAATGTTTGAAGCTACTGACTGAATGAAAAGAGCTGGCATCTCACTCTCTTTGAATCTTCTTTATCATGCTAAGAGGAGCAGGAAAAAGCAAAAAATTTCAGAATTGCACCTTGCAATGTGGAGATATTACTGTTTGTGCATTTACAATATTCATTGATTTTTGCCATTGAAAAATGTCCAGAAATGTTTGAAGCTACTGACTGAATGAAAGGAGCTGGCATCTCACTCTCTTTGAATCTTCTTTATCATGCTAGGATTAGCAGGAAAAAGCAAAAAATTTCAGAATTGCACCTTGCAATGCGGAGAAATTACTGTTTGTGCATTTACAATATTCATTGATTTTTGCCATTGAAAAACATCATGTTATTCATATACCAGAAATGTTTGAAGCTACTGACTGAATGAAAAGAGCTGGCATCTCACTCTCTTTGAATCTTCTTTATCATGCTAAGAGGAGCAGGAAAAAGCAAAAAATTTCAGAATTGCATCTTGCAATGTGGAGATATTACTGTTTGTGCATTTACAATATTCATTGATTTTTGCCATTGAAAAACGTCCAGAAATGTTTGAAGCTACTGACTGAATGAAAGGAGCTGGCATCTCACTCTCTTTGAAGCTTCTTTATCATGCTAGGATTAGCAGGAAAAAGCAAAAAATTTCAGAATTGCACCTTGCAATGCGGAGAAATTACGGTTTGTGCATTTACAATATTCATTGATTTTTGCCATTGAAAAACATCATGTTATTCATATACCAGAAATGTTTGAAGCTACTGACTGAATGAAAAGAGCTGGCATCTCACTCTCTTTGAATCTTCTTTATCATGCTAAGAGGAGCAGGAAAAAGCAAAAAATTTCAGAATTGCACCTTGCAATGTGGAGATATTACTGTTTGTGCATTTACAATATTCATTGATTTTTGCCATTGAAAAACGTCCAGAAATGTTTGAAGCTACTGACTGAATGAAAGGAGCTGGCATCTCACTCTCTTTGAATCTTCTTTATCATGCTAGGATTAGCAGGAAAAAGCAAAAAATTTCAGAATTGCACCTTGCAATGCGGAGAAATTACTGTTTGTGCATTTACAATATTCATTGATTTTTGCCATTGAAAAACATCATGTTATTCATATACCAGAAATGTTTGAAGCTACTGACTGAATGAAAAGAGCTGGCATCTCACTCTCTTTGAATCTTCTTTATCATGCTAAGAGGAGCAGGAAAAAGCAAAAAATTTCAGAATTGCACCTTGCAATGTGGAGATATTACTGTTTGTACATTTACAATATTCATTGATTTTTGCCATTGAAAAACATCATGTTATTCATATACCAGAAATGTTTGAAGCTACTGACTGAATGAAAAGAGCTGGCATCTCACTCTCTTTGAATGTTCTTTATCATGCTAAGAGGAGCAGGAAAAAGCAAAAAATTTCAGAATTGCACCTTGCAATGTGGAGATATTACTGTTTGTGCATTTACAATATTCATTGATTTTTGCCATTGAAAAACGTCCAGAAATGTTTGAAGCTACTGACTGAATGAAAGGAGCTGGCATCTCACTCTCTTTGAATCTTCTTTATCATGCTAGGATTAGCAGGAAAAAGCAAAAAATTTCAGAATTGCACCTTGCAATGCGGAGAAATTACTGTTTGTGCATTTACAATATTCATTGATTTTTGCCATTGAAAAACATCATGTTATTCATATACCAGAAATGTTTGAAGCTACTGACTGAATGAAAAGAGCTGGCATCTCACTCTCTTTGAATCTTCTTTATCATGCTAAGAGGAGCAGGAAAAAGCAAAAAATTTCAGAATTGCACCTTGCAATGTGGAGATATTACTGTTTGTGCATTTACAATATTCATTGATTTTTGCCATTGAAAAACGTCCAGAAATGTTTGAAGCTACTGACTGAATGAAAGGAGCTGGCATCTCACTCTCTTTGAATCTTCTTTATCATGCTAGGATTAGCAGGAAAAAGCAAAAAATTTCAGGATTGCACCTTGCAATGCGGAGAAATTACTGTTTGTGCATTTACAATATTCATTGATTTTTGCCATTGAAAAATATCATGTTATTCATATACCAGAAATGTTTGAAGCTACTGACTGAATGAAAAGAGCTGGCATCTCACTCTCTTTGAATCTTCTTTATCATGCTAAGAGGAGCAGGAAAAAGCAAAAAATTTCAGAATTGCACCTTGCAATGTGGAGATATTACTGTTTGTGCATTTACAATATTCATTGATTTTTGCCATTGAAAAATGTCCAGAAATGTTTGAAGCTACTGACTGAATGAAAGGAGCTGGCATCTCACTCTCTTTGAATCTTCTTTATCATGCTAGGATTAGCAGGAAAAAGCAAAAAATTTCAGAATTGCACCTTGCAATGCGGAGAAATTACTGTTTGTGCATTTACAATATTCATTGATTTTTGCCATTGAAAAACATCATGTTATTCATATACCAGAAATGTTTGAAGCTACTGACTGAATGAAAAGAGCTGGCATCTCACTCTCTTTGAATCTTCTTTATCATGCTAAGAGGAGCAGGAAAAAGCAAAAAATTTCAGAATTGCATCTTGCAATGTGGAGATATTACTGTTTGTGCATTTACAATATTCATTGATTTTTGCCATTGAAAAACGTCCAGAAATGTTTGAAGCTACTGACTGAATGAAAGGAGCTGGCATCTCACTCTCTTTGAAGCTTCTTTATCATGCTAGGATTAGCAGGAAAAAGCAAAAAATTTCAGAATTGCACCTTGCAATGCGGAGAAATTACGGTTTGTGCATTTACAATATTCATTGATTTTTGCCATTGAAAAACATCATGTTATTCATATACCAGAAATGTTTGAAGCTACTGACTGAATGAAAAGAGCTGGCATCTCACTCTCTTTGAATCTTCTTTATCATGCTAAGAGGAGCAGGAAAAAGCAAAAAATTTCAGAATTGCACCTTGCAATGTGGAGATATTACTGTTTGTGCATTTACAATATTCATTGATTTTTGCCATTGAAAAACGTCCAGAAATGTTTGAAGCTACTGACTGAATGAAAGGAGCTGGCATCTCACTCTCTTTGAATCTTCTTTATCATGCTAGGATTAGCAGGAAAAAGCAAAAAATTTCAGAATTGCACCTTGCAATGCGGAGAAATTACTGTTTGTGCATTTACAATATTCATTGATTTTTGCCATTGAAAAATATCATGTTATTCATATACCAGAAATGTTTGAAGCTACTGACTGAATGAAAAGAGCTGGCATCTCACTCTCTTTGAATCTTCTTTATCATGCTAAGAGGAGCAGGAAAAAGCAAAAAATTTCAGAATTGCACCTTGCAATGTGGAGATATTACTGTTTGTGCATTTACAATATTCATTGATTTTTGCCATTGAAAAATGTCCAGAAATGTTTGAAGCTACTGACTGAATGAAAGGAGCTGGCATCTCACTCTCTTTGAATCTTCTTTATCATGCTAGGATTAGCAGGAAAAAGCAAAAAATTTCAGAATTGCACCTTGCAATGCGGAGAAATTACTGTTTGTGCATTTACAATATTCATTGATTTTTGCCATTGAAAAACATCATGTTATTCATATACCAGAAATGTTTGAAGCTACTGACTGAATGAAAAGAGCTGGCATCTCACTCTCTTTGAATCTTCTTTATCATGCTAAGAGGAGCAGGAAAAAGCAAAAAATTTCAGAATTGCATCTTGCAATGTGGAGATATTACTGTTTGTGCATTTACAATATTCATTGATTTTTGCCATTGAAAAACGTCCAGAAATGTTTGAAGCTACTGACTGAATGAAAGGAGCTGGCATCTCACTCTCTTTGAAGCTTCTTTATCATGCTAGGATTAGCAGGAAAAAGCAAAAAATTTCAGAATTGCACCTTGCAATGCGGAGAAATTACGGTTTGTGCATTTACAATATTCATTGATTTTTGCCATTGAAAAACATCATGTTATTCATATACCAGAAATGTTTGAAGCTACTGACTGAATGAAAAGAGCTGGCATCTCACTCTCTTTGAATCTTCTTTATCATGCTAAGAGGAGCAGGAAAAAGCAAAAAATTTCAGAATTGCACCTTGCAATGTGGAGATATTACTGTTTGTGCATTTACAATATTCATTGATTTTTGCCATTGAAAAACGTCCAGAAATGTTTGAAGCTACTGACTGAATGAAAGGAGCTGGCATCTCACTCTCTTTGAATCTTCTTTATCATGCTAGGATTAGCAGGAAAAAGCAAAAAATTTCAGAATTGCACCTTGCAATGCGGAGAAATTACTGTTTGTGCATTTACAATATTCATTGATTTTTGCCATTGAAAAACATCATGTTATTCATATACCAGAAATGTTTGAAGCTACTGACTGAATGAAAAGAGCTGGCATCTCACTCTCTTTGAATCTTCTTTATCATGCTAAGAGGAGCAGGAAAAAGCAAAAAATTTCAGAATTGCACCTTGCAATGTGGAGATATTACTGTTTGTACATTTACAATATTCATTGATTTTTGCCATTGAAAAACATCATGTTATTCATATACCAGAAATGTTTGAAGCTACTGACTGAATGAAAAGAGCTGGCATCTCACTCTCTTTGAATCTTCTTTATCATGCTAGGATTAGCAGGAAAAAGCAAAAAATTTCAGAATTGCACCTTGCAATGTGGAGATATTACTGTTTGTGCATTTACAATATTCATTGATTTTTGCCATTGAAAAACGTCCAGAAATGTTTGAAGCTACTGACTGAATGAAAGGAGCTGGCATCTCACTCTCTTTGAATCTTCTTTATCATGCTAGGATTAGCAGGAAAAAGCAAAAAATTTCAGAATTCCACCTTGCAATGCGGAGAAATTACTGTTTGTGCATTTACAATATTCATTGATTTTTGCCATTGAAAAATATCATGTTATTCATATACCAGAAATGTTTGAAGCTACTGACTGACTGAAAAGAGCTGGCATCTCACTCTCTTTGAATCTTCTTTATCATGCTAAGAGGAGCAGGAAAAAAGAAAAAAATTTCAGAATTGCACCTTGCAATGTGGAGATATTACTGTTTGTGCATTTACAATATTCATTGATTTTTGCCATTGAAAAACGTCCAGAAATGTTTGAAGCTACTGACTGAATGAAAGGAGCTGGCATCTCACTCTCTTTAAATCTTCTTTATCATGCTAGGATTAGCAGGAAAAAGCAAAAAATTTCAGAATTGCACCTTGCAATGCGGAGAAATTACTGTTTGTGCATTTACAATATTCATTGATTTTTGCCATTGAAAAACATCATGTTATTCATATACCAGAAATGTTTGAAGCTACTGACTGAATGAAAAGAGCTGGCATCTCACTCTCTTTGAATCTTCTTTATCATGCTAAGAGGAGCAGGAAAAAGCAAAAAATTTCAGAATTGCACCTTGCAATGTGGAGATATTACTGTTTGTGCATTTACAATATTCATTGATTTTTGCCATTGAAAAACGTCCAGAAATGTTTGAAGCTACTGACTGAATGAAAGGAGCTGGCATCTCACTCTCTTTGAATCTTCTTTACCATGCTAGGATTAGCAGGAAAAAGCAAAAAAATTTCAGAATTGCACCTTGCAATGCGGAGAAATTACTGTTTGTGCATTTACAATATTCATTGATTTTTGCCATTGAAAAACATCATGTTATTCATATACCAGAAATGTTTGAAGCTACTGACTGAATGAAAAGAGCTGGCATCTCACTCTCTTTGAATCTTCTTTATCATGCTAAGAGGAGCAGGAAAAAGCAAAAAATTTCAGAATTGCACCTTGCAATGTGGAGATATTACTGTTTGTGCATTTACAATATTCATTGATTTTTGCCATTGAAAAACGTCCAGAAATGTTTGAAGCCACTGACTGAATGAAAGGAGCTGGCATCTCACTCTCTTTGAATCTTCTTTATCATGCTAGGATTAGCAGGAAAAAGCAAAAAATTTCAGAATTGCACCTTGCAATGCGGAGAAATTACTGTTTGTGCATTTACAATATTCATTGATTTTTGCCATTGAAAAACATCATGTTATTCATATACCAGAAATGTTTGAAGCTACTGACTGAATGAAAAGAGCTGGCATCTCACTCTCTTTGAATCTTCTTTATCATGCTAGGATTAGCAGGAAAAAGCAAAAAATTTCAGAATTGCACCTTGCAATGTGGAGATATTACTGTTTGTGCATTTACAATATTCATTGATTTTTGCCATTGAAAAACGTCCAGAAATGTTTGAAGCTACTGACTGAATGAAAGGAGCTGGCATCTCACTCTCTTTGAATCTTCTTTATCATGCTAGGATTAGCAGGAAAAAGCAAAAAATTTCAGGATTGCACCTTGCAATGCGGAGAAATTACTGTTTGTGCATTTACAATATTCATTGATTTTTGCCATTGAAAAACATCATGTTATTCATATACCAGAAATGTTTGAAGCTACTGACTGAATGAAAAGAGCTGGCATCTCACTCTCTTTGAATCTTCTTTATCATGCTAAGAGGAGCAGGAAAAAGCAAAAAATTTCAGAATTGCACCTTGCAATGTGGAGATATTACTGTTTGTGCATTTACAATATTCATTGATTTTTGCCATTGAAAAATGTCCAGAAATGTTTGAAGCTACTGACTGAATGAAAGGAGCTGGCATCTCACTCTCTTTGAATCTTCTTTATCATGCTAGGATTAGCAGGAAAAAGCAAAAAATTTCAGAATTGCACCTTGCAATGCGGAGAAATTACTGTTTGTGCATTTACAATATTCATTGATTTTTGCCATTGAAAAACATCATGTTATTCATATACCAGAAATGTTTGAAGCTACTGACTGAATGAAAAGAGCTGGCATCTCACTCTCTTTGAATCTTCTTTATCATGCTAAGAGGAGCAGGAAAAAGCAAAAAATTTCAGAATTGCACCTTGCAATGTGGAGATATTACTGTTTGTGCATTTACAATATTCATTGATTTTTGCCATTGAAAAACGTCCAGGAATGTTTGAAGCTACTGACTGAATGAAAGGAGCTGGCATCTCACTCTCTTTGAAGCTTCTTTATCATGCTAGGATTAGCAGGAAAAAGCAAAAAATTTCAGAATTGCACCTTGCAATGCGGAGAAATTACTGTTTGTGCATTTACAATATTCATTGATTTTTGCCATTGAAAAACATCATGTTATTCATATACCAGAAATGTTTGAAGCTACTGACTGAATGAAAAGAGCTGGCATCTCACTCTCTTTGAATCTTCTTTATCATGCTAAGAGGAGCAGGAAAAAGCAAAAATTTCAGAATTGCACGTTGCAATGTGGAGATATTACTGTTTGTGCATTTACAATATTCATTGATTTTTGCCATTGAAAAACATCATGTTATTCATATACCAGAAATGTTTGAAGCTACTGACTGAATGAAAAGAGCTGGCATCTCACTCTCTTTGAATCTTCTTTATCATGCTAAGAGGAGCAGGAAAAAGCAAAAAATTTCAGAATTGCACCTTGCAATGTGGAGATATTACTGTTTGTGCATTTACAATATTCATTGATTTTTGCCATTGAAAAACATCATGTTATTCATATACCAGAAATGTTTGAAGCTACTGACTGAATGAAAAGAGCTGGCATCTCACTCTCTTTGAATCTTCTTTGTCATGCTAAGAGGAGCAGGAAAAAGCAAAAAATTTCAGAATTGCACCTTGCAATGTGGAGATATTACTGTTTGTGCATTTACAATATTCATTGATTTTTGCCATTGAAAAACGTCCAGAAATGTTTGAAGCTACTGACTGAATGAAAGGAGCTGGCATCTCACTCTCTTTGAATCTTCTTTATCATGCTAGGATTAGCAGGAAAAAGCAAAAAATTTCAGAATTGCACCTTGCAATGCGGAGAAATTACTGTTTGTGCATTTACAATATTCATTGATTTTTGCCATTGAAAAACATCATGTTATTCATATACCAGAAATGTTTGAAGCTACTGACTGAATAAAAAGAGCTGGCATCTCACTCTCTTTGAATCTTCTTTATCATGCTGAGAGGAGCAGGAAAAAGCAAAAAATTTCAGAATTGCACATTGCAATGTGGAGATATTACTGTTTGTGCATTTACAATATTCATTGATTTTTGCCATTGAAAAACGTCCAGAAATGTTTGAAGCTACTGACTGAATGAAAGGAGCTGGCATCTCACTCTCTTTGAATCTTCTTTATCATGCTAGGATTAGCAGGAAAAAGCAAAAAATTTCAGAATTGCACCTTGCAATGCGGAGAAATTACTGTTTGTGCATTTACAATATTCATTGATTTTTGCCATTGAAAAACATCATGTTATTCATATACCAGAAATGTTTGAAGCTACTGACTGAATGAAAAGAGCTGGCATATCACTCTCTTTGAATCTTCTTTATCATGCTAAGAGGAGCAGGAAAAAGCAAAAAATTTCAGAATTGCACCTTGCAATGTGGAGATATTACTGTTTGTGCATTTACAATATTCATTGATTTTTGCCATTGAAAAACGTCCAGAAATGTTTGAAGCTACTGACTGAATGAAAGGAGCTGGCATCTCACTCTCTTTGAATCTTCTTTATCATGCTAGGATTAGCAGGAAAAAGCAAAAAATTTCAGAATTCCACCTTGCAATGCGGAGAAATTACTGTTTGTGCATTTACAATATTCATTGATTTTTGCCATTGAAAAACATCATGTTATTCATATACCAGAAATGTTTGAAGCTACTGACTGAATGAAAAGAGCTGGCATCTCACTCTCTTTGAATCTTCTTTATCATGCTAAGAGGAGCAGGAAAAAGCAAAAAATTTCAGAATTGCACCTTGCAATGTGGAGATATTACTGTTTGTGCATTTTCAATATTCATTGATTTTTGCCATTGAAAAACGTCCAGAAATGTTTGAAGCTACTGACTGAATGAAAGCAGCTGGCATCTCACTCTCTTTGAATCTTCTTTATCATGCTAAGATTAGCAGGAAAAAGCAAAAAATTTCAGAATTGCACCTTGCAATGCGGAGAAATTACTGTTTGTGCATTTACAATATTCATTGATTTTTGCCATTGAAAAACATCATGTTATTCATATACCAGAAATGTTTGAAGCTACTGACTGAATGAAAAGAGCTGGCATCTCACTCTCTTTGAATCTTCTTTATCATGCCATGATTAGCAGGAAAAAGCAAAAAATTTCAGAATTGCACCTTGCAATGTGCAGATATTACTGTTTGTGCATTTACAATATTCATTGATTTTTGCCATTGAAAAACGTCCAGAAATGTTTGAAGCTACTGACTGAATGAAAGGAGCTGGCATCTCACTATCTTTGAATCTTCTTTATCATGCTAGGATTAGCAGGAAAAAGCAAAAAATTTCAAAATTGCACCTTGCAATGTGGAGTTATTACTGTTTGTGCATTTACAATATTCATTGATTTTTGCCATTGAAAAATGTCCAGAAATGTTTGAAGCTACTGACTGAATGAAAGGAGCTGGCATCTCACTCTCTTTGAATCTTCTTTATCATGCTAGGATTAGCAGGAAAAAGCAAAAAATTTCAGAATTGCACCTTGCAATGTGGAGATATTACTGTTTGTGCATTTACAATATTCATTGATTTTTGCCATTGAAAAACATCATGTTATTCATATACCAGAAATGTTTGAAGCTACTGACTGAATGAAAAGAGCTGGCATCTCACTCTCTTTGAATCTTCTTTATCATGTTAAGAGGAGCAGGAAAAAGCAAAAAATTTCAGAATTGCACCTTGCAATGTGGAGATATTACTGTTTGTGCATTTACAATATTCATTGATTTTTGCCATTGAAAAACGTCCAGAAATGTTTGAAGCTACTGACTGAATGAAAGGAGCTGGCATCTCACTCTCTTTGAATCTTCTTTATCATGCTAGGATTAGCAGGAAAAAGCAAAAAATTTCAGAATTGCACCTTGCAATGCGGAGAAATTACTGTTTGTGAATTTACCATATTCATTGATTTTTGCCATTGAAAAACATCATGTTATTCATATACCAGAAATGTTTGAAGCTACTGACTGAATGAAAAGAGCTGGCATCTCACTCTCTTTGAATCTTCTTTATCATGCTAAGAGGAGCAGGAAAAAGCAAAAAATTTCATAATTGCACCTTGCAATGTGGAGATATTACTGTTTGTGCATTTACAATATTCATTGATTTTTGCCATTGAAAAACATCATGTTATTCATATACCAGAAATGTTTGAAGCTACTGACTGAATGAAAAGAGCTGGCATCTCACTCTCTTTGAATCTTCTTTATCATGCTAGGATTAGCAGGAAAAAGCAAAAAATTTCAGAATTGCACCTTGCAATGTGGAGATATTACTGTTTGTGCATTTACAATATTCATTGATTTTTGCCATTGAAAAACGTCCAGAAATGTTTGAAGCTACTGACTGAATGAAAGGAGCTGGCATCTCACTCTCTTTGAATCTTCTTTATCATGCTAGGATTAGCAGGAAAAAGCAAAAAATTTCAGGATTGCACCTTGCAATGCGGAGAAATTACTGTTTGTGCATTTACAATATTCATTGATTTTTGCCATTGAAAAACATCATGTTATTCATATACCAGAAATGTTTGAAGCTACTGACTGAATGAAAAGAGCTGGCATCTCACTCTCTTTGAATCTTCTTTATCATGCTAAGAGGAGCAGGAAAAAGCAAAAAATTTCAGAATTGCACCTTGCAATGTGGAGATATTACTGTTTGTGCATTTACAATATTCATTGATTTTTGCCATTGAAAAATGTCCAGAAATGTTTGAAGCTACTGACTGAATGAAAGGAGCTGGCATCTCACTCTCTTTGAATCTTCTTTATCATGCTAGGATTAGCAGGAAAAAGCAAAAAATTTCAGAATTGCACCTTGCAATGCGGAGAAATTACTGTTTGTGCATTTACAATATTCATTGATTTTTGCCATTGAAAAACATCATGTTATTCATATACCAGAAATGTTTGAAGCTACTGACTGAATGAAAAGAGCTGGCATCTCACTCTCTTTGAATCTTCTTTATCATGCTAAGAGGAGCAGGAAAAAGCAAAAAATTTCAGAATTGCATCTTGCAATGTGGAGATATTACTGTTTGTGCATTTACAATATTCATTGATTTTTGCCATTGAAAAACGTCCAGAAATGTTTGAAGCTACTGACTGAATGAAAGGAGCTGGCATCTCACTCTCTTTGAAGCTTCTTTATCATGCTAGGATTAGCAGGAAAAAGCAAAAAATTTCAGAATTGCACCTTGCAATGCGGAGAAATTACTGTTTGTGCATTTACAATATTCATTGATTTTTGCCATTGAAAAACATCATGTTATTCATATACCAGAAATGTTTGAAGCTACTGACTGAATGAAAAGAGCTGGCATCTCACTCTCTTTGAATCTTCTTTATCATGCTAAGAGGAGCAGGAAAAAGCAAAAAATTTCAGAATTGCACCTTGCAATGTGGAGATATTACTGTTTGTGCATTTACAATATTCATTGATTTTTGCCATTGAAAAACGTCCAGAAATGTTTGAAGCTACTGACTGAATGAAAGGAGCTGGCATCTCACTCTCTTTGAATCTTCTTTATCATGCTAGGATTAGCAGGAAAAAGCAAAAAATTTCAGAATTGCACCTTGCAATGCGGAGAAATTACTGTTTGTGCATTTACAATATTCATTGATTTTTGCCATTGAAAAACATCATGTTATTCATATACCAGAAATGTTTGAAGCTACTGACTGAATGAAAAGAGCTGGCATCTCACTCTCTTTGAATCTTCTTTATCATGCTAAGAGGAGCAGGAAAAAGCAAAAAATTTCAGAATTGCACCTTGCAATGTGGAGATATTACTGTTTGTGCATTTACAATATTCAATGATTTTTGCCATTGAAAAACATCATGTTATTCATATACCAGAAATGTTTGAAGCTACTGACTGAATGAAAAGAGCTGGCATCTCACTCTCTTTGAATCTTCTTTATCATGCTAGGATTAGCAGGAAAAAGCAAAAAATTTCAGAATTGCACCTTGCAATGTGGAGATATTACTGTTTGTGCATTTACAATATTCATTGATTTTTGCCATTGAAAAACGTCCAGAAATGTTTGAAGCTACTGACTGAATGAAAGGAGCTGGCATCTCACTCTCTTTGAATCTTCTTTATCATGCTAGGATTAGCAGGAAAAAGCAAAAAATTTCAGAATTGCACCTTGCAATGCGGAGAAATTACTGTTTGTGCATTTACAATATTCATTGATTTTTGCCATTGAAAAACATCATGTTATTCATATACCAGAAATGTTTGAAGCTACTGACTGAATGAAAAGAGCTGGCATCTCACTCTCTTTGAATCTTCTTTATCATGCTAAGAGGAGCAGGAAAAAGCAAAAAATTTCAGAATTGCACCTTGCAATGTGGAGATATTACTGTTTGTGCATTTACAATATTCATTGATTTTTGCCATTGAAAAACGTCCAGAAATGTTTGAAGCTACTGACTGAATGAAAGGAGCTGGCATCTCACTCTCTTTGAATCTTCTTTATCATGCTAGGATTAGCAGGAAAAAGCAAAAAATTTCAGAATTGCACCTTGCAATGCGGAGAAATTACTGTTTGTGCATTTACAATATTCATTGATTTTTGCCATTGAAAAACATCATGTTATTCATATACCAGAAATGTTTGAAGCTACTGACTGAATGAAAAGAGCTGGCATCTCACTCTCTTTGAATCTTCTTTATCATGCTAAGAGGAGCAAGAAAAAAGCAAAAAATTTCAGAATTGCACCTTGCAATGTGGAGATATTACTGTTTGTGCATTTACAATATTCATTGATTTTTGCCATTGAAAAACGTCCAGAAATGTTTGAAGCTACTGACTGAATGAAAGGAGCTGGCATCTCACTCTCTTTAAATCTTCTTTATCATGCTAGGATTAGCAGGAAAAAGCAAAAAATTTCAGAATTGCACCTTGCAATGCGGAGAAATTACTGTTTGTGCATTTACAATATTCATTGATTTTTGCCATTGAAAAACATCATGTTATTCATATACCAGAAATGTTTCAAGCTACTGACTGAATGAAAAGAGCTGGCATCTCACTCTCTTTGAATCTTCTTTATCATGCTAAGAGGAGCAGGAAAAAGCAAAAAATTTCAGAATTGCACCTTGCAATGTGGAGATATTACTGTTTGTGCATTTACAATATTCATTGATTTTTGCCATTGAAAAACGTCCAGAAATGTTTGAAGCTACTGACTGAATGAAAGGAGCTGGCATCTCACTCTCTTTGAATCTTCTTTACCATGCTAGGATTAGCAGGAAAAAGCAAAAAAATTTCAGAATTGCACCTTGCAATGCGGAGAAATTACTGTTTGTGCATTTACAATATTCATTGATTTTTGCCATTGAAAAACATCATGTTATTCATATACCAGAAATGTTTGAAGCTACTGACTGAATGAAAAGAGCTGGCATCTCACTCTCTTTGAATCTTCTTTATCATGCTAAGAGGAGCAGGAAAAAGCAAAAAATTTCAGAATTGCACCTTGCAATGTGGAGATATTACTGTTTGTGCATTTACAATATTCATTGATTTTTGCCATTGAAAAACGTCCAGAAATGTTTGAAGCCACTGACTGAATGAAAGGAGCTGGCATCTCACTCTCTTTGAATCTTCTTTACCATGCTAGGATTAGCAGGAAAAAGCAAAAAAATTTCAGAATTGCACCTTGCAATGCGGAGAAATTACTGTTTGTGCATTTACAATATTCATTGATTTTTGCCATTGAAAAACATCATGTTATTCATATACCAGAAATGTTTGAAGCTACTGACTGAATGAAAAGAGCTGGCATCTCACTCTCTTTGAATCTTCTTTATCATGCTAAGAGGAGCAGGAAAAAGCAAAAAATTTCAGAATTGCACCTTGCAATGTGGAGATATTACTGTTTGTGCATTTACAATATTCATTGATTTTTGCCATTGAAAAACGTCCAGAAATGTTTGAAGCCACTGACTGAATGAAAGGAGCTGGCATCTCACTCTCTTTGAATCTTCTTTATCATGCTAGGATTAGCAGGAAAAAGCAAAAAATTTCAGAATTGCACCTTGCAATGCGGAGAAATTACTGTTTGTGCATTTACAATATTCATTGATTTTTGCCATTGAAAAACATCATGTTATTCATATACCAGAAATGTTTGAAGCTACTGACTGAATGAAAAGAGCTGGCATCTCACTCTCTTTGAATCTTCTTTATCATGCTAAGAGGAGCAGGAAAAAGCAAAAAATTTCAGAATTGCACATTGCAATGTGGAGATATTACTGTTTGTGCATTTACAATATTCATTGATTTTTGCCATTGAAAAACATCATGTTTTTCATATACCAGAAATGTTTGAAGCTACTGACTGAATGAAAAGAGCTGGCATCTCACTCTCTTTGAATCTTCTTTATCATGCTAGGATTAGCAGGAAAAAGCAAAAAATTTCAGAATTGCACCTTGCAATGTGGAGATATTACTGTTTGTGCATTTACAATATTCATTGATTTTTGCCATTGAAAAACGTCCAGAAATGTTTGAAGCTACTGACTGAATGAAAGGAGCTGGCATCTCACTCTCTTTGAATCTTCTTTATCATGCTAGGATTAGCAGGAAAAAGCAAAAAATTTCAGGATTGCACTTTGCAATGCGGAGAAATTACTGTTTGTGCATTTACAATATTCATTGATTTTTGCCATTGAAAAACATCATGTTATTCATATACCAGAAATGTTTGAAGCTACTGACTGAATGAAGAGAGCTGGCATCTCACTCTCTTTGAATCTTCTTTATCATGCTAAGAGGAGCAGGAAAAAGCAAAAAATTTCAGAATTGCACCTTGCAATGTGGAGATATTACTGTTTGTGCATTTACAATATTCATTGATTTTTGCCATTGAAAAATGTCCAGAAATGTTTGAAGCTACTGACTGAATGAAAGGAGCTGGCATCTCACTCTCTTTGAATCTTCTTTATCATGCTAGGATTAGCAGGAAAAAGCAAAAAATTTCAGAATTGCACCTTGCAATGCGGAGAAATTACTGTTTGTGCATTTACAATATTCATTGATTTTTGCCATTGAAAAACATCATGTTATTCATATACCAGAAATGTTTGAAGCTACTGACTGAATGAAAAGAGCTGGCATCTCACTCTCTTTGAATCTTCTTTATCATGCTAAGAGGAGCAGGAAAAAGCAAAAAATTTCAGAATTGCACCTTGCAATGTGGAGATATTACTGTTTGTGCATTTACAATATTCATTGATTTTTGCCATTGAAAAACGTCCAGGAATGTTTGAAGCTACTGACTGAATGAAAGGAGCTGGCATCTCACTCTCTTTGAAGCTTCTTTATCATGCTAGGATTAGCAGGAAAAAGCAAAAAATTTCAGAATTGCACCTTGCAATGCGGAGAAATTACTGTTTGTGCATTTACAATATTCATTGATTTTTGCCATTGAAAAACATCATGTTATTCATATACCAGAAATGTTTGAAGCTACTGACTGAATGAAAAGAGCTGGCATCTCACTCTCTTTGAATCTTCTTTATCATGCTAAGAGGAGCAGGAAAAAGCAAAAAATTTCAGAATTGCACGTTGCAATGTGGAGATATTACTGTTTGTGCATTTACAATATTCATTGATTTTTGCCATTGAAAAACGTCCAGAAATGTTTGAAGCTACTGACTGAATGAAAGGAGCTGGCATCTCACTCTCTTTGAAGCTTCTTTATCATGCTAGGATTAGCAGGAAAAAGCAAAAAATTTCAGAATTGCACCTTGCAATGCGGAGAAATTACTGTTTGTGCATTTACAATATTCATTGATTTTTGCCATTGAAAAACATCATGTTATTCATATACCAGAAATGTTTGAAGCTACTGACTGAATGAAAAGAGCTGGCATCTCACTCTCTTTGAATGTTCTTTATCATGCTAAGAGGAGCAGGAAAAAGCAAAAAATTTCAGAATTGCACGTTGCAATGTGGAGATATTACTGTTTGTGCATTTACAATATTCATTGATTTTTGCCATTGAAAAACGTCCAGAAATGTTTGAAGCTACTGACTGAATGAAAGGAGCTGGCATCTCACTCTCTTTGAATCTTCTTTATTATGCTAGGATTAGCAGGAAAAAGCAAAAAATTTCAGAATTCCACCTTGCAATGCGGAAAAATTACTGTTTGTGCATTTACAATATTCATTGATTTTTGCCATTGAAAAACATCATGTTATTCATATACCAGAAATGTTTGAAGCTACTGACTGAATGAAAAGAGCTGGCATCTCACTCTCTTTGAATCTTCTTTATCATGCTAAGAGGAGCAGGAAAAAGCAAAAAATTTCAGAATTGCACCTTGCAATGTGGAGATATTACTGTTTGTGCATTTACAATATTCATTGATTTTTGCCATTGAAAAACATCATGTTATTCATATACCAGAAATGTTTGAAGCTACTGACTGAATGAAAAGAGCTGGCATCTCACTCTCTTTGAATCTTCTTTGTCATGCTAAGAGGAGCAGGAAAAAGCAAAAAATTTCAGAATTGCACCTTGCAATGTGGAGATATTACTGTTTGTGCATTTACAATATTCATTGATTTTTGCCATTGAAAAACGTCCAGAAATGTTTGAAGCTACTGACTGAATGAAAGGAGCTGGCATCTCACTCTCTTTGAATCTTCTTTATCATGCTAGGATTAGCAGGAAAAAGCAAAAAATTTCAGAATTGCACCTTGCAATGCGGAGAAATTACTGTTTGTGCATTTACAATATTCATTGATTTTTGCCATTGAAAAACATCATGTTATTCATATACCAGAAATGTTTGAAGCTACTGACTGAATAAAAAGAGCTGGCATCTCACTCTCTTTGAATCTTCTTTATCATGCTGAGAGGAGCAGGAAAAAGCAAAAAATTTCAGAATTGCACATTGCAATGTGGAGATATTACTGTTTGTGCATTTACAATATTCATTGATTTTTGCCATTGAAAAACGTCCAGAAATGTTTGAAGCTACTGACTGAATGAAAGGAGCTGGCATCTCACTCTCTTTGAATCTTCTTTATCATGCTAGGATTAGCAGGAAAAAGCAAAAAATTTCAGAATTGCACCTTGCAATGCGGAGAAATTACTGTTTGTGCATTTACAATATTCATTGATTTTTGCCATTGAAAAACATCATGTTATTCATATACCAGAAATGTTTGAAGCTACTGACTGAATGAAAAGAGCTGGCATCTCACTCTCTTTGAATCTTCTTTATCATGCTAGGATTAGCAGGAAAAAGCAAAAAATTTCAGAATTGCACCTTGCAATGTGGAGATATTACTGTTTGTGCATTTACAATATTCATTGATTTTTGCCATTGAAAAACGTCCAGAAATGTTTGAAGCTACTGACTGAATGAAAGGAGCTGGCATCTCACTCTCTTTGAATCTTCTTTATCATGCTAGGATTAGCAGGAAAAAGCAAAAAATTTCAGAATTCCACCTTGCAATGCGGAGAAATTACTGTTTGTGCATTTACAATATTCATTGATTTTTGCCATTGAAAAACATCATGTTATTCATATACCAGAAATGTTTGAAGCTACTGACTGAATGAAAAGAGCTGGCATCTCACTCTCTTTGAATCTTCTTTATCATGCTAAGAGGAGCAGGAAAAAGCAAAAAATTTCAGAATTGCACCTTGCAATGTGGAGATATTACTGTTTGTGCATTTATAATATTCATTGATTTTTGCCATTGAAAAACGTCCAGAAATGTTTGAAGCTACTGACTGAATGAAAGGAGCTGGCATCTCACTCTCTTTGAATCTTCTTTATCATGCTAAGATTAGCAGGAAAAAGCAAAAAATTTCAGAATTGCACCTTGCAATGCGGAGAAATTACTGTTTGTGCATTTACAATATTCATTGATTTTTGCCATTGAAAAACATCATGTTATTCATATACCAGAAATGTTTGAAGCTACTGACTGAATGAAAAGAGCTGGCATCTCACTCTCTTTGAATCTTCTTTATCATGCCATGATTAGCAGGAAAAAGCAAAAAATTTCAGAATTGCACCTTGCAATGTGCAGATATTACTGTTTGTGCATTTACAATATTCATTGATTTTTGCCACTGAAAAACGTCCAGAAATGTTTGAAGCTACTGACTGAATGAAAGGAGCTGGCATCTCACTCTCTTTGAATCTTCTTTATCATGCTAGGATTAGCAGGAAAAAGCAAAAAATTTCAGAATTGCACCTTGCAATGTGGAGTTATTACTGTTTGTGCATTTACAATATTCATTGATTTTTGCCATTGAAAAATGTCCAGAAATGTTTGAAGCTACTGACTGAATGAAAGGAGCTGGCATCTCACTCTCTTTGAATCTTCTTTATCATGCTAGGATTAGCAGGAAAAAGCAAAAAATTTCAGAATTGCACCTTGCAATGTGGAGATATTACTGTTTGTGCATTTACAATATTCATTGATTTTTGCCATTGAAAAACATCATGTTATTCATATACCAGAAATGTTTGAAGCTACTGACTGAATGAAAAGAGCTGGCATCTCACTCTCTTTGAATCTTCTTTATCATGCTAAGAGGAGCAGGAAAAAGCAAAAAATTTCAGAATTGCACCTTGCAATGTGGAGATATTACTGTTTGTGCATTTACAATATTCATTGATTTTTGCCATTGAAAAACGTCCAGAAATGTTTGAAGCTACTGACTGAATGAAAGGAGCTGGCATCTCACTCTCTTTGAATCTTCTTTATCATGCTAGGATTAGCAGGAAAAAGCAAAAAAATTCAGAATTGCACCTTGCAATGCGGAGAAATTACTGTTTGTGCATTTACAATATTCATTGATTTTTGCCATTGAAAAACATCATGTTATTCATATACCAGAAATGTTTGAAGCTACTGACTGAATGAAAAGAGCTGGCATCTCACTCTCTTTGAATCTTCTTTATCATACTAAGAGGAGCAGGAAAAAGCAAAAAATTTCAGAATTGCACCTTGCAATGTGGAGATATTACTGTTTGTGCATTTACAATATTCATTGATTTTTGCCATTGAAAAACGTCCAGAAATGTTTGAAGCTACTGACTGAATGAAAGGAGCTGGCATCTCACTCTCTTTGAATCTTCTTTATCATGCTAGGATTAGCAGGAAAAAGCAAAAAATTTCAGAATTGCACCTTGCAATGCGGAGAAATTACTGTTTGTGCATTTACAATATTCATTGATTTTTGCCATTGAAAAACATCATGTTATTCATATACCAGAAATGTTTGAAGCTACTGATTGAATGAAAAGAGCTGGCATCTCACTCTCTTTGAATCTTCTTTATCATGCTAAGAGGAGCAGGAAAAAGCAAAAAATTTCAGAATTGCACCTTGCAATGTGGAGATATTACTGTTTGTGCATTTACAATATTCATTGATTTTTGCCATTGAAAAACGTCCAGAAATGTTTGAAGCTACTGACTGAATGAAAGGAGCTGACATCTCACTCTCTTTGAATCTTCTTTATCATGCTAGGATTAGCAGGAAAAAGCAAAAAATTTCAGAATTGCACCTTGCAATGCGGAGAAATTACTGTTTGTGCATTTACAATATTCATAGATTTTTGCCATTGAAAAACATCATGTTATTCATATACCAGAAATGTTTGAAGCTACTGACTGAATGAAAAGAGCTGGCATCTCACTCTCTTTAAATCTTCTTTATCATGCTAAGAGGAGCAGGAAAAAGCAAAAAATTTCAGAATTGCACCTTGCAATGTGGAGATATTACTGTTTGTGCATTTACAATATTCATTGATTTTTGCCATTGAAAAACGTCCAGAAATGTTTGAAGCTACTGAATGAATGAAAGGAGCTGGCATCTCACTCTCGTTGAATCTTCTTTATCATGCTAGGATTAGCAGGAAAAAGCAAAAAATTTCAGAATTGCACCTTGCAATGCGGAGAAATTACTGTTTGTGCATTTACAATATTCATTGATTTTTGCCATTGAAAAACATCATGTTATTCATCTACCAGAAATGTTTGAAGCTACTGACTGAATGAAAAGAGCTGGCATCTCACTCTCTTTGAATCTTCTTTATCATGCTAAGAGGAGCAGGAAAAAGCAAAAAATTTCAGAATTGCACCTTGCAATGTGAAGATATTACTGTTTGTGCATTTACAATATTCATTGATTTTTGCCATTGAAAAACGTCCAGAAATGTTTGAAGCTACTGACTGAATGAAAGGAGCTGGCATCTCACTCTCTTTGAATCTTCTTTATCATGCTAGGATTAGCAGGAAAAAGCAAAAAATTTCAGAATTGCACCTTGCAATGCGGAGAAATTACTGTTTGTGCATTTACAATATTCATTGATTTTTGCCATTGAAAAACATCATGTTATTCATCTACCAGAAATGTTTGAAGCTACTGACTGAATGAAAAGAGCTGGCATCTCACTCTCTTTGAATCTTCTTTATCATGCTAAGAGGAGCAGGAAAAAGCAAAAAATTTCAGAATTGCACCTTGCAATGTGGAGATATTACTGTTTGTGCATTTACAATATTCATTGATTTTTGCCATTGAAAAACGTCCAGAAATGTTTGAAGCTACTGACTGAATGAAAGGAGCTGGCATCTCACTCTCTTTGAATCTTCTTTATCATGCTAGGATTAGCAGGAAAAAGCAAAAAATTTCAGAATTGCACCTTGCAATGTGGAGTTATTACTGTTTGTGCATTTACAATATTCATTGATTTTTGCCATTGAAAAATGTCCAGAAATGTTTGAAGCTACTGACTGAATGAAAGGAGCTGGCATCTCACTCTCTTTGAATCTTCTTTATCATGCTAGGATTAGCAGGAAAAAGCAAAAAATTTCAGAATTGCACCTTGCAATGTGGAGATATTACTGTTTGTGCATTTACAATATTCATTGATTTTTGCCATTGAAAAACATCATGTTATTCATATACCAGAAATGTTTGAAGCTACTGACTGAATGAAAAGAGCTGGCATCTCACTCTCTTTGAATCTTCTTTATCATGCTAAGAGGAGCAGGAAAAAGCAAAAAATTTCAGAATTGCACCTTGCAATGTGGAGATATTACTGTTTGTGCATTTACAATATTCATTGATTTTTGCCATTGAAAAACGTCCAGAAATGTTTGAAGCTACTGACTGAATGAAAGGAGCTGGCATCTCACTCTCTTTGAATCTTCTTTATCATGCTAAGATTAGCAGGAAAAAGCAAAAAATTTCAGAATTGCACCTTGCAATGCGGAGAAATTACTGTTTGTGCATTTACAATATTCATTGATTTTTGCCATTGAAAAACATCATGTTATTCATATACCAGAAATGTTTGAAGCTACTGACTGAATGAAAAGAGCTGGCATCTCACTCTCTTTGAATCTTCTTTATCATGCTAAGAGGAGCAGGAAAAAGCAAAAAATTTCAGAATTGCACCTTGCAATGTGGAGATATTACTGTTTGTGCATTTACAATATTCATTGATTTTTGCCATTGAAAAACGTCCAGAAATGTTTGAAGCTACTGACTGAATGAAAGGAGCTGGCATCTCACTCTCTTTGAATCTTCTTTATCATGCTAGGATTAGCAGGAAAAAGCAAAAAATTTCAGAATTGCACCTTGCAATGCGGAGAAATTACTGTTTGTGCATTTACAATATTCATTGATTTTTGCCATTGAAAAACATCATGTTATTCATATACCAGAAATGTTTGAAGCTACTGACTGAATGAAAAGAGCTGGCATCTCACTCTCTTTGAATCTTCTTTATCATGCTAAGAGGAGCAGGAAAAAGCAAAAAATTTCAGAATTGCACCTTGCAATGTGGAGATATTACTGTTTGTGCATTTACAATATTCATTGATTTTTGCCATTGAAAAACGTCCAGAAATGTTTGAAGCTACTGACTGAATGAAAGGAGCTGGCATCTCACTCTCTTTGAATCTTCTTTATCATGCTAGGATTAGCAGGAAAAAGCAAAAAATTTCAGAATTGCACCTTGCAATGTGGAGAAATTACTGTTTGTGCATTTACAATATTCATTGATTTTTGCCATTGAAAAACATCATGTTATTCATATACCAGAAAAGTTTGAAGCTACTGACTGAATGAAAAGAGCTGGCATCTCACTCTCTTTGAATCTTCTTTATCATGCTAAGAGGAGCAGGAAAAAGCAAAAAATTTCAGAATTGCACCTTGCAATGTGGAGATATTACTGTTTGTGCATTTACAATATTCATTTATTTTTGCCATTGAAAAACGTCCAGAAATGTTTGAAGCTACTGACTGAATGAAAGGAGCTGGCATCTCACTCTCTTTGAATCTTCTTTATCATGCTAGGATTAGCAGGAAAAAGCAAAAAATTTCAGAATTGCACCTTGCAATGCGGAGAAATTACTGTTTGTGCATTTACAATATTCATTGATTTTTGCCATTGAAAAACATCATGTTATTCATATACCAGAAATGTTTGAAGCTACTGACTGAATGAAAAGAGCTGGCATCTCACTCTCTTTGAATCTTCTTTATCATGCTAAGAGGAGCAGGAAAAAACAAAAAATTTCAGAATTGCACCTTGCAATGTGGAGATATTACTGTTTGTGCATTTACAATATTCATTGATTTTTGACATTGAAAAACATCATGTTATTCATATACCAGAAATGTTTGAAGCTACTGACTGAATGAAAAGAGCTGGCATCTCACTCTCTTTGAATCTTCTTTATCATGCTAGGATTAGCAGGAAAAAGCAAAAAATTTCAGAATTGCACCTTGCAATGTGGAGATATTACTGTTTGTGCATTTACAATATTCATTGATTTTTGCCATTGAAAAACGTCCAGAAATATTTGAAGCTACTGACTGAATGAAAGGAGCTGGCATCTCACTCTCTTTGAATCTTCTTTATCATGCTAGGATTAGCAGGAAAAAGCAAAAAATTTCAGAATTGCACCTTGCAATGCGGAGAAATTACTGTTTGTGCATTTACAATATTCATTGATTTTTGCCATTGAAAAACATCATGTTATTCATATACCAGAAATGTTTGAAGCTACTCACTGAATGAAAAGAGCTGGCATCTCACTCTCTTTGAATCTTCTTTATCATGCTAAGAGGAGCAGGAAAAAGCAAAAAATTTCAGAATTGCACCTTGCAATGTGGAGATATTACTGTTTGTGCATTTACAATATTCATTGATTTTTGCCATTGAAAAACTTCCAGAAATGTTTGAAGCTACTGACTGAATGAAAGGAGCTGGCATCTCACTCTCTTTGAATCTTCTTTATCATGCTAGGATTAGCAGGAAAAAGCAAAAAATTTCAGATTTGCACCTTGCAATGCCTAGAAATTACTGTTTGTGCATTTACAATATTCATTGATTTTTGCCATTGAAAAACATCATGTTATTCATATACCAGAAATGTTTGAAGCTACTGAAAGAATGAAAAGAGCTGGCATCTCACTCTCTTTGAATCTTCTTTATCATGCTAAGAGGAGCAGGAAAAAGCAAAAAATTTCAGAATTGCACCTTGCAATGTGGAGATATTACTGTTTGTGCATTTACAATATTCATTGATTTTTGCCATTGAAAAACGTCCAGAAATGTTTGAAGCTACTGACTGAATGAAAGGAGCTGGCCTCTCACTCTCTTTGAATCTTCTTTATCATGCTAGGATTAGCAGGAAAAAGCAAAAAATTTCAGAATTGCACCTTGCAATGCGGAGAAATTACTGTTTGTGCATTTACAATATTCATTGATTTTTGCCATTGAAAAACATCATGTTATTCATATACCAGAAATGTTTGAAGCTACTGACTGAATGAAAGGAGCTGGCATCTCACTCTCTTTGAATCTTCTTTATCATGCTCGGATTAGCAGGAAAAAGCAAAAAATTTCAGAATTCCACCTTGCAATGCGGAGAAATTACTGTTTGTGCATTTACAATATTCATTGATTTTTGCCATTGAAAAACATCATGTTATTCATATACCAGAAATGTTTGAAGCTACTGACTGAATGAAAAGAGCTGGCATCTCACTCTCTTTGAATCTTCTTTATCATGCTAAGAGGAGCAGGAAAAAGCAAAAAATTTCAGAATTGCACCTTGCAATGTGGAGATATCACTGTTTGTGCATTTACAATATTCATTGATGTTTGCCATTGAAAAACGTCCAGAAATGTTTGAAGCTACTGACTGAATGAAAGGAGCTGGCATCTCACTCTCTTTGAATCTTCTTTATCATGCTAAGATTAGCAGGAAAAAGCAAAAAATTTCAGAATTGCACCTTGCAATGTGGAGAAATTACTGTTTGTGCATTTACAATATTCATTGATTTTTGCCATTGAAAAACATCATGTTATTCATATACCAGAAATGTTTGAAGCTACTGACTGAATGAAAAGAGCTGGCATCTCACTCTCTTTGAATCTTCTTTATCATGCTAAGAGGAGCAGGAAAAAGCAAAAAATTTCATAATTGCACCTTGCAATGTGGAGATATTACTGTTTGTGCATTTACAATATTCATTGATTTTTGCCATTGAAAAACGTCCAGAAATGTTTGAAGCTACTGACTGAATGAAAGGAGCTGGCATCTCACTCTTTGAATCTTCTTTATCATGCTAGGATTAGCAGGAAAAAGCAAAAAATTTCAGAATTGCACCTTGCAATGCGGAGAAATTACTGTTTGTGCATTTACAATATTCATTGATTTTTGCCATTGAAAAACATCATGTTATTCATATACCAGAAATGTTTGAAGCTACTGACTGAATGAAAAGAGCTGGCATCTCACTCTCTTTGAATCTTCTTTATCATGCTAGGATTAGCAGGAAAAAGCAAAAAATTTCAGAATTGCACCTTGCAATGTGGAGATATTACTGTTTGTGCATTTACAATATTCATTGATTTTTGCCATTGAAAAACGTCCAGAAATATTTGAAGCTACTGACTGAATGAAAGGAGCTGGCATCTCACTCTCTTTGAATCTTCTTTATGATGCTAGGATTAGCAGGAAAAAGCAAAAAATTTCAGAATTGCACCTTGCAATGTGGAGTTAATACTGATTGTGCATTTACAATATTCATTGATTTTTGCCATTGAAAAATGTCCAGAAATGTTTGAAGCTACTGACTGAATGAAAGGAGCTGGCATCTCACTCTCTTTGAATCTTCTTTATCATGCTAGGATTAGCAGGAAAAAGCAAAAAATTTCAGAATTGCACCTTGCAATGTGGAGATATTACTGTTTGTGCATTTACAATATTCATTGATTTTTGCCATTGAAAAACATCATGTTATTCATATACCAGAAATGTTTGAAGCTACTGACTGAATGAAAAGAGCTGGCATCTCACTCTCTTTGAATCTTCTTTATCATGATAAGAGGAGCAGGAAAAAGCAAAAAATTTCAGAATTGCACCTTGCAATGTGGAGATATTACTGTTTGTGCATTTACAATATTCATTGATTTTTGCCATTGAAAAACGTCCAGAAATGTTTGAAGCTACTGACTGAATGAAAGGAGCTGGCATCTCACTCTCTTTGAATCTTCTTTATCATGCTAGGATTAGCAGGAAAAAGCAAAAAATTTCAGAATTGCACCTTGCAATGCGGAGAAATTACTGTTTGTGCATTTACAATATTCATTGATTTTTGCCATTGAAAAACATCATGTTATTCATATACCAGAAATGTTTGAAGCTACTGACTGAATGAAAAGAGCTGGCATCTCACTCTCTTTGAATCTTATTTATCATGCTAAGAGGAGCAGGAAAAAGCAAAAAATTTCAGAATTGCACCTTGCAATGTGGAGATATTACTGTTTGTGCAGTTACAATATTCCAATATTCATTGATTTTTGCCATTGAAAAACGTCCAGAAATGTTTGAAGCTACTGACTGAATGAAAGGAGCTGGCATCTCACTCTCTTTGAATCTTCTTTATCATGCTAGGATTAGCAGGAAAAAGCAAAAAATTTCAGAATTGCACCTTGCAATGCGGAGAAATTACTGTTTGTGCATTTACAATATTCATTGATTTTTGCCATTGAAAAACATCATGTTATTCATATACCAGAAATGTTTGAAGCTACTGACTGAATGAAAAGAGCTGGCATCTCACTCTCTTTGAATCTTCTTTATCATGCTAAGAGGAGCAGGAAAAAGCAAAAAATTTCATAATTGCACCTTGCAATGTGGAGATATTACTGTTTGTGCATTTACAATATTCATTGATTTTTGCCATTGAAAAACATCCAGAAATGTTTGAAGCTACTGACTGAATGAAAGGAGCTGGCATCTCACTCTCTTTGAATCTTCTTTATCATGCTAGGATTAGCAGGAAAAAGCAAAAAATTTCAGAATTGCACCTTGCAATGCGGAGAAATTACTGTTTGTGCATTTACAATATTCATTGATTTTTGCCATTGAAAAACATCATGTTATTCATATACCAGAAATGTTTGAAGCTACTGACTGAATGAAAAGAGCTGGCATCTCACTCTCTTTGAATCTTCTTTATCATGCCAGGATTAGCAGGAAAAAGCAAAAAATTTCAGAATTGCACCTTGCAATGTGGAGATATTACTGTTTGTGCATTTACAATATTCATTGATTTTTGCCATTGAAAAATGTCCAGAAATGTTTGAAGCTACTGACTGAATGAAAGGAGCTGGCATCTCACTCTCTTTGAATCTTCTTTATCATGCTAGGATTAGCAGGAAAAAGCAAAAAATTTCAGAATTGCACCTTGCAATGCGGAGAAATTACTGTTTGTGCATTTACAATATTCATTGATTTTTGCCATTGAAAAACATCATGTTATTCATATACCAGAAATGTTTGAAGCTACTGACTGAATGAAAAGAGCTGGCATCTCACTCTCTTTGAATCTTCTTTATCATGCTAAGAGGAGCAGGAAAAAGCAAAAAATTTCAGAATTGCACCTTGCAATGTGGAGATATTACTGTTTGTGCATTTACAATATTCATTGATTTTTGCCATTGAAAAACGTCCAGAAATGTTTGAAGCTACTGACTGAATGAAAGGAGCTGGCATCTCACTCTCTTTGAAGCTTCTTTATCATGCTAGGATTAGCAGGAAAAAGCAAAAAATTTCAGAATTGCACCTTGCAATGCGGAGAAATTACTGTTTGTGCATTTACAATATTCATTGATTTTTGCCATTGAAAAACATCATGTTATTCATATACCAGAAATGTTTGAAGCTACTGACTGAATGAAAAGAGCTGGCATCTCACTCTCTTTGAATCTTCTTTATCATGCTAAGAGGAGCAGGAAAAAGCAAAAAATTTCAGAATTGCACGTTGCAATGTGGAGATATTACTGTTTGTGCATTTACAATATTCATTGATTTTTGCCATTGAAAAACGTCCAGAAATGTTTGAAGCTACTGACTGAATGAAAGGAGCTGGCATCTCACTCTCTTTGAATCTTCTTTATTATGCTAGGATTAGCAGGAAAAAGCAAAAAATTTCAGAATTCCACCTTGCAATGCGGAGAAATTACTGTTTGTGCATTTACAATATTCATTGATTTTTGGCATTGAAAAACATCATGTTATTCATATACCAGAAATGTTTGAAGCTACTGACTGAATGAAAAGAGCTGGCATCTCACTCTCTTTGAATCTTCTTTATCATGCTAAGAGGAGCAGGAAAAAGCAAAAAATTTCAGAATTGCACCTTGCAATGTGGAGATATTACTGTTTGTGCATTTACAATATTCATTGATTTTTGCCATTGAAAAACATCATGTTATTCATATACCAGAAATGTTTGAAGCTACTGACTGAATGAAAAGAGCTGGCATCTCACTCTCTTTGAATCTTCTTTGTCATGCTAAGAGGAGCAGGAAAAAGCAAAAAATTTCAGAATTGCACCTTGCAATGTGGAGATATTACTGTTTGTGCATTTACAATATTCATTGATTTTTGCCATTGAAAAACGTCCAGAAATGTTTGAAGCTACTGACTGAATGAAAGGAGCTGGCATCTCACTCTCTTTGAAGCTTCTTTATCATGCTAGGATTAGCAGGAAAAAGCAAAAAATTTCAGAATTGCACCTTGCAATGCGGAGAAATTACTGTTTGTGCATTTACAATATTCATTGATTTTTGCCATTGAAAAACATCATGTTATTCATATACCAGAAATGTTTGAAGCTACTGACTGAATGAAAAGAGCTGGCATCTCACTCTCTTTGAATCTTCTTTATCATGCTAAGAGGAGCAGGAAAAAGCAAAAAATTTCAGAATTGCACGTTGCAATGTGGAGATATTACTGTTTGTGCATTTACAATATTCATTGATTTTTGCCATTGAAAAACGTCCAGAAATGTTTGAAGCTACTGACTGAATGAAAGGAGCTGGCATCTCACTCTCTTTGAATCTTCTTTATTATGCTAGGATTAGCAGGAAAAAGCAAAAAATTTCAGAATTCCACCTTGCAATGCGGAGAAATTACTGTTTGTGCATTTACAATATTCATTGATTTTTGGCATTGAAAAACATCATGTTATTCATATACCAGAAATGTTTGAAGCTACTGACTGAATGAAAAGAGCTGGCATCTCACTCTCTTTGAATCTTCTTTATCATGCTAAGAGGAGCAGGAAAAAGCAAAAAATTTCAGAATTGCACCTTGCAATGTGGAGATATTACTGTTTGTGCATTTACAATATTCATTGATTTTTGCCATTGAAAAACATCATGTTATTCATATACCAGAAATGTTTGAAGCTACTGACTGAATGAAAAGAGCTGGCATCTCACTCTCTTTGAATCTTCTTTGTCATGCTAAGAGGAGCAGGAAAAAGCAAAAAATTTCAGAATTGCACCTTGCAATGTGGAGATATTACTGTTTGTGCATTTACAATATTCATTGATTTTTGCCATTGAAAAACGTCCAGAAATGTTTGAAGCTACTGACTGAATGAAAGGAGCTGGCATCTCACTCTCTTTGAATCTTCTTTATCATGCTAGGATTAGCAGGAAAAAGCAAAAAATTTCAGAATTGCACCTTGCAATGCGGAGAAATTACTGTTTGTGCATTTACAATATTCATTGATTTTTGCCATTGAAAAACATCATGTTATTCATATACCAGAAATGTTTGAAGCTACTGACTGAATAAAAAGAGCTGGCATCTCACTCTCTTTGAATCTTCTTTATCATGCTAAGAGGAGCAGGAAAAAGCAAAAAATTTCAGAATTGCACATTGCAATGTGGAGATATTACTGTTTGTGCATTTACAATATTCATTGATTTTTGCCATTGAAAAACGTCCAGAAATGTTTGAAGCTACTGACTGAATGAAAGGAGCTGGCATCTCACTCTCTTTGAATCTTCTTTATCATGCTAGGATTAGCAGGAAAAAGCAAAAAATTTCAGAATTGCACCTTGCAATGCGGAGAAATTACTGTTTGTGCATTTACAATATTCATTGATTTTTGCCATTGAAAAACATCATGTTATTCATATACCAGAAATGTTTGAAGCTACTGACTGAATGAAAAGAGCTGGCATCTCACTCTCTTTGAATCTTCTTTATCATGCTAAGAGGAGCAGGAAAAAGCAAAAAATTTCATAATTGCACCTTGCAATGTGGAGATATTACTGTTTGTGCATTTACAATATTCATTGATTTTTGCCATTGAAAAACATCCAGAAATGTTTGAAGCTACTGACTGAATGAAAGGAGCTGGCATCTCACTCTCTTTGAATCTTCTTTATAATGCTAGGATTAGCAGGAAAAAGCAAAAAATTTCAGAATTGCACCTTGCAATGCAGAGAAATTACTGTTTGTGCATTTACAATATTCATTGATTTTTGCCATTGAAAAACATCATGTTATTCATATACCAGAAATGTTTGAAGCTACTGACTGAATGAAAAGAGCTGGCATCTCACTCTCTTTGAATCTTCTTTATCATGCTAAGAGGAGCAGGAAAAAGCAAAAAATTTCAGAATTGCACGTTGCAATGTGGAGATATTACTGTTTGTGCATTTACAATATTCATTGATTTTTGCCATTGAAAAACGTCCAGAAATGTTTGAAGCTACTGACTGAATGAAAGGAGCTGGAATCTCACTCTCTTTGAATCTTCTTTATTATGCTAAGATTAGCAGGAAAAAGCAAAAAATTTCAGAATTCCACCTTGCAATGCGGAGAAATTACTGTTTGTGCATTTACAATATTCATTGATTTTTGCCATTGAAAAACATCATGTTATTCATATACCAGAAATGTTTGAAGCTACTGACTGAATGAAAAGAGCTGGCATCTCACTCTCTTTGAATCTTCTTTGTCATGCTAAGAGGAGCAGGAAAAAGCAAAAAATTTCAGAATTGCACCTTGCAATGTGGAGATATTACTGTTTGTGCATTTACAATATTCATTGATTTTTGCCATTGAAAAACGTCCAGAAATGTTTGAAGCTACTGACTGAATGAAAGGAGCTGGCATCTCACTCTCTTTGAATCTTCTTTATCATGCTAGGATTAGCAGGAAAAAGCAAAAAATTTCAGAATTGCACCTTGCAATGCGGAGAAATTACTGTTTGTGCATTTACAATATTCATTGATTTTTGCCATTGAAAAACATCATGTTATTCATATACCAGAAATGTTTGAAGCTACTGACTGAATAAAAAGAGCTGGCATCTCACTCTCTTTGAATCTTCTTTATCATGCTAAGAGGAGCAGGAAAAAGCAAAAAATTTCAGAATTGCACGTTGCAATGTGGAGATATTACTGTTTGTGCATTTACAATATTCATTGATTTTTGCCATTGAAAAACGTCCAGAAATGTTTGAAGCTACTGACTGAATGAAAGGAGCTGGCATCTCACTCTCTTTGAATCTTCTTTATCATGCTAGGATTAGCAGGAAAAAGCAAAAAATTTCAGAATTGCACCTTGCAATGCGGAGAAATTACTGTTTGTGCATTTACAATATTCATTGATTTTTGCCATTGAAAAACATCATGTTATTCATATACCAGAAATGTTTGAAGCTACTGACTGAATGAAAAGAGCTGGCATCTCACTCTCTTTGAATCTTCTTTATCATGCTAAGAGGAGCAGGAAAAAGCAAAAAATTTCAGAATTGCACCTTGCAATGTGGAGATATTACTGTTTGTGCATTTACAATATTCATTGATTTTTGCCATTGAAAAACGTCCAGAAATGTTTGAAGCTACTGACTGAATGAAAGGAGCTGGCATCTCACTCTCTTTGAATCTTCTTTATCATGCTAGGATTAGCAGGAAAAAGCAAAAAATTTCAGAATTGCACCTTGCAATGCGGAGAAATTACTGTTTGTGCATTTACAATATTCATTGATTTTTGCCATTGAAAAACATCATGTTATTCATATACCAGAAATGTTTGAAGCTACTGACTGAATAAAAAGAGCTGGCATCTCACTCTCTTTGAATCTTCTTTATCATGCTAAGAGGAGCAGGAAAAAGCAAAAAATTTCAGAATTGCACGTTGCAATGTGGAGATATTACTGTTTGTGCATTTACAATATTCATTGATTTTTGCCATTGAAAAACGTCCAGAAATGTTTGAAGCTACTGACTGAATGAAAGGAGCTGGCATCTCACTCTCTTTGAATCTTCTTTATCATGCTAGGATTAGCAGGAAAAAGCAAAAAATTTCAGAATTGCACCTTGCAATGCGGAGAAATTACTGTTTGTGCATTTACAATATTCATTGATTTTTGCCATTGAAAAACATCATGTTATTCATATACCAGAAATGTTTGAAGCTACTGACTGAATGAAAAGAGCTGGCATCTCACTCTCTTTGAATCTTCTTTATCATGCTAAGAGGAGCAGGAAAAAGCAAAAAATTTCAGAATTGCACCTTGCAATGTGGAGATATTACTGTTTGTGCATTTACAATATTCATTGATTTTTGCCATTGAAAAACGTCCAGAAATGTTTGAAGCTACTGACTGAATGAAAGGAGCTGGCATCTCACTCTCTTTGAATCTTCTTTATCATGCTAGGATTAGCAGGAAAAAGCAAAAAATTTCAGAATTCCACCTTGCAATGCGGAGAAATTACTGTTTGTGCATTTACAATATTCATTGATTTTTGCCATTGAAAAACATCATGTTATTCATATACCAGAAATGTTTGAAGCTACTGACTGAATGAAAAGAGCTGGCATCTCACTCTCTTTGAATCTTCTTTATCATGCTAAGAGGAGCAGGAAAAAGCAAAAAATTTCAGAATTGCACCTTGCAATGTGGAGATATTACTGTTTGTGCATTTACAATATTCATTGATTTTTGCCATTGAAAAACTTCCAGAAATGTTTGAAGCTACTGACTGAATGAAAGGAGCTGGCATCTCACTCTCTTTGAATCTTCTTTATCATGCTAAGATTAGCAGGAAAAAGCAAAAAATTTCAGAATTGCACCTTGCAATGCGGAGAAATTACTGTTTGTGCATTTACAATATTCATTGATTTTTGCCATTGAAAAACATCATGTTATTCATATACCAGAAATGTTTGAAGCTACTGACTGAATGAAAAGAGCTGGCATCTCACTCTCTTTGAATCTTCTTTATCATGCCATGATTAGCAGGAAAAAGCAAAAAATTTCAGAATTGCACCTTGCAATGTGCAGATATTACTGTTTGTGCATTTACAATATTCATTGATTTTTGCCATTGAAAAACGTCCAGAAATGTTTGAAGCTACTGACTGAATGAAAGGAGCTGGCATCTCACTCTCTTTGAATCTTCTTTATCATGCTAGGATTAGCAGGAAAAAGCAAAAAATTTCAGAATTGCACCTTGCAATGTGGAGTTATTACTGTTTGTGCATTTACAATATTCATTGATTTTTGCCATTGAAAAATGTCCAGAAATGTTTGAAGCTACTGACTGAATGAAAGGAGCTGGCATCTCACTCTCTTTAAATCTTCTTTATCATGCTAGGATTAGCAGGAAAAAGAAAAAAATTTCAGAATTGCACCTTGCAATGTGGAGATATTACTGTTTGTGCATTTACAATATTCATTGATTTTTGCCATTGAAAAACATCATGTTATTCATATACCAGAAATGTTTGAAGCTACTGACTGAATGAAAAGAGCTGGCATCTCACTCTCTTTGAATCTTCTTTATCATGCTAAGAGGAGCAGGAAAAAGCAAAAAATTTCAGAATTGCACCTTGCAATGTGGAGATATTACTGTTTGTGCATTTACAATATTCATTGATTTTTGCCATTGAAAAACGTCCAGAAATGTTTGAAGCTACTGACTGAATGAAAGGAGCTGGCATCTCACTCTCTTTGAATCTTCTTTATCATGCTAGGATTAGCAGGAAAAAGCAAAAAATTTCAGAATTGCACCTTGCAATGCGGAGAAATTACTGTTTGTGCATTTACAATATTCATTGATTTTTGCCATTGAAAAACATCATGTTATTCATATACCAGAAATGTTTGAAGCTACTGACTGAATGAAAAGAGCTGGCATCTCACTCTCCTTGAATCTTCTTTATCATGCTAAGAGGAGCAGGAAAAAGCAAAAAATTTCAGAATTGCACCTTGCAATGTGGAGATATTACTGTTTGTGCATTTACAATATTCATTGATTTTTGCCATTGAAAAACGTCCAGAAATGTTTGAAGCTACTGACTGAATGAAAGGAGCTGGCATCTCACTCTCTTTGAATCTTCTTTATCATGCTAGGATTAGCAGGAAAAAGAAAAAATTTCAGAATTGCACCTTGCAATGCGGAGAAATTACTGTTTGTGCATTTACAATATTCATTGTTTTTTGCCATTGAAAAACATCATGTTATTCATATACCAGAAATGTTTGAAGCTACTGATTGAATGAAAAGAGCTGGCATCTCACTCTCTTTGAATCTTCTTTATCATGCTAAGAGGAGCAGGAAAAAGCAAAAAATTTCAGAATTGCACCTTGCAATGTGGAGATATTACTGTTTGTGCATTTACAATATTTATTGATTTTTGCCATTGAAAAACGTCCAGAAATGTTTGAAGCTACTGACTGAATGAAAGGAGCTGGCATCTCACTCTCTTTGAATCTTCTTTATCATGCTAGGATTAGCAGGAAAAAGCAAAAAATTTCAGAATTGCACCTTGCAATGCGGAGAAATTACTGTTTGTGCATTTACAATATTCATTGATTTTTGCCATTGAAAAACATCATGTTATTCATATACCAGAAATGTTTGAAGCTACTGACTGAATGAAAAGAGCTGGCATCTCACTCTCTTTGAATCTTCTTTATCATGCTAAGAGGAGCAGGAAAAAGCAAAAAATTTCAGAATTGCACCTTGCAATGTGGAGATATTACTGTTTGTGGATTTACAATATTCATTGATTTTTGCCATTGAAAAACGTCCAGAAATGTTTGAAGCTACTGACTGAATGAAAGGAGCTGGCATCTCACTCTCTTTGAATCTTCTTTATCATGCTAGGATTAGCAGGAAAAAGCAAAAAATTTCAGAATTGCACCTTGCAATGCGGAGAAATTACTGTTTGTGCATTTACAATATTCATTGATTTTTGCCATTGAAAAACATCATGTTATTCATATACCAGAAATGTTTGAAGCTACTGACTGAATGAAAAGAGCTGGCATCTCACTCTCTTTGAATCTTTTTTATCATGCTAAGAGGAGCAGGAAAAAGCAAAAAATTTCAGAATTGCACCTTGCAATGTGGAGATATTACTGTTTGTGCATTTACAATATTCATTGATTTTTGCCATTGAAAAACGTCCAGAAATGTTTGAAGCTACTGACTGAATGAAAGGAGCTGGCATCTCACTCTCTTTGAATCTTCTTTATCATGCTAGGATTAGCAGGAAAAAGCAAAAAATTTCAGAATTGTACCTTGCAATGCGGAGAAATTACTGTTTGTGCATTTACAATATTCATTGATTTTTGCCATTGAAAAACATCATGTTATTCATATACCAGAAATGTTTGAAGCTACTGATTGAATGAAAAGAGCTGGCATCTCACTCTCTTTGAATCTTCTTTATCATGCTAAGAGGAGCAGGAAAAAGCAAAAAATTTCAGAATTGCACCTTGCAATGTGGAGATATTACTGTTTGTGCATTTACAATATTTATTGATTTTTGCCATTGAAAAACGTCCAGAAATGTTTGAAGCTACTGACTGAATGAAAGGAGCTGGCATCTCACTCTCTTTGAATCTTCTTTATCATGCTAGGATTAGCAGGAAAAAGCAAAAAATTTCAGAATTGCACCTTGCAATGCGGAGAAATTACTGTTTGTGCATTTACAATATTCATTGATTTTTGCCATTGAAAAACATCATGTTATTCATATACCAGAAATGTTTGAAGCTACTGACTGAATGAAAAGAGCTGGCATCTCACTCTCTTTGAATCTTCTTTATCATGCTAAGAGGAGCAGGAAAAAGCAAAAAATTTCAGAATTGCACCTTGCAATGTGGAGATATTACTGTTTGTGGATTTACAATATTCATTGATTTTTGCCATTGAAAAACGTCCAGAAATGTTTGAAGCTACTGACTGAATGAAAGGAGCTGGCATCTCACTCTCTTTGAATCTTCTTTATCATGCTAGGATTAGCAGGAAAAAGCAAAAAATTTCAGAATTGCACCTTGCAATGCGGAGAAATTACTGTTTGTGCATTTACAATATTCATTGATTTTTGCCATTGAAAAACATCATGTTATTCATATACCAGAAATGTTTGAAGCTACTGACTGAATGAAAAGAGCTGGCATCTCACTCTCTTTGAATCTTTTTTATCATGCTAAGAGGAGCAGGAAAAAGCAAAAAATTTCAGAATTGCACCTTGCAATGTGGAGATATTACTGTTTGTGCATTTACAATATTCATTGATTTTTGCCATTGAAAAACGTCCAGAAATGTTTGAAGCTACTGACTGAATGAAAGGAGCTGGCATCTCACTCTCTTTGAATCTTCTTTATCATGCTAGGATTAGCAGGAAAAAGCAAAAAATTTCAGAATTGTACCTTGCAATGCGGAGAAATTACTGTTTGTGCATTTACAATATTCATTGATTTTTGCCATTGAAAAACATCATGTTATTCATATACCAGAAATGTTTGAAGCTACTGACTGAATGAAAAGAGCTGGCATCTCACTCTCTTTGAATGTTCTTTATCATGCTAAGAGGAGCAGGAAAAAGCAAAAAATTTCAGAATTGCACCTTGCAATGTGGAGATATTACTGTTTGTGCATTTACAATATTCATTGATTTTTGCCATTGAAAAACGTCCAGAAATGTTTGAAGCTACTGACTGAATGAAAGGAGCTGGCATCTCACTCTCTTTGAATCTTCTTTATCATGCTAGGATTAGCAGGAAAAAGCAAAAAATTTCAGAATTGCACCTTGCAATGCGGAGAAATTACTGTTTGTGCATTTACAATATTCATTGATTTTTGCCATTGAAAAACATCATGTTATTCATATACCAGAAATGTTTGAAGCTACTGACTGAATGAAAAGAGCTGGCATCTCACTCTCTTTGAATCTTCTTTATCATGCTAAGAGGAGCAGGAAAAAGCAAAAAATTTCAGAATTGCACCTTGCAATGTGGAGATATTACTGTTTGTGCATTTACAATATTCATTGATTTTTGCCATTGAAAAACGTCCAGAAATGTTTGAAGCTACTGACTGAATGAAAGGAGCTGGCATCTCACTCTCTTTGAATCTTCTTTATCATGCTAGCATTAGCAGGAAAAAGCAAAAAATTTCAGAATTGCACCTTGCAATGTGGAGAAATTACTGTTTGTGCATTTACAATATTCATTGATTTTTGCCATTGAAAAACATCATGTTATTCATATACCAGAAATGTTTGAAGCTACTGACTGAATGAAAAGAGCTGGCATCTCACTCTCTTTGAATCTTCTTTATCATGCTAAGACGAGCAGGAAAAAGCAAAAAATTTCAGAATTGCACCTTGCAATGTGGAGATATTACTGTTTGTGCATTTACAATATTCATTGATTTTTGCCATTGAAAAACGTCCAGAAATGTTTGAAGCTACTGACTGAATGAAAGGAGCTGGCATCTCACTCTCTTTGATTCTTCTTTATCATGCTAGGATTAGCAGGAAAAAGCAAAAAATTTCAGAATTGCACCTTGCAATGCGGAGAAATTACTGTTTGTGCATTTACAATATTCATTGATTTTTGCCATTGAAAAACATCATGTTATTCATATACCAGAAATGTTTGAAGCTACTGACTGAATGAAAAGAGCTGGCATCTCACTCTCTTTGAATCTTCTTTATCATGCTAAGAGGAGCAGGAAAAAGCAAAAAATTTCAGAATTGCACTTTGCAATGTGGAGATATTACTGTTTGTGCATTTACAATATTCATTGATTTTTGCCATTGAAAAACGTCCAGAAATGTTTGAAGCTACTGACTGAATGAAAGGAGCTGGCATCTCACTCTCTTTGAATCTTCTTTATCATGCTAGGATTAGCAGGAAAAAGCAAAAAATTTCAGAATTGCACCTTGCAATGCGGAGAAATTACTGTTTGTGCATTTACAATATTCATTGATTTTTGCCATTGAAAAACATCATGTTATTCATATACCAGAAATGTTTGAAGCTACTGACTGAATGAAAAGAGCTGGCATCTCACTCTCTTTGAATCTTCTTTATCATGCTAAGAGGAGCAGGAAAAAGCAAAAAATTTCAGAATTGCACCTTGCAATGTGGAGATATTACTGTTTGTGCATTTACAATATTCATTGATTTTTGACATTGAAAAACATCATGTTATTCATATACCAGAAATGTTTGAAGCTACTGACTGAATGAAAAGAGCTGGCATCTCACTCTCTTTGAATCTTCTTTATCATGCCATGATTAGCAGGAAAAAGCAAAAAATTTCAGAATTGCACCTTGCAATGTGCAGATATTACTGTTTGTGCATTTACAATATTCATTGATTTTTGCCATTGAAAAACGTCCAGAAATGTTTGAAGCTACTGACTGAATGAAAGGAGCTGGCATCTCACTCTCTTTGAATCTTCTTTATCATGCTAGGATTAGCAGGAAAAAGCAAAAAATTTCAGAATTGCACCTTGCAATGTGGAGTTATTACTGTTTGTGCATTTACAATATTCATTGATTTTTGCCATTGAAAAATGTCCAGAAATGTTTGAAGCTACTGACTGAATGAAAGGAGCTGGCATCTCACTCTCTTTGAATCTTCTTTATCATGCTAGGATTAGCAGGAAAAAGCAAAAAATTTCAGAATTGCACCTTGCAATGTGGAGATATTACTGTTTGTGCATTTACAATATTCATTGATTTTTGCCATTGAAAAACATCATGTTATTCATATACCAGAAATGTTTGAAGCTACTGACTGAATGAAAAGAGCTGGCATCTCACTCTCTTTGAATCTTCTTTATCATGCCATGATTAGCAGGAAAAAGCAAAAAATTTCAGAATTGCACCTTGCAATGTGCAGATATTACTGTTTGTGCATTTACAATATTCATTGATTTTTGCCATTGAAAAACGTCCAGAAATGTTTGAAGCTACTGACTGAATGAAAGGAGCTGGCATCTCACTCTCTTTGAATCTTCTTTATCATGCTAGGATTAGCAGGAAAAAGCAAAAAATTTCAGAATTGCACCTTGCAATGTGGAGTTATTACTGTTTGTGCATTTACAATATTCATTGATTTTTGCCATTGAAAAATGTCCAGAAATGTTTGAAGCTACTGACTGAATGAAAGGAGCTGGCATCTCACTCTCTTTGAATCTTCTTTATCATGCTAGGATTAGCAGGAAAAAGCAAAAAATTTCAGAATTGCACCTTGCAATGTGGAGATATTACTGTTTGTGCATTTACAATATTCATTGATTTTTGCCATTGAAAAACATCATGTTATTCATATACCAGAAATGTTTGAAGCTACTGACTGAATGAAAAGAGCTGGCATCTCACTCTCTTTGAATCTTCTTTATCATGCTAAGAGGAGCAGGAAAAAGCAAAAAATTTCAGAATTGCACCTTGCAATGTGGAGATATTACTGTTTGTGCATTTACAATATTCATTGATTTTTGCCATTGAAAAACGTCCAGAAATGTTTGAAGCTACTGACTGAATGAAAGGAGCTGGCATCTCACTCTCTTTGAATCTTCTTTATCATGCTAGGATTAGCAGGAAAAAGCAAAAAATTTCAGAATTGCACCTTGCAATGCGGAGAAATTACTGTTTGTGCATTTACAATATTCATTGATTTTTGCCATTGAAAAACATCATGTTATTCATATACCAGAAATGTTTGAAGCTACTGACTGAATGAAAAGAGCTGGCATCTCACTCTCCTTGAATCTTCTTTATCATGCTAAGAGGAGCAGGAAAAAGCAAAAAATTTCAGAATTGCACCTTGCAATGTGGAGATATTACTGTTTGTGCATTTACAATATTCATTGATTTTTGCCATTGAAAAACGTCCAGAAATGTTTGAAGCTACTGACTGAATGAAAGGAGCTGGCATCTCACTCTCTTTGAATCTTCTTTATCATGCTAGGATTAGCAGGAAAAAGCAAAAAATTTCAGAATTGCACCTTGCAATGCGGAGAAATTACTGTTTGTGCATTTACAATATTCATTGATTTTTGCCATTGAAAAACATCATGTTATTCATATACCAGAAATGTTTGAAGCTACTGACTGAATGAAAAGAGCTGGCATCTCACTCTCTTTGAATCTTCTTTATCATGCTAAGAGGAGCAGGAAAAAGCAAAAAATTTCAGAATTGCACCTTGCAATGTGGAGATATTACTGTTTGTGGATTTACAATATTCATTGATTTTTGCCATTGAAAAACGTCCAGAAATGTTTGAAGCTACTGACTGAATGAAAGGAGCTGGCATCTCACTCTCTTTGAATCTTCTTTATCATGCTAGGATTAGCAGGAAAAAGCAAAAAATTTCAGAATTGCACCTTGCAATGCGGAGAAATTACTGTTTGTGCATTTACAATATTCATTGATTTTTGCCATTGAAAAACATCATGTTATTCATATACCAGAAATGTTTGAAGCTACTGACTGAATGAAAAGAGCTGGCATCTCACTCTCTTTGAATCTTTTTTATCATGCTAAGAGGAGCAGGAAAAAGCAAAAAATTTCAGAATTGCACCTTGCAATGTGGAGATATTACTGTTTGTGCATTTACAATATTCATTGATTTTTGCCATTGAAAAACGTCCAGAAATGTTTGAAGCTACTGACTGAATGAAAGGAGCTGGCATCTCACTCTCTTTGAATCTTCTTTATCATGCTAGGATTAGCAGGAAAAAGCAAAAAATTTCAGAATTGCACCTTGCAATGCGGAGAAATTACTGTTTGTGCATTTACAATATTCATTGATTTTTGCCATTGAAAAACATCATGTTATTCATATACCAGAAATGTTTGAAGCTACTGACTGAATGAAAAGAGCTGGCATCTCACTCTCTTTGAATCTTCTTTATCATGCTAAGAGGAGCAGGAAAAAGCAAAAAATTTCAGAATTGCACCTTGCAATGTGGAGATATTACTGTTTGTGCATTTACAATATTCATTGATTTTTGCCATTGAAAAACGTCCAGAAATGTTTGAAGCTACTGACTGAATGAAAGGAGCTGGCATCTCACTCTCTTTGAATCTTCTTTATCATGCTAGGATTAGCAGGAAAAAGCAAAAAATTTCAGAATTGCACCTTGCAATGCGGAGAAATTACTGTTTGTGCATTTACAATATTCATTGATTTTTGCCATTGAAAAACATCATGTTATTCATATACCAGAAATGTTTGAAGCTACTGACTGAATGAAAAGAGCTGGCATCTCACTCTCTTTGAATCTTCTTTATCATGCTAAGAGGAGCAGGAAAAAGCAAAAAATTTCAGAATTGCACCTTGCAATGTGGAGATATTACTGTTTGTGCATTTACAATATTCATTGATTTTTGCCATTGAAAAACGTCCAGAAATGTTTGAAGCTACTGACTGAATGAAAGGAGCTGGCATCTCACTCTCTTTGAATCTTCTTTATCATGCTAGCATTAGCAGGAAAAAGCAAAAAATTTCAGAATTGCACCTTGCAATGTGGAGAAATTACTGTTTGTGCATTTACAATATTCATTGATTTTTGCCATTGAAAAACATCATGTTATTCATATACCAGAAATGTTTGAAGCTACTGACTGAATGAAAAGAGCTGGCATCTCACTCTCTTTGAATCTTCTTTATCATGCTAAGACGAGCAGGAAAAAGCAAAAAATTTCAGAATTGCACCTTGCAATGTGGAGATATTACTGTTTGTGCATTTACAATATTCATTGATTTTTGCCATTGAAAAACGTCCAGAAATGTTTGAAGCTACTGACTGAATGAAAGGAGCTGGCATCTCACTCTCTTTGATTCTTCTTTATCATGCTAGGATTAGCAGGAAAAAGCAAAAAATTTCAGAATTGCACCTTGCAATGCGGAGAAATTACTGTTTATGCATTTACAATATTCATTGATTTTTGCCATTGAAAAACATCATGTTATTCATATACCAGAAATGTTTGAAGCTACTGACTGAATGAAAAGAGCTGGCATCTCACTCTCTTTGAATCTTCTTTATCATGCTAAGAGGAGCAGGAAAAAGCAAAAAATTTCAGAATTGCACTTTGCAATGTGGAGATATTACTGTTTGTGCATTTACAATATTCATTGATTTTTGCCATTGAAAAACGTCCAGAAATGTTTGAAGCTACTGACTGAATGAAAGGAGCTGGCATCTCACTCTCTTTGAATCTTCTTTATCATGCTAGGATTAGCAGGAAAAAGCAAAAAATTTCAGAATTGCACCTTGCAATGCGGAGAAATTACTGTTTGTGCATTTACAATATTCATTGATTTTTGCCATTGAAAAACATCATGTTATTCATATACCAGAAATGTTTGAAGCTACTGACTGAATGAAAAGAGCTGGCATCTCACTCTCTTTGAATCTTCTTTATCATGCTAAGAGGAGCAGGAAAAAGCAAAAAATTTCAGAATTGCACCTTGCAATGTGGAGATATTACTGTTTGTGCATTTACAATATTCATTGATTTTTGACATTGAAAAACATCATGTTATTCATATACCAGAAATGTTTGAAGCTACTGACTGAATGAAAAGAGCTGGCATCTCACTCTCTTTGAATCTTCTTTATCATGCTAGGATTAGCAGGAAAAAGCAAAAAATTTCAGAATTGCACCTTGCAATGTGGAGATATGACTGTTTGTGCATTTACAATATTCATTGATTTTTGCCATTGAAAAACGTCCAGAAATGTTTGAAGCTACTGACTGAATGAAAGGAGCTGGCATCTCACTCTCTTTGAATCTTCTTTATCATGCTAGGATTAGCAGGAAAAAGCAAAAAATTTCAGAATTGCACCTTGCAATGCGGAGAAATTACTGTTTGTGCATTTACAATATTCATTGATTTTTGCCATTGAAAAACATCATGTTATTCATATACCAGAAATGTTTGAAGCTACTGACTGAATGAAAAGAGCTGGCATCTCACTCTCTTTGAATCTTCTTTATCATGCTAAGAGGAGCAGGAAAAAGCAAAAATTTTCAGAATTGCACCTTGCAATGTGGAGATATTACTGTTTGTGCATTTACAATATTCATTGATTTTTGCCATTGAAAAACGTCCAGAAATGTTTGAAGCTACTGACTGAATGAAAGGAGCTGGCATCTCACTCTCTTTGAATATTCTTTATCATGCTAGGATTTGCAGGAAAAAGCAAAAAATTTCAGAATTGCACCTTGCAATGCGGAGAAATTACTGTTTGTGCATTTACAATATTCATTGATTTTTGCCATTGAAAAACATCATGTTATTCATATACCAGAAATGTTTGAAGCTACAGACTGAATGAAAAGAGCTGGCATCTCACTCTCTTTGAATCTTCTTTATCATGCTAGGATTAGCAGGAAAAAGCAAAAAATTTCAGAATTCCACCTTGCAATGCGGAGAAATTACTGTTTGTGCATTTACAATATTCATTGATTTTTGCCATTGAAAAACATCATGCTATTCATATACCAGAAATGTTTGAAGCTACTGACTGAATGAAAAGAGCTAGCATCTCACGCTCTTTGAATCTTCTTTATCATGCTAAGAGGAGCAGGAAAATGCAAAAAATTTCAGAATTGCACCTTGCAATGTGGAGATATTACTGTTTGTGCATCTACAATATTCATTGATTTTTGCCATTGAAAAACATCATGTTATTCATATACCAGAAATGTTTGAAGCTACTGACTGAATGAAAAGAGCTGGCATCTCACTCTCTTTGAATCTTCTTTATCATGCTAGGATTAGCAGGAAAAAGCAAAAAATTTCAGAATTGCACCTTGCAATGTGGAGATATTACTGTTTGTGCATTTACAATATTCATTGATTTTTGCCATTGAAAAACGTCCAGAAATGTTTGAAGCTACTGACTGAATGAAAGGAGCTGGCATCTCACTCTCTTTGAATCTTCTTTATCATGCTAGGATTAGCAGGAAAAAGCAAAAAATTTCAGAATTGCACCTTGCAATGCTGAGAAATTACTGTTTGTGCATTTACAATATTCATTGATTTTTGCCATTGAAAAACATCATGTTATTCATATACCAGAAATGTTTGAAGCTACTCAATGAATGAAAAGAGCTGGCATCTCACTCTCTTTGAATCTTCTTTATCATGCTAAGAGGAGCAGGAAAAAGCAAAAAATTTCAGAATTGCACCTTGCAATGTGGAGATATTACTGTTTGTGCATTTACAATATTCATTGATTTTTGCCATTGAAAAACGTCCAGAAATGTTTGAAGCTACTGACTGAATGAAAGGAGCTGGCATCTCACTCTCTTTGAATCTTCTTTATCATGCTAGGATTAGCAGGAAAAAGCAAAAAATTTCAGATTTGCACCTTGCAATGCGGAGAAATTACTGTTTGTGCATTTACAATATTCATTGATTTTTGCCATTGAAAAACATCATGTTATTCATATACCAGAAATGTTTGAAGCTACTGACTGAATGAAAAGAGCTGGAATCTCACTCTCTTTGAATCTTCTTTATCATGCTAAGAGGAGCAGGAAAAAGCAAAAAATTTCAGAATTGCACCTTGCAATGTGGAGATATTACTGTTTGTGCATTTACAATATTCATTGATTTTTGCCATTGAAAAACGTCCAGAAATGTTTGAAGCTACTGACTGAATGAAAGGAGCTGGCCTCTCACTCTCTTTGAATCTTCTTTATCATGCTAGGATTAGCAGGAAAAAGCAAAAAATTTCAGAATTGCACCTTGCAATGCGGAGAAATTACTGTTTGTGCATTTACAATATTCATTGATTTTTGCCATTGAAAAACATCATGTTATTCATATACCAGAAATGTTTGAAGCTACTGACTGAATGAAAGGAGCTGGCATCTCACTCTCTTTGAATCTTCTTTATCATGCTAGGATTAGCAGGAAAAAGCAAAAAATTTCAGAATTCCACCTTGCAATGCGGAGAAATTACTGTTTGTGCATTTACAATATTCATTGATTTTTGCCATTGAAAAACATCATGTTATTCATATACCAGAAATGTTTGAAGCTACTGACTGAATGAAAAGAGCTGGCATCTCACTCTCTTTGAATCTTCTTTATCATGCTAAGAGGAGCAGGAAAAAGCAAAAAATTTCAGAATTGCACCTTGCAATGTGGAGATATCACTGTTTGTGCATTTACAATATTCATTGATGTTTGCCATTGAAAAACGTCCAGAAATGTTTGAAGCTACTGACTGAAAGAAAGGAGCTGGCATCTCACTCTCTTTGAATCTTCTTTATCATGCTAAGATTAGCAGGAAAAAGCAAAAAATTTCAGAATTGCACCTTGCAATGCGGAGAAATTACTGTTTGTGCATTTACAATATTCATTGATTTTTGCCATTGAAAAACATCATGTTATTCATATACCAGAAATGTTTGAAGCTACTGACTGAATGAAAAGAGCTGGCATCTCACTCTCTTTGAATCTTCTTTATCATGCTAAGAGGAGCAGGAAAAAGCAAAAAATTTCAGAATTGCACCTTGCAATGTGGAGATATTACTGTTTGTGCATTTACAATATTCATTGATTTTTGCCATTGAAAAACGTCCAGAAATGTTTGAAGCTACTGACTGAATGAAAGGAGCTGGCATCTCACTCTTTGAATCTTCTTTATCATGCTAGGATTAGCAGGAAAAAGCAAAAAATTTCAGAATTGCACCTTGCAATGCGGAGAAATTACTGTTTGTGCATTTACAATATTCATTGATTTTTGCCATTGAAAAACATCATGTTATTCATATACCAGAAATGTTTGAAGCTACTGACTGAATGAAAAGAGCTGGCATCTCACTCTCTTTGAATCTTCTTTATCATGCTAGGATTAGCAGGAAAAAGCAAAAAATTTCAGAATTGCACCTTGCAATGTGGAGATATTACTGTTTGTGCATTTACAATATTCATTGATTTTTGCCATTGAAAAACGTCCAGAAATGTTTGAAGCTACTGACTGAATGAAAGGAGCTGGCATCTCACTCTCTTTGAATCTTCTTTATGATGCTAGGATTAGCAGGAAAAAGCAAAAAATTTCAGAATTGCACCTTGCAATGTGGAGTTATTACTGTTTGTGCATTTACAATATTCATTGATTTTTGCCATTGAAAAATGTCCAGAAATGTTTGAAGCTACTGACTGAATGAAAAGAGCTGGCATCTCACTCTCTTTGAATCTTCTTTATCATGCTAGGATTAGCAGGAAAAAGCATAAAATTTCAGAATTGCACCTTGCAATGTGGAGATATTACTGTTTGTGCATTTACAATATTCATTGATTTTTGCCATTGAAAAACATCATGTTATTCATATACCAGAAATGTTTGAAGCTACTGACTGAATGAAAAGAGCTGGCATCTCACTCTCTTTGAATCTTCTTTATCATGATAAGAGGAGCAGGAAAAAGCAAAAAATTTCAGAATTGCACCTTGCAATGTGGAGATATTACTGTTTGTGCATTTACAATATTCATTGATTTTTGCCATTGAAAAACGTCCAGAAATGTTTGAAGCTACTGACTGAATGAAAGGAGCTGGCATCTCACTCTCTTTGAATCTTCTTTATCATGCTAGGATTAGCAGGAAAAAGCAAAAAATTTCAGAATTGCACCTTGCAATGCGGAGAAATTACTGTTTGTGCATTTACAATATTCATTGATTTTTGCCATTGAAAAACATCATGTTATTCATATACCAGAAATGTTTGAAGCTACTGACTGAATGAAAAGAGCTGGCATCTCACTCTCTTTGAATCTTATTTATCATGCTAAGAGGAGCAGGAAAAAGCAAAAAATTTCAGAATTGCACCTTGCAATGTGGAGATATTACTGTTAGTGCATTTACAATATTCATTGATTTTTGCCATTGAAAAACGTCCAGAAATGTTTGAAGCTACTGACTGAATGAAAGGAGCTGGCATCTCACTCTCTTTGAATCTTCTTTATCATGCTAGGATTAGCAGGAAAAAGCAAAAAATTTCAGAATTGCACCTTGCAATGCGGAGAAATTACTGTTTGTGCATTTACAATATTCATTGATTTTTGCCATTGATAAACATCATGTTATTCATATACCAGAAATGTTTGAAGCTACTGACTGAATGAAAAGAGCTGGCATCTCACTCTCTTTGAATCTTCTTTATCATGCTAAGAGGAGCAGGAAAAAGCAAAAAATTTCATAATTGCACCTTGCAATGTGGAGATATTACTGTTTGTGCATTTACAATATTCATTGATTTTTGCCATTGAAAAACATCCAGAAATGTTTGAAGCTACTGACTGAATGAAAGGAGCTGGCATCTCACTCTCTTTGAATCTTCTTTATCATGCTAGGATTAGCAGGAAAAAGCAAAAAATTTCAGAATTGCACCTTGCAATGCGGAGAAATTACTGTTTGTGCATTTACAATATTCATTGATTTTTGCCATTGAAAAACATCATGTTATTCATATACCAGAAATGTTTGAAGCTACTGACTGAATGAAAAGAGCTGGCATCTCACTCTCTTTGAATCTTCTTTATCATGCTAGGATTAGCAGGAAAAAGCAAAAAATTTCAGAATTGCACCTTGCAATGTGGAGATATTACTGTTTGTGCATTTACAATATTCATTGATTTTTGCCATTGAAAAACGTCCAGAAATGTTTGAAGCTACTGACTGAATGAAAGGAGCTGGCATCTCACTCTCTTTGAATCTTCTTTATCATGCTAGGATTAGCAGGAAAAAGCAAAAAATTTCAGAATTGCACCTTGCAATGTGGAGTTATTACTGTTTGTGCATTTACAATATTCATTGATTTTTGCCATTGAAAAATGTCCAGAAATGTTTGAAGCTACTGACTGAATGAAAAGAGCTGGCATCTCACTCTCTTTGAATCTTCTTTATCATGCTAAGAGGAGCAGGAAAAAGCAAAAAATTTCAGAATTGCACGTTGCAATGTGGAGATATTACTGTTTGTGCATTTACAATATTCATTGATTTTTGCCATTGAAAAACGTCCAGAAATGTTTGAAGCTACTGACTGAATGAAAGGAGCTGGCATCTCACTCTCTTTGAATCTTCTTTATCATGCTAGGATTAGCAGGAAAAAGCAAAAAATTTCAGAATTGCACCTTGCAATGCGGAGAAATTACTGTTTGTGCATTTACAATATTCATTGATTTTTGCCATTGAAAAACATCATGTTATTCATATACCAGAAATGTTTGAAGCTACTGACTGAATGAAAAGAGCTGGCATCTCACTCTCTTTGAATCTTCTTTATCATGCTAAGAGGAGCAGGAAAAAGCAAAAAATTTCAGAATTGCACCTTGCAATGTGGAGATATTACTGTTTGTGCATTTACAATATTCATTGATTTTTGCCATTGAAAAACGTCCAGAAATGTTTGAAGCTACTGACTGAATGAAAGGAGCTGGCATCTCACTCTCTTTGAATCTTCTTTATCATGCTAGGATTAGCAGGAAAAAGCAAAAAATTTCAGAATTGCACCTTGCAATGCGGAGAAATTACTGTTTGTGCATTTACAATATTCATTGATTTTTGCCATTGAAAAACATCATGTTATTCATATACCAGAAATGTTTGAAGCTACTGACTGAATGAAAAGAGCTGGCATCTCACTCTCTTTGAATCTTCTTTATCATGCTAAGAGGAGCAGGAAAAATCAAAAAATTTCAGAATTGCACGTTGCAATGTGGAGATATTACTGTTTGTGCATTTACAATATTCATTGATTTTTGCCATTGAAAAACGTCCAGAAATGTTTGAAGCTACTGACTGAATGAAAGGAGCTGGCATCTCACTCTCTTTGAATCTTCTTTATCATGCTATTATTAGCAGGAAAAAGCAAAAAATTTCAGAATTGCACCTTGCAATGCGGAGAAATTACTGTTTGTGCATTTACAATATTCATTGATTTTTGCCATTGAAAAACATCATGTTATTCATATACCAGAAATGTTTGAAGCTACTGACTGAATGAAAAGAGCTGGCATCTCACTCTCTTTGAATCTTCTTTATCATGCTAAGAGGAGCAGGAAAAAGCAAAAAATTTCAGAAATGCACCTTGCAATGTGGAGATATTACTGTTTGTGCATTTACAATATTCATTGATTTTTGCTATTGAAAAACGTCCAAAAATGTTTGAAGCTACTGACTGAATGAAAGGAGCTGGCATCTCACTCTCTTTTAATCTTCTTTATCATGCTAGGATTAGCAGGAAAAAGCAAAAAATTTCAGAATTGCACCTTGCAATGCGGAGAAATTACTGTTTGTGCATTTACAATATTCATTGATTTTTGCCATTGAAAAACATCATGTTATTCATATACCAGAAATGTTTGAAGTTACTGACTGAATGAAAAGAGCTGGCATCTCACTCTCTTTGAATCTTCTTTATCATGCTAGGATTAGCAGGAAAAAGCAAAAAATTTCAGAATTGCACCTTGCAATGTGGAGTTATTACTGTTTGTGCATTTACAATATTCATTGATTTTTGCCATTGAAAAATGTCCAGAAATGTTTGAAGCTACTGACTGAATGAATGGAGCTGGCATCTCACTCTCTTTGAATCTTCTTTATCATGCTAGGATTAGCAGGAAAAAGCAAAAAATTTCAGAATTGCACCTTGCAATGTGGAGATATTACTGTTTGTGCATTTACAATATTCATTGATTTTTGCCATTGAAAAACGTCCAGAAATGTTTGAAGCTACTGACTGAATGAAAGGAGCTGGCATCTCTCTCTCTTTGAATCTTCTTTATCATGCTAGGATTAGCAGGAAAAAGCAAAAAATTTCAGAATTGCACCTTGCAATGCGGAGAAATTACTGTTTGTGCATTTACAATATTCATTGATTTTTGCCATTGAAAAACATCATGTTATTCATATACCAGAAATGTTTGAAGCTACTGACTGAATGAAAAGAGCTGGCATCTCACTCTCTTTGAATCTTCTTTATCATGCTAAGAGGAGCAGGAAAAAGCAAAAAATTTCAGAATTGCACCTTGCAATGTGGAGATATTACTGTTTGTGCATTTACAATATTCATTGATTTTTGCCATTGAAAAATGTCCAGAAATGTTTGAAGCTACTGACTGAATGAAAGGAGCTGGCATCTCACTCTCTTTGAATCTTCTTTATCATGCTAGGATTAGCAGGAAAAAGCAAAAAATTTCAGAATTGCACCTTGCAATGCGGAGAAATTACTGTTTGTGCATTTACAATATTCATTGATTTTTGCCATTGAAAAACATCATGTTATTCATATACCAGAAATGTTTGAAGCTACTGACTGAATGAAAAGAGCTGGCATCTCACTCTCTTTGAATCTTCTTTATCATGCCAAGAGGAGCAGGAAAAATCAAAAAATTTCAGAATTGCACGTTGCAATGTGGAGATATTACTGTTTGTGCATTTACAATATTCATTGATTTTTGCCATTGAAAAACGTCCAGAAATGTTTGAAGCTACTGACTGAATGAAAGGAGCTGGCATCTCACTCTCTTTGAATCTTCTTTATCATGCTAGGATTAGCAGGAAAAAGCAAAAAATTTCAGAATTGCACCTTGCAATGCGGAGAAATTACTGTTTGTGCATTTACAATATTCATTGATTTTTGCCATTGAAAAACATCATGTTATTCATATACCAGAAATGTTTGAAGCTACTGACTGAATGAAAAGAGCTGGCATCTCACTCTCTTTGAATCTTCTTTATCATGCTAAGAGGAGCAGGAAAAAGCAAAAAATTTCAGAAATGCACCTTGCAATGTGGAGATATTACTGTTTGTGCATTTACAATATTCATTGATTTTTGCTATTGAAAAAAGTCCAAAAATGTTTGAAGCTACTGACTGAATGAAAGGAGCTGGCATTTCACTCTCTTTGAATCTTCTTTATCATGCTAGGATTAGCAGGAAAAAGCAAAAAATTTCAGAATTGCACCTTGCAATGCGGAGAAATTACTGTTTGTGCATTTACAATATTCATTGATTTTTGCCATTGAAAAACATCATGTTATTCATATACCAGAAATGTTTGAAGCTACTGACTGAATGAAATGAGCTGGCATCTCACTCTCTTTGAATCTTCTTTATCATGCTAGGATTAGCAGGAAAAAGCAAAAAATTTCAGAATTGCACCTTGCAATGTGGAGATATTACTGTTTGTGCATTTACAATATTCATTGATTTTTGCCATTGAAAAACGTCCAGAAATGTTTGAAGCTACTGACTGAATGAAAGGAGCTGGCATCTCACTCTCTTTGAATCTTCTTTATCATGCTAGGATTAGCAGGAAAAAGCAAAAAATTTCAGAATTGCACCTTGCAATGTGGAGTTATTACTGTTTGTGCATTTACAATATTCATTGATTTTTGCCATTGAAAAATGTCCAGAAATGTTTGAAGCTACTGACTGAATGAAAGGAGCTGGCATCTCACTCTCTTTGAATCTTCTTTATCATGCTAGGATTAGCAGGAAAAAGCAAAAAATTTCAGAATTGCACCTTGCAATGTGGAGATATTACTGTTTGTGCATTTACAATATTCATTGATTTTTGCCATTGAAAAACGTCCAGAAATGTTTGAAGCTACTGACTGAATGAAAGGAGCTGGCATCTCACTCTCTTTGAATCTTCTTTATCATGCTAGGATTAGCAGGAAAAAGCAAAAAATTTCAGAATTGCACCTTGCAATGCGGAGAAATTACTGTTTGTGCATTTACAATATTCATTGATTTTTGCCATTGAAAAACATCATGTTATTCATATACCAGAAATGTTTGAAGCTACTGACTGAATGAAAAGAGCTGGCATCTCACTCTCTTGGAATCTTCTTTATCATGCTAAGAGGAGCAGGAAAAAGCAAAAAATTTCAGAATTGCACCTTGCAATGTGGAGATATTACTGTTTGTGCATTTACAATATTCATTGATTTTTGCCATTGAAAAACGTCCAGAAATGTTTGAAGCTACTGACTGAATGAAAGGAGCTGGCATCTCACTCTCTTTGAATCTTCTTTATCATGCTAGGATTAGCAGGAAAAAGCAAAAAATTTCAGAATTGCACCTTGCAATGCGGAGAAATTACTGTTTGTGCATTTACAATATTCATTGATTTTTGCCATTGAAAAACATCATGTTATTCATATACCAGAAATGTTTTTAGCTACTGACTGAATGAAAAGAGCTGGCATCTCACTCTCTTTGAATCTTCTTTATCATGCTAAGAGGAGCAGGAAAAAGCAAAAAATTTCAGAATTGCACCTTGCAATGTGGAGATATTACTGTTTGTGCATTTACAATATTCATTGATTTTTGCCATTGAAAAACGTCCAGAAATGTTTGAAGCTACTGACTGAATGAAAGGAGCTGGCATCTCACTCTCTTTGAATCTTCTTTATCATGCTAGGATTAGCAGGAAAAAGCAAAACATTTCAGAATTGCACCTTGCAATGCGGAGAAATTACTGTTTGTGCATTTACAATATTCATTGATTTTTGCCATTGAAAAACATCATGTTATTCATATACCAGAAATGTTTGAAGCTACTGACTGAATGAAAAGAGCTGGCATCTCACTCTCTTTGAATCTTCTTTATCATGCTAAGAGAAGCAGGAAAAAGCAAAAAATTTCAGAATTGCACGTTGCAATGTGGAGATATTACTGTTTGTGCATTTACAATATTCATTGATTTTTGCCATTGAAAAATGTCCAGAAATGTTTGAAGCTACTGACTGAATGAAAGGAGCTGGCATCTCACTCTCTTTGAATCTTCTTTATCATGCTAGGATTAGCAGGAAAAAGCAAAAAATTTCAGAATTGCACCTTGCAATGCGGAGAAATTACTGTTTGTGCATTTACAATATTCATTGATTTTTGCCATTGAAAAACATCATGTTATTCATATACCAGAAATGTTTGAAGCTACTGACTGAATGAAAAGAGCTGGCATCTCACTCTCTTTGAATCTTCTTTATCATGCTAAGAGAAGTAGGAAAAAGCAAAAAATTTCAGAATTGCACCTTGCAATGTGGAGATATTACTGTTTGTGCATTTACAATATTCATTGATTTTTGCCATTGAAAAACGTCCAGAAATGTTTGAAGCTACTGACTGAATGAAAGGAGCTGGCATCTCACTCTCTTTGAATCTTCTTTATCATGCTAGGATTAGCAGGAAAAAGCAAAAAATTTCAGAATTGCACCTTGCAATGCGGAGAAATTACTGTTTGTGCATTTACAATATTCATTGATTTTTGCCATTGAAAAACATCATGTTATTCATATACCAGAAATGTTTGAAGCTACTGACTGAATGAAAAGAGCTGGCATCTCACTCTCTTTGAATCTTCTTTATCATGCTAGGATTAGCAGGAAAAAGCAAAAAATTTCAGAATTGCACCTTGCAATGTGGAGATATTACTGTTTGTGCATTTACAATATTCATTGATTTTTGCCATTGAAAAACGTCCAGAAATGTTTGAAGCTACTGACTGAATGAAAGGAGCTGGCATCTCACTCTCTTTGAATCTTCTTTATCATGCTAGGATTAGCAGGAAAAAGCAAAAAATTTCAGAATTGCACCTTGCAATGTGGAGTTATTACTGTTTGTGCATTTACAATATTCATTGATTTTTGCCATTGAAAAATGTCCAGAAATGTTTGAAGCTACTGACTGAATGAAAGGAGCTGGCATCTCACTCTCTTTGAATCTTCTTTATCATGCTAGGATTAGCAGGAAAAAGCAAAAAATTTCAGAATTGCACCTTGCAATGTGGAGATATTACTGTTTGTGCATTTACAATATTCATTGATTTTTGCCATTGAAAAACCATGTTATTCATATACAAGAAATGTTTGAAGCTACTGACTGAATGAAAAGAGCTGGCATCTCACTCTCTTTGAATCTTCTTTATCATGCTAAGAGGAGCAGGAAAAAGCAAAAAATTTCAGAATTGCACCTTGCAATGTGGAGATATTACTGTTTGTGCATTTACAATATTCATTGATTTTTGCCATTGAAAAACATCATGTTATTCATATACCAGAAATGTTTGAAGCTACTGACTGAATGAAAAGAGCTGGCATCTCACTCTCTTTGAATCTTCTTTATCATGATAAGAGGAGCAGGAAAAAGCAAAAAATTTCAGAATTGCACCTTGCAATGTGGAGATATTACTGTTTGTGCATTTACAATATTCATTGATTTTTGCCATTGAAAAACGTCCAGAAATGTTTGAAGCTACTGACTGAATGAAAGGAGCTGGCATCTCACTCTCTTTGAATCTTCTTTATCATGCTAGGATTAGCAGGAAAAAGCAAAAAATTTCAGGATTGCACCTTGCAATGCGGAGAAATTACTGTTTGTTCATTTACAATATTCATTGATTTTTGCCATTGAAAAACATCATGTTATTCATATACCAGAAATGTTTGAAGCTACTGACTGAATGAAAAGAGCTGGCATCTCACTCTCTTGGAATCTTCTTTATCATGCTAAGAGGAGCAGGAAAAAGCAAAAAATTTCAGAATTGCACCTTGCAATGTGGAGATATTACTGTTTGTGCATTTACAATATTCATTGATTTTTGCCATTGAAAAACGTCCAGAAATGTTTGAAGCTACTGACTGAATGAAAGGAGCTGGCATCTCACTCTCTTTGAATCTTCTTTATCATGCTAGGATTAGCAGGAAAAAGCAAAAAATTTCAGAATTGCACCTTGCAATGCGGAGAAATTACTGTTTGTGCATTTACAATATTCATTGATTTTTGCCATTGAAAAACATCATGTTATTCATATACCAGAAATGTTTGAAGCTACTGACTGAATGAAAAGAGCTGGCATCTCACTCTCTTTGAATCTTCTTTATCATGCTAAGAGGAGCAGGAAAAACCAAAAAATTTCAGAATTGCACCTTGCAATGTGGAGATATTACTGTTTGTGCATTTACAATATTCATTGATTTTTGCCATTGAAAAACCATGTTATTCATATACAAGAAATGTTTGAAGCTACTGACTGAATGAAAAGAGCTGGCATCTCACTCTCTTTGAATCTTCTTTATCATGCTAAGAGGAGCAGGAAAAAGCAAAAAATTTCAGAATTGCACCTTGCAATGTGGAGATATTACTGTTTGTGCATTTACAATATTCATTGATTTTTGCCATTGAAAAACATTATGTTATTCATATACCAGAAATGTTTGAAGCTACTGACTGAATGAAAAGAGCTGGCATCTCACTCTCTTTGAATCTTCTTTATCATGATAAGAGGAGCAGGAAAAAGCAAAAAATTTCAGAATTGCACCTTGCAATGTGGAGATATTACTGTTTGTGCATTTACAATATTCATTGATTTTTGCCATTGAAAAACGTCCAGAAATGTTTGAAGCTACTGACTGAATGAAAGGAGCTGGCATCTCACTCTCTTTGAATCTTCTTTATCATGCTAGGATTAGCAGGAAAAAGCAAAAAATTTCAGGATTGCACCTTGCAATGCGGAGAAATTACTGTTTGTGCATTTACAATATTCATTGATTTTTGCCATTGAAAAACATCATGTTATTCATATACCAGAAATGTTTGAAGCTACTGACTGAATGAAAAGAGCTGGCATCTCACTCTCTTGGAATCTTCTTTATCATGCTAAGAGGAGCAGGAAAAAGCAAAAAATTTCAGAATTGCACCTTGCAATGTGGAGATATTACTGTTTGTGCATTTACAATATTCATTGATTTTTGCCATTGAAAAACGTCCAGAAATGTTTGAAGCTACTGACTGAATGAAAGGAGCTGGCATCTCACTCTCTTTGAATCTTCTTTATCATGCTAGGATTAGCAGGAAAAAGCAAAAAATTTCAGAATTGCACCTTGCAATGCGGAGAAATTACTGTTTGTGCATTTACAATATTCATTGATTTTTGCCATTGAAAAACATCATGTTATTCATATACCAGAAATGTTTGAAGCTACTGACTGAATGAAAAGAGCTGGCATCTCACTCTCTTTGAATCTTCTTTATCATGCTAAGAGGAGCAGGAAAAACCAAAAAATTTCAGAATTGCACCTTGCAATGTGGAGATATTACTGTTTGTGCATTTACAATATTCATTGATTTTTGCCATTGAAAAACGTCCAGAAATGTTTGAAGCTACTGACTGAATGAAAGGAGCTGGCATCTCACTCTCTTTGAATCTTCTTTATCATGCTAGGATTAGCAGGAAAAAGCAAAACATTTCAGAATTGCACCTTGCAATGCGGAGAAATTACTGTTTGTGCATTTACAATATTCATTGATTTTTGCCATTGAAAAACATCATGTTATTCATATACCAGAAATGTTTGAAGCTACTGACTGAATGAAAAGAGCTGGCATCTCACTCTCTTTGAATCTTCTTTATCATGCTAAGAGAAGCAGGAAAAAGCAAAAAATTTCAGAATTGCACGTTGCAATGTGGAGATATTACTGTTTGTGCATTTACAATATTCATTGATTTTTGCCATTGAAAAACGTCCAGAAATGTTTGAAGCTACTGACTGAATGAAAGGAGCTGGCATCTCACTCTCTTTGAATCTTCTTTATCATGCTAGGATTAGCAGGAAAAAGCAAAAAATTTCAGAATTGCACCTTGCAATGCGGAGAAATTACTGTTTGTGCATTTACAATATTCATTGATTTTTGCCATTGAAAAACATCATGTTATTCATATACCAGAAATGTTTGAAGCTACTGACTGAATGAAAAGAGCTGGCATCTCACTCTCTTTGAATCTTCTTTATCATGCTAAGAGGAGCAGGAAAAAGCAAAAAATTTCAGAATTGCACCTTGCAATGTGGAGATATTACTGTTTGTGCATTTACAATATTCATTGATTTTTGCCATTGAAAAACGTCCAGAAATGTTTGAAGCTACTGACTGAATGAAAGGAGCTGGCATCTCACTCTCTTTGAATCTTCTTTATCATGCTAGGATTAGCAGGAAAAAGCAAGAAATTTCAGAATTGCACCTTGCAATGCGGAGAAATTACTGTTTGTGCATTTACAATATTCATTGATTTTTGCCATTGAAAAACATCATGTTATTGATATACCAGAAATGTTTGAAGCTACTGAATAAATGAAAAGAGCTGGCATCTCACTCTCTTTGAATCTTCTTTATCATGCTAAGAGGAGCAGGAAAAAGCAAAAAATTTCAGAATTGCACCTTGCAATGTGGAGATATTACTGTTTGTGCATTTACAATATTCATTGATTTTTGCCATTGAAAAACGTCCAGAAATGTTTGAAGCTACTGACTGAATGAAAGGAGCTGGCATCTCACTCTCTTTGAATCTTCTTTATCATGCTAGGATTAGCAGGAAAAAGCAAAAAATTTCAGAATTGCACCTTGCAATGCGGAGAAATTACTGTTTGTGCATTTACAATATTCATTGATTTTTGCCATTGAAAAACATCATGTTATTCATATACCAGAAATGTTTGAAGCTACTGACTGAATGAAATGAGCTGGCATCTCACTCTCTTTGAATCTTCTTTATCATGCTAGGATTAGCAGGAAAAATCAAAAAATTTCAGAATTGCACCTTGCAATGTGGAGATATTACTGTTTGTGCATTTACAATATTCATTGATTTTTGCCATTGAAAAACGTCCAGAAATGTTTGAAGCTACAGACTGAATGAAAGGAGCTGGCATCTCACTCTCTTTGAATCTTCTTTATCATGCTAGGATTAGCAGGAAAAAGCAAAAAAATTCAGAATTGCACCTTGCAATGTGGAGTTATTACTGTTTGTGCATTTACAATATTCATTGATTTTTGCCATTGAAAAATGTCCAGAAATGTTTGAAGCTACTGACTGAATGAAAGGAGCTGGCATCTCACTCTCTTTGAATCTTCTTTATCATGCTAGGATTAGCAGGAAAAAGCAAAAAATTTCAGAATTGCACCTTGCAATGTGGAGATATTACTGTTTGTGCATTTACAATATTCATTGATTTTTGCCATTGAAAAACCATGTTATTCATATACCAGAAATGTTTGAAGCTACTGACTGAATGAAAAGAGCTGGCATCTCACTCTCTTTGAATCTTCTTTATCATGCTAAGAGGAGCAGGAAAAAGCAAAAAATTTCAGAATTGCACCTTGCAATGTGGAGATATTACTGTTTGTGCATTTACAATATTCATTGATTTTTGCCATTGAAAAACATCATGTTATTCATATACCAGAAATGTTTGAAGCTACTGACTGAATGAAAAGAGCTGGCATCTCACTCTCTTTGAATCTTCTTTATCATGCTAAGAGGAGCAGGAAAAAGCAAAAAATTTCAGAATTGCATGTTGCAATGTGGAGATATTACTGTTTGTGCATTTACAAAATTCATTGATTTTTGCCATTGAAAAACGTCCAGAAATGTTTGAAGCTACTGACTGAATGAAAGGAGCTGGCATCTCACTCTCTTTGAATCTTCTTTATCATGCTAGGATTAGCAGGAAAAAGCAAAAAATTTCAGAATTGCACCTTGCAATGCGGAGAAATTACTGTTTGTGCATTTACAATATTCATTGATTTTTGCCATTGAAAAACATCATGTTATTCATATACCAGAAATGTTTGAAGCTACTGACTGAATGAAAAGAGCTGGCATCTCACTCTCTTTGAATCTTCTTTATCATGCTAAGAGGAGCAGGAAAAAGCAAAAAATTTCAGAATTGCACCTTGCAATGTGGAGATATTACTGTTTGTGCATTTACAATATTCATTGATTTTTGCTATTGAAAAACGTCCAGAAATGTTTGAAGCTACTGACTGAATGAAAGGAGCTGGCATCTCACTCTCTTTGAATCTTCTTTATCATGCTAGGATTAGCAGGAAAAAGCAAGAAATTTCAGAATTGCACCTTGCAATGCGGAGAAATTACTGTTTGTGCATTTACAATATTCATTGATTTTTGCCTTTGAAAAACATCATGTTATTCATATACCAGAAATGTTTGAAGCTACTGACTGAATGAAAAGAGCTGGCATCTCACTCTCTTTGAATCTTCTTTATCATGCTAAGAGGAGCAGGAAAAAGCAAAAAATTTCAGAATTGCACCTTGCAATGTGGAGATATTACTGTTTGTGCATTTACAATATTCATTGATTTTTGCCATTGAAAAACGTCCAGAAATGTTTGAAGCTACTGACTGAATGAAAGGAGCTGGCATCTCACTCTCTTTGAATCTTCTTTATCATGCTAGGATTAGCAGGAAAAATCAAAAAATTTCAGAATTGCACCTTGCAATGCGGAGAAATTACTGTTTGTGCATTTACAATATTCATTGATTTTTGCCATTGAAAAACATCATGTTATTCATATACCAGAAATGTTTGAAGCTACTGACTGAATGAAAAGAGCTGGCATCTCACTCTCTTTGAATCTTCTTTATCATGCTAGGATTAGCAGGAAAAAGCAAAAAATTTCAGAATTGCACCTTGCAATGTGGAGATATTACTGTTTGTGCATTTACAATATTCATTGATTTTTGCCATTGAAAAACGTCCAGAAATGTTTGAAGCTACTGACTGAATGAAAGGAGCTGGCATCTCACTCTCTTTGAATCTTCTTTATCATGCTAGGATTAGCAGGAAAAAGCAAAAAATTTCAGAATTGCACCTTGCAATGTGGAGTTATTACTGTTTGTGCATTTACAATATTCATTGATTTTTGCCATTGAAAAATGTCCAGAAATGTTTGAAGCTACTGACTGAATGAAAGGAGCTGGCATCTCACTCTCTTTGAATCTTCTTTATCATGCTAGGATTAGCAGGAAAAAGCAAAAAATTTCAGAATTGCACCTTGCAATGTGGAGATATTACTGTTTGTGCATTTACAATATTCATTGATTTTTGCCATTGAAAAACATCATGTTATTCATATACCAGAAATGTTTGAAGCTACTGCCTGAATGAAAAGAGCTGGCATCTCACTCTCTTTGAATCTTCCTTATCATGATAAGAGGAGCAGGAAAAAGCAAAAAATTTCAGAATTGCACCTTGCAATGTGGAGATATTACTGTTTGTGCATTTACAATATTCATTGATTTTTGCCATTGAAAAACGTCCAGAAATGTTTGAAGCTACTGACTGAATGAAAGGAGCTGGCATCTCACTCTCTTTGAATCTTCTTTATCATGCTAGGATTAGCAGGAAAAAGCAAAAAATTTCAGAATTGCACCTTGCAATGCGGAGAAATTACTGTTTGTGCATTTACAATATTCATTGATTTTTGCCATTGAAAAATATCATGTTATTCATATACCAGAAATGTTTGAAGCTACTGATTGAATGAAAAGACCTGGCATCTCACTCTCTTTGAATCTTCTTTATCATGCTAAGAGGAGCAGGAAAAAGCAAAAAATTTCAGAATTGCACCTTGCAATGTGGAGATATTACTGTTTGTGCATTTACAATATTCATTGATTTTTGCCATTGAAAAACGTCCAGAAATGTTTGAAGCTACTGACTGAATGAAAGGAGCTGGCATCTCACTCTCTTTGAATCTTCTTTATCATGCTAGGATTAGCAGGAAAAAGCAAAAAATTTCAGAATTGCACCTTGCAATGTGGAGTTATTACTGTTTGTGCATTTACAATATTCATTGATTTTTGCCATTGAAAAATGTCCAGAAATGTTTGAAGCTACTGACTGAATGAAAGGAGCTGGCATCTCACTCTCTTTGAATCTTCTTTATCATGCTAGGATTAGCAGGAAAAAGCAAAAAATTTCAGAATTGCACCTTGCAATGCGGAGAAATTACTGTTTGTGCATTTACAATATTCATTGATTTTTGCCATTGAAAAACATCATGTTATTCATATACCAGAAATGTTTGAAGCTACTGAATGAATGAAAAGAGCTGGCATCTCACTCTCTTTGAATCTTCTTTATCATGCTAAGAGGAGCAGGAAAAAGCAAAAAATTTCAGAATTGCACCTTGCAATGTGGAGATATTACTGTTTGTGCATTTACAATATTCATTGATTTTTGCCATTGAAAAACGTCCAGAAATGTTTGAAGCTACTGACTGAATGAAAGGAGCTGGCATCTCACTCTCTTTGAATCTTCTTTATCATGCTAGGATTAGCAGGAAAAAGCAAAAAATTTCAGAATTGCACCTTGCAATGCGGAGAAATTACTGTTTGTGCATTTACAATATTCATTGATTTTTGCCATTGAAAAACATCATGTTATTCATATACCAGAAATGTTTGAAGCTACTGACTGACTGAAAAGAGCTGGCATCTCACTCTCTTTGAATCTTCTTTATCATGCTAGGATTAGCAGGAAAAAGCAAAAAATTTCAGAATTGCACCTTGCAATGTGGAGATATTACTGTTTGTGCATTTACAATATTCATTGATTTTTGCCATTGAAAAACGTCCAGAAATGTTTGAAGCTACTGACTGAATGAAAGGAGCTGGCATCTCACTCTCTTTGAATCTTCTTTATCATGCTAGGATTAGCAGGAAAAAGCAAAAAAATTCAGAATTGCACCTTGCAATGTGGAGTTATTACTGTTTGTGCATTTACAATATTCATTGATTTTTGCCATTGAAAAATGTCCAGAAATGTTTGAAGCTACTGACTGAATGAAAGGAGCTGGCATCTCACTCTCTTTGAATCTTCTTTATCATGCTAGGATTAGCAGGAAAAAGCAAAAAATTTCAGAATTGCACCTTGCAATGTGGAGATATTACTGTTTGTGCATTTACAATATTCATTGATTTTTGCCATTGAAAAACCATGTTATTCATATACAAGAAATGTTTGAAGCTACTGACTGAATGAAAAGAGCTGGCATCTCACTCTCTTTGAATCTTCTTTATCATGCTAAGAGGAGCAGGAAAAAGCAAAAAATTTCAGAATTGCACCTTGCAATGTGGAGATATTACTGTTTGTGCATTTACAATATTCATTGATTTTTGCCATTGAAAAACATCATGTTATTCATATACCAGAAATGTTTGAAGCTACTGACTGAATGAAAAGAGCTGGCATCTCACTCTCTTTGAATCTTCTTTATCATGATAAGAGGAGCAGGAAAAAGCAAAAAATTTCAGAATTGCACCTTGCAATGTGGAGATATTACTGTTTGTGCATTTACAATATTCATTGATTTTTGCCATTGAAAAACGTCCAGAAATGTTTGAAGCTACTGACTGAATGAAAGGAGCTGGCATCTCACTCTCTTTGAATCTTCTTTATCATGCTAGGATTAGCAGGAAAAAGCAAAAAATTTCAGGATTGCACCTTGCAATGCGGAGAAATTACTGTTTGTGCATTTACAATATTCATTGATTTTTGCCATTGAAAAACATCATGTTATTCATATACCAGAAATGTTTGAAGCTACTGACTGAATGAAAAGAGCTGGCATCTCACTCTCTTGGAATCTTCTTTATCATGCTAAGAGGAGCAGGAAAAAGCAAAAAATTTCAGAATTGCACCTTGCAATGTGGAGATATTACTGTTTGTGCATTTACAATATTCATTGATTTTTGCCATTGAAAAACGTCCAGAAATGTTTGAAGCTACTGACTGAATGAAAGGAGCTGGCATCTCACTCTCTTTGAATCTTCTTTATCATGCTAGGATTAGCAGGAAAAAGCAAAAAATTTCAGAATTGCACCTTGCAATGCGGAGAAATTACTGTTTGTGCATTTACAATATTCATTGATTTTTGCCATTGAAAAACATCATGTTATTCATATACCAGAAATGTTTGAAGCTACTGACTGAATGAAAAGAGCTGGCATCTCACTCTCTTTGAATCTTCTTTATCATGCTAAGAGGAGCAGGAAAAACCAAAAAATTTCAGAATTGCACCTTGCAATGTGGAGATATTACTGTTTGTGCATTTACAATATTCATTGATTTTTGCCATTGAAAAACGTCCAGAAATGTTTGAAGCTACTGACTGAATGAAAGGAGCTGGCATCTCACTCTCTTTGAATCTTCTTTATCATGCTAGGATTAGCAGGAAAAAGCAAAACATTTCAGAATTGCACCTTGCAATGCGGAGAAATTACTGTTTGTGCATTTACAATATTCATTGATTTTTGCCATTGAAAAACATCATGTTATTCATATACCAGAAATGTTTGAAGCTACTGACTGAATGAAAAGAGCTGGCATCTCACTCTCTTTGAATCTTCTTTATCATGCTAAGAGAAGCAGGAAAAAGCAAAAAATTTCAGAATTGCACGTTGCAATGTGGAGATATTACTGTTTGTGCATTTACAATATTCATTGATTTTTGCCATTGAAAAACGTCCAGAAATGTTTGAAGCTACTGACTGAATGAAAGGAGCTGGCATCTCACTCTCTTTGAATCTTCTTTATCATGCTAGGATTAGCAGGAAAAAGCAAAAAATTTCAGAATTGCACCTTGCAATGCGGAGAAATTACTGTTTGTGCATTTACAATATTCATTGATTTTTGCCATTGAAAAACATCATGTTATTCATATACCAGAAATGTTTGAAGCTACTGACTGAATGAAAAGAGCTGGCATCTCACTCTCTTTGAATCTTCTTTATCATGCTAAGAGGAGCAGGAAAAAGCAAAAAATTTCAGAATTGCACCTTGCAATGTGGAGATATTACTGTTTGTGCATTTACAATATTCATTGATTTTTGCCATTGAAAAACGTCCAGAAATGTTTGAAGCTACTGACTGAATGAAAGGAGCTGGCATCTCACTCTCTTTGAATCTTCTTTATCATGCTAGGATTAGCAGGAAAAAGCAAGAAATTTCAGAATTGCACCTTGCAATGCGGAGAAATTACTGTTTGTGCATTTACAATATTCATTGATTTTTGCCATTGAAAAACATCATGTTATTGATATACCAGAAATGTTTGAAGCTACTGAATAAATGAAAAGAGCTGGCATCTCACTCTCTTTGAATCTTCTTTATCATGCTAAGAGGAGCAGGAAAAAGCAAAAAATTTCAGAATTGCACCTTGCAATGTGGAGATATTACTGTTTGTGCATTTACAATATTCATTGATTTTTGCCATTGAAAAACGTCCAGAAATGTTTGAAGCTACTGACTGAATGAAAGGAGCTGGCATCTCACTCTCTTTGAATCTTCTTTATCATGCTAGGATTAGCAGGAAAAAGCAAAACATTTCAGAATTGCACCTTGCAATGCGGAGAAATTACTGTTTGTGCATTTACAATATTCATTGATTTTTGCCATTGAAAAACATCATGTTATTCATATACCAGAAATGTTTGAAGCTACTGACTGAATGAAATGAGCTGGCATCTCACTCTCTTTGAATCTTCTTTATCATGCTAGGATTAGCAGGAAAAATCAAAAAATTTCAGAATTGCACCTTGCAATGTGGAGATATTACTGTTTGTGCATTTACAATATTCATTGATTTTTGCCATTGAAAAACGTCCAGAAATGTTTGAAGCTACAGACTGAATGAAAGGAGCTGGCATCTCACTCTCTTTGAATCTTCTTTATCATGCTAGGATTAGCAGGAAAAAGCAAAAAAATTCAGAATTGCACCTTGCAATGTGGAGTTATTACTGTTTGTGCATTTACAATATTCATTGATTTTTGCCATTGAAAAATGTCCAGAAATGTTTGAAGCTACTGACTGAATGAAAGGAGCTGGCATCTCACTCTCTTTGAATCTTCTTTATCATGCTAGGATTAGCAGGAAAAAGCAAAAAATTTCAGAATTGCACCTTGCAATGTGGAGATATTACTGTTTGTGCATTTACAATATTCATTGATTTTTGCCATTGAAAAACCATGTTATTCATATACCAGAAATGTTTGAAGCTACTGACTGAATGAAAAGAGCTGGCATCTCACTCTCTTTGAATCTTCTTTATCATGCTAAGAGGAGCAGGAAAAAGCAAAAAATTTCAGAATTGCACCTTGCAATGTGGAGATATTACTGTTTGTGCATTTACAATATTCATTGATTTTTGCCATTGAAAAACATCATGTTATTCATATACCAGAAATGTTTGAAGCTACTGACTGAATGAAAAGAGCTGGCATCTCACTCTCTTTGAATCTTCTTTATCATGCTAAGAGGAGCAGGAAAAAGCAAAAAATTTCAGAATTGCATGTTGCAATGTGGAGATATTACTGTTTGTGCATTTACAAAATTCATTGATTTTTGCCATTGAAAAACGTCCAGAAATGTTTGAAGCTACTGACTGAATGAAAGGAGCTGGCATCTCACTCTCTTTGAATCTTCTTTATCATGCTAGGATTAGCAGGAAAAAGCAAAAAATTTCAGAATTGCACCTTGCAATGCGGAGAAATTACTGTTTGTGCATTTACAATATTCATTGATTTTTGCCATTGAAAAACATCATGTTATTCATATACCAGAAATGTTTGAAGCTACTGACTGAATGAAAAGAGCTGGCATCTCACTCTCTTTGAATCTTCTTTATCATGCTAAGAGGAGCAGGAAAAAGCAAAAAATTTCAGAATTGCACCTTGCAATGTGGAGATATTACTGTTTGTGCATTTACAATATTCATTGATTTTTGCTATTGAAAAACGTCCAGAAATGTTTGAAGCTACTGACTGAATGAAAGGAGCTGGCATCTCACTCTCTTTGAATCTTCTTTATCATGCTAGGATTAGCAGGAAAAAGCAAGAAATTTCAAAATTGCACCTTGCAATGCGGAGAAATTACTGTTTGTGCATTTACAATATTCATTGATTTTTGCCTTTGAAAAACATCATGTTATTCATATACCAGAAATGTTTGAAGCTACTGACTGAATGAAAAGAGCTGGCATCTCACTCTCTTTGAATCTTCTTTATCATGCTAAGAGGAGCAGGAAAAAGCAAAAAATTTCAGAATTGCACCTTGCAATGTGGAGATATTACTGTTTGTGCATTTACAATATTCATTGATTTTTGCCATTGAAAAACGTCCAGAAATGTTTGAAGCTACTGACTGAATGAAAGGAGCTGGCATCTCACTCTCTTTGAATCTTCTTTATCATGCTAGGATTAGCAGGAAAAAGCAAAAAATTTCAGAATTGCACCTTGCAATGTGGAGTTATTACTGTTTGTGCATTTACAATATTCATTGATTTTTGCCATTGAAAAATGTCCAGAAATGTTTGAAGCTACTGACTGAATGAAAGGAGCTGGCATCTCACTCTCTTTGAATCTTCTTTATCATGCTAGGATTAGCAGGAAAAAGCAAAAAATTTCAGAATTGCACCTTGCAATGTGGAGATATTACTGTTTGTGCATTTACAATATTCATTGATTTTTGCCATTGAAAAACATCATGTTATTCATATACCAGAAATGTTTGAAGCTACTGCCTGAATGAAAAGAGCTGGCATCTCACTCTCTTTGAATCTTCCTTATCATGATAAGAGGAGCAGGAAAAAGCAAAAAATTTCAGAATTGCACCTTGCAATGTGGAGATATTACTGTTTGTGCATTTACAATATTCATTGATTTTTGCCATTGAAAAACGTCCAGAAATGTTTGAAGCTACTGACTGAATGAAAGGAGCTGGCATCTCACTCTCTTTGAATCTTCTTTATCATGCTAGGATTAGCAGGAAAAAGCAAAAAATTTCAGAATTGCACCTTGCAATGCGGAGAAATTACTGTTTGTGCATTTACAATATTCATTGATTTTTGCCATTGAAAAATATCATGTTATTCATATACCAGAAATGTTTGAAGCTACTGATTGAATGAAAAGACCTGGCATCTCACTCTCTTTGAATCTTCTTTATCATGCTAAGAGGAGCAGGAAAAAGCAAAAAATTTCAGAATTGCACCTTGCAATGTGGAGATATTACTGTTTGTGCATTTACAATATTCATTGATTTTTGCCATTGAAAAACGTCCAGAAATGTTTGAAGCTACTGACTGAATGAAAGGAGCTGGCATCTCACTCTCTTTGAATCTTCTTTATCATGCTAGGATTAGCAGGAAAAAGCAAAAAATTTCAGAATTGCACCTTGCAATGTGGAGTTATTACTGTTTGTGCATTTACAATATTCATTGATTTTTGCCATTGAAAAATGTCCAGAAATGTTTGAAGCTACTGACTGAATGAAAGGAGCTGGCATCTCACTCTCTTTGAATCTTCTTTATCATGCTAGGATTAGCAGGAAAAAGCAAAAAATTTCAGAATTGCACCTTGCAATGCGGAGAAATTACTGTTTGTGCATTTACAATATTCATTGATTTTTGCCATTGAAAAACATCATGTTATTCATATACCAGAAATGTTTGAAGCTACTGACTGAATGAAAAGAGCTGGCATCTCACTCTCTTTGAATCTTCTTTATCATGCTAAGAGGAGCAGGAAAAAGCAAAAAATTTCAGAATTGCACCTTGCAATGTGGAGATATTACTGTTTGTGCATTTACAATATTCATTGATTTTTGCCATTGAAAAACGTCCAGAAATGTTTGAAGCTACTGACTGAATGAAAGGAGCTGGCATCTCACTCTCTTTGAATCTTCTTTATCATGCTAGGATTAGCAGGAAAAAGCAAAAAATTTCAGAATTGCACCTTGCAATGCGGAGAAATTACTGTTTGTGCATTTACAATATTCATTGATTTTTGCCATTGAAAAACATCATGTTATTCATATACCAGAAATGTTTGAAGCTACTGACTGAATGAAAAGAGCTGGCATCTCACTCTCTTTGAATCTTCTTTATCATGCTAGGATTAGCAGGAAAAAGCAAAAAATTTCAGAATTGCACCTTGCAATGTGGAGATATTACTGTTTGTGCATTTACAATATTCATTGATTTTTGCCATTGAAAAACGTCCAGAAATGTTTGAAGCTACTGACTGAATGAAAGGAGCTGGCATCTCACTCTCTTTGAATCTTCTTTATCATGCTAGGATTAGCAGGAAAAAGCAAAAAATTTCAGAATTGCACCTTGCAATGTGGAGTTATTACTGTTTGTGCATTTACAATATTCATTGATTTTTGCCATTGAAAAATGTCCAGAAATGTTTGAAGCTACTGACTGAATGAAAGGAGCTGGCATCTCACTCTCTTTGAATCTTCTTTATCATGCTAGGATTAGCAGGAAAAAGCAAAAAATTTCAGAATTGCACCTTGCAATGTGGAGATATTACTGTTTGTGCATTTACAATATTCATTGATTTTTGCCATTGAAAAACATCAAGTTATTCATATACCAGAAATGTTTGAAGCTACTGACTGAATGAAAAGAGCTGGCATCTCACTCTCTTTGAATCTTCCTTATCATGATAAGAGGAGCAGGAAAAAGCAAAAAAATTCAGAATTGCACCTTGCAATGTGGAGATATTACTGTTTGTGCATTTACAATATTCATTGATTTTTGCCATTGAAAAACGTCCAGAAATGTTTGAAGCTACTGACTGAATGAAAGGAGCTGGCATCTCACTCTCTTTGAATCTTCTTTATCATGCTAGGATTAGCAGGAAAAAGCAAAAAATTTCAGAATTGCACCTTGAAATGCGGAGAAATTACTGTTTGTGCATTTACAATATTCATTGATTTTTGCCATTGAAAAATATCATGTTATTCATATACCAGAAATGTTTGAAGCTACTGATTGAATGAAAAGAGCTGGCATCTCACTCTCTTTGAATCTTCTTTATCATGCTAAGAGGAGCAGGAAAAAGCAAAAAATTTCAGAATTGCACCTTGCAATGTGGAGATATTACTGTTTGTGCATTTACAATATTCATTGATTTTTGCCATTGAAAAACGTCCAGAAATGTTTGAAGCTACTGACTGAATGAAAGGAGCTGGCATATCACTCTCTTTGAATCTTCTTTATCATGCTAGGATTAGCAGGAAAAAGCAAAAAATTTCAGAATTGCACCTTGCAATGCGGAGAAATTACTGTTTGTGCATTTACAATATTCATTGATTTTTGCCATTGAAAAACATCATGTTATTCATATACCAGAAATGTTTGAAGCTACTGACTGAATGAAAAGAGCTGGCATCTCACTCTCTTAGAATCTTCTTTATCATGCTAAGAGGAGCAGGAAAAAGCAAAAAATTTCAGAATTGCACCTTGCAATGTGGAGATATTACTGTTTGTGCATTTACAATATTCATTGATTTTTCCCATTGAAAAACGTCCAGAAATGTTTGAAGCTACTGACTGAATGAAAGAAGCTGGCATCTCACTCTCTTTGAATCTTCTTTATCATGCTAGGATTAGCAGGAAAAAGCAAAAAATTTCAGAATTGCACCTTGCAATGTGGAGTTATTACTGTTTGTGCATTTACAATATTCATTGATTTTTGCCATTGAAAAATGTCCAGAAATGTTTGAAGCTACTGACTGAATGAAAGGAGCTGGCATCTCACTCTCTTTGAATCTTCTTTATCATGCTAGGATTAGCAGGAAAAAGCAAAAAATTTCAGAATTGCACCTTGCAATGCGGAGAAATTACTGTTTGTGCATTTACAATATTCATTGATTTTTGCCATTGAAAAACATCATGTTATTCATATACCAGAAATGTTTGAAGCTACTGACTGAATGAAAAGAGCTGGCATCTCACTCTCTTTGAATCTTCTTTATCATGCTAAGAGGAGCAGGAAAAAGCAAAAAATTTCAGAATTGCACCTTGCAATGTGGAGATATTACTGTTTGTGCATTTACAATATTCATTGATTTTTGCCATTGAAAAACGTCCAGAAATGTTTGAAGCTACTGACTGAATGAAAGGAGCTGGCATCTCACTCTCTTTGAATCTTCTTTATCATGCTAGGATTAGCAGGAAAAAGCAAAAAATTTCAGAATTGCACCTTGCAATGCGGAGAAATTACTGTTTGTGCATTTACAATATTCATTGATTTTTGCCATTGAAAAACATCATGTTATTCATATACCAGAAATGTTTGAAGCTACTGACTGAATGAAAAGAGCTGGCATCTCACTCTCTTTGAATCTTCTTTATCATGCTAAGAGGAGCAGGAAAAAGCAAAAAATTTCAGAATTGCACCTTGCAATGTGGAGATATTACTGTTTGTGCATTTACAATATTCATTGATTTTTGCCATTGAAAAACGTCCAGAAATGTTTGAAGCTACTGACTGAATGAAAGGAGCTGGCATCTCACTCTCTTTGAATCTTCTTTATCATGCTAGGATTAGCAGGAAAAAGCAAAAAATTTCAGAATTGCACTTTGCAATGCGGAGAAATTACTGTTTGTGCATTTACAATATTCATTGATTTTTGCCATTGAAAAACATCATGTTATTCATATACCAGAAATGTTTGAAGCTACTGACTAAATGAAAAGAGCTGGCATCTCACTCTCTTTGAATCTTCTTTATCATGCTAAGAGGAGCAGGAAAAAGCAAAAAATTTCAGAATTGCACCTTGCAATGTGGAGATATTACTGTTTGTGCATTTACAATATTCATTGATTTTTGCAATTGAAAAACGTCCAGAAATGTTTGAAGCTACTGACTGAATGAAAGGAGCTGGCATCTCACTCTCTTTGAATCTTCTTTATCATGCTAGGATTAGCAGGAAAAAGCAAAAAATTTCAGAATTGCACCTTGCAATGCGGAGAAATTACTGTTTGTGCATTTACAATATTCATTGATTTTTGCCATTGAAAAACATCATGTTATTCATATACCAGAAATGTTTGAAGCTACTGACTGAATGAAAAGAGCTGGCATCTCACTCTCTTTGAATCTTCTTTATCATGCTAGGATTAGCAGGAAAAAGCAAAAAATTTCAGAATTGCACCTTGCAATGTGGAGATATTACTGTTTGTGCATTTACAATATTCATTGATTTTTGCCATTGAAAAACATCCAGAAATGTTTGAAGCTACTGACTGAATGAAAGGAGCTGGCATCTCACTCTCTTTGAATCTTCTTTATCATGCTAGGATTAGCAGGAAAAAGCAAAAAATTTCAGAATTGCACCTTGCAATGTGGAGATATTACTGTTTGTGCATTTACAATATTCATTGATTTTTGCCATTGAAAAACCATGTTATTCATATACCAGAAATGTTTGAAGCTACTGACTGAATGAAAAGAGCTGGCATCTCACTCTCTTTGAATCTTCTTTATCATGCTAAGAGGAGCAGGAAAAAGCAAAAAATTTCAGAATTGCACCTTGCAATGTGGAGATATTACTGTTTGTGCATTTACAATATTCATTGATTTTTGCCATTGAAAAACGTCCAGAAATGTTTGAAGCTACTGACTGAATGAAAGGAGCTGGCATCTCACTCTCTTTGAATCTTCTTTATCATGCTAGGATTAGCAGGAAAAAGCAAAAAATTTCAGAATTGCACCTTGCAATGCGGAGAAATTACTGTTTGTGCATTTACAATATTCATTGATTTTTGCCATTGAAAAACATCACGTTATTCATATACCAGAAATGTTTGAAGCTACTGACTGAATGAAAAGAGCTGGCATCTCACTCTCTTTGAATCATCTTTATCATGCTAAGAGGAGCAGGAAAAAGCAAAAAATTTCAGAATTGCACCTTGCAATGTGGAGATATTACTGTTTGTGCATTTACAATATTCATTGATTTTTGCCATTGAAAAACGTCCAGAAATGTTTGAAGCTACTGACTGAATGAAAGGAGCTGGCATCTCACTCTCTTTGAATCTTCTTTATCATGCTAGGATTAGCAGGAAAAAGCAAAAAATTTCAGAATTGCACCTTGCAATGCGGAGAAATTACTGTTTGTGCATTTACAATATTCATTGATTTTTGCCATTGAAAAACATCATGTTATTCATATACCAGAAATGTTTGAAGCTACTGACTGAATGAAAAGAGCTGGCATCTCACTCTCTTTGAATCTTCTTTATCATGCTAGGATTAGCAGGAAAAAGCAAAAAATTTCAGAATTGCACCTTGCAATGTGGAGATATTACTGTTTGTGCATTTACAATATTCATTGATTTTTGCCATTGAAAAACGTCCAGAAATGTTTGAAGCTACTGACTGAATGAAAGGAGCTGGCATCTCACTCTCTTTGAATCTTCTTTATCATGCTAGGATTAGCAGGAAAAAGCAAAAAATTTCAGAATTGCACCTTGCAATGTGGAGTTATTACTGTTTGTGCATTTACAATATTCATTGATTTTTGCCATTGAAAAATGTCCAGAAATGTTTGAAGCTACTAACTGAATGAAAGGAGCTGGCATCTCACTCTCTTTGAATCTTCTTTATCATGCTAGGATTAGCAGGAAAAAGCAAAAAATTTCAGAATTGCACCTTGCAATGTGGAGATATTACTGTTTGTGCATTTACAATATTCATTGATTTTTGCCATTGAAAAACCATGTTATTCATATACCAGAAATGTTTGAAGCTACTGACTGAATGAAAAGAGCTGGCATCTCACTCTCTTTGAATCTTCTTTATCATGCTAAGAGGAGCAGGAAAAAGCAAAAAATTTCAGAATTGCACGTTGCAATGTGGAGATATTACTGTTTGTGCATTTACAATATTCATTGATTTTTGCCATTGAAAAACATCATGTTATTCATATACCAGAAATGTTTGAAGCTACTGACTGAATGAAAAGAGCTGGCATCTCACTCTCTTTGAATCTTCTTTATCATGCTAAGAGGAGCAGGAAAAAGCAAAAAATTTCAGAATTGCACGTTGCAATGTGGAGATATTACTGTTTGTGCATTTACAATATTCATTGATTTTTGCCATTGAAAAACGTCCAGAAATGTTTGAAGCTACTGACTGAATGAAAGGAGCTGGCATCTCACTCTCTTTGAATCTTCTTTATCATGCTAGGATTAGCAGGAAAAAGCAAAAAATTTCAGAATTGCACCTTGCAATGCGGAGAAATTACTGTTTGTGCATTTACAATATTCATTGATTTTTGCCATTGAAAAACATCATGTTATTCATATACCAGAAATGTTTGAAGCTACTGACTGAATGAAAAGAGCTGGCATCTCACTCTCTTTGAATCTTCTTTATCATGCTAAGAGGAGCAGGAAAAAGCAAAAAATTTCAGAATTGCACCTTGCAATGTGGAGATATTACTGTTTGTGCATTTACAATATTCATTGATTTTTGCATTGAAAAACGTCCAGAAATGTTTGAAGCTACTGACTGAATGAAAGGAGCTGGCATCTCACTCTCTTTGAATCTTCTTTATCATGCTAGGATTAGCAGGAAAAAGCAAAAAATTTCAGAATTGCACCTTGCAATGCGGAGAAATTACTGTTTGTGCATTTACAATATTCATTGATTTTTGCCATTGAAAAACATCATGTTATTCATATACCAGAAATGTTTGAAGCTACTGACTGAATGAAAAGAGCTGGCATCTCACTCTCTTTGAATCTTCTTTATCATGCTAGGATTAGCAGGAAAAAGCAAAAAATTTCAGAATTGCACCTTGCAATGTGGAGATATTACTGTTTGTGCATTTACAATATTCATTGATTTTTGCCATTGAAAAACGTCCAGAAATGTTTGAAGCTACTGACTGAATGAAAGGAGCTGGCATCTCACTCTCTTTGAATCTTCTTTATCATGCTAGGATTAGCAGGAAAAAGCAAAAAATTTCAGAATTGCACCTTGCAATGTGGAGATATTACTGTTTGTGCATTTACAATATTCATTGATTTTTGCCATTGAAAAACCATGTTATTCATATACCAGAAATGTTTGAAGCTACTGACTGAATGAAAAGAGCTGGCATCTCACTCTCTTTGAATCTTCTTTATCATGCTAAGAGGAGCAGGAAAAAGCAAAAAATTTCAGAATTGCACCTTGCAATGTGGAGATATTACTGTTTGTGCATTTACAATATTCATTGATTTTTGCCATTGAAAAACATCATGTTATTCATATACCAGAAATGTTTGAAGCTACTGACTGAATGAAAAGAGCTGGCATCTCACTCTCTTTGAATCTTCTTTATCATGCTAGGATTAGCAGGAAAAAGCAAAAAATTTCAGAATTGCACCTTGCAATGTGGAGATATTACTGTTTGTGCATTTACAATATTCATTGATTTTTGCCTTTGAAAAACGTCCAGAAATGTTTGAAGCTACTGACTGAATGAAAGGAGCTGGCATCTCACTCTCTTTGAATCTTCTTTATCATGCTAGGATTAGCAGGAAAAAGCAAAAAATTTCAGAATTGCACCTTGCAATGCGGAGAAATTACTGTTTGTGCATTTACAATATTCATTGATTTTTGCCATTGAAAAACATCATGTTATTCATATACCAGAAATGTTTGAAGCTACTGACTGAATGAAAAGAGCTGGCATCTCACTCTCTTTGAATCTTCTTTATCATGCTAAGAGGAGCAGGAAAAAGCAAAAAATTTCAGAATTGCACCTTGCAATGTGGAGATATTACTGTTTGTGCATTTACAATATTCATTGATTTTTGCCATTGAAAAACGTCCAGAAATGTTTGAAGCTACTGACTGAATGAAAGGAGCTGGCATCTCACTCTCTTTGAATCTTCTTTATCATGCTAGGATTAGCAGGAAAAAGCAAAAAATTTCAGAATTGCACCTTGCAATGCGGAGAAATTATTGTTTGTGCATTTACAATATTCATTGATTTTTGCCATTGAAAAACATCATGTTATTCATATACCAGAAATGTTTGAAGCTACTGACTGAATGAAAAGAGCTGGCATCTCACGCTCTTTGAATCTTCTTTATCATGCTAAGAGGAGCAGGAAAAAGCAAAAAATTTCAGAATTGCACCTTGCAATGTGGAGATATTACTGTTTGTGCATTTACAATATTCATTGATTTTTGCCATTGAAAAACGTCCAGAAATGTTTGAAGCTACTGACTGAATGAAAGGAGCTGGCATCTCACTCTCTTTGAATCCTCTTTATCATGCTAGGATTAGCAGGAAAAAGCAAAAAATTTCAGAATTGCACCTTGCAATGTGGAGTTATTACTGTTTGTGCATTTACAATATTCATTGATTTTTGCCATTGAAAAATGTCCAGAAATGTTTGAAGCTACTGACTGAATGAAAGCAGCTGGCATCTCACTCTCTTTGAATCTTCTTTATCATGCTAGGATTAGCAGGAAAAAGCAAAAAATTTCAGAATTGCACCTTGCAATGTGGAGATATTACTGTTTGTGCATTTACAATATTCATTGATTTTTGCCATTGAAAAACCATGTTATTCATATACCAGAAATGTTTGAAGCTACTGACTGAATGAAAAGAGCTGGCATCTCAGTCTCTTTGAATCTTCTTTATCATGCTAAGAGGAGCAGGAAAAAGCAAAAAATTTCAGAATTGCACCTTGCAATGCGGAGAAATTACTGTTTGTGCATTTACAATATTCATTGATTTTTGCCATTGAAAAACATCATGTTATTCATATACCAGAAATGTTTGAAGCTACTGACTGAATGAAAAGAGCTGGCATCTCACTCTCTTTGAATCTTCTTTATCATGCTAGGATTAGCAGGAATAAGCAAAAAATTTCAGAATTGCACCTTGCAATGTGGAGATATTACTGTTTGTGCATTTACAATATTCATTGATTTTTGCCATTGAAAAACGTCCAGAAATGTTTGAAGCTATTGACTGAATGAAAGGAGCTGGCATCTCACTCTCTTTGAATCTTCTTTATCATGCTAGGATTAGCAGGAAAAAGCAAAAAATTTCAGAATTGCACTTTGCAATGCGGAGAAATTACTGTTTGTGCATTTACAATATTCATTGATTTTTGCCATTGAAAAACATCATGTTATTCATATACCAGAAATGTTTGAAGCTACTGACTGAATGAAAAGAGCTGGCATCTCAGTCTCTTTGAATCTTCTTTATCATGCTAAGAGGAGCAGGAAAAAGCAAAAAATTTCAGAATTGCACCTTGCAATGTGGAGATATTACTGTTTGTGCATTTACAATATTCATTGATTTTTGCCATTGAAAAACGTCCAGAAATGTTTGAAGCTACTGACTGAATGAAAGGAGCTGGCATCTCACTCTCTTTGAATCTTCTTTATCATGCTAGGATTAGCAGGAAAAAGCAAAAAATTTCAGAATTGCACCTTGCAATGCGGAGAAATTACTGTTTGTGCATTTACAATATTCATTGATTTTTGCCATTGAAAAACATCATGTTATTCATATACCAGAAATGTTTGAAGCTACTGACTGAATGAAAAGAGCTGGCATCTCACTCTCTTTGAATCTTCTTTATCATGCTAGGATTAGCAGGAAAAAGCAAAAAATTTCAGAATTGCACCTTGCAATGTGGAGATATTACTGTTTGTGCATTTACAATATTCATTGATTTTTGCCATTGAAAAACGTCCAGAAATGTTTGAAGCTACTGACTGAATGAAAGGAGCTGGCATCTCACTCTCTTTGAATCTTCTTTATCATGCTAGGATTAGCAGGAAAAAGCAAAAAATTTCAGAATTGCACCTTGCAATGTGGAGATACTACTGTTTGTGCATTTACAATATTCATTGATTTTTGCCATTGAAAAACCATGTTATTCATATACCAGAAATGTTTGAAGCTACTGACTGAATGAAAAGAGCTGGCATCTCACTCTCTTTGAATCTTCTTTACCATGCTAAGGGGAGCAGGAAAAAGCAAAAAATTTCAGCATTGCACCTTGCAATGTGGAGATATTACTGTTTGTGCATTTACAATATTCATTGATTTTTGCCATTGAAAAACATCATGTTATTCATATACCAGAAATGTTTGAAGCTACTGACTGAATGAAAAGAGCTGGCATCTCACTCTCTTTGAATCTTCTTTATCATGCTAGGATTAGCAGGAAAAAGCAAAAAATTTCAGAATTGCACCTTGCAATGTGGAGATATTACTGTTTGTGCATTTACAATATTCATTGATTTTTGCCATTGAAAAACGTCCAGAAATGTTTGAAGCTACTGACTGAATGAAAGGAGCTGGCATCTCACTCTCTTTGAATCTTCTTTATCATGCTAGGATTAGCAGGAAAAAGCAAAAAATTTCAGAATTGCACCTTGCAATGCGGAGAAATTACTCTTTGTGCATTTACAATATTCATTGATTTTTGCCATTGAAAAACATCATGTTATTCATATACCAGAAATGTTTGAAGCTACTGACTGAATGAAAAGAGCTGGCATCTCACTCTCTTTGAATCTTCTTTATCATGCTAAGAGGAGCAGGAAAAAGCAAAAAATTTCAGAATTGCACCTTGCAATGTGGAGATATTACTGTTTGTGCATTTACAATATTCATTGATTTTTGCCATTGAAAAACATCCAGAAATGTTTGAAGCTACTGACTGAATGAAAGGAGCTGGCATCTCACTCTCTTTGAATCTTCTTTATCATGCTAGGATTAGCAGGAAAAAGCAAAAAATTTCAGAATTGCACCTTGCAATGCGGAGAAATTACTGTTTGTGCATTTACAATATTCATTGATTTTTGCCATTGAAAAACATCATGTTATTCATATACCAGAAATGTTTGAAGCTACTGACTGAATGAAAAGAGCTGGCATCTCACTCTCTTTTAATCTTCTTTATCATGCTAAGAGGAGCAGGAAAAAGCAAAAAATTTCAGAATTGCACCTTGCAATGTGGAGATATTACTGTTTGTGCATTTACAATATTCATTGATTTTTGCCATTGAAAAACGTCCAGAAATGTTTGAAGCTACTGACTGAATGAAAGGAGCTGGCATCTCACTCTCTTTGAATCTTCTTTATCATGCTAGGATTAGCAGGAAAAAGCAAAAAATTTCAGAATTGCACCTTGCAATGCGGAGAAATTACTGTTTGTGCATTTACAATATTCATTGATTTTTGCCATTGAAAAACATCATGTTATTCATATACCAGAAATGTTTGAAGCTACTGACTGAATGAAAAGAGCTGGCATCTCACTCTCTTTGAATCTTCTTTATCATGCTAGGATTAGCAGGAAAAAGCAAAAAATTTCAGAATTGCACCTTGCAATGTGGAGATATTACTGTTTGTGCATTTACAATATTCATTGATTTTTGCCATTGAAAAACGTCCAGAAATGTTTGAAGCTACTGACTGAATGAAAGGAGCTGGCATCTCACTCTCTTTGAATCTTCTTTATCATGCTAGGATTAGCAGGAAAAAGCAAAAAATTTCAGAATTGCACCTTGCAATGTGGAGATATTACTGTTTGTGCATTTACAATATTCATTGATTTTTGCCATTGAAAAACCATGTTATTCATATACCAGAAATGTTTGAAGCTACTGACTGAATGAAAAGAGCTGGCATCTCACTCTCTTTGAATCTTCTTTATCATGCTAAGAGGAGCAGGAAAAAGCAAAAAATTTCAGAATTGCACCTTGCAATGTGGAGATATTACTGTTTGTGCATTTACAATATTCATTGATTTTTGCCATTGAAAAACATCATGTTATTCATATACCAGAAATGTTTGAAGCTACTGACTGAATGAAAAGAGCTGGCATCTCACTCTCTTTGAATCTTCTTTATCATGCTAGGATTAGCAGGAAAAAGCAAAAAATTTCAGAATTGCACCTTGCAATGTGGAGATATTACTGTTTGTGCATTTACAATATTCATTGATTTTTGCCTTTGAAAAACGTCCAGAAATGTTTGAAGCTACTGACTGAATGAAAGGAGCTGGCATCTCACTCTCTTTGAATCTTCTTTATCATGCTAGGATTAGCAGGAAAAAGCAAAAAATTTCAGAATTGCACCTAGCAATGCGGAGAAATTACTGTTTGTGCATTTACAATATTCATTGATTTTTGCCATTGAAAAACATCATGTTATTCATATACCAGAAATGTTTGAAGCTACTGACTGAATGAAAAGAGCTGGCATCTCACTCTCTTTGAATCTTCTTTATCATGCTAAGAGGAGCAGGAAAAAGCAAAAAATTTCAGAATTGCACCTTGCAATGTGGAGATATTACTGTTTGTGCATTTACAATATTCATTGATTTTTGCCATTGAAAAACGTCCAGAAATGTTTGAAGCTACTGACTGAATGAAAGGAGCTGGCATCTCACTCTCTTTGAATCTTCTTTATCATGCTAGGATTAGCAGGAAAAAGCAAAAAATTTCAGAATTGCACCTTGCAATGCGGAGAAATTATTGTTTGTGCATTTACAATATTCATTGATTTTTGCCATTGAAAAACATCATGTTATTCATATACCAGAAATGTTTGAAGCTACTGACTGAATGAAAAGAGCTGGCATCTCACGCTCTTTGAATCTTCTTTATCATGCTAAGAGGAGCAGGAAAAAGCAAAAAATTTCAGAATTGCACCTTGCAATGTGGAGATATTACTGTTTGTGCATTTACAATATTCATTGATTTTTGCCATTGAAAAACGTCCAGAAATGTTTGAAGCTACTGACTGAATGAAAGGAGCTGGCATCTCACTCTCTTTGAATCCTCTTTATCATGCTAGGATTAGCAGGAAAAAGCAAAAAATTTCAGAATTGCACCTTGCAATGTGGAGTTATTACTGTTTGTGCATTTACAATATTCATTGATTTTTGCCATTGAAAAATGTCCAGAAATGTTTGAAGCTACTGACTGAATGAAAGGAGCTGGCATCTCACTCTCTTTGAATCTTCTTTATCATGCTAGGATTAGCAGGAAAAAGCAAAAAATTTCAGAATTGCACCTTGCAATGTGGAGATATTACTGTTTGTGCATTTACAATATTCATTGATTTTTGCCATTGAAAAACCATGTTATTCATATACCAGAAATGTTTGAAGCTACTGACTGAATGAAAAGAGCTGGCATCTCAGTCTCTTTGAATCTTCTTTATCATGCTAAGAGGAGCAGGAAAAAGCAAAAAATTTCAGAATTGCACCTTGCAATGCGGAGAAATTACTGTTTGTGCATTTACAATATTCATTGATTTTTGCCATTGAAAAACATCATGTTATTCATATACCAGAAATGTTTGAAGCTACTGACTGAATGAAAAGAGCTGGCATCTCACTCTCTTTGAATCTTCTTTATCATGCTAGGATTAGCAGGAATAAGCAAAAAATTTCAGAATTGCACCTTGCAATGTGGAGATATTACTGTTTGTGCATTTACAATATTCATTGATTTTTGCCATTGAAAAACGTCCAGAAATGTTTGAAGCTACTGACTGAATGAAAGGAGCTGGCATCTCACTCTCTTTGAATCTTCTTTATCATGCTAGGATTAGCAGGAAAAAGCAAAAAATTTCAGAATTGCACTTTGCAATGCGGAGAAATTACTGTTTGTGCATTTACAATATTCATTGATTTTTGCCATTGAAAAACATCATGTTATTCATATACCAGAAATGTTTGAAGCTACTGACTGAATGAAAAGAGCTGGCATCTCAGTCTCTTTGAATCTTCTTTATCATGCTAAGAGGAGCAGGAAAAAGCAAAAAATTTCAGAATTGCACCTTGCAATGTGGAGATATTACTGTTTGTGCATTTACAATATTCATTGATTTTTGCCATTGAAAAACGTCCAGAAATGTTTGAAGCTACTGACTGAATGAAAGGAGCTGGCATCTCACTCTCTTTGAATCTTCTTTATCATGCTAGGATTAGCAGGAAAAAGCAAAAAATTTCAGAATTGCACCTTGCAATGCGGAGAAATTACTGTTTGTGCATTTACAATATTCATTGATTTTTGCCATTGAAAAACATCATGTTATTCATATACCAGAAATGTTTGAAGCTACTGACTGAATGAAAAGAGCTGGCATCTCACTCTCTTTGAATCTTCTTTATCATGCTAGGATTAGCAGGAAAAAGCAAAAAATTTCAGAATTGCACCTTGCAATGTGGAGATATTACTGTTTGTGCATTTACAATATTCATTGATTTTTGCCATTGAAAAACGTCCAGAAATGTTTGAAGCTACTGACTGAATGAAAGGAGCTGGCATCTCACTCTCTTTGAATCTTCTTTATCATGCTAGGATTAGCAGGAAAAAGCAAAAAATTTCAGAATTGCACCTTGCAATGTGGAGATACTACTGTTTGTGCATTTACAATATTCATTGATTTTTGCCATTGAAAAACCATGTTATTCATATACCAGAAATGTTTGAAGCTACTGACTGAATGAAAAGAGCTGGCATCTCACTCTCTTTGAATCTTCTTTACCATGCTAAGGGGAGCAGGAAAAAGCAAAAAATTTCAGCATTGCACCTTGCAATGTGGAGATATTACTGTTTGTGCATTTACAATATTCATTGATTTTTGCCATTGAAAAACGTCCAGAAATGTTTGAAGCTACTGACTGAATGAAAGGAGCTGGCATCTCACTCTCTTTGAATCTTCTTTATCATGCTAGGATTAGCAGGAAAAAGCAAAAAATTTCAGAATTGCACCTTGCAATGCGGAGAAATTACTCTTTGTGCATTTACAATATTCATTGATTTTTGCCATTGAAAAACATCATGTTATTCATATACCAGAAATGTTTGAAGCTACTGACTGAATGAAAAGAGCTGGCATCTCACTCTCTTTGAATCTTCTTTATCATGCTAAGAGGAGCAGGAAAAAGCAAAAAATTTCAGAATTGCACCTTGCAATGTGGAGATATTACTGTTTGTGCATTTACAATATTCATTGATTTTTGCCATTGAAAAACATCCAGAAATGTTTGAAGCTACTGACTGAATGAAAGGAGCTGGCATCTCACTCTCTTTGAATCTTCTTTATCATGCTAGGATTAGCAGGAAAAAGCAAAAAATTTCAGAATTGCACCTTGCAATGCGGAGAAATTACTGTTTGTGCATTTACAATATTCATTGATTTTTGCCATTGAAAAACATCATGTTATTCATATACCAGAAATGTTTGAAGCTACTGACTGAATGAAAAGAGCTGGCATCTCACTCTCTTTTAATCTTCTTTATCATGCTAAGAGGAGCAGGAAAAAGCAAAAAATTTCAGAATTGCACCTTGCAATGTGGAGATATTACTGTTTGTGCATTTACAATATTCATTGATTTTTGCCATTGAAAAACGTCCAGAAATGTTTGAAGCTACTGACTGAATGAAAGGAGCTGGCATCTCACTCTCTTTGAATCTTCTTTATCATGCTAGGATTAGCAGGAAAAAGCAAAAAATTTCAGAATTGCACCTTGCAATGCGGAGAAATTACTGTTTGTGCATTTACAATATTCATTGATTTTTGCCATTGAAAAACATCATGTTATTCATATACCAGAAATGTTTGAAGCTACTGACTGAATGAAAAGAGCTGGCATCTCACTCTCTTTGAATCTTCTTTATCATGCTAAGAGGAGCAGGAAAAAGCAAAAAATTTCAGAATTGCACGTTGCAATGTGGAGATATTACTGTTTGTGCATTTACAATATTCATTGATTTTTGCCATTGAAAAACGTCCAGAAATGTTTGAAGCTACTGACTGAATGAAAGGAGCTGGCATCTCACTCTCTTTGAATCTTCTTTATCATGCTAGGATTAGCAGGAAAAAGCAAAAAATTTCAGAATTGCACCTTGCAATGCGGAGAAATTACTGTTTGTGCATTTACAATATTCATTGATTTTTGCCATTGAAAAACATCATGTTATTCATATACCAGAAATGTTTGAAGCTACTGACTGAATGAAAAGAGTTGGCATCTCACTCTCTTTGAATCTTCTTTATCATGCTAAGAGGAGCAGGAAAAAGCAAAAAATTTCAGAATTGCACCTTGCAATGTGGAGATATTACTGTTTGTGCATTTACAATATTCATTGATTTTTGCCATTGAAAAACATCATGTTATTCATATACCAGAAATGTTTGAAGCTACTGACTGAATGAAAAGAGTTGGCATCTCACTCTCTTTGAATCTTCTTTATCATGCTAAGAGGAGCAGGAAAAAGCAAAAAATTTCAGAATTGCACCTTGCAATGCGGAGAAATTACTCTTTGTGCATTTACAATATTCATTGATTTTTGCCATTGAAAAACATCATGTTATTCATATACCAGAAATGTTTGAAGCTACTGACTGAATGAAAAGAGCTGGCATCTCACTCTCTTTGAATCTTCTTTATCATGCTAAGAGGAGCAGGAAAAAGCAAAAAATTTCAGAATTGCACCTTGCAATGTGGAGATATTACTGTTTGTGCATTTACAATATTCATTGATTTTTGCCATTGAAAAACATCCAGAAATGTTTGAAGCTACTGACTGAATGAAAGGAGCTGGCATCTCACTCTCTTTGAATCTTCTTTATCATGCTAGGATTAGCAGGAAAAAGCAAAAAATTTCAGAATTGCACCTTGCAATGCGGAGAAATTACTGTTTGTGCATTTACAATATTCATTGATTTTTGCCATTGAAAAACATCATGTTATTCATATACCAGAAATGTTTGAAGCTACTGACTGAATGAAAAGAGCTGGCATCTCACTCTCTTTTAATCTTCTTTATCATGCTAAGAGGAGCAGGAAAAAGCAAAAAATTTCAGAATTGCACCTTGCAATGTGGAGATATTACTGTTTGTGCATTTACAATATTCATTGATTTTTGCCATTGAAAAACGTCCAGAAATGTTTGAAGCTACTGACTGAATGAAAGGAGCTGGCATCTCACTCTCTTTGAATCTTCTTTATCATGCTAGGATTAGCAGGAAAAAGCAAAAAATTTCAGAATTGCACCTTGCAATGCGGAGAAATTACTGTTTGTGCATTTACAATATTCATTGATTTTTGCCATTGAAAAACATCATGTTATTCATATACCAGAAATGTTTGAAGCTACTGACTGAATGAAAAGAGCTGGCATCTCACTCTCTTTGAATCTTCTTTATCATGCTAAGAGGAGCAGGAAAAAGCAAAAAATTTCAGAATTGCACGTTGCAATGTGGAGATATTACTGTTTGTGCATTTACAATATTCATTGATTTTTGCCATTGAAAAACGTCCAGAAATGTTTGAAGCTACTGACTGAATGAAAGGAGCTGGCATCTCACTCTCTTTGAATCTTCTTTATCATGCTAGGATTAGCAGGAAAAAGCAAAAAATTTCAGAATTGCACCTTGCAATGCGGAGAAATTACTGTTTGTGCATTTACAATATTCATTGATTTTTGCCATTGAAAAACATCATGTTATTCATATACCAGAAATGTTTGAAGCTACTGACTGAATGAAAAGAGTTGGCATCTCACTCTCTTTGAATCTTCTTTATCATGCTAAGAGGAGCAGGAAAAAGCAAAAAATTTCAGAATTGCACCTTGCAATGTGGAGATATTACTGTTTGTGCATTTACAATATTCATTGATTTTTGCCATTGAAAAACGTCCAGAAATGTTTGAAGCTACTGACTGAATGAAAGGAGCTGGCATCTCACTCTCTTTGAATCTTCTTTATCATGCTAGGATTAGCAGGAAAAAGCAAAAAATTTCAGAATTGCACCTTGCAATGCGGAGAAATTACTGTTTGTGCATTTACAATATTCATTGATTTTTGGCATTGAAAAACATCATGTTATTCATATACCAGAAATGTTTGAAGCTACTGACTGAATGAAAAGAGCTGGCATCTCACTCTCTTTGAATCTTCTTTATCATGCTAAGAGGAGCAGGAAAAAGCAAAAAATTTCAGAATTGCACCTTGCAATGTGGAGATATTACTGTTTGTGCATTTACAATATTCATTGATTTTTGCCATTGAAAAACGTCCAGAAATGTTTGAAGCTACTGACTGAATGAAAGGAGCTGGCATCTCACTCTCTTTGAATCTTCTTTATCATGCTAGGATTAGCAGGAAAAAGCAAAAAATTTCAGAATTGCACCTTGCAATGCGGAGAAATTACTGTTTGTGCATTTACAATATTCATTGATTTTTGCCATTGAAAAACATCATGTTATTCATATACCAGAAATGTTTGAAGCTACTGACTGAATGAAAAGAGTTGGCATCTCACTCTCTTTGAATCTTCTTTATCATGCTAAGAGGAGCAGGAAAAAGCAAAAAATTTCAGAATTGCACCTTGCAATGTGGAGATATTACTGTTTGTGCATTTACAATATTCATTGATTTTTGCTATTGAAAAACGTCCAGATATGTTTGAAGCTACTGACTGAATTAAAGGAGCTGGCATCTCACTCTCTTTGAATCTTCTTTATCATGCTAGGATTAGCAGGAAAAAGCAAAAAATTTCAGAATTGCACCTTGCAATGCGGAGAAATTACTGTTTGTGCATTTACAATATTCATTGATTTTTGCCATTGAAAAACATCATGTTATTCATATACCAGAAATGTTTGAAGCTACTGACTGAATGAAAAGAGCTGGAATCTCACTCTCTTTGAATCTTCTTTATCATGCTAGGATTAGCAGGAAAAAGCAAAAAATTTCAGAATTGCACCTTGCAATGTGGAGATATTACTGTTTGTGCATTTACAATATTCATAGATTTTTGCCATTGAAAAACGTCCAGAAATGTTTGAAGCTACTGACTGAATGAAAGGAGCTGGCATCTCACTCTCTTTGAATCTTCTTTATCATGCTAGGATTAGCAGGAAAAAGCAAAAAATTTCAGAATTGCACCTTGCAATGTGGAGTTATTACTGTTTGTGAATTTACAATATTCATTGATTTTTGCCATTGAAAAATGTCCAGAAATGTTTGAAGCTACTGACTGAATGAAAGGAGCCGGCATCTCACTCTCTTTGAATCTTCTTTATCATGCTAGGATTAGCAGGAAAAAGCAAAAATTTCAGAATTGCACCTTGCAATGTGGAGATATTACTGTTTGTGCATTTACAATATTCATTGATTTTTGCCATTGAAAAACATCATGTTATTCATATACCAGAAATGTTTAAAGCTACTGACTGAAAAGAGCTGGCATCTCACTCTCTTTGAATCTTCTTTATCATGCTAAGAGGAGCAGGAAAAAGCAAAAAATTTCAGAATTGCACCTTGCAATGCGGAGAAATTACTGTTTGTGCATTTACAATATTCATTGATTTTTGCCATTGAAAAACATCATGTTATTCATATACCAGAAATGTTTGAAGCTACTGACTGAATGAAAAGAGCTGGCATCTCACTCTCTTTGAATCTTCTTTATCATGCTAGGATTATCAGGAATAAGCAAAAAATTTCAGAATTGCACCTTGCAATGTGGAGATATTACTGTTTGTGCATTTACAATATTCATTGATTTTTGCCATTGAAAAACGTCCAGAAATGTTTGAAGCTACTGACTGAATGAAAGGAGCTGGCATGTCACTCTCTTTGAATCTTCTTTATCATGCTAGGATTAGCAGGAAAAAGCAAAAAATTTCAGAATTGCACCTTGCAATGCGGAGAAATTACTGTTTGTGCATTTACAATATTCATTGATTTTTGCCATTGAAAAACATCATGTTATTCATATACCAGAAATGTTTGAAGCTACTGACTGAATGAAAAGAGCTGGCATCTCACTCTCTTTGAATCTTCTTTATCATGCTAAGAGGAGCAGGAAAAAGCAAAAAATTTCAGAATTGCACGTTGCAATGTGGAGATATTACTGTTTGTGCATTTACAATATTCATTGATTTTTGCCATTGAAAAACGTCCAGAAATGTTTGAAGCTACTGACTGAATGAAAGGAGCTGGCATCTCACTCTCTTTGAATCTTCTTTATCATGCTAGGATTAGCAGGAAAAAGCAAAAAATTTCAGAATTGCACCTTGCAATGCGGAGAAATTACTGTTTGTGCATTTACAATATTCATTAATTTTTGCCATTGAAAAACATCATGTTATTCATATACCAGAAATGTTTGAAGCTACTGACTGAATGAAAAGAGCTGGCATCTCACTCTCTTTGAATCTTCTTTATCATGCTAAGAGGAGCAGGAAAAAGCAAAAAATTTCAAAATTGCACCTTGCAATGTGGAGATATTACTGTTTGTGCATTTACAATATTCATTGATTTTTGCAATTGAAAAAAGTCCAGAAATGTTTGAAGCTACTGACTGAATGAAAGGAGCTGGCATCTCACTCTCTTTGAATCTTCTTTATCATGCTAGGATTAGCAGGAAAAAGCAAAAAATTTCAGAAATGCACCTTGCAATGCGGAGAAATTACTGTTTGTGCATTTACAATATTCATTGATTTTTGCCATTGAAAAACATCATGTTATTCATATACCAGAAATGTTTGAAGCTACTGACTGAATGAAAAGAGCTGGCATCTCACTCTCTTTGAATCTTATTTATCATGCTAAGAGGAGCAGGAAAAAGCAAAAAAATTCAGAATTGCACCTTGCAATGTGGAGATATTACTGTTTGTGCATTTACAATATTCATTGATTTTTGCCATTGAAAAACATCCAGAAATGTTTGAAGCTACTGACTGAATGAAAGGAGCTGGCATCTCACTCTCTTTGAATCTTCTTTATCATGCTAGGATTAGCAGGAAAAAGCAAAAAATTTCAGAATTGCACCTTGCAATGTGGAGATACTACTGTTTGTGCATTTACAATATTCATTGATTTTTGCCATTGAAAAACCATGTTATTCATATACCAGAAATGTTTGAAGCTACTGACTGAATGAAAAGAGCTGGCATCTCACTCTCTTTGAATCTTCTTTATCATGCTAAGAGGAGCAGGAAAAAGCAAAAAATTTCAGAATTGCACCTTGCAATGTGGAGATATTACTGTTTGTGCATTTACAATATTCATTGATTTTTGCCATTGAAAAACATCATGTTATTCATATATAAGAAATGTTTGAAGCTACTGACTGAATGAAAAGAGCTGGCATCTCACTCTCTTTGAATCTTCTTTATCATGCTAGGATTAGCAGGAAAAAGCAAAAAATTTCAGAATTGCACCTTGCAATGTGGAGATATTACTGTTTGTGCATTTACAATATTCATTGATTTTTGCCATTGAAAAACGTCCAGAAATGTTTGAAGCTACTGACTGAATGAAAGGAGCTGGCATCTCACTCTCTTTGAATCTTCTTTATCATGCTAGGATTAGCAGGAAAAAGCAAAAAATTTCAGAATTGCACCTTGCAATGCGGAGAAATTACTGTTTGTGCATTTACAATATTCATTGATTTTTGCCATTGAAAAACATCATGTTATTCATATACCAGAAATGTTTGAATCTACTGACTGAATGAAAAGAGCTGGCATCTCACTCTCTTTGAATCTTCTTTATCATGCTAAGAGGAGCAGGAAAAAGCAAAAAATTTCAGAATTGCACCTTGCAATGTGGAGATATTACTGTTTGTGCATTTACAATATTCATTGATTTTTGCCATTGAAAAACATCCAGAAATGTTTGAAGCTACTGACTGAATGAAAGGAGCTGGCATCTCACTCTCTTTGAATCTTCTTTATCATGCTAGGATTAGCAGGAAAAAGCAAAAAATTTCAGAATTGCACCTTGCAATGCGGAGAAATTACTGTTTGTGCATTTACAATATTCATTGATTTTTGCCATTGAAAAACATCATGTTATTCATATACCAGAAATGTTTGAAGCTACTGACTGAATGAAAAGAGCTGGCATCTCACTCTCTTTGAATCTTCTTTATCATGCTAAGAGGAGCAGGAAAAAGCAAAAAATTTCAGAATTGCACCTTGCAATGTGGAGATATTACTGTTTGTGCATTTACAATATTCATTGATTTTTGCCATTGAAAAACGTCCAGAAATGTTTGAAGCTACTGACTGAATGAAAGGAGCTGGCATCTCACTCTCTTTGAATCTTCTTTATCATGCTAGGATTAGCAGGAAAAAGCAAAAAATTTCAGAATTGCACCTTGCAATGCGGAGAAATTACTGTTTGTGCATTTACAATATTCATTGATTTTTGCCATTGAAAAACATCATGTTATTCATATACCAGAAATGTTTGAAGCTACTGACTGAATTAAAAGAGCTGGCATCTCACTCTCTTTGAATCTTCTTTATCATGCTAAGAGGAGCAGGAAAAAGCAAAAAATTTCAGAATTGCACGTTGCAATGTGGAGATATTACTGTTTGTGCATTTACAATATTCATTGATTTTTGCCATTGAAAAACGTCCAGAAATGTTTGAAGCTACTGACTGAATGAAAGGAGCTGGCATCTCACTCTCTTTGAATCTTCTTTATCATGCTAGGATTAGCAGGAAAAAGCAAAAAATTTCAGAATTGCACCTTGCAATGCGGAGAAATTACTGTTTGTGCATTTACAATATTCATTGATTTTTGCCATTGAAAAACATCATGTTATTCATATACCAGAAATGTTTGAAGCTACTGACTGAATGAAAAGAGTTGGCATCTCACTCTCTTTGAATCTTCTTTATCATGCTAAGAGGAGCAGGAAAAAGCAAAAAATTTCAGAATTGCACCTTGCAATGTGGAGATATTACTGTTTGTGCATTTACAATATTCATTGATTTTTGCTATTGAAAAACGTCCAGAAATGTTTGAAGCTACTGACTGAATTAAAGGAGCTGGCATCTCACTCTCTTTGAATCTTCTTTATCATGCTAGGATTAGCAGGAAAAAGCAAAAAATTTCAGAATTGTACCTTGCAATGTGGAGATATTACTGTTTGTGCATTTACAATATTCATTGATTTTTGCCATTGAAAAACATCATGTTATTCATATACCAGAAATGTTTGAAGCTACTGACTGAATGAAAAGAGCTGGCATCTCACTCTCTTTGAATCTTCTTTATCATGCAAGGATTAGCAGGAAAAATCAAAAAATTTCAGAATTGCACCTTGCAATGTGGAGATATTACTGTTTGTGCATTTACAATATTCATTGATTTTTGCCATTGAAAAACGTCCAGAAATGTTTGAAGCTACTGACTGAATGAAAGGAGCTGGCATCTCACTCTCTTTGAATCTTCTTTATCATGCTAGGATTAGCAGGAAAAAGCAAAAAATTTAAGAATTGCACCTTGCAATGTGGAGTTATTACTGTTTGTGCATTTACAATATTCATTGATTTTTGCCATTGAAAAATGTCCAGAAATGTTTGAAGCTACTGACTGAATGAAAGGAGCCGGCATCTCACTCTCTTTGAATCTTCTTTATCATGCTAGGATTAGCAGGAAAAAGCAAAAAATTTCAGAATTGCACCTTGCAATGTGGAGATATTACTGTTTGTGCATTTACAATATTCATTGATTTTTGCCATTGAAAAACATCATGTTATTCATATACCAGAAATGTTTGAAGCTACTGACTGAAAAGAGCTGGCATCTCACTCTCTTTGAATCTTCTTTATCATGATAAGAGGAGCAGGAAAAAGCAAAAAATTTCAGAATTGCACCTTGCAATGTGGAGATATTACTGTTTGTGCATTTACAATATTCATTGATTTTTGCCATTGAAAAACGTCCAGAAATGTTTGAAGCTACTGACTGAATGAAAGGAGCTGGCATCTCACTCTCTTTGAATCTTCTTTATCATGCTAGGATTAGCAGGAAAAAGCAAAAAATTTCAGAATTGCACCTTGCAATGCGGAGAAATTACTGTTTGTGCATTTACAATATTCATTGATTTTTGCCATTGAAAAACATCATGTTATTCATATACCAGAAATGTTTGAAGCTACTGACTGAATGAAAAGAGCTGGCATCTCACTCTCTTTGAATCTTCTTTAATATGCTAAGAGGAGCAGGAAAAAGCAAAAAATTTCAGAATTGCACCTTGCAATGTGGAGATATTACTGTTTGTGCATTTACAATATTCATTGATTTTTGCCATTGAAAAACGTCCAGAAATGTTTGAAGCTACTGACTGAATGAAAGGAGCTGGCATCTCACTCTCTTTGAATCTTCTTTATCATGCTAGGATTAGCAGGAAAAAGCAAAAATTTAAGAATTGCACCTTGCAATGTGGAGTTATTACTGTTTGTGCATTTACAATATTCATTGATTTTTGCCATTGAAAAATGTCCAGAAATGTTTGAAGCTACTGACTGAATGAAAGGAGCTGGCATCTCACTCTCTTTGAATCTTCTTTATCATGCTAGGATTAGCAGGAAAAAGCAAAAAATTTCAGAATTGCACCTTGCAATGTGGAGATATTACTGTTTGTGCATTTACAATATTCATTGATTTTTGCCATTGAAAAACATCATGTTATTCATATACCAGAAATGTTTGAAGCTACTGACTGAAAAGAGCTGGCATCTCACTCTCTTTGAATCTTCTTTATCATGATAAGAGGAGCAGGAAAAAGCAAAAAATTTCAGAATTGCACCTTGCAATGTGGAGATATTACTGTTTGTGCATTTACAATATTCATTGATTTTTGCCATTGAAAAACATCCAGAAATGTTTGAAGCTACTGACTGAATGAAAGGAGCTGGCATCTCACTCTCTTTGAATCTTCTTTATCATGCTAGGATTAGCAGGAAAAAGCAAAAAATTTCAGAATTGCACCTTGCAATGCGGAGAAATTACTGTTTGTGCATTTACAATATTCATTGATTTTTGCCATTGAAAAACATCATGTTATTCATATACCAGAAATGTTTGAAGCTACTGACTGAATGAAAAGAGCTGGCATCTCACTCTCTTTGAATCTTCTTTATCATGCTAAGAGGAGCAGGAAAAAGCAAAAAATTTCAGAATTGCACCTTGCAATGTGGAGATATTACTGTTTGTGCATTTACAATATTCATTGATTTTTGCCATTGAAAAACGTCCAGAAATGTTTGAAGCTACTGACTGAATGAAAGGAGCTGGCATCTCACTCTCTTTGAATCTTCTTTATCATGCTAGGATTAGCAGGAAAAAGCAAAAAATTTCAGAATTGCACCTTGCAATGCGGAGAAATTACTGTTTGTGCATTTACAATATTCATTGATTTTTGCCATTGAAAAACATCATGTTATTCATATACCAGAAATGTTTGAAGCTACTGACTGAATGAAAAGAGTTGGCATCTCACTCTCTTTGAATCTTCTTTATCATGCTAAGAGGAGCAGGAAAAAGCAAAAAATTTCAGAATTGCACCTTGCAATGTGGAGATATTACTGTTTGTGCATTTATAATATTCATTGATTTTTGCTATTGAAAAACGTCCAGAAATGTTTGAAGCTACTGACTGAATTAAAGGAGCTGGCATCTCACTCTCTTTGAATCTTCTTTATCATGCTAGGATTAGCAGGAAAAAGCAAAAAATTTCAGAATTGCACCTTGCAATGCGGAGAAATTACTGTTTGTGCATTTACAATATTCATTGATTTTTGCCATTGAAAAACATCATGTTATTCATATACCAGAAATGTTTGAAGCTACTGACTGAATGAAAAGAGCTGGCATCTCACTCTCTTTGAATCTTCTTATCATGCTAGGATTAGCAGGAAAAAGCAAAAAATTTCAGAATTGCACCTTGCAATGTGGAGATATTACTGTTTGTGCATTTACAATATTCATTGATTTTTGCCATTGAAAAACGTCCAGAAATGTTTGAAGCTACTGACTGAATGAAAGGAGCTGGCATCTCACTCTCTTTGAATCTTCTTTATCATGCTAGGATTAGCAGGAAAAAGCAAAAAATTTAAGAATTGCACCTTGCAATGTGGAGTTATTACTGTTTGTGCATTTACAATATTCATTGATTTTTGCCATTGAAAAATGTCCAGAAATGTTTGAAGCTACTGACTGAAAGAAAGGAGCTGGCATCTCACTCTCTTTGAATCTTCTTTATCATGCTAGGATTAGCAGGAAAAAGCAAAAAATTTCAGAATTGCACGTTGCAATGTGGAGATATTACTGTTTGTGCATTTACAATATTCATTGATTTTTGCCATTGAAAAACATCATGTTATTCATATACCAGAAATGTTTGAAGCTACTGACTGAAAAGAGCTGGCATCTCACTCTCTTTGAATCTTCTTTATCATGATAAGAGGAGCAGGAAAAAGCAAAAAATTTCAGAATTGCACCTTGCAATGTGGAGATATTACTGTTTGTGCATTTACAATATTCATTGATTTTTGCCATTGAAAAACGTCCAGAAATGTTTGAAGCTACTGACTGAATGAAAGGAGCTGGCATCTCACTCTCTTTGAATCTTCTTTATCATGCTAGGATTAGCAGGAAAAAGCAAAAAATTTCAGAATTGCACCTTGCAATGCGGAGAAATTACTGTTTGTGCATTTACAATATTCATTGATTTTTGCCATTGAAAAACATCATGTTATTCATATACCAGAAATGTTTGAAGCTACTGACTGAATGAAAAGAGCTGGCATCTCACTCTCTTTGAATCTTCTTTATCATGCTAAGAGGAGCAGGAAAAAGCAAAAAATTTCAGAATTGCACCTTGCAATGTGGAGATATTACTGTTTGTGCATTTACAATATTCATTGATTTTTGCCATTGAAAAACGTCCAGAAATGTTTGAAGCTACTGACTGAATGAAAGGAGCTGGCATCTCACTCTCTTTGAATCTTCTTTATCATGCTAGGATTAGCAGGAAAAAGCAAAAAATTTCAGAATTGCACCTTGCAATGCGGAGAAATTACTGTTTGTGCATTTACAATATTCATTGATTTTTGCCATTGAAAAACATCATGTTATTCATATACCAGAAATGTTTGAAGCTACTGACTGAATGAAAAGAGCTGGCATCTCACCCTCTTTGAATCTTCTTTATCATGCTAAGAGGAGCAGGAAAAAGCAAAAAATTTCAGAATTGCACCTTGCAATGTGGAGATATTACTGTTTGTGCATTTACAATATTCATTGATTTTTGCCATTGAAAAACGTCCAGAAATGTTTGAAGCTACTGACTGAATGAAAGGAGCTGGCATCTCACTCTCTTTGAATCTTCTTTATCATGCTAGGATTAGCAGGAAAAAGTAAAAAATTTCAGAATTGCACCTTGCAATGCGGAGAAATTACTGTTTGTGCATTTACAATATTCATTGATTTTTGCCATTGAAAAAGTCCAGAAATGTTTGAAGCTACTGACTGAATGAAAGGAGCTGGCATCTCACTCTCTTTGAATCTTCTTTATCATGCTAGGATTAGCAGGAAAAAGCAAAAAATTTCAGAATTGCACCTTGCAATGTGGAGTTATTACTGTTTGTGCATTTACAATATTCATTGATTTTTGCCATTGAAAAATGTCCAGAAATGTTTGAAGCTACTGACTGAATGAAAGGAGCTGGCATCTCACTCTCTTTGAATCTTCTTTATCATGCTAGGATTAGCGGGGAAAAAGCAAAAATTTTCAGAATAGCACCTTGCAATGTGGAGATATTACTGTTTGTGCATTTACAATATTCATTGATTTTTGCCATTGAAAAACCATGTTATTCATATACCAGAAATGTTTGAAGCTACTGACTGAATGAAAAGAGCTGGCATCTCACTCTCTTTGAATCTTCTTTATCATGCTAAGAGGAGCAGGAAAAAGCAAAAAATTTCAGAATTGCACCTTGCAATGTGGAGATATTACTGTTTGTGCATTTACAATATTCATTGATTTTTGCCATTGAAAAACGTCCAGAAATGTTTGAAGCTACTGACTGAATGAAAGGAGCTGGCATCTCACTCTCTTTGAATCTTCTTTATCATGCTAGGATTAGCAGGAAAAAGCAAAAAATTTCAGAATTGCACCTTGCAATGCGGAGAAATTACTGTTTGTGCATTTACAATATTCATTGATTTTTGCCATTGAAAAACATCATGTTATTCATAAACCAGAAATGTTTGAAGCTACTGACTGAATGAAAAGAGCTGGCATCTCACTCTCTTTGAATCTTCTTTATCATGCTAAGAGGAGCAGGAAAAAGCAAAAAATTTCAGAATTGCACCTTGCAATGTGGAGATATTACTGTTTGTGCATTCACAATATTCATTGATTTTTGCCATTGAAAAACGTCCAGAAATGTTTGAAGCTACTGACTGAATGAAAGGAGCTGGCATCTCACTCTCTTTGAATCTTCTTTATCATGCTAGGATTAGCAGGAAAAAGCAAAAAATTTCAGAATTGCACCTTGCAATGCGGAGAAATTACTGTTTGTGCATTTACAATATTCATTGATTTTTGCCATTGAAAAACATCATGTTATTCATATACCAGAAATGTTTGAAGCTACTGACTGAATGAAAAGAGCTGGCATCTCACTCTCTTTGAATCTTCTTTATCATGCTAGGATTAGCAGGGAAAAGCAAAAAATTTCAGAATTGCACCTTGCAATGTGGAGATATTACTGTTTGTGCATTTACAATATTCATTGATTTTTGCCATTGAAAAACGTCCAGAAATGTTTGAAGCTAGTGACTGAATGAAAGGAGCTGGCATCTCACTCTCTTTGAATCTTCTTTATCATGCTAAGATTAGCAGGAAAAAGCAAAAAATTTCAGAATTGCACCTTGCAATGTGGAGTTATTACTGTTTGTGCATTTACAATATTCATTGATTTTTGCCATTGAAAATGTCCAGAAATGTTTGAAGCTACTGACTGAATGAAAGGAGCTGGCATCTCACTCTCTTTGAATCTTCTTTATCATGCTAGGATTAGCAGGAAAAAGCAAAAAATTTCAGAATTGCACCTTGCAATGTGGAGATATTACTGTTTGTGCATTTACAATATTCATTGATTTTTGCCATTGAAAAACCATGTTATTCATATACCAGAAATGTTTGAAGCTACTGACTGAATGAAAAGAGCTGGCATCTCACTCTCTTTGAATCTTCTTTATCATGCTAAGAGGAGCAGGAAAAAGCAAAAAAATTCAGAATTGCACCTTGCAATGTGGAGATATTACTGTTTGTGCATTTACAATATTCATTGATTTTTGCCATTGAAAAAGTCCAGAAATGTTTGAAGCTACTGACTGAATGAAAGGACCTGGCATCTCACTCTCTTTGAATCTTCTTTATTATGCTAGGATTAGCAGGAAAAAGCAAAAAATTTCAGAATTGCACCTTGCAATGTGGAGTTATTACTGTTTGTGCATTTACAATATTCATTGATTTTTGCCATTGAAAAATGTCCAGAAATGTTTGAAGCTACTGACTGAATGAAAGGAGCTGGCATCTCACTCTCTTTGAATATTCTTTATCATGCTAGGATTAGCGGGGAAAAAGCAAAAAATTTCAGAATAGCACCTTGCAATGTGGAGATATTACTGTTTGTGCATTTACAATATTCATTGATTTTTGCCATTGAAAAACCATGTTATTCATATACCAGAAATGTTTGAAGCTACTGACTGAATGAAAAGAGCTGGCATCTCACTCTCTTTGAATCTTCTTTATCATGCTAAGAGGAGCAGGAAAAAGCAAAAAATTTCAGAATTGCACCTTGCAATGTGGAGATATTACTGTTTGTGCATTTACAATATTCATTGATTTTTGCCATTGAAAAACGTCCAGAAATGTTTGAAGCTACTGACTGAATGAAAGGAGCTGGCATCTCACTCTCTTTGAATCTTCTTTATCATGCTAGGATTAGCAGGAAAAAGCAAAAAATTTCAGAATTGCACCTTGCAATGCGGAGAAATTACTGTTTGTGCATTTACAATATTCATTGATTTTTGCCATTGAAAAACATCATGTTATTCATATACCAGAAATGTTTGAAGCTACTGACTGAATGAAAAGAGCTGGCATCTCACTCTCTTTCAATCTTCTTTATCATGCTAAGAGGAGCAGGAAAAAGCAAAAAATTTCAGAATTGCACCTTGCAATGTGGAGATATTACTGTTTGTGCATTCACAATATTCATTGATTTTTGCCATTGAAAAACGTCCAGAAATGTTTGAAGCTACTGACTGAATGAAAGGAACTGGCATCTCACTCTCTTTGAATCTTCTTTATCATGCTAGGATTAGCAGGAAAAAGCAAAAAATTTCAGAATTGCACCTTGCAATGCGGAGAAATTACTGTTTGTGCATTTACAATATTCATTGATTTTTGCCATTGAAAAACATCATGTTATTCATATACCAGAAATGTTTGAAGCTACTGACTGAATGAAAAGAGCTGGCATCTCACTCTCTTTGAATCTTCTTTATCATGCTAGGATTAGCAGGAAAAAGCAAAAAATTTCAGAATTGCACCTTGCAATGTGGAGATATTACTGTTTGTGCATTTACAATATTCATTGATTTTTGCCATTGAAAAACGTCCAGAAATGTTTGAAGCTACTGACTGAATGAAAGGAGCTGGCATCTCACTCTCTTTGAATCTTCTTTATCATGCTAAGATTAGCAGGAAAAAGCAAAAAATTTCAGAATTGCACCTTGCAATGTGGAGTTATGACTGTTTGTGCATTTACAATATTCATTGATTTTTGCCATTGAAAATGTCCAGAAATGTTTGAAGCTACTGACTGAATGAAAGGAGCTGGCATCTCACTCTCTTTGAATCTTCTTTATCATGCTAGGATTAGCAGGAAAAAGCAAATATTTCAGAATTGCACCTTGCAATGTGGAGATATTACTGTTTGTGCATTTACAATATTCATTGATTTTTGCCATTGAAAAACCATGTTATTCATATACCAGAAATGTTTGAAGCTACTGACTGAATGAAAAGAGCTGGCATCTCACTCTCTTTGAATCTTCTTTATCATGCTAAGAGGAGCAGGAAAAAGCAAAAAAATTCAGAATTGCACCTTGCAATGTGGAGATATTACTGTTTGTGCATTTACAATATTCATTGATTTTTGCCATTGAAAAAGTCCAGAAATGTTTGAAGCTACTGACTGAATGAAAGGACCTGGCATCTCACTCTCTTTGAATCTTCTTTATTATGCTAGGATTAGCAGGAAAAAGCAAAAAATTTCAGAATTGCACCTTGCAATGTGGAGTTATTACTGTTTGTGCATTTACAATATTCATTGATTTTTGCCATTGAAAAATGTCCAGAAATGTTTGAAGCTACTGACTGAATGAAAGGAGCTGGCATCTCACTCTCTTTGAATATTCTTTATCATGCTAGGATTAGCGGGGAAAAAGCAAAAAATTTCAGAATAGCACCTTGCAATGTGGAGATATTACTGTTTGTGCATTTACAATATTCATTGATTTTTGCCATTGAAAAACCATGTTATTCATATACCAGAAATGTTTGAAGCTACTGACTGAATGAAAAGAGCTGGCATCTCACTCTCTTTGAATCTTCTTTATCATGCTAAGAGGAGCAGGAAAAAGCAAAAAATTTCAGAATTGCACCTTGCAATGTGGAGATATTACTGTTTGTGCATTTACAATATTCATTGATTTTTGCCATTGAAAAACGTCCAGAAATGTTTGAAGCTACTGACTGAATGAAAGGAGCTGGCATCTCACTCTCTTTGAATCTTCTTTATCATGCTAGGATTAGCAGGAAAAAGCAAAAAATTTCAGAATTGCACCTTGCAATGCGGAGAAATTACTGTTTGTGCATTTACAATATTCATTGATTTTTGCCATTGAAAAACATCATGTTATTCATATACCAGAAATGTTTGAAGCTACTGACTGAATGAAAAGAGCTGGCATCTCACTCTCTTTCAATCTTCTTTATCATGCTAAGAGGAGCAGGAAAAAGCAAAAAATTTCAGAATTGCACCTTGCAATGTGGAGATATTACTGTTTGTGCATTCACAATATTCATTGATTTTTGCCATTGAAAAACGTCCAGAAATGTTTGAAGCTACTGACTGAATGAAAGGAACTGGCATCTCACTCTCTTTGAATCTTCTTTATCATGCTAGGATTAGCAGGAAAAAGCAAAAAATTTCAGAATTGCACCTTGCAATGCGGAGAAATTACTGTTTGTGCATTTACAATATTCATTGATTTTTGCCATTGAAAAACATCATGTTATTCATATACCAGAAATGTTTGAAGCTACTGACTGAATGAAAAGAGCTGGCATCTCACTCTCTTTGAATCTTCTTTATCATGCTAGGATTAGCAGGAAAAAGCAAAAAATTTCAGAATTGCACCTTGCAATGTGGAGATATTACTGTTTGTGCATTTACAATATTCATTGATTTTTGCCATTGAAAAACGTCCAGAAATGTTTGAAGCTACTGACTGAATGAAAGGAGCTGGCATCTCACTCTCTTTGAATCTTCTTTATCATGCTAAGATTAGCAGGAAAAAGCAAAAAATTTCAGAATTGCACCTTGCAATGTGGAGTTATGACTGTTTGTGCATTTACAATATTCATTGATTTTTGCCATTGAAAATGTCCAGAAATGTTTGAAGCTACTGACTGAATGAAAGGAGCTGGCATCTCACTCTCTTTGAATCTTCTTTATCATGCTAGGATTAGCAGGAAAAAGCAAATATTTCAGAATTGCACCTTGCAATGTGGAGATATTACTGTTTGTGCATTTACAATATTCATTGATTTTTGCCATTGAAAAACCATGTTATTCATATACCAGAAATGTTTGAAGCTACTGACTGAATGAAAAGAGCTGGCATCTCACTCTCTTTGAATCTTCTTTATCATGCTAAGAGGAGCAGGAAAAAGCAAAAAAATTCAGAATTGCACCTTGCAATGTGGAGATATTACTGTTTGTGCATTTACAATATTCATTGATTTTTGCCATTGAAAAACGTCCAGAAATGTTTGAAGCTACTGACTGAATGAAAGGAGCTGGCATCTCACTCTCTTTGAATCTTCTTTATCATGCTAGGATTAGCAGGAAAAAGCAAAAAATTTCAGAATTGCACCTTGCAATGTGGAGTTATTACTGTTTGTGCATTTACAATATTCATTGATTTTTGCCATTGAAAAATGTCCAGAAATGTTTGAAGCTACTGACTGAATGAAAGGAGCTGGCATCTCACTCTCTTTGAATCTTCTTTATCATGCTAGGATTAGCAGGAAAAAGCAAAAAATTTCAGAATTGCACCTTGCAATGTGGAGATATTACTGTTTGTGCATTTACAATATTCATTGATTTTTGCCATTGAAAAATCATGTTATTCATATACCAGAAATGTTTGAAGCTACTGACTGAATGAAAAGAGCTGGCATCTCACTCTCTTTGAATCTTCTTTATCATGCTAAGAGGAGCAGGAAAAAGCAAAAAATTTCAGAATTGCACCTTGCAATGTGGAGATATTACTGTTTGTGCATTTACAATATTCATTGATTTTTGCCATTGAAAAACGTCCAGAAATGTTTGAAGCTACTGACTGAATGAAAGGAGCTGGCATCTCACTCTCTTTGAATCTTCTTTATCATGCTAGGATTAGCAGGAAAAAGCAAAAAATTTCAGAATTGCACCTTGCAATGCGGAGAAATTACTGTTTGTGCATTTACAATATTCATTGATTTTTGCCATTGAAAAACATCATGTTATTCATATACCAGAAATGTTTGAAGCTACTGACTGAATGAAAAGAGCTGGCATCTCACTCTCTTTGAATCTTCTTTATCATGCTAAGAGGAGCAGGAAAAAGCAAAAAAATTCAGAATTGCACCTTGCAATGTGGAGATATTACTGTTTGTGCATTTACAATATTCATTGATTTTTGCCATTGAAAAACGTCCAGAAATGTTTGAAGCTACTGACTGAATGAAAGGAGCTGGCATCTCACTCTCTTTGAATCTTCTTTATCATGCTAGGATTAGCAGGAAAAAGCAAAAAATTTCAGAATTGCACCTTGCAATGCGGAGAAATTACTGTTTGTGCATTTACAATATTCATTGATTTTTGCCATTGAAAAACATCATGTTATTCATATACCAGAAATGTTTGAAGCTACTGACTGAATGAAAAGAGCTGGCATCTCACTCTCTTTGAATCTTCTTTATCATGCTAAGAGGAGCAGGAAAAAGCAAAAAATTTCAGAATTGCACCTTGCAATGTGGAGATATTACTGTTTGTGCATTTACAATATTCATTGATTTTTGCCATTGAAAAACGTCCAGAAATGTTTGAAGCTACTGACTGAATGAAAGGAGCTGGCATCTCACTCTCTTTGAATCTTCTTTATCATGCTAGGATTAGCAGGAAAAAGCAAAAAATTTCAGAATTGCACCTTGCAATGCGGAGAAATTACTGTTTGTGCATTTACAATATTCATTGATTTTTGCCATTGAAAAACATCATGTTATTCATATACCAGAAATGTTTGAAGCTACTGACTGAATGAAAAGAGCTGGCATCTCACTCTCTTTGAATCTTCTTTATCATGCTAAGAGGAGCAGGAAAAAGCAAAAAATTTCAGAATTGCACCTTGCAATGTGGAGATATTACTGTTTGTGCATTTACAATATTCATTGATTTTTGCCATTGAAAAACGTCCAGAAATGTTTGAAGCTACTGACTGAATGAAAGGAGCTGGCATCTCACTCTCTTTGAATCTTCTTTATCATGCTAGGATTAGCAGGAAAAAGCAAAAAATTTCAGAATTGCACCTTGCAATGTGGAGTTATTACTGTTTGTGCATTTACAATATTCATTGATTTTTGCCATTGAAAAATGTCCAGAAATGTTTGAAGCTACTGACTGAATGAAAGGAGCTGGCATCTCACTCTCTTTGAATCTTCTTTATCATGCTAGGATTAGCAGGAAAAAGCAAAAAATTTCAGAATTGCACCTTGCAATGTGGAGATATTACTGTTTGTGCATTTACAATATTCATTGATTTTTGCCATTGAAAAATCATGTTATTCATATACCAGAAATGTTTGAAGCTACTGACTGAATGAAAAGAGCTGGCATCTCACTCTCTTTGAATCTTCTTTATCATGCTAAGAGGAGCAGGAAAAAGCAAAAAATTTCAGAATTGCACCTTGCAATGTGGAGATATTACTGTTTGTGCATTTACAATATTCATTGATTTTTGCCATTGAAAAACGTCCAGAAATGTTTGAAGCTACTGACTGAATGAAAGGAGCTGGCATCTCACTCTCTTTGAATCTTCTTTATCATGCTAGGATTAGCAGGAAAAAGCAAAAAATTTCAGAATTGCACCTTGCAATGCGGAGAAATTACTGTTTGTGCATTTACAATATTCATTGATTTTTGCCATTGAAAAACATCATGTTATTCATATACCAGAAATGTTTGAAGCTACTGACTGAATGAAAAGAGCTGGCATCTCACTCTCTTTGAATCTTCTTTATCATGCTAAGAGGAGCAGGAAAAAGCAAAAAAATTCAGAATTGCACCTTGCAATGTGGAGATATTACTGTTTGTGCATTTACAATATTCATTGATTTTTGCCATTGAAAAACGTCCAGAAATGTTTGAAGCTACTGACTGAATGAAAGGAGCTGGCATCTCACTCTCTTTGAATCTTCTTTATCATGCTAGGATTAGCAGGAAAAAGCAAAAAATTTCAGAATTGCACCTTGCAATGCGGAGAAATTACTGTTTGTGCATTTACAATATTCATTGATTTTTGCCATTGAAAAACATCATGTTATTCATATACCAGAAATGTTTGAAGCTACTGACTGAATGAAAAGAGCTGGCATCTCACTCTCTTTGAATCTTCTTTATCATGCTAAGAGGAGCAGGAAAAAGCAAAAAATTTCAGAATTGCACGTTGCAATGTGGAGATATTACTGTTTGTGCATTTACAATATTCATTGATTTTTGCCATTGAAAAACGTCCAGAAATGTTTGAAGCTACTGACTGAATGAAAGGAGCTGGCATCTCACTCTCTTTGAATCTTCTTTATCATGCTAGGATTAGCAGGAAAAAGCAAAAAATTTCAGAATTGCACCTTGCAATGCGGAGAAATTACTGTTTGTGCATTTACAATATTCATTGATTTTTGCCATTGAAAAACGTCCAGAAATGTTTGAAGCTACTGACTGAATGAAAGGAGCTGGCATCTCACTCTCTTTGAATCTTCTTTATCATGCTAGGATTAGCAGGAAAAAGCAAAAAATTTCAGAATTGCACCTTGCAATGCGGAGAAATTACTGTTTGTGCATTTACAATATTCATTGATTTTTGCCATTGAAAAACATCATGTTATTCATATACCAGAAATGTTTGAAGCTACTGACTGAATGAAAAGAGCTGGCATCTCACTCTCTTTGAATCTTCTTTATCATGCTAAGAGGAGCAGGAAAAAGCAAAAAATTTCAGAATTGCACCTTGCAATGTGGAGATATTACTGTTTGTGCATTTACAATATTCATTGATTTTTGCCATTGAAAAACGTCCAGAAATGTTTGAAGCTACTGACTGAATGAAAGGAGCTGGCATCTCACTCTCTTTGAATATTCTTTATCATGCTAGGATTAGCAGGAAAAAGCAAAAAATTTCAGAATTGCACCTTGCAATGCGGAGAAATTACTGTTTGTGCATTTACAATATTCATTGATTTTTGCCATTGAAAAACATCATGTTATTCATATACCAGAAATGTTTGAAGCTACTGACTGAATGAAAAGATCTGGCATCTCACTCTCTTTGAATCTTCTTTATCATGCTAAGAGGAGCAGGAAAAAGCAAAAAATTTCAGAATTGCACGTTGCAATGTGGAGATATTACTGTTTGTGCATTTACAATATTCATTGATTTTTGCCATTGAAAAACGTCCAGAAATGTTTGAAGCTACTGACTGAATGAAAGGAGCTGGCATCTCACTCTCTTTGAATCTTCTTTATCATGCTAGGATTAGCAGGAAAAAGCAAAAAATTTCAGAATTGCACCTTGCAATGCGGAGAAATTACTGTTTGTGCATTTACAATATTCATTGATTTTTGCCATTGAAAAACGTCCAGAAATGTTTGAAGCTACTGACTGAATGAAAGGAGCTGGCATCTCACTCTCTTTGAATCTTCTTTATCATGCTAGGATTAGCAGGAAAAAGCAAAAAATTTCAGAATTGCACCTTGCAATGCGGAGAAATTACTGTTTGTGCATTTACAATATTCATTGATTTTTGCCATTGAAAAACATCATGTTATTCATATACCAGAAATGTTTGAAGCTACTGACTGAATGAAAAGAGCTGGCATCTCACTCTCTTTGAATCTTCTTTATCATGCTAAGAGGAGCAGGAAAAAGCAAAAAATTTCAGAATTGCACCTTGCAATGTGGAGATATTACTGTTTGTGCATTTACAATATTCATTGATTTTTGCCATTGAAAAACGTCCAGAAATGTTTGAAGCTACTGACTGAATGAAAGGAGCTGGCATCTCACTCTCTTTGAATATTCTTTATCATGCTAGGATTAGCAGGAAAAAGCAAAAAATTTCAGAATTGCACCTTGCAATGCGGAGAAATTACTGTTTGTGCATTTACAATATTCATTGATTTTTGCCATTGAAAAACATCATGTTATTCATATACCAGAAATGTTTGAAGCTACTGACTGAATGAAAAGATCTGGCATCTCACTCTCTTTGAATCTTCTTTATCATGCTAAGAGGAGCAGGAAAAAGCAAAAAATTTCAGAATTGCACCTTGCAATGTGGAGATATTACTGTTTGTGCATTTACAATATTCATTGATTTTTGCCATTGAAAAACGTCCAGAAATGTTTGAAGCTACTGACTGAATGAAAGGAGCTGGCATCTCACTCTCTTTGAATCTTCTTTATCATGCTAGGATTAGCAGGAAAAAGCAAAAAATTTCAGAATTGCACCTTGCAATGCGGAGAAATTACTGTTTGTGCATTTACAATATTCATTGATTTTTGACATTGAAAAACATCATGTTATTCATATACCAGAAATGTTTGAAGCTACTGACTGAATGAAAAGAGCTGGCATCTCACTCTCTTTGAATCTTCTTTATCATGCTAAGAGGAGCAGGAAAAAGCAAAAAATTTCAGAATTGCACCTTGCAATGTGGAGATATTACTGTTTGTGCATTTACAATATTCATTGATTTTTGCCATTGAAAAACGTCCAGAAATGTTTGAAGCTACTGACTGAATGAAAGGAGCTGGCATCTCACTCTCTTTGAATCTTCTTTATCATGCTAGGATTAGCAGGAAAAAGCAAAAAATTTCAGAATTGCACCTTGCAATGTGGAGTTATTACTGTTTGTGCATTTACAATATTCATTGATTTTTGCCATTGAAAAATGTCCAGAAATGTTTGAAGCTACTGACTGAATGAAAGGAGCTGGCATCTCACTCTCTTTGAATCTTCTTTATCATGCTAGGATTAGCAGGAAAAAGCAAAAAATTTCAGAATTGCACCTTGCAATGTGGAGATATTACTGTTTGTGCATTTACAATATTCATTGATTTTTGCCATTGAAAAATCATGTTATTCATATACCAGAAATGTTTGAAGCTACTGACTGAATGAAAAGAGCTGGCATCTCACTCTCTTTGAATCTTCTTTATCATGCTAAGAGGAGCAGGAAAAAGCAAAAAATTTCAGAATTGCACCTTGCAATGTGGAGATATTACTGTTTGTGCATTTACAATATTCATTGATTTTTGCCATTGAAAAACGTCCAGAAATGTTTGAAGCTACTGACTGAATGAAAGGAGCTGGCATCTCACTCTCTTTGAATCTTCTTTATCATGCTAGGATTAGCAGGAAAAAGCAAAAAATTTCAGAATTGCACCTTGCAATGCGGAGAAATTACTGTTTGTGCATTTACAATATTCATTGATTTTTGCCATTGAAAAACATCATGTTATTCATATACCAGAAATGTTTGAAGCTACTGACTGAATGAAAAGAGCTGGCATCTCACTCTCTTTGAATCTTCTTTATCATGCTAAGAGGAGCAGGAAAAAGCAAAAAAATTCAGAATTGCACCTTGCAATGTGGAGATATTACTGTTTGTGCATTTACAATATTCATTGATTTTTGCCATTGAAAAACGTCCAGAAATGTTTGAAGCTACTGACTGAATGAAAGGAGCTGGCATCTCACTCTCTTTGAATCTTCTTTATCATGCTAGGATTAGCAGGAAAAAGCAAAAAATTTCAGAATTGCACCTTGCAATGCGGAGAAATTACTGTTTGTGCATTTACAATATTCATTGATTTTTGCCATTGAAAAACATCATGTTATTCATATACCAGAAATGTTTGAAGCTACTGACTGAATGAAAAGAGCTGGCATCTCACTCTCTTTGAATCTTCTTTATCATGCTAAGAGGAGCAGGAAAAAGCAAAAAATTTCAGAATTGCACCTTGCAATGTGGAGATATTACTGTTTGTGCATTTACAATATTCATTGATTTTTGCCATTGAAAAACGTCCAGAAATGTTTGAAGCTACTGACTGAATGAAAGGAGCTGGCATCTCACTCTCTTTGAATATTCTTTATCATGCTAGGATTAGCAGGAAAAAGCAAAAAATTTCAGAATTGCACCTTGCAATGCGGAGAAATTACTGTTTGTGCATTTACAATATTCATTGATTTTTGCCATTGAAAAACATCATGTTATTCATATACCAGAAATGTTTGAAGCTACTGACTGAATGAAAAGATCTGGCATCTCACTCTCTTTGAATCTTCTTTATCATGCTAAGAGGAGCAGGAAAAAGCAAAAAATTTCAGAATTGCACCTTGCAATGTGGAGATATTACTGTTTGTGCATTTACAATATTCATTGATTTTTGCCATTGAAAAACGTCCAGAAATGTTTGAAGCTACTGACTGAATGAAAGGAGCTGGCATCTCACTCTCTTTGAATCTTCTTTATCATGCTAGGATTAGCAGGAAAAAGCAAAAAATTTCAGAATTGCACCTTGCAATGCGGAGAAATTACTGTTTGTGCATTTACAATATTCATTGATTTTTGACATTGAAAAACATCATGTTATTCATATACCAGAAATGTTTGAAGCTACTGACTGAATGAAAAGAGCTGGCATCTCACTCTCTTTGAATCTTCTTTATCATGCTAAGAGGAGCAGGAAAAAGCAAAAAATTTCAGAATTGCACCTTGCAATGTGGAGATATTACTGTTTGTGCATTTACAATATTCATTGATTTTTGCCATTGAAAAACGTCCAGAAATGTTTGAAGCTACTGACTGAATGAAAGGAGCTGGCATCTCACTCTCTTTGAATCTTCTTTATCATGCTAGGATTAGCAGGAAAAAGCAAAAAATTTCAGAATTGCACCTTGCAATGTGGAGTTATTACTGTTTGTGCATTTACAATATTCATTGATTTTTGCCATTGAAAAATGTCCAGAAATGTTTGAAGCTACTGACTGAATGAAAGGAGCTGGCATCTCACTCTCTTTGAATCTTCTTTATCATGCTAGGATTAGCAGGAAAAAGCAAAAAATTTCAGAATTGCACCTTGCAATGTGGAGATATTACTGTTTGTGCATTTACAATATTCATTGATTTTTGCCATTGAAAAATCATGTTATTCATATACCAGAAATGTTTGAAGCTACTGACTGAATGAAAAGAGCTGGCATCTCACTCTCTTTGAATCTTCTTTATCATGCTAAGAGGAGCAGGAAAAAGCAAAAAATTTCAGAATTGCACCTTGCAATGTGGAGATATTACTGTTTGTGCATTTACAATATTCATTGATTTTTGCCATTGAAAAACGTCCAGAAATGTTTGAAGCTACTGACTGAATGAAAGGAGCTGGCATCTCACTCTCTTTGAATCTTCTTTATCATGCTAGGATTAGCAGGAAAAAGCAAAAAATTTCAGAATTGCACCTTGCAATGCGGAGAAATTACTGTTTGTGCATTTACAATATTCATTGATTTTTGCCATTGAAAAACATCATGTTATTCATATACCAGAAATGTTTGAAGCTACTGACTGAATGAAAAGAGCTGGCATCTCACTCTCTTTGAATCTTCTTTATCATGCTAAGAGGAGCAGGAAAAAGCAAAAAATTTCAGAATTGCACCTTGCAATGTGGAGATATTACTGTTTGTGCATTTACAATATTCATTGATTTTTGCCATTGAAAAACGTCCAGAAATGTTTGAAGCTACTGACTGAATGAAAGGAGCTGGCATCTCACTCTCTTTGAATCTTCTTTATCATGCTAGGATTAGCAGGAAAAAGCAAAAAATTTCAGAATTGCACCTTGCAATGCGGAGAAATTACTGTTTGTGCATTTACAATATTCATTGATTTTTGACATTGAAAAACATCATGTTATTCATATACCAGAAATGTTTGAAGCTACTGACTGAATGAAAAGCGCTGGCATCTCACTCTCTTTCAATCTTCTTTATCATGCTAAGAGGAGCAGGAAAAAGCAAAAAATTTCAGAATTGCACCTTGCAATGTGGAGATATTACTGTTTGTGCATTTACAATATTCATTGATTTTTGCCATTGAAAAACCATGTTATTCATATACCAGAAATGTTTGAAGCTACTGACTGAATGAAAAGAGCTGTCATCTCACTCTCTTTGAATCTTCTTTATCATGCTAAGAGGAGCAGGAAAAAGCAAAAAATTTCAGAATTGCACCTTGCAATGTGGAGATATTACTGTTTGTGCATTTACAATATTCATTGATTTTTGCCATTGAAAAACGTCCAGAAATGTTTGAAGCTACTGACTGAATGAAAGGAGCTGGCATCTCACTCTCTTTGAATCTTCTTTATCATGCTAGGATTAGCAGGAAAAAGCAAAAAATTTCAGAATTGCACCTTGCAATGCGGAGAAATTACTGTTTGTGCATTTACAATATTCATTGATTTTTGCCATTGAAAAACATCATGTTATTCATATACCAGAAATGTTTGAAGCTACTGACTGAATGAAAAGAGCTGGCATCTCACTCTCTTTGAATCTTCTTTATCATGCTAAGAGGAGCAGGAAAAAGCAAAAAATTTCAGAATTGCACGTTGCAATGTGGAGATATTACTGTTTGTGCATTTACAATATTCATTGATTTTTGCCATTGAAAAACGTCCAGAAATGTTTGAAGCTACTGACTGAATGAAAGGAGCTGGCATCTCACTCTCTTTGAATCTTCTTTATCATGCTAGGATTAGCAGGAAAAAGCAAAAAATTTCAGAATTGCACCTTGCAATGCGGAGAAATTACTGTTTGTGCATTTACAATATTCATTGATTTTTGCCATTGAAAAACATCATGTTATTCATATACCAGAAATGTTTGAAGCTACTGACTGAATGAAAAGAGCTGGCATCTCACTCTCTTTGAATCTTTATCATGCTAAGAGGAGCAGGAAAAAGCAAAAAATTTCAGAATTGCACCTTGCAATGCGGAGAAATTACTGTTTGTGCATTTACAATATTCATTGATTTTTGCCATTGAAAAACATCATGTTATTCATATACCAGAAATGTTTGAAGCTACTGACTGAATGAAAAGAGCTGGCATCTCACTCTCTTTGAATCTTCTTTATCATGCTAAGAGGAGCAGGAAAAAGCAAAAAATTTCAGAATTGCACCTTGCAATGTGGAGATATTACTGTTTGTGCATTTACAATATTCATTGATTTTTGCCATTGAAAAACGTCCAGAAATGTTTGAAGCTACTGACTGAATGAAAGGAGCTGGCATCTCACTCTCTTTGAATCTTCTTTATCATGCTAGGATTAGCAGGAAAAAGCAAAAAATTTCAGAATTGCACCTTGCAATGCGGAGAAATTACTGTTTGTGCATTTACAATATTCATTGATTTTTGACATTGAAAAACATCATGTTATTCATATACCAGAAATGTTTGAAGCTACTGACTGAATGAAAAGCGCTGGCATCTCACTCTCTTTCAATCTTCTTTATCATGCTAAGAGGAGCAGGAAAAAGCAAAAAATTTCAGAATTGCACCTTGCAATGTGGAGATATTACTGTTTGTGCATTTACAATATTCATTGATTTTTGCCATTGAAAAACCATGTTATTCATATACCAGAAATGTTTGAAGCTACTGACTGAATGAAAAGAGCTGGCATCTCACTCTCTTTGAATCTTCTTTATCATGCTAAGAGGAGCAGGAAAAAGCAAAAAATTTCAGAATTGCACCTTGAAATGCGGAGAAATTACTGTTTGTGCATTTACAATATTCATTGATTTTTGCCATTGAAAAACATCATGTTATTTGTATACCAGAAATGTTTGAAGCTACTGACTGAATGAAAAGAGTTGGCATCTCACTCTCTTTGAATCTTCTTTATCATGCTAGGATTAGCAGGAAAAAGCAAAAAATTTCAGAATTGCACCTTGCAATGTGGAGATATTACTGTTTGTACATTTACAATATTCATTGATTTTTGCCATTGAAAAACGTCCAGAAATGTTTGAAGCTACTGACTGAATGAAAGGAGCTGGCATCTCACTCTCTTTGAATCTTCTTTATCATGTTAGGATTAGCAGGAAAAAGCAAAAAATTTCAGAATTGCACCTTGCAATGTGGAGTTATTACTGTTTGTGCATTTACAATATTCATTGATTTTTGCGATTGAAAAATGTCCAGAAATGTTTGAAGCTACTGACTGAATGAAAGGAGCTGGTATCTCACTCACTTTGAATCATCTTTATTATGATAGGATTAGCAGGAAAAAGCAAAAAATTTCAGAATTTCACCTTGCAATGTGGAGATATTACTGTTTGTGCATTTACAATATTCATTGATTTTTGCCATTGAAAAACCATGTTATTCATATACCAGAAATGTTTGAAGCTACTGACTGAATGAAAAGAGCTGGCATCTCACTCTCTTTGAATCTTCTTTATCATGCTAAGAGGAGCAGGAAAAAGCAAAAAATTTCAGAATTGCACCTTGCAATGTGGAGATATTACTGTTTGTGCATTTACAATATTCATTGATTTTTGCCATTGAAAAACGTCCAGAAATGTTTGAAGCTACTGACTGAATGAAAGGAGCTGTCATCTCACTCTCTTTGAATCTTCTTTATCATGCTAGGATTAGCAGGAAAAAGCAAAAAATTTCAGAATTGCACCTTGCAATGCGGAGAAATTACTGTTTGTGCATTTACAATATTCATTGATTTTTGCCATTGAAAAACATCATGTTATTCATATACCAGAAATGTTTGAAGCTACTGACTGAATGAAAAGAGCTGGCATCTCACTCTCTTTAAATCTTCTTTATCATGCTAAGAGGAGCAGGAAAAAGCAAAAAATTTCAGAATTGCACCTTGCAATGTGGAGTTATTACTGTTTGTGCATTTACAATATTCATTGATTTTTGCCATTGAAAAATGTCCAGAAATGTTTGAAGCTACTGACTGAATGAAAGGAGCTGGCATCTCACTCTCTTTGAATCTTCTTTATCATGCTAGGATTAGCAGGAAAAAGCAAAAAATTTCAGAATTGCACCTTGCAATGTGGAGATATTACTGTTTGTGCATTTACAATATTCATTGATTTTTGCCATTGAAAAATCATGTTATTCATATACCAGAAATGTTTGAAGCTACTGACTGAATGAAAAGAGCTGGCATCTCACTCTCTTTGAATCTTCTTTATCATGCTAAGAGGAGCAGGAAAAAGCAAAAAATTTCAGAATTGCACCTTGCAATGTGGAGATATTACTGTTTGTGCATTTACAATATTCATTGATTTTTGCCATTGAAAAACGTCCAGAAATGTTTGAAGCTACTGACTGAATGAAAGGAGCTGGCATCTCACTCTCTTTGAATCTTCTTTATCATGCTAGGATTAGCAGGAAAAAGCAAAAAATTTCAGAATTGCACCTTGCAATGCGGAGAAATTACTGTTTGTGCATTTACAATATTCATTGATTTTTGCCATTGAAAAACATCATGTTATTCATATACCAGAAATGTTTGAAGCTACTGACTGAATGAAAAGAGCTGGCATCTCACTCTCTTTGAATCTTCTTTATCATGCTAAGAGGAGCAGGAAAAAGCAAAAAAATTCAGAATTGCACCTTGCAATGTGGAGATATTACTGTTTGTGCATTTACAATATTCATTGATTTTTGCCATTGAAAAACGTCCAGAAATGTTTGAAGCTACTGACTGAATGAAAGGAGCTGGCATCTCACTCTCTTTGAATATTCTTTATCATGCTAGGATTAGCAGGAAAAAGCAAAAAATTTCAGAATTGCACCTTGCAATGCGGAGAAATTACTGTTTGTGCATTTACAATATTCATTGATTTTTGCCATTGAAAAACATCATGTTATTCATATACCAGAAATGTTTGAAGCTACTGACTGAATGAAAAGAGCTGGCATCTCACTCTCTTTGAATCTTCTTTATCATGCTAAGAGGAGCAGGAAAAAGCAAAAAATTTCAGAATTGCACCTTGCAATGTGGAGATATTACTGTTTGTGCATTTACAATATTCATTGATTTTTGCCATTGAAAAACGTCCAGAAATGTTTGAAGCTACTGACTGAATGAAAGGAGCTGGCATCTCACTCTCTTTGAATCTACTTTATCATGCTAGGATTAGCAGGAAAAAGCAAAAAATTTCATAATTGCAACTTGCAATGCGGAGAAATTACTGTTTGTGCATTTACAATATTCATTGATTTTTGCCATTGAAAAACATCATGTTATTCATATACCAGAAATGTTTGAAGCTACTGACTGAATGAAAAGAGCTGGCATCTCACTCTCTTTGAATCTTCTTTATCATGCTAAGAGGAGCAGGAAAAAGCAAAAAATTTCAGAATTGCACGTTGCAATGTGGAGATATTACTGTTTGTGCATTTACAATATTCATTGATTTTTGCCATTGAAAAACGTCCAGAAATGTTTGAAGCTACTGACTGAATGAAAGGAGCTGGCATCTCACTCTCTTTGAATCTTCTTTATCATGCTAGGATTAGCAGGAAAAAGCAAAAAATTTCAGAATTGCACCTTGCAATGCGGAGAAATTACTGTTTGTGCATTTACAATATTCATTGATTTTTGCCATTGAAAAACATCATGTTATTCATATACCAGAAATGTTTGAAGCTACTGACTGAATGAAAAGAGCTGGCATCTCACGCTCTTTGAATCTTTATCATGCTAAGAGGAGCAGGAAAAAGCAAAAAATTTCAGAATTGCACCTTGCAATGTGGAGATATTACTGTTTGTGCATTTACAATATTCATTGATTTTTGCCATTGAAAAACATCATGTTATTCATATACCAGAAATGTTTGAAGCTACTGACTGAATGAAAGGAGCTGGCATCTCACTCTCTTTGAATCTTCTTTATCATGCTAGGATTAGCAGGAAAAAGCAAAAAATTTCAGAATTGCACCTTGCAATGCGGAGAAATTACTGTTTGTGCATTTACAATATTCATTGATTTTTGCCATTGAAAAACATCATGTTATTCATATACCAGAAATGTTTGAAGCTACTGACTGAATGAAAAGAGCTGGCATCTCACTCTCTTTGAATCTTCTTTATCATGCTAAGAGGAGCAGGAAAAAGCAAAAAATTTCAGAATTGCACCTTGCAATGTGGAGATATTACTGTTTGTGCATTTACAATATTCATTGATTTTTGCCATTGAAAAACGTCCAGAAATGTTTGAAGCTACTGACTGAATGAAAGGAGCTGGCATCTCACTCTCTTTGAATCTTCTTTATCATGCTAGGATTAGCAGGAAAAAGCAAAAAATTTCAGAATTGCACCTTGCAATGCGGAGAAATTACTGTTTGTGCATTTACAATATTCATTGATTTTTGACATTGAAAAACATCATGTTATTCATATACCAGAAATGTTTGAAGCTACTGACTGAATGAAAAGAGCTGGCATCTCACTCTCTTTCAATCTTCTTTATCATGCTAAGAGGAGCAGGAAAAAGCAAAAAATTTCAGAATTGCACCTTGCAATGTGGAGATATTACTGTTTGTGCATTTACAATATTCATTGATTTTTGCCATTGAAAAACCATGTTATTCATATACCAGAAATGTTTGAAGCTACTGACTGAATGAAAAGAGCTGGCATCTCACTCTCTTTGAATCTTCTTTATCATGCTAAGAGGAGCAGGAAAAAGCAAAAAATTTCAGAATTGCACCTTGCAATGTGGAGATATTACTGTTTGTGCATTTACAATATTCATTGATTTTTGCCATTGAAAAACGTCCAGAAATGTTTGAAGCTATTGACTGAATGAAAGGAGCTGGCATCTCACTCTCTTTGAATCTTCTTTATCATGCTAGGATTAGCAGGAAAAAGCAAAAAATTTCAGAATTGCACCTTGCAATGCGGAGAAATTACTGTTTGTGCATTTACAATATTCATTGATTTTTGCCATTGAAAAACATCATGTTATTTGTATACCAGAAATGTTTGAAGCTACTGACTGAATGAAAAGAGTTGGCATCTCACTCTCTTTGAATCTTCTTTATCATGCTAGGATTAGCAGGAAAAAGCAAAAAATTTCAGAATTGCACCTTGCAATGTGGAGATATTACTGTTTGTACATTTACAATATTCATTGATTTTTGCCATTGAAAAACGTCCAGAAATGTTTGAAGCTACTGACTGAATGAAAGGAGCTGGCATCTCACTCTCTTTGAATCTTCTTTATCATGTTAGGATTAGCAGGAAAAAGCAAAAAATTTCAGAATTGCACCTTGCAATGTGGAGTTATTACTGTTTGTGCATTTACAATATTCATTGATTTTTGCCATTGAAAAATGTCCAGAAATGTTTGAAGCTACTGACTGAATGAAAGGAGCTGGCATCTCACTCACTTTGAATCATCTTTATTATGATAGGATTAGCAGGAAAAAGCAAAAAATTTCAGAATTGCACCTTGCAATGTGGAGATATTACTGTTTGTGCATTTACAATATTCATTGATTTTTGCCATTGAAAAACCATGTTATTCATATACCAGAAATGTTTGAAGCTACTGACTGAATGAAAAGAGCTGGCATCTCACTCTCTTTGAATCTTCTTTATCATGCTAAGAGGAGCAGGAAAAAGCAAAAAATTTCAGAATTGCACCTTGCAATGTGGAGATATTACTGTTTGTGCATTTACAATATTCATTGATTTTTGCCATTGAAAAACGTCCAGAAATGTTTGAAGCTACTGACTGAATGAAAGGAGCTGGCATCTCACTCTCTTTGAATCTTCTTTATCATGCTAGGATTAGCAGGAAAAAGCAAAAAATTTCAGAATTGCACCTTGCAATGCGGAGAAATTACTGTTTGTGCATTTACAATATTCATTGATTTTTGCCATTGAAAAACATCATGTTATTCATATACCAGAAATGTTTGAAGCTACTGACTGAATGAAAAGAGCTGGCATCTCACTCTCTTTAAATCTTCTTTATCATGCTAAGAGGAGCAGGAAAAAGCAAAAAATTTCAGAATTGCACCTTGCAATGTGGAGATATTACTGTTTGTGCATTTACAATATTCATTGATTTTTGCCATTGAAAAACGTCCAGAAATGTTTGAAGCTACTGACTGAATGAAAGGAGCTGGCATCTCACTCTCTTTGAATCTTCTTTATCATGCTAGGATTAGCAGGAAAAAGCAAAAAATTTCAGAATTGCACCTTGCAATGCGGAGAAATTACTGTTTGTGCATTTACAATATTCATTGATTTTTGCCATTGAAAAACATCATGTTATTCATATACCAGAAATGTTTGAAGCTACTGACTGAATGAAAAGAGCTGGCATCTCACTCTCTTTGAATCTTCTTTATCATGCTAAGAGGAGCAGGAAAAAGCAAAAAATTTCAGAATTGCACCTTGCAATGTGGAGATATTACTGTTTGTGCATTTACAATAGTCATTGATTTTTGCCATTGAAAAACGTCCAGAAATGTTTGAAGCTACTGACTGAATGAAAGGAGCTGGCATCTCACTCTCTTTGAATCTTCTTTATCATGCTAGGATTAGCAGGAAAAAGCAAAAAATTTCAGAATTGCACCTTGCAATGCGGAGAAATTACTGTTTGTGCATTTACAATATTCATTGATTTTTGCCATTGAAAAACATCATGTTATTCATATACCAGAAATGTTTGAAGCTACTGACTGAATGAAAAGAGCTGGCATCTCACTCTCTTTGAATCTTCTTTATCATGCCAGGATTAGCAGGAAAAAGCAAAAAATTTCAGAATTGCACCTTGCAATGTGGAGATATTACTGTTTGTGCATTTACAATATTCATTGATTTTTGCCATTGTTGATTTTTGCCATTGAAAAACGTCCAGAAATGTTTGAAGCTACTGACTGAATGAAAGGAGCTGGCATCTCACTCACTTTGAATCTTCTTTATCATGCTAGGATTAGCAAGAAAAAGCAAAAAATTTCAGAATTGCACCTTGCAATGCGGAGAAATTACTGTTTGTGCATTTACAATATTCATTGATTTTTGCCATTGAAAAACATCATGTTATTCATATACCAGAAATGTTTGAAGCTACTGACTGAATGAAAAGAGCTGGCATCTCACTCTCTTTGAATCTTCTTTATCATGCTAAGAGGAGCAGGAAAAAGCAAAAAATTTCAGAATTGCACCTTGCAATGTGGAGATATTACTGTTTGTGCATTTACAATATTCATTGATTTTTGCCATTGAAAAACGTCCAGAAATGTTTGAAGCTACTGACTGAATGAAAGGAGCTGGCATCTCACTCTCTTTGAATCTTCTTTATCATGCTAGGATTAGCAGGAAAAAGCAAAAAATTTCAGAATTGCACCTTGCAATGCGGAGAAATTACTGTTTGTGCATTTACAATATTCATTGATTTTTGCCATTGAAAAACATCATGTTATTCATATACCAGAAATGTTTGAAGCTACTGACTGAATGAAAAGAGCTGGCATCTCACTCTCTTTGAATCTTCTTTATCATGCTAAGAGGAGCAGGAAAAAGCAAAAAATTTCAGAATAGCACCTTGCAATGTGGAGATATTACTGTTTGTGCATTTACAATATTCATTGATTTTTGCCATTGAAAAACGTCCAGAAATGTTTGAAGCTACTGACTGAATAAAAGGAGCTGGCATCTCACTCTCTTTGAATCTTCTTTATCATGCTAGGATTAGCAGGAAAAAGCAAAAAATTTCAGAATTGCACCTTGCAATGCGGAGAAATTACTGTTTGTGCATTTACAATATTCATTGATTTTTGCCATTGAAAAACATCATGTTATTCATATACCAGAAATGTTTGAAGCTACTGACTGAATGAAAAGAGCTGGCATCTCACTCTCTTTGAATCTTCTTTATCATGCTAAGAGGAGCAGAAAAAAGCTAAAAATTTCAGAATTGCACGTTGCAATGTGGAGATATTACTGTTTGTGCATTTACAATATTCATTGATTTTTGCCATTGAAAAACGTCCAGAAATGTTTGAAGCTACTGACTGAATGAAAGGAGCTGGCATCTCACTCTCTTTGAATCTTCTTTATCATGCTAGGATTAGCAGGAAAAAGCAAAAAATTTCAGAATTGCACCTTGCAATGCGGAGAAATTACTGTTTGTGCATTTACAATATTCATTGATTTTTGCCATTGAAAAACATCATGTTATTCATATACCAGAAATGTTTGAAGCTACTGACTGAATGAAAAGAGCTGGCATCTCACTCTCTTTGAATCTTCTTTATCATGCCAGGATTAGCAGGAAAAAGCAAAAAATTTCAGAATTGCACCTTGCAATGTGGAGATATTACTGTTTGTGCATTTACAATATTCATTGATTTTTGCCATTGAAAAACCTCCAGAAATGTTTGAAGCTACTGACTGAATGAAAGGAGCTGGCATCTCACTCTCTTTGAATCTTCTTTATCATGCTAGGATTAGCAGGAAAAAGCAAAAAATTTCAGAATTGCACCTTGCAATGCGGAGAAATTACTGTTTGTGCATTTACAATATTCATTGATTTTTGCCATTGAAAAACATCATGTTATTCATATACCAGAAATGTTTGAAGCTACTGACTGAATGAAAAGAGCTGGCATCTCACTCTCTTTGAATCTTCTTTATCATGCTAAGAGGAGCAAGAAAAAGCAAAAAATTTCAGAATTGCACCTTGCAATGTGGAGATATTACTGTTTGTGCATTTACAATATTCATTGATTTTTGCCATTGAAAAACGTCCAGAAATGTTTGAAGCTACTGACTGAATGAAAGGAGCTGGCATCTCACTCTCTTTGAATCTTCTTTATCATGCTGGGAAAAGCAGGAAAAAGCAAAAAATTTCAGAATTGCACCTTGCAATGCGGAGAAATTACTGTTTGTGCATTTACAAAATTCATTGATTTTTGCCATTGAAAAACATCATGTTATTCATATACCAGAAATGTTTGAAGCTACTGACTGAATGAAAAGAGCTGGCATCTCACTCTCTTTGAATCTTCTTTATCATGCTAAGAGGAGCAGGAAAAAGCAAAAAATTTCAGAATTGCACCTTGCAATGTGGAGATATTACTGTTTGTGCATTTACAATATTCATTGATTTTTGCCATTGAAAAACGTCCAGAAATGTTTGAAGCTACTGACTGAATGAAAGGAGCTGGCATCTCACTCTCTTTGAATCTTCTTTATCATGCTAGGATTAGCAGGAAAAAGCAAAAAATTTCAGAATTGCACCTTGCAATGCGGAGAAATTACTGTTTGTGCATTTACAATATTCATTGATTTTTGCCATTGAAAAACATCATGTTATTCATATACCAGAAATGTTTGAAGCTACTGACTGAATGAAAAGAGCTGGCATCTCACTCTCTTTGAATCTTCTTTATCATGCTAAGAGGAGCAGGAAAAAGCAAAAAATTTCAGAATTGCACCTTGCAATGTGGAGATATTACTGTTTGTGCATTTACAATATTCATTGATTTTTGCCATTGAAAAACGTCCAGAAATGTTTGAAGCTACTGACTGAATGAAAGGAGCTGGCATCTCACTCTCTTTGAATCTTCTTTATCATGCTAGGATTAGCAGGAAAAAGCAAAAAATTTCAGAATTGCACCTTGCAATGCGGAGAAATTACTGTTTGTGCATTTACAATATTCATTGATTTTTGCCATTGAAAAACATCATGTTATTCATATACCAGAAATGTTTGAAGCTACTGACTGAATGAAAAGAGCTGGCATCTCACTCTCTTTGAATCTTTATCATGCTAAGAGGAGCAGGAAAAAGCAAAAAATTTCAGAATTGCACCTTGCAATGTGGAGATATTACTGTTTGTGCATTTTCAATATTCATTGATTTTTGCCATTGAAAAACGTCCAGAAATGTTTGAAGCTACTGACTGAATGAAAGGAGCTGGCATCTCACTCTCTTTGAATCTTCTTTATCATGCTAGGATTAGCAGGAAAAAGCAAAAAATTTCAGAATTGCACCTTGCAATGCGGAGAAATTACTGTTTGTGCATTTACAATATTCATTGATTTTTGCCATTGAAAAACATCATGTTATTCATATACCAGAAATGTTTGAAGCTACTGACTGAATGAAAAGAGCTGGCATCTCACTCTCTTTGAATCTTCTTTATCATGCTAAGAGGAGCAGGAAAAAGCAAAAAATTTCAGAATTGCACCTTGCAATGTGGAGATATTACTGTTTGTGCATTTACAATATTCATTGATTTTTGCCATTGAAAAACGTCCAGAAATGTTTGAAGCTACTGACTGAATGAAAGGAGCTGGCATCTCACTCTCTTTGAATCTTCTTTATCATGCTAGGATTAGCAGGAAAAAGCAAAAAATTTCATAATTGCACCTTGCAATGCGGAGAAATTACTGTTTGTGCATTTACAATATTCATTGATTTTTGCCATTGAAAAACATCATGTTATTCATATACCAGAAATGTTTGAAGCTACTGACTGAATGAAAAGAGCTGGCATCTCACTCTCTTTGAATCTTCTATATCATGCTAAGAGGAGCAGGAAAAAGCAAAAAATTTCAGAATTGCACGTTGCAATGTGGAGATATTACTGTTTGTGCATTTACAATATTCATTGATTTTTGCCATTGAAAAACGTCCAGAAATGTTTGAAGCTACTAACTGAATGAAAGGAGCTGGCATCTCACTCTCTTTGAATCTTCTTTATCATGCTAGGATTAGCAGGAAAAAGCAAAAAATTTCAGAATTGCACCTTGCAATGCGGAGAAATTACTGTTTGTGCATTTACAATATTCATTGATTTTTGCCATTGAAAAACATCATGTTATTCATATACCAGAAATGTTTGAAGCTACTGACTGAATGAAAAGAGCTGGCATCTCACTCTCTTTGAATCTTCTTTATCATGCCAGGATTAGCAGGAAAAAGCAAAAAATTTCAGAATTGCACCTTGCAATGTGGAGATATTACTGTTTGTGCATTTACAATATTCATTGATTTTTGCCATTGAAAAACGTCCAGAAATGTTTGAAGCTACTGACTGAATGAAAGGAGCTGGCATCTCACTCTCTTTGAATCTTCTTTATCATGCTAGGATTAGCAGGAAAAAGCAAAAAATTTCAGAATTGCACCTTGCAATGTGGAGTTATTACTGTTTGTGCATTTACAATATTCATTGATTTTTGCCATTGAAAAATGTCCAGAAATGTTTGAAGCTACTGACTGAATGAAAGGAGCTGGCATCTCACTCTCTTTGAATCTTCTTTATCATGCTAGGATTAGCAGGAAAAAGCAAAAAATTTCAGAATTGCACCTTGCAATGTGGAGAAATTACTGTTTGTGCATTTACAATATTCATTGATTTTTGCCATTGAAAAACCATGTTATTCATATACCAGAAATGTTTGAAGCTACTGACTGAATGAAAAGAGCTGGCATCTCACTCTCTTTGAATCTTCTTTATCATGCTAAGAGGAGCAGGAAAAAGCAAAAAATTTTCAGAATTGCACCTTGCAATGTGGAGATATTACTGTTTGTGCATTTACAATATTCATTGATTTTTGCCATTGAAAAACGTCCAGAAATGTTTGAAGCTACTGACTGAATGAAAGGAGCTGGCATCTCACTCTCTTTGAATCTTCTTTATCATGCTAGGATTAGCAGGAAAAAGCAAAAAATTTCAGAATTGCACCTTGCAATGCGGAGAAATTACTGTTTGTGCATTTACAATATTCATTGATTTTTGCCATTGAAAAACATCATGTTATTCATATACCAGAAATGTTTGAAGCTACTGACTGAATGAAAAGAGCTGGCATCTCACTCTCTTTGAATCTTCTTTATCATGCTAAGAGGAGCAGGAAAAAGCAAAAAATTTCAGAATTGCACCTTGCAATGTGGAGATATTACTGTTTGTGCATTTACAATATTCATTGATTTTTGCCATTGAAAAACGTCCAGAAATGTTTGAAGCTACTGACTGAATGAAAGGAGCTGGCATCTCACTCTCTTTGAATCTTCTTTATCATGCTAGGATTAGCAGGAAAAAGCAAAAAATTTCAGAATTGCACCTTGCAATGCGGAGAAATTACTGTTTGTGCATTTACAATATTCATTGATTTTTGCCATTGAAAAACATCATGTTATTCATATACCAGAAATGTTTGAAGCTACTGACTGAATGAAAAGAGCTGGCATCTCACTCTCTTTGAATCTTCTTTATCATGCTAGGATTAGCAGGAAAAAGCAAAAAATTTCAGAATTGCACCTTGCAATGTGGAGATATTACTGTTTGTGCATTTACAATATTCATTGATTTTTGCCATTGAAAAACGTCCAGAAATGTTTGAAGCTACTGACTGAATGAAAGGAGCTGGCATCTCACTCTCTTTGAATCTTCTTTATCATGCTAGGAGGAGCAGGAAAAATCAAAAAATTTCAGAATTGCACCTTGCAATGTGGAGTTATTACTGTTTGTGCATTTACAATATTCATTGATTTTTGCCATTGAAAAATGTCCAGAAATGTTTGAAGCTACTGACTGAATGAAAGGAGCTGGCATCTCACTCTCTTTGAATCTTCTTTATCATGCTAGGATTAGCAGGAGAAAGCAAAAAATTTCAGAATTGCACCTTGCAATGTGGAGATATTACTGTTTGTGCATTTACAATATTCATTGATTTTTGCCATTGAAAAACCATGTTATTCATATACCAGAAATGTTTGAAGCTACTGACTGAATGAAAAGAGCTGGCATCTCACTCTCTTTGAATCTTCTTTATCATGCTAAGAGGAGCAGGAAAAAGCAAAAAATTTCAGAATTGCACCTTGCAATGTGGAGATATTACTGTTTGTGCATTTACAATATTCATTGATTTTTGCCATTGAAAAATGTCCAGAAATGTTTGAAGCTACTGACTGAATGAAAGGAGCTGGCATCTCACTCTCTTTGAATCTTCTTTATCATGCTAGGATTAGCAGGAAAAAGCAAAAAATTTCAGAATTGCACCTTGCAATGCGGAGAAATTACTGTTTGTGCATTTACAATATTCATTGATTTTTGCCATTGAAAAACATCATGTTATTCATATACCAGAAATGTTTGAAGCTACTGACTGAATGAAAAGAGCTGGCATCTCACTCTCTTTGAATCTTCTTTATCATGCTAAGAGGAGCAGGAAAAAGCAAAAAATTTCAGAATTGCACCTTGCAATGTGGAGATATTACTGTTTGTGCATTTACAATATTCATTGATTTTTGCCATTGAAAAACATCCAGAAATGTTTGAAGCTACTGACTGAATGAAAGGAGCTGGCATCTCACTCTCTTTGAATCTTCTTTATCATGCTAGGATTAGCAGGAAAAAGCAAAAAATTTCAGAATTGCACCTTGCAATGTGGAGATATTACTGTTTGTGCATTTACAATATTCATTGATTTTTGCCATTGAAAAACGTCCAGAAATGTTTGAAGCTACTGACTGAATGAAAGGAGCTGGCTTCTCACTCTCTTTGAATCTTCTTTATTATGCTAGGATTAGCAGGAAAAAGCAAAAAATTTCAGAATTGCACCTTGCAATGCGGAGAAATTACTGTTTGTGCATTTACAATATTCATTGATTTTTGCCATTGAAAAACATCATGTTATTCATATACCAGAAATGTTTGAAGCTACTGACTGAATGAAAAGAGCTGGCATCTCACTCTCTTTGAATCTTTATCATGCTAAGAGGAGCAGGAAAAAGCAAAAAATTTCAGAATTGCACCTTGCAATGTGGAGATATTACTGTTTGTGCATTTACAATATTCATTGATTTTTGCCATTGAAAAACGTCCAGAAATGTTTGAAGCTACTGACTGAATGAAAGGAGCTGGCATCTCACTCTCTTTGAATCTTCTTTATCATGCTAGGATTAGCAGGAAAAAGCAAAAAATTTCAGAATTGCACCTTGCAATGCGGAGAAATTACTGTTTGTGCATTTACAATATTCATTGATTTTTGCCATTGAAAAACATCATGTTATTCATATACCAGAAATGTTTGAAGCTACTGACTGAATGAAAAGAGCTGGCATCTCACTCTCTTTGAATCTTCTTTATCATGCTAAGAGGAGCAAGAAAAAGCAAAAAATTTCAGAATTGCACCTTGCAATGTGGAGATATTACTGTTTGTGCATTTACAATATTCATTGATTTTTGCCATTGAAAAACGTCCAGAAATGTTTGAAGCTACTGACTGAATGAAAGGAGCTGGCATCTCACTCTCTTTGAATCTTCTTTATCATGCTAGGATAAGCAGGAAAAAGCAAAAAATTTCAGAATTGCACCTTGCAATGCGGAGAAATTACTGTTTGTGCATTTACAAAATTCATTGATTTTTGCCATTGAAAAACATCATGTTATTCATATACCAGAAATGTTTGAAGCTACTGACTGAATGAAAAGAGCTGGCATCTCACTCTCTTTGAATCTTCTTTATCATGCTAAGAGGAGCAGGAAGAAGCAAAAAATTTCAGAATTGCACGTTGCAATGTGGAGATATTACTGTTTGTGCATTTACAATATTCATTGATTTTTGCCATTGAAAAACGTCCAGAAATGTTTGAAGCTACTGACTGAATGAAAGGAGCTGGCATCTCACTCTCTTTGAATCTTCTTTATCATGCTAGGATTAGCAGGAAAAAGCAAAAAATTTCAGAATTGCACCTTGCAATGCGGAGAAATTACTGTTTGTGCATTTACAATATTCATTGATTTTTGCCATTGAAAAACATCATGTTATTCATATACCAGAAATGTTTGAAGCTACTGACTGAATGAAAAGAGCTGGCATCTCACTCTCTTTGAATCTTCTTTATCATGCTAAGAGGAGCAGGAAAAAGCAAAAAATTTCAGAATTGCACGTTGCAATGTGGAGATATTACTGTTTGTGCATTTACAATATTCATTGATTTTTGCCATTGAAAAACGTCCAGAAATGTTTGAAGCTACTGACTGAATGAAAGGAGCTGGCATCTCACTCTCTTTGAATCTTCTTTATCATGCTAGGATTAGCAGGAAAAAGCAAAAAATTTCAGAATTGCACCTTGCAATGCGTAGAAATTACTGTTTGTGCATTTACAATATTCATTGATTTTTGCCATTGAAAAACATCATGTTATTCATATACCAGAAATGTTTGAAGCTACTGACTGAATGAAAAGAGCTGGCATCTCACTCTCTTTGAATCTTTATCATGCTAAGAGGAGCAGGAAAAAGCAAAAAATTTCAGAATTGCACCTTGCAATGTGGAGATATTACTGTTTGTGCATTTTCAATATTCATTGATTTTTGCCATTGAAAAACGTCCAGAAATGTTTGAAGCTACTGACTGAATGAAAGGAGCTGGCATCTCACTCTCTTTGAATCTTCTTTATCATGCTAGGATTAGCAGGAAAAAGCAAAAAATTTCAGAATTGCACCTTGCAATGCGGAGAAACTACTGTTTGTGCATTTACAATATTCATTGATTTTTGCCATTGAAAAACATCATGTTATTCATATACCAGAAATGTTTGAAGCTACTGACTGAATGAAAAGAGCTGGCATCCCACTCTCTTTGAATCTTCTTTATCATGCTAAGAGGAGCAGGAAAAAGCAAAAAATTTCAGAATTGCACGTTGCAATGTGGAGATATTACTGTTTGTGCATTTACAATATTCATTGATTTTTGCCATTGAAAAACATCCAGAAATGTTTGAAGCTACTGACTGAATGAAAGGAGCTGGCATCTCACTCTCTTTGAATCTTCTTTATCATGCTAGGATTAGCAGGAAAAAGCAAAAAATTTCAGAATTGCACCTTGCAATGCGGAGAAATTACTGTTTGTGCATTTACAATATTCATTGATTTTTGCCATTGAAAAACATCATGTTATTCATATACCAGAAATGTTTGAAGCTACTGACTGAATGAAAAGAGCTGGCATCTCACTCTCTTTGAATCTTCTTTATCATGCTAAGAGGAGCAGGAAAAAGCAAAAAATTTCAGAATTGCACCTTGCAATGTGGAGATATTACTGTTTGTGCATTTACAATATTCATTGATTTTTGCCATTGAAAAACGTCCAGAAATGTTTGAAGCTACTGACTGAATGAAAGGAGCTGGCATCTCACTCTCTTTGAATCTTCTTTATCATGCTAGGATTAGCAGGAAAAAGCAAAAAATTTCAGAATTGCACCTTGCAATGCGGAGAAATTACTGTTTGTGCATTTACAATATTCATTGATTTTTGCCATTGAAAAACATCATGTTATACATATACCAGAAATGTTTGAAGCTACTGACTGAATGAAAAGAGCTGGCATCTCACTCTCTTTGAATCTTCTTTATCATGCCAGGATTAGCAGGAAAAAGCAAAAAATTTCAGAATTGCACCTTGCAATGTGGAGATATTACTGTTTGTGCATTTACAATATTCATTGATTTTTGCCATTGAAAAACGTCCAGAAATGTTTGAAGCTACTGACTGAATGAAAGGAGCTGGCATCTCACTCTCTTTGAATCTTCTTTATCATGCTAGGATTAGCAGGAAAAAGCAAAAAATTTCAGAATTGCACCTTGCAATGTGGAGTTATTACTGTTTGTGCATTTACAATATTCATTGATTTTTGCCATTGAAAAATGTCCAGAAATGTTTGAAGCTACTGACTGAATGAAAGGAGCTGGCATCTCACTCTCTTTGAATCTTCTTTATCATGCTAGGATTAGCAGGAAAAAGCAAAAAATTTCAGAATTGCACCTTGCAATGTGGAGAAATTACTGTTTGTGCATTTACAATATTCATTGATTTTTGCCATTGAAAAACCATGTTATTCATATACCAGAAATGTTTGAAGCTACTGACTGAATGAAAAGAGCTGGCATCTCACTCTCTTTGAATCTTCTTTATCATGCTAGGATTAGCAGGAAAAAGCAAAAAATTTCAGAATTGCACCTTGCAATGCGGAGAAATTACTGTTTGTGCATTTACAATATTCATTGATTTTTGCCATTGAAAAACATCATGTTATTCATATACCAGAAATGTTTGAAGCTACTGACTGAATGAAAAGAGCTGGCATCTCACTCTCTTTGAATCTTCTTTATCATGCTAAGAGGAGCAGGAAAAAGCAAAAAATTTCAGAATTGCACCTTACAATGTGGAGATATTACTGTTTGTGCATTTACAATATTCATTGATTTTTGCCATTGAAAAACGTCCAGAAATGTTTGAAGCTACTGACTGAATGAAAGGAGCTGGCATCTCACTCTCTTTGAATCTTCTTTATCATGCTAGGATTAGCAGGAAAAAGCAAAAAATTTCAGAATTGCACCTTGCAATGTGGAGATATTACTGTTTGTGCATTTACAATATTCATTGATTTTTGCCATTGAAAAACCATGTTATTCATATACCAGAAATGTTTGAAGCTACTGACTGAATGAAAAGAGCTGGCATCTCACTCTCTTTGAATCTTCTTTATCATGCTAAGAGGAGCAGGAAAAAGCAAAAAATTTCAGAATTGCACCTTGCAATGTGGAGATATTACTGTTTGTGCATTTACAATATTCATTGATTTTTGCCATTGAAAAACGTCCAGAAATGTTTGAAGCTACTGACTGAATGAAAGGAGCTGGCATCTCACTCTCTTTGAATCTTCTTTATCATGCTAGGATTAGCAGGAAAAAGCAAAAAATTTCAGAATTGCACCTTGCAATGCGGAGAAATTACTGTTTGTGCATTTACAATATTCATTGATTTTTGCCATTGAAAAACATCATGTTATTCATATACCAGAAATGTTTGAAGCTACTGACTGAATGAAAAGAGCTGGCATCTCACTCTCTTTGAATCTTCTTTATCATGCCAGGATTAGCAGGAAAAAGCAAAAAATTTCAGAATTGCACCTTGCAATGTGGAGATATTACTGTTTGTGCATTTACAATATTCATTGATTTTTGCCATTGAAAAACGTCCAGAAATGTTTGAAGCTACTGACTGAATGAAAGGAGCTGGCATCTCACTCTCTTTGAATCTTCTTTATCATGCTAGGATTAGCAGGAAAAAGCAAAAAATTTCAGAATTGCACCTTGCAATGTGGAGTTATTACTGTTTGTGCATTTACAATATTCATTGATTTTTGCCATTGAAAAATGTCCAGAAATGTTTGAAGCTACTGACTGAATGAAAGGAGCTGGCATCTCACTCTCTTTGAATCTTCTTTATCATGCTAGGATTAGCAGGAAAAAGCAAAAAATTTCAGAATTGCACCTTGCAATGTGGAGAAATTACTGTTTGTGCATTTACAATATTCATTGATTTTTGCCATTGAAAAACCATGTTATTCATATACCAGAAATGTTTGAAGCTACTGACTGAATGAAAAGAGCTGGCATCTCACTCTCTTTGAATCTTCTTTATCATGCTAGGATTAGCAGGAAAAAGCAAAAAATTTCAGAATTGCACCTTGCAATGCGGAGAAATTACTGTTTGTGCATTTACAATATTCATTGATTTTTGCCATTGAAAAACATCATGTTATTCATATACCAGAAATGTTTGAAGCTACTGACTGAATGAAAAGAGCTGGCATCTCACTCTCTTTGAATCTTCTTTATCATGCTAAGAGGAGCAGGAAAAAGCAAAAAATTTCAGAATTGCACCTTACAATGTGGAGATATTACTGTTTGTGCATTTACAATATTCATTGATTTTTGCCATTGAAAAACGTCCAGAAATGTTTGAAGCTACTGACTGAATGAAAGGAGCTGGCATCTCACTCTCTTTGAATCTTCTTTATCATGCTAGGATTAGCAGGAAAAAGCAAAAAATTTCAGAATTGCACCTTGCAATGTGGAGATATTACTGTTTGTGCATTTACAATATTCATTGATTTTTGCCATTGAAAAACCATGTTATTCATATACCAGAAATGTTTGAAGCTACTGACTGAATGAAAAGAGCTGGCATCTCACTCTCTTTGAATCTTCTTTATCATGCTAAGAGGAGCAGGAAAAAGCAAAAAATTTCAGAATTGCACCTTGCAATGTGGAGATATTACTGTTTGTGCATTTACAATATTCATTGATTTTTGCCATTGAAAAACGTCCAGAAATGTTTGAAGCTACTGACTGAATGAAAGGAGCTGGCATCTCACTCTCTTTGAATCTTCTTTATCATGCTAGGATTAGCAGGAAAAAGCAAAAAATTTCAGAATTGCACCTTGCAATGCGGAGAAATTACTGTTTGTGCATTTACAATATTCATTGATTTTTGCCATTGAAAAACATCATGTTATTCATATACCAGAAATGTTTGAAGCTACTGACTGAATGAAAAGAGCTGGCATCTCACTCTCTTTGAATCTTCTTTATCATGCTAAGAGGAGCAGGAAAAAGCAAAAAATTTCAGAATTGCACCTTGCAATGTGGAGATATTACTGTTTGTGCATTTACAATATTCATTGATTTTTGCCATTGAAAAACATCCAGAAATGTTTGAAGCTACTGACTGAATGAAAGGAGCTGGCATCTCACTCTCTTTGAATCTTCTTTATCATGCTAGGATTAGAAGGAAAAAGCAAAAAATTTCAGAATTGCACCTTGCAATGTGGAGTTATTACTGTTTGTGCATTTACAATATTCATTGATTTTTGCCATTGAAAAATGTCCAGAAATGTTTGAAGCTACTGACTGAATGAAAGGAGCTGGCATCTCACTCTCTTTGAATCTTCTTTATCATGCTAGGATTAGCAGGAAAAAGCAAAAAATTTCAGAATTGCACCTTGCAATGTGGAGAAATTACTGTTTGTGCATTTACAATATTCATTGATTTTTGCCATTGAAAAACCATGTTATTCATATACCAGAAATGTTTGAAGCTACTGACTGAATGAAAAGAGCTGGCATCTCACTCTCTTTGAATCTTCTTTATCATGCTAAGAGGAGCAGGAAAAAGCAAAAAATTTTCAGAATTGCACCTTGCAATGTGGAGATATTACTGTTTGTGCATTTACAATATTCATTGATTTTTGCCATTGAAAAACGTCCAGAAATGTTTGAAGCTACTGACTGAATGAAATCAGCTGGCATCTCACTCTCTTTGAATCTTCTTTATCATGCTAGGATTAGCAGGAAAAAGCAAAAAATTTCAGAATTGCACCTTGCAATGCGGAGAAATTACTGTTTGTGCATTTACAATATTCATTGATTTTTGCCATTGAAAAACATCATGTTATTCATATACCAGAAATGTTTGAAGCTACTGACTGAATGAAAAGAGCTGGCATCTCACTCTCTTTGAATCTTCTTTATCATGCTAAGAGGAGCAGGAAAAAGCAAAAAATTTCAGAATTGCACCTTGCAATGTGGAGATATTACTGTTTGTGCATTTACAATATTCATTGATTTTTGCCATTGAAAAACGTCCAGAAATGTTTGAAGCTACTGACTGAATGAAAGGAGCTGGCATCTCACTCTCTTTGAATCTTCTTTATCATGCTAGGATTAGCAGGAAAAAGCAAAAAATTTCAGAATTGCACCTTGCAATGCGGAGAAATTACTGTTTGTGCATTTACAATATTCATTGATTTTTGCCATTGAAAAACATCATGTTATTCATATACCAGAAATGTTTGAAGCTACTGACTGAATGAAAAGAGCTGGCATCTCACTGTCTTTGAATCTTCTTTATCATGCTAGGATTAGCAGGAAAAAGCAAAAAATTTCAGAATTGCACCTTGCAATGTGGAGATATTACTGTTTGTGCATTTACAATATTCATTGATTTTTGCCATTGAAAAACGTCCAGAAATGTTTGAAGCTACTGACTGAATGAAAGGAGCTGGCATCTCACTCTCTTTGAATCTTCTTTATCATGCTAGGAGGAGCAGGAAAAATCAAAAAATTTCAGAATTGCACCTTGCAATGTGGAGAAATTACTGTTTGTGCATTTACAATATTCATTGATTTTTGCCATTGAAAAATGTCCAGAAATGTTTGAAGCTACTGACTGAATGAAAGGAGCTGGCATCTCACTCTCTTTGAATCTTCTTTATCATGCTAGGATTAGCAGGAAAAAGCAAAAAATTTCAGAATTGCACCTTGCAATGTGGAGATATTACTGTTTGTGCATTTACAATATTCATTGATTTTTGCCATTGAAAAACCATGTTATTCATATACCAGAAATGTTTGAAGCTACTGACTGAATGAAAAGAGCTGGCATCTCACTCTCTTTGAATCTTCTTTATCATGCTAAGAGGAGCAGGAAAAAGCAAAAAATTTCAGAATTGCACCTTGCAATGTGGAGATATTACTGTTTGTGCATTTACAATATTCATTGATTTTTGCCATTGAAAAACGTCCAGAAATGTTTGAAGCTACTGACTGAATGAAAGGAGCTGGCATCTCACTCTCTTTGAATCTTCTTTATCATGCTAGGATTAGCAGGAAAAAGCAAAAAATTTCAGAATTGCACCTTGCAATGTGGAGATATTACTGTTTGTGCATTTACAATATTCATTGATTTTTGCCATTGAAAAACCATGTTATTCATATACCAGAAATGTTTGAAGCTACTGACTGAATGAAAAGAGCTGGCATCTCACTCTCTTTGAATCTTCTTTATCATGCTAAGAGGAGCAGGAAAAAGCAAAAAATTTCAGAATTGCACCTTGCAATGTGGAGATATTACTGTTTGTGCATTTACAATATTCATTGATTTTTGCCATTGAAAAACGTCCAGAAATGTTTGAAGCTACTGACTGAATGAAAGGAGCTGGCATCTCACTCTCTTTGAATCTTCTTTATCATGCTAGGATTAGCAGGAAAAAGCAAAAAATTTCAGAATTGCACCTTGCAATGCGGAGAAATTACTGTTTGTGCATTTACAATATTCATTGATTTTTGCCATTGAAAAACATCATGTTATTCATATACCAGAAATGTTTGAAGCTACTGACTGAATGAAAAGAGCTGGCATCTCACTCTCTTTGAATCTTCTTTATCATGCTAAGAGGAGCAGGAAAAAGCAAAAAATTTCAGAATTGCACCTTGCAATGTGGAGATATTACTGTTTGTGCATTTACAATATTCATTGATTTTTGCCATTGAAAAACGTCCAGAAATGTTTGAAGCTACTGACTGAATGAAAGGAGCTGGCATCTCACTCTCTTTGAATCTTCTTTATCATGCTAGGATTAGCAGGAAAAAGCAAAAAATTTCAGAATTGCACCTTGCAATGTGGAGAAATTACTGTTTGTGCATTTACAATATTCATTGATTTTTGCCATTGAAAAACATCATGTTATTCATATACCAGAAATGTTTGAAGCTACTGACTGAATGAAAAGAGCTGGCATCTCACTCTCTTTGAATCTTCTTTATCATGCTAGGATTAGCAGGAAAAAGCAAAAAATTTCAGAATTGCACCTTGCAATGTGGAGATATTACTGTTTGTGCATTTACAATATTCATTGATTTTTGCCATTGAAAAACGTCCAGAAATGTTTGAAGCTACTGACTGAATGAAAGGAGCTGGCATCTCACTCTCTTTGAATCTTCTTTATCATGCTAGGAGGAGCAGGAAAAATCAAAAAATTTCAGAATTGCACCTTGCAATGTGGAGTTATTACTGTTTGTGCATTTACAATATTCATTGATTTTTGACATTGAAAAATGTCCAGAAATGTTTGAAGCTACTGACTGAATGAAAGGAGCTGGCATCTCACTCTCTTTGAATCTTCTTTATTATGCTAGGATTAGCAGGAAAAAGCAAAAAATTTCAGAATTGCACCTTGCAATGTGGAGATATTACTGTTTGTGCATTTACAATATTCATTGATTTTTGCCATTGAAAAACCATGTTATTCATATACCAGAAATGTTTGAAGCTACTGACTGAATGAAAAGAGCTGGCATCTCACTCTCTTTGAATCTTCAGAATTGCACCTTGCAATGTGGAGTTATTACTGTTTGTGCATTTACAATATTCATTGATTTTTGCCATTGAAAAATGTCCAGAAATGTTTGAAGCTACTGACTGAATGAAAGGAGCTGGCATCTCACTCTCTTTGAATCTTCTTTATCATGCTAGGATTAGCAGGAAAAAGCAAAAAATTTCAGAATTGCACCTTGCAATGCGGAGAAATTACTGTTTGTGCATTTACAATATTCATTGATTTTTGCCATTGAAAAACATCATGTTATTCATATACCAGAAATGTTTGAAGCTACTGACTGAATGAAAAGAGCTGGCATCTCACTCTCTTTGAATCTTCTTTATCATGCTAAGAGGAGCAGGAAAAAGCAAAAAATTTCAGAATTGCACCTTGCAATGTGGAGATATTACTGTTTGTGCATTTACAATATTCATTGATTTTTGCCATTGAAAAACGTCCAGAAATGTTTGAAGCTACTGACTGAATGAAAGGAGCTGGCATCTCACTCTCTTTGAATCTTCTTTATCATGCTAGGATTAGCAGGAAAAAGCAAAAAATTTCAGAATTGCACCTTGCAATGTGGAGTTATTACTGTTTGTGCATTTACAATATTCATTGATTTTTGCCATTGAAAAATGTCCAGAAATGTTTGAAGCTACTGACTGAATGAAAGGAGCTGGCATCTCACTCTCTTTGAATCTTCTTTATCATGCTAGGATTAGCAGGAAAAAGCAAAAAATTTCAGAATTGCACCTTGCAATGTGGAGAAATTACTGTTTGTGCATTTACAATATTCATTGATTTTTGCCATTGAAAAACCATGTTATTCATATACCAGAAATGTTTGAAGCTACTGACTGAATGAAAAGAGCTGGCATCTCACTCTCTTTGAATCTTCTTTATCATGCTAAGAGGAGCAGGAAAAAGCAAAAAATTTTCAGAATTGCACCTTGCAATGTGGAGATATTACTGTTTGTGCATTTACAATATTCATTGATTTTTGCCATTGAAAAACGTCCAGAAATGTTTGAAGCTACTGACTGAATGAAAGGAGCTGGCATCTCACTCTCTTTGAATCTTCTTTATCATGCTAGGATTAGCAGGAAAAAGCAAAAAATTTCAGAATTGCACCTTGCAATGCGGAGAAATTACTGTTTGTGCATTTACAATATTCATTGATTTTTGCCATTGAAAAACATCATGTTATTCATATACCAGAAATGTTTGAAGCTACTGACTGAATGAAAAGAGCTGGCATCTCACTCTCTTTGAATCTTCTTTATCATGCTAAGAGGAGCAGGAAAAAGCAAAAAATTTCAGAATTGCACCTTGCAATGTGGAGATATTACTGTTTGTGCATTTACAATATTCATTGATTTTTGCCATTGAAAAACGTCCAGAAATGTTTGAAGCTACTGACTGAATGAAAGGAGCTGGCATCTCACTCTCTTTGAATCTTCTTTATCATGCTAGGATTAGCAGGAAAAAGCAAAAAATTTCAGAATTGCACCTTGCAATGCGGAGAAATTACTGTTTGTGCATTTACAATATTCATTGATTTTTGCCATTGAAAAACATCATGTTATTCATATACCAGAAATGTTTGAAGCTACTGACTGAATGAAAAGAGCTGGCATCTCACTCTCTTTGAATCTTCTTTATCATGCTAGGATTAGCATGAAAAAGCAAAAAATTTCAGAATTGCACCTTGCAATGTGGAGATATTACTGTTTGTGCATTTACAATATTCATTGATTTTTGCCATTGAAAAACGTCCAGAAATGTTTGAAGCTACTGACTGAATGAAAGGAGCTGGCATCTCACTCTCTTTGAATCTTCTTTATCATGCTAGGAGGAGCAGGAAAAATCAAAAAATTTCAGAATTGCACCTTGCAATGTGGAGTTATTACTGTTTGTGCATTTACAATATTCATTGATTTTTGCCATTGAAAAATGTCCAGAAATGTTTGAAGCTACTGACTGAATGAAAGGAGCTGGCATCTCACTCTCTTTGAATCTTCTTTATCATGCTAGGATTAGCAGGAAATAGCAAAAAATTTCAGAATTGCACCTTGCAATGTGGAGATATTACTGTTTGTGCATTTACAATATTCATTGATTTTTGCCATTGAAAAACCATGTTATTCATGTACCAGAAATGTTTGAAGCTACTGACTGAATGAAAAGAGCTGGCATCTCACTCTCTTTGAATCTTCTTTATCATGCTAAGAGGAGCAGGAAAAAGCAAAAAATTTCAGAATTGCACCTTGCAATGTGGAGATATTACTGTTTGTGCATTTACAATATTTATTGATTTTTGCCATTGAAAAACGTCCAGAAATGTTTGAAGCTACTGACTGAATGAAAGGAGCTGGCATCTCACTCTCTTTGAATCTTCTTTATCATGCTAGGATTAGCAGGAAAAAGCAAAAAATTTCAGAATTGCACCTTGCAATGTGGAGAAATTACTGTTTGTGCATTTACAATATTCATTGATTTTTGCCATTGAAAAACCATGTTATTCATATACCAGAAATGTTTGAAGCTACTGACTGAATGAAAAGAGCTGGCATCTCACTCTCTTTGAATCTTCTTTATCATGCTAAGAGGAGCAGGAAAAAGCAAAAAATTTTCAGAATTGCACCTTGCAATGTGGAGATATTACTGTTTGTGCATTTACAATATTCATTGATTTTTGCCATTGAAAAACGTCCAGAAAAGTTTGAAGCTACTGACTGAATGAAAGGAGCTGGCATCTCACTCTCTTTGAATCTTCTTTATCATGCTAGGATTAGCAGGAAAAAGCAAAAAATTTCAGAATTGCACCTTGCAATGCGGAGAAATTACTGTTTGTGCATTTACAATATTCATTGATTTTTGCCATTGAAAAACATCATGTTATTCATATACCAGAAATGTTTGAAGCTACTGACTGAATGAAAAGAGCTGGCATCTCACTCTCTTTGAATCTTCTTTATCATGCTAAGAGGAGCAGGAAAAAGCAAAAAATTTCAGAATTGCACCTTGCAATGTGGAGATATTACTGTTTGTGCATTTACAATATTCATTGATTTTTGCCATTGAAAAACGTCCAGAAATGTTTGAAGCTACTGACTGAATGAAAGGAGCTGGCATCTCACTCTCTTTGAATCTTCTTTATCATGCTAGGATTAGCAGGAAAAAGCAAAAAATTTCAGAATTGCACCTTGCAATGCGGAGAAATTACTGTTTGTGCATTTACAATATTCATTGATTTTTGCCATTGAAAAACATCATGTTATTCATATATCAGAAATGTTTGAAGCTACTGACTGAATGAAAAGAGCTGGCATCTCACTCTCTTTGAATCTTCTTTATCATGCTAGGATTAGCAGGAAAAAGCAAAAAATTTCAGAATTGCACCTTGCAATGTGGAGATATTACTGTTTGTGCATTTACAATATTCATTGATTTTTGCCATTGAAAAACGTCCAGAAATGTTTGAAGCTACTGACTGAATGAAAGGAGCTGGCATCTCACTCTCTTTGAATCTTCTTTATCATGCTAGGAGGAGCAGGAAAAATCAAAAAATTTCAGAATTGCACCTTGCAATGTGGAGTTATTACTGTTTGTGCATTTACAATATTCATTGATTTTTGCCATTGAAAAATGTCCAGAAATGTTTGAAGCTACTGACTGAATGAAAGGAGCTGGCATCTCACTCTCTTTGAATCTTCTTTATCATGCTAGGATTAGCAGGAAAAAGCAAAAAATTTCAGAATTGCACCTTGCAATGTGGAGATATTACTGTTTGTGCATTTACAATATTCATTGATTTTTGCCATTGAAAAACCATGTTATTCATATACCAGAAATGTTTGAAGCTACTGACTGAATGAAAAGAGCTGGCATCTCACTCTCTTTGAATCTTCTTTATCATGCTAAGAGGAGCAGGAAAAAGCAAAAAATTTCAGAATTGCACCTTGCAATGTGGAGATATTACTGTTTGTGCATTTACAATATTCATTGATTTTTGCCATTGAAAAACGTCCAGAAATGTTTGAAGCTACTGACTGAATGAAAGGAGCTGGCATCTCACTCTCTTTGAATCTTCTTTATCATGCTAGGATTAGCAGGAAAAAGCAAAAAATTTCAGAATTGCACCTTGCAATGCGGAGAAATTACTGTTTGTGCATTTACAATATTCATTGATTTTTGCCATTGAAAAACATCATGTTATTCATATACCAGAAATGTTTGAAGCTACTGACTGAATGAAAAGAGCTGGCATCTCACTCTCTTTGAATCTTCTTTATCATGCTAAGAGGAGCAGGAAAAAGCAAAAAATTTCAGAATTGCACCTTGCAATGTGGAGATATTACTGTTTGTGCATTTACAATATTCATTGATTTTTGCCATTGAAAAACGTCCAGAAATGTTTGAAGCTACTGACTGAATGAAAGGAACTGGCATCTCACTCTCTTTGAATCTTCTTTATCAGGCTAGGATTAGCAGGAAAAAGCAAAAAATTTCAGAATTGCACCTTGCAATGCGGAGAAATTACTGTTTGTGCATTTACAATATTCATTGATTTTTGCCATTGAAAAACATCATGTTATTCATATACCAGAAATGTTTGAAGCTACTGACTGAATGAAAAGAGCTGGCATCTCACTCTCTTTGAATCTTCTTTATCATGCTAAGAGGAGCAGGAAAAAGCAAAAAATTTCAGAATTGCACCTTGCAATGTGGAGATATTACTGTTTGTGCATTTACAATATTCATTGATTTTTGCCATTGAAAAACATCATGTTATTCATATACCAGAAATGTTTGAAGCTACTGACTGAATGAAAAGAGCTGGCATCTCACTCTCTTTGAATCTTCTTTATCATGCTAAGAGGAGCAGGAAAAAGCAAAAAATTTCAGAATTGCACCTTGCAATGTGGAGATATTACTGTTTGTGCATTTACAATATTCATTGATTTTTGCCATTGAAAAACGTCCAGAAATGTTTGAAGCTACTGACTGAATGAAAGGAGCTGGCATCTCACTCTCTTTGAATCTTCTTTATCATGCTAGGATTAGCAGGAAAAAGCAAAAAATTTCAGAATTGCACCTTGCAATGCGGAGAAATTACTGTTTGTGCATTTACAATATTCATTGATTTTTGCCATTGAAAAACATCATGTTATTCATATATCAGAAATGTTTGAAGCTACTGACTGAATGAAAAGAGCTGGCATCTCACTCTCTTTGAATCTTCTTTATCATGCTAGGATTAGCAGGAAAAAGCAAAAAATTTCAGAATTGCACCTTGCAATGTGGAGATATTACTGTTTGTGCATTTACAATATTCATTGATTTTTGCCATTGAAAAACGTCCAGAAATGTTTGAAGCTACTGACTGAATGAAAGGAGCTGGCATCTCACTCTCTTTGAATCTTCTTTATCATGCTAGGAGGAGCAGGAAAAATCAAAAAATTTCAGAATTGCACCTTGCAATGTGGAGTTATTACTGTTTGTGCATTTACAATATTCATTGATTTTTGCCATTGAAAAATGTCCAGAAATGTTTGAAGCTACTGACTGAATGAAAGGAGCTGGCATCTCACTCTCTTTGAATCTTCTTTATCATGCTAGGATTAGCAGGAAAAAGCAAAAAATTTCAGAATTGCACCTTGCAATGTGGAGATATTACTGTTTGTGCATTTACAATATTCATTGATTTTTGCCATTGAAAAACCATGTTATTCATATACCAGAAATGTTTGAAGCTACTGACTGAATGAAAAGAGCTGGCATCTCACTCTCTTTGAATCTTCTTTATCATGCTAAGAGGAGCAGGAAAAAGCAAAAAATTTCAGAATTGCACCTTGCAATGTGGAGATATTACTGTTTGTGCATTTACAATATTCATTGATTTTTGCCATTGAAAAACGTCCAGAAATGTTTGAAGCTACTGACTGAATGAAAGGAGCTGGCATCTCACTCTCTTTGAATCTTCTTTATCATGCTAGGATTAGCAGGAAAAAGCAAAAAATTTCAGAATTGCACCTTGCAATGCGGAGAAATTACTGTTTGTGCATTTACAATATTCATTGATTTTTGCCATTGAAAAACATCATGTTATTCATATACCAGAAATGTTTGAAGCTACTGACTGAATGAAAAGAGCTGGCATCTCACTCTCTTTGAATCTTCTTTATCATGCTAAGAGGAGCAGGAAAAAGCAAAAAATTTCAGAATTGCACCTTGCAATGTGGAGATATTACTGTTTGTGCATTTACAATATTCATTGATTTTTGCCATTGAAAAACGTCCAGAAATGTTTGAAGCTACTGACTGAATGAAAGGAGCTGGCATCTCACTCTCTTTGAATCTTCTTTATCATGCTAGGATTAGCAGGAAAAAGCAAAAAATTTCAGAATTGCACCTTGCAATGTGGAGAAATTACTGTTTTTGCATTTACAATATTCATTGATTTTTGCCATTGAAAAACATCATGTTATTCATATACCAGAAATGTTTGAAGCTACTGACTGAATGAAAAGAGCTGGCATCTCACTCTCTTTGAATCTTCTTTATCATGCTAGGATTAGCAGGAAAAAGCAAAAAATTTCAGAATTGCACCTTGCAATGTGGAGATATTACTGTTTGTGCATTTACAATATTCATTGATTTTTGCCATTGAAAAACGTCCAGAAATGTTTGAAGCTACTGACTGAATGAAAGGAGCTGGCATCTCACTCTCTTTGAATCTTCTTTATCATGCTAGGAGGAGCAGGAAAAATCAAAAAATTTCAGAATTGCACCTTGCAATGTGGAGTTATTACTGTTTGTGCATTTACAATATTCATTGATTTTTGCCATTGAAAAATGTCCAGAAATGTTTGAAGCTACTGACTGAATGAAAGGAGCTGGCATCTCACTCTCTTTGAATCTTCTTTATCATGCTAGGATTAGCAGGAAAAAGCAAAAAATTTCAGAATTGCACCTTGCAATGTGGAGATATTACTGTTTGTGCATTTACAATATTCATTGATTTTTGCCATTGAAAAACCATGTTATTCATATACCAGAAATGTTTGAAGCTACTGACTGAATGAAAAGAGCTGGCATCTCACTCTCTTTGAATCTTCAGAATTGCACCTTGCAATGTGGAGTTATTACTGTTTGTGCATTTACAATATTCATTGATTTTTGCCATTGAAAAATGTCCAGAAATGTTTGAAGCTACTGACTGAATGAAAGGAGCTGGCATCTCACTCTCTTTGAATCTTCTTTATCATGCTAGGATTAGCAGGAAAAAGCAAAAAATTTCAGAATTGCACCTTGCAATGCGGAGAAATTACTGTTTGTGCATTTACAATATTCATTGATTTTTGCCATTGAAAAACATCATGTTATTCATATACCAGAAATGTTTGAAGCTACTGACTGAATGAAAAGAGCTGGCATCTCACTCTCTTTGAATCTTCTTTATCATGCTAAGAGGAGCAGGAAAAAGCAAAAAATTTCAGAATTGCACCTTGCAATGTGGAGATATTACTGTTTGTGCATTTACAATATTCATTGATTTTTGCCATTGAAAAACGTCCAGAAATGTTTGAAGCTACTGACTGAATGAAAGGAGCTGGCATCTCACTCTCTTTGAATCTTCTTTATCATGCTAGGATTAGCAGGAAAAAGCAAAAAATTTCAGAATTGCACCTTGCAATGTGGAGTTATTACTGTTTGTGCATTTACAATATTCATTGATTTTTGCCATTGAAAAATGTCCAGAAATGTTTGAAGCTACTGACTGAATGAAAGGAGCTGGCATCTCACTCTCTTTGAATCTTCTTTATCATGCTAGGATTAGCAGGAAAAAGCAAAAAATTTCAGAATTGCACCTTGCAATGTGGAGAAATTACTGTTTGTGCATTTACAATATTCATTGATTTTTGCCATTGAAAAACCATGTTATTCATATACCAGAAATGTTTGAAGCTACTGACTGAATGAAAAGAGCTGGCATCTCACTCTCTTTGAATCTTCTTTATCATGCTAAGAGGAGCAGGAAAAAGCAAAAAATTTTCAGAATTGCACCTTGCAATGTGGAGATATTACTGTTTGTGCATTTACAATATTCATTGATTTTTGCCATTGAAAAACGTCCAGAAATGTTTGAAGCTACTGACTGAATGAAAGGAGCTGGCATCTCACTCTCTTTGAATCTTCTTTATCATGCTAGGATTAGCAGGAAAAAGCAAAAAATTTCAGAATTGCACCTTGCAATGCGGAGAAATTACTGTTTGTGCATTTACAATATTCATTGATTTTTGCCATTGAAAAACATCATGTTATTCATATACCAGAAATGTTTGAAGCTACTGACTGAATGAAAAGAGCTGGCATCTCACTCTCTTTGAATCTTCTTTATCATGCTAAGAGGAGCAGGAAAAAGCAAAAAATTTCAGAATTGCACCTTGCAATGTGGAGATATTACTGTTTGTGCATTTACAATATTCATTGATTTTTGCCATTGAAAAACGTCCAGAAATGTTTGAAGCTACTGACTGAATGAAAGGAGCTGGCATCTCACTCTCTTTGAATCTTCTTTATCATGCTAGGATTAGCAGGAAAAAGCAAAAAATTTCAGAATTGCACCTTGCAATGCGGAGAAATTACTGTTTGTGCATTTACAATATTCATTGATTTTTGCCATTGAAAAACATCATGTTATTCATATACCAGAAATGTTTGAAGCTACTGACTGAATGAAAAGAGCTGGCATCTCACTCTCTTTGAATCTTCTTTATCATGCTAGGATTAGCAGGAAAAAGCAAAAAATTTCAGAATTGCACCTTGCAATGTGGAGATATTACTGTTTGTGCATTTACAATATTCATTGATTTTTGCCATTGAAAAACGTCCAGAAATGTTGGAAGCTACTGACTGAATGAAAGGAGCTGGCATCTCACTCTCTTTGAATCTTCTTTATCATGCTAGGAGGAGCAGGAAAAATCAAAAAATTTCAGAATTGCACCTTGCAATGTGGAGTTATTACTGTTTGTGCATTTACAATATTCATTGATTTTTGCAATTGAAAAATGTCCAGAAATGTTTGAAGCTACTGACTGAATGAAAGGAGCTGGCATCTCACTCTCTTTGAATCTTCTTTATCATGCTAGGATTAGCAGGAAATAGCAAAAAATTTCAGAATTGCACCTTGCAATGTGGAGATATTACTGTTTGTGCATTTACAATATTCATTGATTTTTGCCATTGAAAAACCATGTTATTCATGTACCAGAAATGTTTGAAGCTACTGACTGAATGAAAAGAGCTGACATCTCACTCTCTTTGAATCTTCTTTATCATGCTAAGAGGAGCTGGAAAAAGCAAAAAATTTCAGAATTGCACCTTGCAATGTGGAGATATTACTGTTTGTGCATTTACAATATTCATTGATTTTTGCCATTGAAAAACGTCCAGAAATGTTTGAAGCTACTGACTGAATGAAAGGAGCTGGCATCTCACTCTCTTTGAATCTTCTTTATCATGCTAGGATTAGCAGGAAAAAGCAAAAAATTTCAGAATTGCACCTTGCAATGCGGAGAAATTACTGTTTGTGCATTTACAATATTCATTGATTTTTGCCATTGAAAAACATCATGTTATTCATATACCAGAAATGTTTGAAGCTACTGACTGAATGAAAAGAGCTGGCATCTCACTCTCTTTGAATCTTCTTTATCATGCTAAGAGGAGCAGGAAAAAGCAAAAAATTTCAGAATTGCACCTTGCAATGTGGAGATATTACTGTTTGTGCATTTACAATATTCATTGATTTTTGCCATTGAAAAACGTCATGTTATTCATATACCAGAAATGTTTGAAGCTACTGACTGAATGAAAAGACCTGGCATCTCACTCTCTTAGAATCTACTTTATCATGCTAAGAGGAGCAGGAAAAAGCAAAAAATTTCAGAATTGCACCTTGCAATGTGGAGATATTACTGTTTGTGCATTTACAATATTCATTGATTTTTGCCATTGAAAAACGTCCAGAAATGTTTGAAGCTACTGACTGAATGAAAGGAGCTGGCATCTCACTCTCTTTGAATCTTCTTTATCATGCTAGGATTAGCAGGAAAAAGCAAAAAATTTCAGAATTGCACCTTGCAATGTGGAGAAATTACTGTTTGTGCATTTACAATATTCATTGATTTTTGCCATTGAAAAACATCATGTTATTCATATACCAGAAATGTTTGAAGCTACTGACTGAATGAAAAGAGCTGGCATCTCACTCTCTTTGAATCTTCTTTATCATGCCAGTATTAGCAGGAAAAAGCAAAAAATTTCAGAATTGCACCTTGCAATTTGGAGATATTACTGTTTGTGCATTTACAATATTCATTGATTTTTGCCATTGAAAAACGTCCAGAAATGTTTGAAGCTACTGACTGAAGGAAAGGAGCTGGCATCTCACTGTTTTTGAATCTACTTTATCATGCTAGGATTAGCAGGAAAAAGCAAAAAATTTCAGAATTGCACCTTGCAATGCGGAGAAATTACTGTTTGTGCATTTACAAAATTCATTGATTTTTGCCATTGAAAAACATCATGTTATTCATATACCAGAAATGTTTGAAGCTACTGACTGAATGAAAAGAGCTGGCATCTCACTCTCTTTGAATCTTCTTTATCATGCCAGGATTAGCAGGAAAAAGCAAAAAATTTCAGAATTGCACCTTGCAATGTGGAGATATTACTGTTTGTGCATTTACAATATTCATTGATTTTTGCCATTGTTGATTTTTGCCATTGAAAAACGTCCAGAAATGTTTGAAGCTACTGACTGAATGAAAGGAGCTGGCATCTCACTCTCTTTGAATCTTCTTTATCATGCTAGGATTAGCAGGAAAAAGCAAAAAAATTCAGAATTGCACCTTGCAATGCGGAGAAATTACTGTTTGTGCATTTACAATATTCATTGATTTTTGCCATTGAAAAACATCATGTTATTCATATACCAGAAATGTTTGAAGCTACTGACTGAATGAAAAGAGCTGGCATCTCACTCTCTTTGAATCTTCTTTATCATGCTAAGAGGAGCAGGAAAAAGCAAAAAATTTCAGAATTGCACCTTGCAATGTGGAGATATTACTTTTTGTGCATTTACAATATTCATTGATTTTTGCCATTGAAAAACATCCAGAAATGTTTGAAGCTACTGACTGAATGAAAGGAGCTGGCATCTCACTCTCTTTGAATCTTCTTTACCATGCTAGGATTAGCAGGAAAAAGCAAAAAATTTCAGAATTGCACCTTGCAATGCGGAGAAATTACTGTTTGTGCATTTACAATATTCATTGATTTTTGCCATTGAAAAACATCATGTTATTCATATACCAGAAATGTTTGAAGCTACTGACTGAATGAAAAGAGCTGGCATCTCACTCTCTTTGAATCTTCTTTATCATGCTAAGAGGAGCAGGAAAAAGCAAAAAATTTCAGAATTGCACCTTGCAATGTGGAGATATTACTGTTTGTGCATTTACAATATTCATTGATTTTTGCCATTGAAAAACGTCCAGAAATGTTTGAAGCTACTGACTGAATGAAAGGAGCTGGCATCTCACTCTCTTTGAATCTTCTTTATCATGCTAGGATTAGCAGGAAAAAGCAAAAAATTTCAGAATTGCACCTTGCAATGCGGAGAAATTACTGTTTGTGCATTTACAATATTCATTGATTTTTGCCATTGAAAAACATCATGTTATTCATATACCAGAAATGTTTGAAGCTACTGACTGAATGAAAAGAGCTGGCATCTCACTCTCTTTGAATCTTCTTTATCATGCTAGGATTAGCAGGAAAAAGCAAAAAATTTCAGAATTGCACCTTGCAATGTGGAGATATTACTGTTTGTGCATTTACAATATTCATTGATTTTTGCCATTGAAAAACGTCCAGAAATGTTGGAAGCTACTGACTGAATGAAAGGAGCTGGCATCTCACTCTCTTTGAATCTTCTTTATCATACTAGGAGGAGCAGGAAAAATCAAAAAATTTCAGAATTGCACCTTGCAATGTGGAGTTATTACTGTTTGTGCATTTACAATATTCATTGATTTTTGCCATTGAAAAATGTCCAGAAATGTTTGAAGCTACTGACTGAATGAAAGGAGCTGGCATCTCACTCTCTTTGAATCTTCTTTATCATGCTAGGATTAGCAGGAAATAGCAAAAAATTTCAGAATTGCACCTTGCAATGTGGAGATATTACTGTTTGTGCATTTACAATATTCATTGATTTTTGCCATTGAAAAACCATGTTATTCATGTACCAGAAATGTTTGAAGCTACTGACTGAATGAAAAGAGCTGGCATCTCACTCTCTTTGAATCTTCTTTATCATGCTAAGAGGAGCTGGAAAAAGCAAAAAATTTCAGAATTGCACCTTGCAATGTGGAGATATTACTCTTTGTGCATTTACAATATTCATTGATTTTTGCCATTGAAAAACGTCCAGAAATGTTTGAAGCTACTGACTGAATGAAAGGAGCTGGCATCTCACTCTCTTTGAATCTTCTTTATCATGCTAGGATTAGCAGGAAAAAGCAAAAAATTTCAGAATTGCACCTTGCAATGCGGAGAAATTACTGTTTGTGCATTTACAATATTCATTGATTTTTGCCATTGAAAAACATCATGTTATTCATATACCAGAAATGTTTGAAGCTACTGACTGAATGAAAAGAGCTGGCATCTCACTCTCTTTGAATCTTCTTTATCATGCTAAGAGGAGCAGGAAAAAGCAAAAAATTTCAGAATTGCACCTTGCAATGTGGAGATATTACTGTTTGTGCATTTACAATATTCATTGATTTTTGCCATTGAAAAACGTCATGTTATTCATATACCAGAAATGTTTGAAGCTACTGACTGAATGAAAAGAGCTGGCATCTCACTCTCTTTGAATCTACTTTATCATGCTAAGAGGAGCAGGAAAAAGCAAAAAATTTCAGAATTGCACCTTGCAATGTGGAGATATTACTGTTTGTGCATTTACAATATTCATTGATTTTTGCCATTGAAAAACGTCCAGAAATGTTTGAAGCTACTGACTGAATGAAAGGAGCTGGCATCTCACTCTCTTTGAATCTTCTTTATCATGCTAGGATTAGCAGGAAAAAGCAAAAAATTTCAGAATTGCACCTTGCAATGTGGAGAAATTACTGTTTGTGCATTTACAATATTCATTGATTTTTGCCATTGAAAAACATCATGTTATTCATATACCAGAAATGTTTGAAGCTACTGACTGAATGAAAAGAGCTGGCATCTCACTCTCTTTGAATCTTCTTTATCATGCCAGTATTAGCAGGAAAAAGCAAAAAATTTCAGAATTGCACCTTGCAATTTGGAGATATTACTGTTTGTGCATTTACAATATTCATTGATTTTTGCCATTGAAAAACGTCCAGAAATGTTTGAAGCTACTGACTGAAGGAAAGGAGCTGGCATCTCACTCTTTTTGAATCTTCTTTATCATGCTAGGATTAGCAGGAAAAAGCAAAAAATTTCAGAATTGCACCTTGCAATGCGGAGAAATTACTGTTTGTGCATTTACAAAATTCATTGATTTTTGCCATTGAAAAACATCATGTTATTCATATACCAGAAATGTTTGAAGCTACTGACTGAATGAAAAGAGCTGGCATCTCACTCTCTTTGAATCTTCTTTATCATGCCAGGATTAGCAGGAAAAAGCAAAAAATTTCAGAATTGCACCTTGCAATGTGGAGATATTACTGTTTGTGCATTTACAATATTCATTGATTTTTGCCATTGTTGATTTTTGCCATTGAAAAACGTCCAGAAATGTTTGAAGCTACTGACTGAATGAAAGGAGCTGGCATCTCACTCTCTTTGAATCTTCTTTATCATGCTAGGATTAGCAGGAAAAAGCAAAAAAATTCAGAATTGCACCTTGCAATGCGGAGAAATTACTGTTTGTGCATTTACAATATTCATTGATTTTTGCCATTGAAAAACATCATGTTATTCATATACCAGAAATGTTTGAAGCTACTGACTGAATGAAAAGAGCTGGCATCTCACTCTCTTTGAATCTTCTTTATCATGCTAAGAGGAGCAGGAAAAAGCAAAAAATTTCAGAATTGCACCTGGCAATGTGGAGATATTACTTTTTGTGCATTTACAATATTCATTGATTTTTGCCATTGAAAAACATCCAGAAATGTTTGAAGCTACTGACTGAATGAAAGGAGCTGGCATCTCACTCTCTTTGAATCTTCTTTCCCATGCTAGGATTAGCAGGAAAAAGCAAAAAATTTCAGAATTGCACCTTGCAATGCGGAGAAATTACTGTTTGTGCATTTACAATATTCATTGATTTTTGCCATTGAAAAATATCATGTTATTCATATACCAGAAATGTTTGAAGCTACTGACTGAATGAAAAGAGCTGGCATCTCACTCTCTTTGAATCTTCTTTATCATGCCAGGATTAGCAGGAAAAAGCAAAAAATTTCAGAATTGCACCTTGCAATGTGGAGATATTACTGTTTGTGCATTTACAATATTCATTGATTTTTGCCATTGAAAAACGTCCAGAAATGTTTGAAGCTACTGACTGAATGAAAGGAGCTGGCATCTCACTCTCTTTGAATCTTCTTTATCATGCTAGGATTAGCAGGAAAAAGCAAAAAATTTCAGAATTGCACCTTGCAATGCGGAGAAATTACTGTTTGTGCATTTACAATATTCATTGATTTTTGCCATTGAAAAACATCATGTTATTCATATACCAGAAATGTTTGAAGCTACTGACTGAATGAAAAGAGCTGGCATCTCACTCTCTTTGAATCTTCTTTATCATGCTAAGAGGAGCAGGAAAAAGCAAAAAATTTCAGAATTGCACCTTGCAATGTGGAGATATTACTGTTTGTGCATTTACAATATTCATTGATTTTTGCCATTGAAAAACGTCCAGAAATGTTTGAAGCTACTGACTGAATGAAAGGAGCTGGCATCTCACTCTCATTGAATCTTCTTTATCATGCTAGGATTAGCAGGAAAAAGCAAAAAATTTCAGAATTGCACCTTGCAATGCGGAGAAATTACTGTTTGTGCATTTACAATATTCATTGATTTTTGCCATTGAAAAACATCATGTTATTCATATACCAGAAATGTTTGAAGCTACTGACTGAATGAAAAGAGCTGGCATCTCACTCTCTTTGAATCTTCTTTATCATGCCAGGATTAGCAGGAAAAAGCAAAAAATTTCAGAATTGCACCTTGCAATGTGGAGATATTACTGTTTGTGCATTTACAATATTCATTGATTTTTGCCATTGTTGATTTTTGCCATTGAAAAACGTCCAGAAATGTTTGAAGCTACTGACTGAATGAAAGGAGCTGGCATCTCACTCTCTTTGAATCTTCTTTATCATGCTAGGATTAGCAGGAAAAAGCAAAAAATTTCAGAATTGCACCTTGCAATGCGGAGAAATTACTGTTTGTGCATTTACAATATTCATTGATTTTTGCCATTGAAAAACATCATGTTATTCATATACCAGAAATGTTTGAAGCTACTGACTGAATGAAAAGAGCTGGCATCTCACTCTCTTTGAATCTTCTTTATCATACTAAGAGGAGCAGGAAAAAGCAAAAAATTTCAGAATTGCACATTGCAATGTGGAGATATTACTGTTTGTGCATTTACAATATTCATTGATTTTTGCCATTGAAAAACGTCCAGAAATGTTTGAAGCTACTGACTGAATGAAAGGAGCTGGCATCTCACTCTCTTTGAATCTTCTTTATCATGCTAGGATTAGCAGGAAAAAGCAAAAAATTTCAGAATTGCACCTTGCAATGCGGAGAAATTACTGTTTGTGCATTTACAATATTCATTGATTTTTGCCATTGAAAAACATCATGTTATTCATATACCAGAAATGTTTGAAGCTACTGACTGAATGAAAAGAGCTGGCATCTCACTCTCTTTGAATCTTCTTTATCATGCCAGGATTAGCAGGAAAAAGCAAAAAATTTCAGAATTGCACCTAGCAATGTGGAGATATTACTGTTTGTGCATTTACAATATTCATTGATTTTTGCCATTGAAAAACGTCCAGAAATGTTTGAAGCTACTGACTGAATGAAAGGAGCTGGCATCTCACTCTCTTTGAATCTTCTTTATCATGCTAGGATTAGCAGGAAAAAGCAAAAAATTTCAGAATTGCACCTTGCAATGCGGAGAAATTACTGTTTGTGCATTTACAATATTCATTGATTTTTGCCATTGAAAAACATCATGTTATTCATATACCAGAAATGTTTGAAGCTACTGACTGAATGAAAAGAGCTGGCATCTCACTCTCTTTGAATCTTCTTTATCATGCTAAGAGGAGCAGGAAAAAGCAAAAAATTTCAGAATTGCACCTTGCAATGTGGAGATATTACTGTTTGTGCATTTACAATATTCATTGATTTTTGCCATTGAAAAACGTCCAGAAATGTTTGAAGCTACTGACGGAATGAAAGGAGCTGGCATCTCACTCTCTTTGAATCTTCTTTATCATGCTAGGATTAGCAGGAAAAAGCAAAAAATTTCAGAATTGCACCTTGCAATGCGGAGAAATTACTGTTTGTGCATTTACAATATTCATTGATTTTTGCCATTGAAAAACATCATGTTATTCATATACCAGAAATGTTTGAAGCTACTGACTGAATGAATAGAGCTGGCATCTCACTCTCTTTGAATCTTCTTTATCATGCTAAGAGGAGCAGGAAAAAGCAAAAAATTTCAGAATTGCACCTTGCAATGTGGAGATATTACTGTTTGTGCATTTACAATATTCATTGATTTTTGCCATTGAAAAACGTCCAGAAATGTTTGAAGCTACTGACTGAATGAAAGGAGCTGGCATCTCACTCTCTTTGAATCTTCTTTATCATGCTAGGATTAGCAGGAAAAAGCAAAAAATTTCAGAATTGCAAATTGCAATGCGGAGAAATTACTGTTTGTGCATTTACAATATTCATTGATTTTTGCCATTGAAAAACATCATGTTATTCATATACCAGAAATGTTTGAAGCTACTGACTGAATGAAAAGAGCTGGCATCTCACTCTCTTTGAATCTTCTTTATCATGCCAGGATTAGCAGGAAAAAGCAAAAAATTTCAGAATTGCACCTTGCAATGTGGAGATATTACTGTTTGTGCATTTACAATATTCATTGATTTTTGCCATTGAAAAACGTCCAGAAATGTTTGAAGCTACTGACTGAATGAAAGGAGCTGGCATCTCACTCTCTTTGAATCTTCTTTATCATGCTAGGATTAGCAGGAAAAAGCAAAAAATTTCAGAATTGCACCTTGCAATGCGGAGAAATTACTGTTTGTGCATTTACAATATTCATTGATTTTTGCCATTGAAAAACATCATGTTATTCATATACCAGAAATGTTTGAAGCTACTGACTGAATGAAAAGAGCTGGCATCTCACTCTCTTTGAATCTTCTTTATCATGCTAAGAGGAGCAGGAAAAAGCAAAAAATTTCAGAATTGCACGTTGCAATGTGGAGATATTACAGTTTGTGCATTTACAATATTCATTGATTTTTGCCATTGAAAAACGTCCAGAAATGTTTGAAGCTACTGACTGAATGAAAGGAGCTGGCATCTCACTCTCTTTGAATCTTCTTTATCATGCTAGGATTAGCAGGAAAAAGCAAAAAATTTCAGAATTGCACCTTGCAATGCGGAGAAATTACTGTTTGTGCATTTACAATATTCATTGATTTTTGCCATTGAAAAACATCATGTTATTCATATACCAGAAATGTTTGAAGCTACTGACTGAATGAAAAGAGCTGGCATCTCACTCTCTTTGAATCTTCTTTATCATGCTAAGAGGAGCAGGAAAAAGCAAAAAATTTCAGAATTGCACCTTGCAATGTGGAGATATTACTGTTTGTGCATTTACAATATTCATTGATTTTTGCCATTGAAAAACGTCCAGAAATGTTTGAAGCTACTGACTGAATGAAAGGAGCTGGCATCTCACTCTCTTTGAATCTTCTTTATCATGCTAGGATTAGCAGGAAAAAGCAAAAAATTTCAGAATTGCACCTTGCAATGCGGAGAAGTTACTGTTTGTGCATTTACAATATTCATTGATTTTTGCCATTGAAAAACATCATGTTATTCATATACCAGAAATGTTTGAAGCTACTGACTGAATGAAAAGAGCTGGCATCTCACTCTCTTTGAATCTTCTTTATCATGCTAAGAGGAGCAGGAAAAAGCAAAAAATTTCAGAATTGCACCTTGCAATGTGGAGATATTACTGTTTGTGCATTTACAATATTCATTGATTTTTGCCATTGAAAAACCTCCAGAAATGTTTGAAGCTACTGACTGAATGAAAGGAGCTGGCATCTCACTCTCTTTGAATCTTCTTTATCATGCTAGGATTAGCAGGAAAAAGCAAAAAATTTCAGAATTGCACCTTGCAATGCGGAGAAATTACTGTTTGTGCATTTACAATATTCATTGATTTTTGCCATTGAAAAACATCATGTTATTCATATACCAGAAATGTTTGAAGCTACTGACTGAATGAAAAGAGCTGGCATCTCACTCTCTTTGAATCTTCTTTATCATGCTAAGAGGAGCAGGAAAAAGCAAAAAATTTCAGAATTGCACCTTGCAATGTGGAGATATTACTGTTTGTGCATTTACAATATTCATTGATTTTTGCCATTGAAAAACGTCCAGAAATGTTTGAAGCTACTGACTGAATGAAAGGAGCTGGCATCTCACTCTCTTTGAATCTTCTTTATCATGCTAGGATTAGCAGGAAAAAGCAAAAAATTTCAGAATTGCACCTTGCAATGCGGAGAAATTACTGTTTGTGCATTTACAATATTCATTGATTTTTGCCATTGAAAAACATCATGTTATTCATATACCAGAAATGTTTGAAGCTACTGACTGAATGAAAAGAGCTGGCATCTCACTCTCTTTGAATCTTCTTTATCATGCTAAGAGGAGCAGGAAAAAGCAAAAAATTTCAGAATTGCACCTTGCAATGTGGAGATATTACTGTTTGTGCATTTACAATATTCATTGATTTTTGCCATTGAAAAACATCATGTTATTCATATACCAGAAATGTTTGAAGCTACTGACTGAATGAAAAGAGCTGGCATCTCACTCTCTTTGAATCTTCTTTATCATGCCAGGATTAGCAGGAAAAAGCAAAAAATTTCAGAATTGCACCTTGCAATGTGGAGATATTACTGTTTGTGCATTTACAATATTCATTGATTTTTGCCATTGAAAAACGTCCAGAAATGTTTGAAGCTACTGACTGAATGAAAGGAGCTGGCATCTCACTCTCTTTGAATCTTCTTTATCATGCTAGGATTAGCAGGAAAAAGCAAAAAATTTCTGAATTGCACCTTGCAATGCGGAGAAATTACTGTTTGTGCATTTACAATATTCATTGATTTTTGCCATTGAAAAACATCATGTTATTCATATACCAGAAATGTTTGAAGCTACTGACTGAATGAAAAGAGCTGGCATCTCACTCTCTTTGAATCTTCTTTATCATGCTAAGAGGAGCAGGAAAAAGCAAAAAATTTCAGAATTGCACCTTGCAATGTGGAGATATTACTGTTTGTGCATTTACAATATTCATTGATTTTTGCCATTGAAAAACCTCCAGAAATGTTTGAAGCTACTGACTGAATGAAAGGAGCTGGCATCTCACTCTCTTTGAATCTTCTTTATCATGCTAGGATTAGCAGGAAAAAGCAAAAAATTTCAGAATTGCACCTTGCAATGCGGAGAAATTACTGTTTGTGCATTTACAATATTCATTGATTTTTGCCATTGAAAAACATCATGTTATTCATATACCAGAAATGTTTGAAGCTACTGACTGAATGAAAAGAGCTGGCATCTCACTCTCTTTGAATCTTCTTTATCATGCTAAGAGGAGCAGGAAAAAGCAAAAAATTTCAGAATTGCACCTTGCAATGTGGAGATATTACTGTTTGTGCATTTACAATATTCATTGATTTTTGCCATTGAAAAACGTCCAGAAATGTTTGAAGCTACTGACTGAATGAAAGGAGCTGGCATCTCACTCTCTTTGAATCTTCTTTATCATGCTAGGATTAGCAGGAAAAAGCAAAAAATTTCAGAATTGCACCTTGCAATGCGGAGAAATTACTGTTTGTGCATTTACAATATTCATTGATTTTTGCCATTGAAAAACATCATGTTATTCATATACCAGAAATGTTTGAAGCTACTGACTGAATGAAAAGAGCTGGCATCTCACTCTCTTTGAATCTTCTTTATCATGCTAAGAGGAGCAGGAAAAAGCAAAAAATTTCAGAATTGCACCTTGCAATGTGGAGATATTACTGTTTGTGCATTTACAATATTCATTGATTTTTGCCATTGAAAAACATCATGTTATTCATATACCAGAAATGTTTGAAGCTACTGACTGAATGAAAAGAGCTGGCATCTCACTCTCTTTGAATCTTCTTTATCATGCTAGGATTAGCAGGAAAAAGCAAAAAATTTCAGAATTGCACCTTGCAATGTGGAGATATTACTGTTTGTGCATTTACAATATTCATTGATTTTTGCCATTGAAAAACGTCCAGAAATGTTTGAAGCTACTGACTGACTGAAAGGAGCTGGCATCTCACTCTCTTTGAATCTTCTTTATCATGCTAGGATTAGCAGGAAAAAGCAAAAAATTTCAGAATTGCACCTTGCAATGCGGAGAAATTACTGTTTGTGCATTTACAATATTCATTGATTTTTGCCATTGAAAAACATCATGTTATTCATATACCAGAAATGTTTGAAGCTACTGACTGAATGAAAAGAGCTGGCATCTCACTCTCTTTGAATCTTCTTTATCATGCCAGGATTAGCAGGAAAAAGCAAAAAAATTCAGAATTGCACCTTGCAATGTGGAGATATTACTGTTTGTGCATTTACAATATTCATTGATTTTTGCCATTGAAAAACGTCCAGAAATGTTTGAAGCTACTGACTGAATGAAAGGAGCTGGCATCTCACTCTCTTTGAATCTTCTTTATCATGCTAGGATTAGCAGGAAAAAGCAAAAAATTTCTGAATTGCACCTTGCAATGCGGAGAAATTACTGTTTGTGCATTTACAATATTCATTGATTTTTGCCATTGAAAAACATCATGTTATTCATATACCAGAAATGTTTGAAGCTACTGACTGAATGAAAAGAGCTGACATCTCACTCTCTTTGAATCTTCTTTATCATGCTAAGAGGAGCAGGAAAAAGCAAAAAATTTCAGAATTGCACCTTGCAATGTGGAGATATTACTGTTTGTGCATTTACAATATTCATTGATTTTTGCCATTGAAAAACGTCCAGAAATGTTTGAAGCTACTGACTGAATGAAAGGAGCTGGCATCTCACTCTCTTTGAATCTTCTTTATCATGCTAGGATTAGCAGGAAAAAGCAAAAAATTTCAGAATTGCCCCTTGCAATGCGGAGAAATTACTGTTTGTGCATTTACAATATTCATTGATTTTTGCCATTGAAAAACATCATGTTATTCATATACCAGAAATGTTTGAAGCTACTGACTGAATGAAAAGAGCTGGCATCTCACTCTCTTTGAATCTTCTTTATCATGCTAAGAGGAGCAGGAAAAAGCAAAAAATTTCAGAATTGCACCTTGCAATGTGGAGATATTACTGTTTGTGCATTTACAATATTCATTGATTTTTGCCATTGAAAAACGTCCAGAAATGTTTGAAGCTACTGACTGAATGAAAGGAGCTGGCATCTCACTCTCATTGAATCTTCTTTATCATGCTAGGATTAGCAGGAAAAAGCAAAAAATTTCAGAATTGCACCTTGCAATGCGGAGAAATTACTGTTTGTGCATTTACAATATTCATTGATTTTTGCCATTGAAAAACATCATGTTATTCATATACCAGAAATGTTTGAAGCTACTGACTGAATGAAAAGAGCTGGCATCTCACTCTCTTTGAATCTTCTTTATCATGCCAGGATTAGCAGGAAAAAGCAAAAAATTTCAGAATTGCACCTTGCAATGTGGAGATATTACTGTTTGTGCATTTACAATATTCATTGATTTTTGCCATTGTTGATTTTTGCCATTGAAAAACGTCCAGAAATGTTTGAAGCTACTGACTGAATGAAAGGAGCTGGCATCTCACTCTCTTTGAATCTTCTTTATCATGCTAGGATTAGCAGGAAAAAGCAAAAAATTTCAGAATTGCACCTTGCAATGCGGAGAAATTACTGTTTGTGCATTTACAATATTCATTGATTTTTGCCATTGAAAAACATCATGTTATTCATATACCAGAAATGTTTGAAGCTACTGACTGAATGAAAAGAGCTGGCATCTCACTCTCTTTGAATCTTCTTTATCATACTAAGAGGAGCAGGAAAAAGCAAAAAATTTCAGAATTGCACATTGCAATGTGGAGATATTACTGTTTGTGCATTTACAATATTCATTGATTTTTGCCATTGAAAAACGTCCAGAAATGTTTGAAGCTACTGACTGAATGAAAGGAGCTGGCATCTCACTCTCTTTGAATCTTCTTTATCATGCTAGGATTAGCAGGAAAAAGCAAAAAATTTCAGAATTGCACCTTGCAATGCGGAGAAATTACTGTTTGTGCATTTACAATATTCATTGATTTTTGCCATTGAAAAACATCATGTTATTCATATACCAGAAATGTTTGAAGCTACTGACTGAATGAAAAGAGCTGGCATCTCACTCTCTTTGAATCTTCTTTATCATGCCAGGATTAGCAGGAAAAAGCAAAAAATTTCAGAATTGCACCTAGCAATGTGGAGATATTACTGTTTGTGCATTTACAATATTCATTGATTTTTGCCATTGAAAAACGTCCAGAAATGTTTGAAGCTACTGACTGAATGAAAGGAGCTGGCATCTCACTCTCTTTGAATCTTCTTTATCATGCTAGGATTAGCAGGAAAAAGCAAAAAATTTCAGAATTGCACCTTGCAATGCGGAGAAATTACTGTTTGTGCATTTACAATATTCATTGATTTTTGCCATTGAAAAACATCATGTTATTCATATACCAGAAATGTTTGAAGCTACTGACTGAATGAAAAGAGCTGGCATCTCACTCTCTTTGAATCTTCTTTATCATGCTAAGAGGAGCAGGAAAAAGCAAAAAATTTCAGAATTGCACCTTGCAATGTGGAGATATTACTGTTTGTGCATTTACAATATTCATTGATTTTTGCCATTGAAAAACGTCCAGAAATGTTTGAAGCTACTGACGGAATGAAAGGAGCTGGCATCTCACTCTCTTTGAATCTTCTTTATCATGCTAGGATTAGCAGGAAAAAGCAAAAAATTTCAGAATTGCACCTTGCAATGCGGAGAAATTACTGTTTGTGCATTTACAATATTCATTGATTTTTGCCATTGAAAAACATCATGTTATTCATATACCAGAAATGTTTGAAGCTACTGACTGAATGAATAGAGCTGGCATCTCACTCTCTTTGAATCTTCTTTATCATGCTAAGAGGAGCAGGAAAAAGCAAAAAATTTCAGAATTGCACCTTGCAATGTGGAGATATTACTGTTTGTGCATTTACAATATTCATTGATTTTTGCCATTGAAAAACGTCCAGAAATGTTTGAAGCTACTGACTGAATGAAAGGAGCTGGCATCTCACTCTCTTTGAATCTTCTTTATCATGCTAGGATTAGCAGGAAAAAGCAAAAAATTTCAGAATTGCAAATTGCAATGCGGAGAAATTACTGTTTGTGCATTTACAATATTCATTGATTTTTGCCATTGAAAAACATCATGTTATTCATATACCAGAAATGTTTGAAGCTACTGACTGAATGAAAAGAGCTGGCATCTCACTCTCTTTGAATCTTCTTTATCATGCCAGGATTAGCAGGAAAAAGCAAAAAATTTCAGAATTGCACCTTGCAATGTGGAGATATTACTGTTTGTGCATTTACAATATTCATTGATTTTTGCCATTGAAAAACGTCCAGAAATGTTTGAAGCTACTGACTGAATGAAAGGAGCTGGCATCTCACTCTCTTTGAATCTTCTTTATCATGCTAGGATTAGCAGGAAAAAGCAAAAAATTTCAGAATTGCACCTTGCAATGCGGAGAAATTACTGTTTGTGCATTTACAATATTCATTGATTTTTGCCATTGAAAAACATCATGTTATTCATATACCAGAAATGTTTGAAGCTACTGACTGAATGAAAAGAGCTGGCATCTCACTCTCTTTGAATCTTCTTTATCATGCTAAGAGGAGCAGGAAAAAGCAAAAAATTTCAGAATTGCACGTTGCAATGTGGAGATATTACAGTTTGTGCATTTACAATATTCATTGATTTTTGCCATTGAAAAACGTCCAGAAATGTTTGAAGCTACTGACTGAATGAAAGGAGCTGGCATCTCACTCTCTTTGAATCTTCTTTATCATGCTAGGATTAGCAGGAAAAAGCAAAAAATTTCAGAATTGCACCTTGCAATGCGGAGAAATTACTGTTTGTGCATTTACAATATTCATTGATTTTTGCCATTGAAAAACATCATGTTATTCATATACCAGAAATGTTTGAAGCTACTGACTGAATGAAAAGAGCTGGCATCTCACTCTCTTTGAATCTTCTTTATCATGCTAAGAGGAGCAGGAAAAAGCAAAAAATTTCAGAATTGCACCTTGCAATGTGGAGATATTACTGTTTGTGCATTTACAATATTCATTGATTTTTGCCATTGAAAAACGTCCAGAAATGTTTGAAGCTACTGACTGAATGAAAGGAGCTGGCATCTCACTCTCTTTGAATCTTCTTTATCATGCTAGGATTAGCAGGAAAAAGCAAAAAATTTCAGAATTGCACCTTGCAATGCGGAGAAATTACTGTTTGTGCATTTACAATATTCATTGATTTTTGCCATTGAAAAACATCATGTTATTCATATACCAGAAATGTTTGAAGCTACTGACTGAATGAAAAGAGCTGGCATCTCACTCTCTTTGAATCTTCTTTATCATGCTAAGAGGAGCAGGAAAAAGCAAAAAATTTCAGAATTGCACCTTGCAATGTGGAGATATTACTGTTTGTGCATTTACAATATTCATTGATTTTTGCCATTGAAAAACCTCCAGAAATGTTTGAAGCTACTGACTGAATGAAAGGAGCTGGCATCTCACTCTCTTTGAATCTTCTTTATCATGCTAGGATTAGCAGGAAAAAGCAAAAAATTTCAGAATTGCACCTTGCAATGCGGAGAAATTACTGTTTGTGCATTTACAATATTCATTGATTTTTGCCATTGAAAAACATCATGTTATTCATATACCAGAAATGTTTGAAGCTACTGACTGAATGAAAAGAGCTGGCATCTCACTCTCTTTGAATCTTCTTTATCATGCTAAGAGGAGCAGGAAAAAGCAAAAAATTTCAGAATTGCACCTTGCAATGTGGAGATATTACTGTTTGTGCATTTACAATATTCATTGATTTTTGCCATTGAAAAACGTCCAGAAATGTTTGAAGCTACTGACTGAATGAAAGGAGCTGGCATCTCACTCTCTTTGAATCTTCTTTATCATGCTAGGATTAGCAGGAAAAAGCAAAAAATTTCAGAATTGCACCTTGCAATGCGGAGAAATTACTGTTTGTGCATTTACAATATTCATTGATTTTTGCCATTGAAAAACATCATGTTATTCATATACCAGAAATGTTTGAAGCTACTGACTGAATGAAAAGAGCTGGCATCTCACTCTCTTTGAATCTTCTTTATCATGCTAAGAGGAGCAGGAAAAAGCAAAAAATTTCAGAATTGCACCTTGCAATGTGGAGATATTACTGTTTGTGCATTTACAATATTCATTGATTTTTGCCATTGAAAAACATCATGTTATTCATATACCAGAAATGTTTGAAGCTACTGACTGAATGAAAAGAGCTGGCATCTCACTCTCTTTGAATCTTCTTTATCATGCTAGGATTAGCAGGAAAAAGCAAAAAATTTCAGAATTGCACCTTGCAATGTGGAGATATTACTGTTTGTGCATTTACAATATTCATTGATTTTTGCCATTGAAAAACGTCCAGAAATGTTTGAAGCTACTGACTGAATGAAAGGAGCTGGCATCTCACTCTCTTTGAATCTTCTTTATCATGCTAGGATTAGCAGGAAAAAGCAAAAAATTTCAGAATTGCACCTTGCAATGCGGAGAAATTACTGTTTGTGCATTTACAATATTCATTGATTTTTGCCATTGAAAAACATCATGTTATTCATATACCAGAAATGTTTGAAGCTACTGACTGAATGAAAAGAGCTGGCATCTCACTCTCTTTGAATCTTCTTTATCATGCCAGGATTAGCAGGAAAAAGCAAAAAATTTCAGAATTGCACCTTGCAATGTGGAGATATTACTGTTTGTGCATTTACAATATTCATTGATTTTTGCCATTGAAAAACGTCCAGAAATGTTTGAAGCTACTGACTGAATGAAAGGAGCTGGCATCTCACTCTCTTTGAATCTTCTTTATCATGCTAGGATTAGCAGGAAAAAGCAAAAAATTTCTGTATGGCACCTTGCAATGCGGAGAAATTACTGTTTGTGCATTTACAATATTCATTGATTTTTGCCATTGAAAAACATCATGTTATTCATATACCAGAAATGTTTGAAGCTACTGACTGAATGAAAAGAGCTGGCATCTCACTCTCTTTGAATCTTCTTTATCATGCTAAGAGGAGCAGGAAAAAGCAAAAAATTTCAGAATTGCACCTTGCAATGTGGAGATATTACTGTTTGTGCATTTACAATATTCATTGATTTTTGCCATTGAAAAACCTCCAGAAATGTTTGAAGCTACTGACTGAATGAAAGGAGCTGGCATCTCACTCTCTTTGAATCTTCTTTATCATGCTAGGATTAGCAGGAAAAAGCAAAAAATTTCAGAATTGCACCTTGCAATGCGGAGAAATTACTGTTTGTGCATTTACAATATTCATTGATTTTTGCCATTGAAAAACATCATGTTATTCATATACCAGAAATGTTTGAAGCTACTGACTGAATGAAAAGAGCTGGCATCTCACTCTCTTTGAATCTTCTTTATCATGCTAAGAGGAGCAGGAAAAAGCAAAACATTTCAGAATTGCACCTTGCAATGTGGAGATATTACTGTTTGTGCATTTACAATATTCATTGATTTTTGCCATTGAAAAACGTCCAGAAATGTTTGAAGCTACTGACTGAATGAAAGGAGCTGGCATCTCACTCTCTTTGAATCTTCTTTATCATGCTAGGATTAGCAGGAAAAAGCAAAAAATTTCAGAATTGCACCTTGCAATGCGGAGAAATTACTGTTTGTGCATTTACAATATTCATTGATTTTTGCCATTGAAAAACATCATGTTATTCATATACCAGAAATGTTTGAAGCTACTGACTGAATGAAAAGAGCTGGCATCTCACTCTCTTTGAATCTTCTTTATCATGCTAAGAGGAGCAGGAAAAAGCAAAAAATTTCAGAATTGCACCTTGCAATGTGGAGATATTACTGTTTGTGCATTTACAATATTCATTGATTTTTGCCATTGAAAAACATCATGTTATTCATATACCAGAAATGTTTGAAGCTACTGACTGAATGAAAAGAGCTGGCATCTCACTCTCTTTGAATCTTCTTTATCATGCTAGGATTAGCAGGAAAAAGCAAAAAATTTCAGAATTGCACCTTGCAATGTGGAGATATTACTGTTTGTGCATTTACAATATTCATTGATTTTTGCCATTGAAAAACGTCCAGAAATGTTTGAAGCTACTGACTGAATGAAAGGAGCTGGCATCTCACTCTCTTTGAATCTTCTTTATCATGCTAGGATTAGCAGGAAAAAGCAAAAAATTTCAGAATTGCACCTTGCAATGCGGAGAAATTACTGTTTGTGCATTTACAATATTCATTGATTTTTGCCATTGAAAAACATCATGTTATTCATATACCAGAAATGTTTGAAGCTACTGACTGAATGAAAAGAGCTGGCATCTCACTCTCTTTGAATCTTCTTTATCATGCCAGGATTAGCAGGAAAAAGCAAAAAAATTCAGAATTGCACCTTGCAATGTGGAGATATTACTGTTTGTGCATTTACAATATTCATTGATTTTTGCCATTGAAAAACGTCCAGAAATGTTTGAAGCTACTGACTGAATGAAAAGAGCTGACATCTCACTCTCTTTGAATCTTCTTTATCATGCTAAGAGGAGCAGGAAAAAGCAAAAAATTTCAGAATTGCACCTTGCAATGTGGAGATATTACTGTTTGTGCATTTACAATATTCATTGATTTTTGCCATTGAAAAACGTCCAGAAATGTTTGAAGCTACTGACTGAATGAAAGGAGCTGGCATCTCACTCTCTTTGAATCTTCTTTATCATGCTAGGATTAGCAGGAAAAAGCAAAAAATTTCAGAATTGCCCCTTGCAATGCGGAGAAATTACTGTTTGTGCATTTACAATATTCATTGATTTTTGCCATTGAAAAACATCATGTTATTCATATACCAGAAATGTTTGAAGCTACTGACTGAATGAAAAGAGCTGGCATCTCACTCTCTTTGAATCTTCTTTATCATGCTAAGAGGAGCAGGAAAAAGCAAAAAATTTCAGAATTGCACCTTGCAATGTGGAGATATTACTGTTTGTGCATTTACAATATTCATTGATTTTTGCCATTGAAAAACGTCCAGAAATGTTTGAAGCTACTGACTGAATGAAAGGAGCTGGCATCTCACTCTCTTTGAATCTTCTTTATCATGCTAGGATTAGCAGGAAAAAGCAAAAAATTTCAGAATTGCACCTTGCAATGCGGAGAAATTACTGTTTGTGCATTTACAATATTCATTGATTTTTGCCATTGAAAAACATCATGTTATTCATATACCAGAAATGTTTGAAGCTACTGACTGAATGAAAAGAGCTGGCATCTCACTCTCTTTGAATCTTCTTTATCATGCTAAGAGGAGCAGGAAAAAGCAAAAAATTTCAGAATTGCACGTTGCAATGTGGAGATATTACTGTTTGTGCATTTACAATATTCATTGATTTTTGCCATTGAAAAACGTCCAGAAATGTTTGAAGCTACTGACTGAATGAAAGGAGCTGGCATCTCACCCTCTTTGAATCTTCTTTATCATGCTAGGATTAGCAGGAAAAAGCAAAAAATTTCAGAATTCCACCTTGCAATGCGGAGAAATTACTGTTTGTGCATTTACAATATTCATTGATTTTTGCCATTGAAAAACATCATGTTATTCATATACCAGAAATGTTTGAAGCTACTGACTGAATGAAAAGAGCTGGCATCTCACTCTCTTTGAATCTTCTTTATCTTGCTAAGAGGAGCAGGAAAAAGCAAAAAATTTCAGAATTGCACCTTGCAATATGGAGATATTACTTTTTGTGCATTTACAATATTCATTGATTTTTGCCATTGAAAAACGTCCAGAAATGTTTGAAGCTACTGACTGAATGAAAGGAGCTGGCATCTCACTCTCTTTGAATCTTCTTTATCATGCTAGGATTAGCAGGAAAAAGCAAAAAATTTCAGAATTGCACCTTGCAATGCGGAGAAATTACTGTTTGCGCATTTACAATATTCATTGATTTTTGCCATTGAAAAACATCATGTTATTCATATACCAGAAATGTTTGAAGCTACTGACTGAATGAAAAGAGCTGGCATCTCACTCTCTTTGAATCTTCTTTATCATGCTAGGATTAGCAGGAAAAAGCAAAAAATTTCAGAATTGCACCTTGCAATGTGGAGATATTACTGTTTGTGCATTTACAATATTCATTGATTTTTGCCATTGAAAAACGTCCAGAAATGTTTGAAGCTACTGACTGAATGAAAGGAGCTGGCATCTCACTCTCTTTGAATCTCCTTTATCCTGCTAGGATTAGCAGGAAAAAGCAAAAAATTTCAGAATTGCACCTTGCAATGTGGAGTTATTACTGTTTGTGCATTTACAATATTCATTGATTTTTGCCATTGAAAAATGTCCAGAAATGTTTGAAGCTACTGACTGAATGAAAGGAGCTGGCATCTCACTCTCTTTGAATCTTCTTTATCATGCTAGGATTAGCAGGAAAAAGCAAAAAATTTCAGAATTGCACCTTGCAATGTGGAGATATTACTGTTTGTGCATTTACAATATTCATTGATTTTTGCCATTCAAAAACGTCCAGAAATGTTTGAAGCTACTGACTGAATGAAAGGAGCTGGCATCTCACTCTCTTTGAATCTTCTTTATCATGCTAGGATTAGCAGGAAAAAGCAAAAAATTTCAGAATTGCACCTTGCAATGCGGAGAAATTACTGTTTGTGCATTTACAATATTCATTGATTTTTGCCATTGAAAAACATCATGTTATTCATATACCAGAAATGTTTGAAGCTACTGACTGAATGAAAAGAGCTGGCATCTCACTCTCTTTGAATCTTCTTTATCATGCTAAGAGGAGCAGGAAAAAGCAAAAAATTTCAGAATTGCACCTTGCAATGTGGAGATATTACTGTTTGTGCATTTACAATATTCATTGATTTTTGCCATTGAAAAACATCATGTTATTCATATACCAGAAATGTTTGAAGCTACTGACTGAATGAAAAGAGCTGGCATCTCACTCTCTTTGAATCTTCTTTATCATGCTAGGATTAGCAGGAAAAAGCAAAAAATTTCAGAATTGCACCTTGCAATGGGGAGATATTACTGTTTGTGCATTTACAATATTCATTGATTTTTGCCATTGAAAAACGTCCAGAAATGTTTGAAGCTACTGACTAAATGAAAGGAGCTGGCATCTCACTCTCTTTGAATCTTCTTTATCATGCTAGGATTAGCAGGAAAAAGCAAAAAATTTCAGAATTGCACCTTGCAATGCGGAGAAATTACTGTTTGTGCATTTACAATATTCATTGATTTTTGCCATTGAAAAACATCATGTTATTCATATACCAGAAATGTTTGAAGCTACTGACTGAATGAAAAGAGCTGGCATCTCACTCTCTTTGAATCTTCTTTATCATGCCAGGATTAGCAGGAAAAAGCAAAAAATTTCAGAATTGCACCTTGCAATGTGGAGATATTACTGTTTGTGCATTTACAATATTCATTGATTTTTGCCATTGAAAAACGTCCAGAAATGTTTGAAGCTACTGACTGAATGAAAGGAGCTGGCATCTCACTCTCTTTGAATCTTCTTTATCATGCTAGGATTAGCAGGAAAAAGCAAAAAATTTCTGAATTGCACCTTGCAATGCGGAGAAATTACTGTTTGTGCATTTACAATATTCATTGATTTTTGCCATTGAAAAACATCATGTTATTCATATACCAGAAATGTTTGAAGCTACTGACTGAATGAAAAGAGCTGGCATCTCACTCTCTTTGAATCTTCTTTATCATGCTAAGAGGAGCAGGAAAAAGCAAAAAATTTCAGAATTGCACCTTGCAATGTGGAGATATTACTGTTTGTGCATTTACAATATTCATTGATTTTTGCCATTGAAAAACGTCCAGAAATGTTTGAAGCTACTGACTGAATGAAAGGAGCTGGCATCTCACTCTCTTTGAATCTTCTTTATCATGCTAGGATTAGCAGGAAAAAGCAAAAAATTTCAGAATTGCACCTTGCAATGCGGAGAAATTACTGTTTGTGCATTTACAATATTCATTGATTTTTGCCATTGAAAAACATCATGTTATTCATATACCAGAAATGTTTGAAGCTACTGACTGAATGAAAAGAGCTGGCATCTCACTCTCTTTGAATCTTCTTTATCATGCTAAGAGGAGCAGGAAAAAGCAAAAAATTTCAGAATTGCACCTTGCAATGTGGAGATATTACTGTTTGTGCATTTACAATATTCATTGATTTTTGCCATTGAAAAACGTCCAGAAATGTTTGAAGCTACTGACTGAATGAAAGGAGCTGGCATCTCACTCTCTTTGAATCTTCTTTATCATGCTAGGATTAGCAGGAAAAAGCAAAAAATTTCAGAATTGCACCTTGCAATGCGGAGAAATTACTGTTTGTGCATTTACAATATTCATTGATTTTTGCCATTGAAAAACATCATGTTATTCATATACCAGAAATGTTTGAAGCTACTGACTGAATGAAAAGAGCTGGCATCTCACTCTCTTTGAATCTTCTTTATCATGCCAGGATTAGCAGGAAAAAGCAAAAAATTTCAGAATTGCACCTTGCAATGTGGAGATATTACTGTTTGTGCATTTACAATATTCATTGATTTTTGCCATTGAAAAACGTCCAGAAATGTTTGAAGCTACTGACTGAATGAAAGGAGCTGGCATCTCACTCTCTTTGAATCTTCTTTATCATGCTAGGATTAGCAGGAAAAAGCAAAAAATTTCTGAATTGCACCTTGCAATGCGGAGAAATTACTGTTTGTGCATTTACAATATTCATTGATTTTTGCCATTGAAAAACATCATGTTATTCATATACCAGAAATGTTTGAAGCTACTGACTGAATGAAAAGAGCTGGCATCTCACTCTCTTTGAATCTTCTTTATCATGCTAAGAGGAGCAGGAAAAAGCAAAAAATTTCAGAATTGCACCTTGCAATGTGGAGATATTACTGTTTGTGCATTTACAATATTCATTGATTTTTGCCATTGAAAAACGTCCAGAAATGTTTGAAGCTACTGACTGAATGAAAGGAGCTGGCATCTCACTCTCTTTGAATCTTCTTTATCATGCTAGGATTAGCAGGAAAAAGCAAAAAATTTCAGAATTGCACCTTGCAATGCGGAGAAATTACTGTTTGTGCATTTACAATATTCATTGATTTTTGCCATTGAAAAACATCATGTTATTCATATACCAGAAATGTTTGAAGCTACTGACTGAATGAAAAGAGCTGGCATCTCACTCTCTTTGAATCTTCTTTATCATGCTAAGAGGAGCAGGAAAAAGCAAAAAATTTCAGAATTGCACGTTGCAATGTGGAGATATTACTGTTTGTGCATTTACAATATTCATTGATTTTTGCCATTGAAAAACGTCCAGAAATGTTTGAAGCTACTGACTGAATGAAAGGAGCTGGCATCTCACCCTCTTTGAATCTTCTTTATCATGCTAGGATTAGCAGGAAAAAGCAAAAAATTTCAGAATTCCACCTTGCAATGCGGAGAAATTACTGTTTGTGCATTTACAATATTCATTGATTTTTGCCATTGAAAAACATCATGTTATTCATATACCAGAAATGTTTGAAGCTACTGACTGAATGAAAAGAGCTGGCATCTCACTCTCTTTGAATCTTCTTTATCTTGCTAAGAGGAGCAGGAAAAAGCAAAAAATTTCAGAATTGCACCTTGCAATATGGAGATATTACTTTTTGTGCATTTACAATATTCATTGATTTTTGCCATTGAAAAACGTCCAGAAATGTTTGAAGCTACTGACTGAATGAAAGGAGCTGGCATCTCACTCTCTTTGAATCTTCTTTATCATGCTAGGATTAGCAGGAAAAAGCAAAAAATTTCAGAATTGCACCTTGCAATGCGGAGAAATTACTGTTTGCACATTTACAATATTCATTGATTTTTGCCATTGAAAAACATCATGTTATTCATATACCAGAAATGTTTGAAGCTACTGACTGAATGAAAAGAGCTGGCATCTCACTCTCTTTGAATCTTCTTTATCATGCTAGGATTAGCAGGAAAAAGCAAAAAATTTCAGAATTGCACCTTGCAATGTGGAGATATTACTGTTTGTGCATTTACAATATTCATTGATTTTTGCCATTGAAAAACGTCCAGAAATGTTTGAAGCTACTGACTGAATGAAAGGAGCTGGCATCTCACTCTCTTTGAATCTCCTTTATCCTGCTAGGATTAGCAGGAAAAAGCAAAAAATTTCAGAATTGCACCTTGCAATGTGGAGTTATTACTGTTTGTGCATTTACAATATTCATTGATTTTTGCCATTGAAAAATGTCCAGAAATGTTTGAAGCTACTGACTGAATGAAAGGAGCTGGCATCTCACTCTCTTTGAATCTTCTTTATCATGCTAGGATTAGCAGGAAAAAGCAAAAAATTTCAGAATTGCACCTTGCAATGTGGAGATATTACTGTTTGTGCATTTACAATATTCATTGATTTTTGCCATTGAAAAACGTCCAGAAATGTTTGAAGCTACTGACTGAATGAAAGGAGCTGGCATCTCACTCTCTTTGAATCTTCTTTATCATGCTAGGATTAGCAGGAAAAAGCAAAAAATTTCAGAATTGCACCTTGCAATGCGGAGAAATTACTGTTTGTGCATTTACAATATTCATTGATTTTTGCCATTGAAAAACATCATGTTATTCATATACCAGAAATGTTTGAAGCTACTGACTGAATGAAAAGAGCTGGCATCTCACTCTCTTTGAATCTTCTTTATCATGCTAAGAGGAGCAGGAAAAAGCAAAAAATTTCAGAATTGCACGTTGCAATGTGGAGATATTACTGTTTGTGCATTTACAATATTCATTGATTTTTGCCATTGAAAAACGTCCAGAAATGTTTGAAGCTACTGACTGAATGAAAGGAGCTGGCATCTCACTCTCTTTGAATCTTCTTTATCATGCTAGGATTAGCAGGAAAAAGCAAAAAATTTCAGAATTGCACCTTGCAATGCGGAGAAATTACTGTTTGTGCATTTACAATATTCATTGATTTTTGCCATTGAAAAACATCATGTTATTCATATACCAGAAATGTTTGAAGCTACTGACTGAATGAAAAGAGCTGGCATCTCACTCTCTTTGAATCTTCTTTATCATGCTAAGAGGAGCAGGAAAAAGCAAAAAATTTCAGAATTGCACCTTGCAATGTGGAGATATTACTGTTTGTGCATTTACAATATTCATTGATTTTTGCCATTGAAAAACCTCCAGAAATGTTTGAAGCTACTGACTGAATGAAAGGAGCTGGCATCTCACTCTCTTTGAATCTTCTTTATCATGCTAGGATTAGCAGGAAAAAGCAAAAAATTTCAGAATTGCACCTTGCAATGCGGAGAAATTACTGTTTGTGCATTTACAATATTCATTGATTTTTGCCATTGAAAAACATCATGTTATTCATATACCAGAAATGTTTGAAGCTACTGACTGAATGAAAAGAGCTGGCATCTCACTCTCTTTGAATCTTCTTTATCATGCTAAGAGGAGCAGGAAAAAGCAAAAAAATTCAGAATTGCACCTTGCAATGTGGAGATATTACTGTTTGTGCATTTACAATATTCATTGATTTTTGCCATTGAAAAACGTCCAGAAATGTTTGAAGCTACTGACTGAATGAAAGGAGCTGGCATCTCACTCTCTTTGAATCTTCTTTATCATGCTAGGATTAGCAGGAAAAAGCAAAAAATTTCTGAATTGCACCTTGCAATGCGGAGAAATTACTGTTTGTGCATTTACAATATTCATTGATTTTTGCCATTGAAAAACATCATGTTATTCATATACCAGAAATGTTTGAAGCTACTGACTGAATGAAAAGAGCTGGCATCTCACTCTCTTTGAATCTTCTTTATCATGCTAAGAGGAGCAGGAAAAAGCAAAAAATTTCAGAATTGCACCTTGCAATGTGGAGATATTACTGTTTGTGCATTTACAATATTCATGATTTTTGCCATTGAAAAACATCATGTTATTCATATACCAGAAATGTTTGAAGCTACTGACTGAATGAAAAGAGCTGGCATCTCACTCTCTTTGAATCTTCTTTATCATGCTAGGATTATCAGGAAAAAGCAAAAAATTTCAGAATTGCACCTTGCAATGTGGAGATATTACTGTTTGTGCATTTACAATATTCATTGATTTTTGCCATTGAAAAACGTCCAGAAATGTTTGAAGCTACTGACTGAATGAAAGGAGCTGGCATCTCACTCTCTTTGAATCTTCTTTACCATGCTAGGATTAGCAGGAAAAAGCAAAAAATTTCAGAATTGCACCTTGAAATGCGGAGAAATTACTGTTTGTGCATTTACAAAATTCATTGATTTTTGCCATTGAAAAACATCATGTTATTCATATACAGAAATGTTTGAAGCTACTGACTGAATGAAAAGAGCTGGCATCTCACTCTCTTTGAATCTTTTTTATCATGCCAGGATTAGCAGGAAAAAGCAAAAAATTTCAGAATTGCACCTTGCAATGTGGAGATATTACTGTTTGTGCATTTACAATATTCATTGATTTTTGCCATTGAAAAACGTCCAGAAATGTTTGAAGCTACTGACTGAATGAAAGGAGCTGGCATCTCACTGTCTTTGAATCTTCTTTATCATGCTAGGATTAGCAGGAAAAAGCAAAAAATTTCAGAATTGCACCTTGCAATGCGGAGAAATTACTGTTTGTGCATTTACAATATTCATTGATTTTTGCCATTGAAAAACATCATGTTATTCATATACCAGAAATGTTTGAAGCTACTGACTGAATGAAAATAGCTGGCATCTCACTCTCTTTGAATCTTCTTTATCATGCTAAGAGGAGCAGGAAAAAGCAAAAAATTTCAGAATTGCACCTTGCAATGTGGAGATATTACTGTTTGTGCATTTACAATATTCATTGATTTTTGCCATTGAAAAACGTCCAGAAATGTTTGAAGCTACTGACTGAATGAAAGGAGCTGGCATCTCACTCTCTTTGAATCTTCTTTATCATGCTAGGATTAGCAGGAAAAAGCAAAAAATTTCAGAATTGCACCTTGCAATGCGGAGAAATTACTGTTTGTGCATTTACAATATTCATTGATTTTTGCCATTGAAAAACATCATGTTATTCATATACCAGAAATGTTTGAAGCTACTGACTGAATGAAAAGAGCTGGCATCTCACTCTCTTTGAATCTTCTTTATCATGCTAAGAGGAGCAGGAAAAAGCAAAAAATTTCAGAATTGCACCTTGCAATGTGGAGATATTACTGTTTGTGCATTTACAATATTCATTGATTTTTGCCATTGAAAAACGTCCAGAAATGTTTGAAGCTACTGACTGAATGAAAGGAGCTGGCATCTCACTGTCTTTGAATCTTCTTTATCATGCTAGGATTAGCAGGAAAAAGCAAAAAATTTCAGAATTGCACCTTGCAATGCGGAGAAATTACTGTTTGTGCATTTACAATATTCATTGATTTTTGCCATTGAAAAACATCATGTTATTCATATACCAGAAATGTTTGAAGCTACTGACTGAATGAAAATAGCTGGCATCTCACTCTCTTTGAATCTTCTTTATCATGCTAAGAGGAGCAGGAAAAAGCAAAAAATTTCAGAATTGCACCTTGCAATGTGGAGATATTACTGTTTGTGCATTTACAATATTCATTGATTTTTGCCATTGAAAAACGTCCAGAAATGTTTGAAGCTACTGACTGAATGAAAGGAGCTGGCATCTCACTCTCTTTGAATCTTCTTTATCATGCTAGGATTAGCAGGAAAAAGCAAAAAATTTCAGAATTGCACCTTGCAATGCGGAGAAATTACTGTTTGTGCATTTACAATATTCATTGATTTTTGCCATTGAAAAACATCATGTTATTCATATACCAGAAATGTTTGAAGCTACTGACTGAATGAAAAGAGCTGGCATCTCACTCTCTTTGAATCTTCTTTATCATGCTAAGAGGAGCAGGAAAAAGCAAAAAATTTCAGAATTGCACCTTGCAATGTGGAGATATTACTGTTTGTGCATTTACAATATTCATTGATTTTTGCCATTGAAAAACGTCCAGAAATGTTTGAAGCTTCTGACTGAATGAAAGGAGCTGGCATCTCACTCTCTTTGAATCTTCTTTATCATGCTAGGATTAGCAGGAAAAAGCAAAAAATTTCAGAATTGCACCTTGCAATGCGGAGAAATTACTGTTTGTGCATTTACAATATTCATTGATTTTTGCCATTGAAAAACATCATGTTATTCATATACCAGAAATGTTTGAAGCTACTGACTGAATGAAAAGAGCTGGCATCTCACTCTCTTTGAATCTTCTTTATCATGCTAAGAGGAGCAGGAAAAAGCAAAAAATTTCAGAATTGCACGTTGCAATGTGGAGATATTACTGTTTGTGCATTTACAATATTCATTGATTTTTGCCATTGAAAAACGTCCAGAAATGTTTGAAGCTACTGACTGAATGAAAGGAGCTGGCATCTCACCCTCTTTGAATCTTCTTTATCATGCTAGGATTAGCAGGAAAAAGCAAAAAATTTCAGAATTCCACCTTGCAATGCGGAGAAATTACTGTTTGTGCATTTACAATATTCATTGATTTTTGCCATTGAAAAACATCATGTTATTCATATACCAGAAATGTTTGAAGCTACTGACTGAATGAAAAGAGCTGGCATCTCACTCTCTTTGAATCTTCTTTATCTTGCTAAGAGGAGCAGGAAAAAGCAAAAAATTTCAGAATTGCACCTTGCAATATGGAGATATTACTTTTTGTGCATTTACAATATTCATTGATTTTTGCCATTGAAAAACGTCCAGAAATGTTTGAAGCTACTGACTGAATGAAAGGAGCTGGCATCTTACTCTCTTTGAATCTTCTTTATCATGCTAGGATTAGCAGGAAAAAGCAAAAAATTTCAGAATTGCACCTTGCAATGTGGAGATATTACTGTTTGTGCATTTACAATATTCATTGATTTTTGCCATTGAAAAACGTCCAGAAATGTTTGAAGCTACTGACTGAATGAAAGGAGCTGGCATCTCACTCTCTTTGAATCTCCTTTATCATGCTAGGATTAGCAGGAAAAAGCAAAAAATTTCAGAATTGCACCTTGCAATGTGGAGTTATTACTGTTTGTGCATTTACAATATTCATTGATTTTTGCCATTGAAAAATGTCCAGAAATGTTTGAAGCTACTGACTGAATGAAAGGAGCTGGCATCTCACTCTCTTTGAATCTTCTTTATCATGCTAGGATTAGCAGGAAAAAGCAAAAAATTTCAGAATTGCACCTTGCAATGTGGAGATATTACTGTTTGTGCATTTACAATATTCATTGATTTTTGCCATTGAAAAACGTCCAGAAATGTTTGAAGCTACTGACTGAATGAAAGGAGCTGGCATCTCACTCTCTTTGAATCGTCTTTATCATGCTAGGATTAGCAGGAAAAAGCAAAAAATTTCAGAATTGCACCTTGCAATGCGGAGAAATTACTATTTGTCCATTTACAATATTCATTGATTTTTGCCATTGAAAAACATCATGTTATTCATATACCAGAAATGTTTGAAGCTACTGACTGAATGAAAAGAGCTGGCATCTCACTCTCTTTGAATCTTCTTTATCATGCTAAGAGGAGCAGGAAAAAGCAAAAAATTTCAGAATTGCACGTTGCAATGTGGAGATATTACTGTTTGTGCATTTACAATATTCATTGATTTTTGCCATTGAAAAACGTCCAGAAATGTTTGAAGCTACTGACTGAATGAAAGGAGCTGGCATCTCACTCTCTTTGAATCTTCTTTATCATGCTAGGATTAGCAGGAAAAAGCAAAAAATTTCAGAATTGCACCTTGCAATGCGGAGAAATTACTGTTTGTGCATTTACAATATTCATTGATTTTTGCCATTGAAAAACATCATGTTATTCATATACCAGAAATGTTTGAAGCTACTGACTGAATGAAAAGAGCTGGCATCTCACTCTCTTTGAATCTTCTTTATCATGCTAAGAGGAGCAGGAAAAAGCAAAAAATTTCAGAATTGCACGTTGCAATGTGGAGATATTACTGTTTGTGCATTTACAATATTCATTGATTTTTGCCATTGAAAAACGTCCAGAAATGTTTGAAGCTACTGACTGAATGAAAGGAGCTGGCATCTCACTCTCTTTGAATCTTCTTTATCATGCTAGGATTAGCAGGAAAAAGCAAAAAATTTCAGAATTGCACCTTGCAATGCGGAGAAATTACTGTTTGTGCATTTACAATATTCATTGATTTTTGCCATTGAAAAACATCATGTTATTCATATACCAGAAATGTTTGAAGCTACTGACTGAATGAAAAGAGCTGGCATCTCACTCTCTTTGAATCTTCTTTATCATGCTAAGAGGAGCAGGAAAAAGCAAAAACTTTCAGAATTGCACCTTGCAATGTGGAGATATTACTGTTTGTGCATTTACAATATTCATTGATTTTTGCCATTGAAAAACGTCCAGAAATGTTTGAAGCTACTGACTGAATGAAAGGAGCTGGCATCTCACTCTCTTTGAATCTTCTTTATCATGCTAGGATTAGCAGGAAAAAGCAAAAAATTTCAGAATTGCACCTTGCAATGCGGAGAAATTACTGTTTGTGCATTTACAATATTCATTGATTTTTGCCATTGAAAAACATCATGTTATTCATATACCAGAAATGTTTGAAGCTACTGACTGAATGAAAAGAGCTGGCATCTCACTCTCTTTGAATCTTCTTTATCATGCTAAGAGGAGCAGGAAAAAGCAAAAAATTTCAGAATTGCACCTTGCAATGTGGAGATATTACTGTTTGTGCATTTACAATATTCATTGATTTTTGCCATTGAAAAACGTCCAGAAATGTTTGAAGCTACTGACTGAATGAAAGGAGCTGGCATCTCACTCTCTTTGAATCTTCTTTATCATGCTAGGATTAGCAGGAAAAAGCAAAAAATTTCAGAATTGCACCTTGCAATGCGGAGAAATTACTGTTTGTGCATTTACAATATTCATTGATTTTTGCCATTGAAAAACATCATGTTATTCATATACCAGAAATGTTTGAAGCTACTGACTGAATGAAAAGAGCTGGCATCTCACTCTCTTTGAATCTTCTTTATCATGCTAAGAGGAGCAGGAAAAAGCAAAAAATTTCAGAATTGCACCTTGCAATGTGGAGATATTACTGTTTGTGCATTTACAATATTCATTGATTTTTGCCATTGAAAAACGTCCAGAAATGTTTGAAGCTACTGACTGAATGAAAGGAGCTGGCATCTCACCCTCTTTGAATCTTCTTTATCATGCTAGGATTAGCAGGAAAAAGCAAAAAATTTCAGAATTCCACCTTGCAATGCGGAGAAATTACTGTTTGTGCATTTACAATATTCATTGATTTTTGCCATTGAAAAACATCATGTTATTCATATACCAGAAATGTTTGAAGCTACTGACTGAATGAAAAGAGCTGGCATCTCACTCTCTTTGAATCTTCTTTATCTTGCTAAGAGGAGCAGGAAAAAGCAAAAAATTTCAGAATTGCACCTTGCAATATGGAGATATTACTTTTTGTGCATTTACAATATTCATTGATTTTTGCCATTGAAAAACGTCCAGAAATGTTTGAAGCTACTGACTGAATGAAAGGAGCTGGCATCTCACTCTCTTTGAATCTTCTTTATCATGCTAGGATTAGCAGGAAAAAGCAAAAAATTTCAGAATTGCACCTTGCAATGCGGAGAAATTACTGTTTGCGCATTTACAATATTCATTGATTTTTGCCATTGAAAAACATCATGTTATTCATATACCAGAAATGTTTGAAGGTACTGACTGAATGAAAAGAGCTGGCATCTCACTCTCTTTGAATCTTCTTTATCATGCTAGGATTAGCAGGAAAAAGCAAAAAATTTCAGAATTGCACCTTGCAATGTGGAGATATTACTGTTTGTGCATTTACAATATTCATTGATGTTTGCCATTGAAAAACGTCCAGAAATGTTTGAAGCTACTGACTGAATGAAAGGAGCTGGCATCTCACTCTCTTTGAATCTTCTTTATCATGCTAGGATTAGCAGGAAAAAGCAAAAAATTTCAGAATTGCACCTTGCAATGCGGAGAAATTACTGTTTGTGCATTTACAATATTCATTGATTTTTGCCATTGAAAAACATCATGTTATTCATATACCAGAAATGTTTGAAGCTACTGACTGAATGAAAAGAGCTGGCATCTCACTCTCTTTGAATCTTCTTTATCATGCTAAGAGGAGCAGGAAAAAGCAAAAAATTTCAGAATTGCACGTTGCAATGTGGAGATATTACTGTTTGTGCATTTACAATATTCATTGATTTTTGCCATTGAAAAACGTCCAGAAATGTTTGAAGCTACTGACTGAATGAAAGGAGCTGGCATCTCACTCTCTTTGAATCTTCTTTATCATGCTAGGATTAGCAGGAAAAAGCAAAAAATTTCAGAATTGCACCTTGCAATGCGGAGAAATTACTGTTTGTGCATTTACAATATTCATTGATTTTTGCCATTGAAAAACATCATGTTATTCATATACCAGAAATGTTTGAAGCTACTGACTGAATGAAAAGAGCTGGCATCTCACTCTCTTTGAATCTTCTTTATCATGCTAAGAGGAGCAGGAAAAAGCAAAAAATTTCAGAATTGCACCTTGCAATGTGGAGATATTACTGTTTGTGCATTTACAATATTCATTGATTTTTGCCATTGAAAAACCTCCAGAAATGTTTGAAGCTACTGACTGAATGAAAGGAGCTGGCATCTCACTCTCTTTGAATCTTCTTTATCATGCTAGGATTAGCAGGAAAAAGCAAAAAATTTCAGAATTGCACCTTGCAATGCGGAGAAATTACTGTTTGTGCATTTACAATATTCATTGATTTTTGCCATTGAAAAACATCATGTTATTCATATACCAGAAATGTTTGAAGCTACTGACTGAATGAAAAGAGCTGGCATCTCACTCTCTTTGAATCTTCTTTATCATGCTAAGAGGAGCAGGAAAAAGCAAAAAAATTCAGAATTGCACCTTGCAATGTGGAGATATTACTGTTTGTGCATTTACAATATTCATTGATTTTTGCCATTGAAAAACGTCCAGAAATGTTTGAAGCTACTGACTGAATGAAAGGAGCTGGCATCTCACTCTCTTTGAATCTTCTTTATCATGCTAGGATTAGCAGGAAAAAGCAAAAAATTTCAGAATTGCAAATTGCAATGCGGAGAAATTACTGTTTGTGCATTTACAATATTCATTGATTTTTGCCATTGAAAAACATCATGTTATTCATATACCAGAAATGTTTGAAGCTACTGACTGAATGAAAAGAGCTGGCATCTCACTCTCTTTGAATCTTCTTTATCATGCTAAGAGGAGCAGGAAAAAGCAAAAAATTTCAGAATTGCACCTTGCAATGTGGAGATATTACTGTTTGTGCATTTACAATATTCATGATTTTTGCCATTGAAAAACATCATGTTATTCATATACCAGAAATGTTTGAAGCTACTGACTGAATGAAAAGAGCTGGCATCTCACTCTCTTTGAATCTTCTTTATCATGCTAGGATTATCAGGAAAAAGCAAAAAATTTCAGAATTGCACCTTGCAATGTGGAGATATTACTGTTTGTGCATTTACAATATTCATTGATTTTTGCCATTGAAAAACGTCCAGAAATGTTTGAAGCTACTGACTGAATGAAAGGAGCTGGCATCTCACTCTCTTTGAATCTTCTTTACCATGCTAGGATTAGCAGGAAAAAGCAAAAAATTTCAGAATTGCACCTTGAAATGCGGAGAAATTACTGTTTGTGCATTTACAAAATTCATTGATTTTTGCCATTGAAAAACATCATGTTATTCATATACAGAAATGTTTGAAGCTACTGACTGAATGAAAAGAGCTGGCATCTCACTCTCTTTGAATCTTTTTTATCATGCCAGGATTAGCAGGAAAAAGCAAAAAATTTCAGAATTGCACCTTGCAATGTGGAGATATTACTGTTTGTGCATTTACAATATTCATTGATTTTTGCCATTGAAAAACGTCCAGAAATGTTTGAAGCTACTGACTGAATGAAAGGAGCTGGCATCTCACTGTCTTTGAATCTTCTTTATCATGCTAGGATTAGCAGGAAAAAGCAAAAAATTTCAGAATTGCACCTTGCAATGCGGAGAAATTACTGTTTGTGCATTTACAATATTCATTGATTTTTGCCATTGAAAAACATCATGTTATTCATATACCAGAAATGTTTGAAGCTACTGACTGAATGAAAATAGCTGGCATCTCACTCTCTTTGAATCTTCTTTATCATGCTAAGAGGAGCAGGAAAAAGCAAAAAATTTCAGAATTGCACCTTGCAATGTGGAGATATTACTGTTTGTGCATTTACAATATTCATTGATTTTTGCCATTGAAAAACGTCCAGAAATGTTTGAAGCTACTGACTGAATGAAAGGAGCTGGCATCTCACTCTCTTTGAATCTTCTTTATCATGCTAGGATTAGCAGGAAAAAGCAAAAAATTTCAGAATTGCACCTTGCAATGCGGAGAAATTACTGTTTGTGCATTTACAATATTCATTGATTTTTGCCATTGAAAAACATCATGTTATTCATATACCAGAAATGTTTGAAGCTACTGACTGAATGAAAAGAGCTGGCATCTCACTCTCTTTGAATCTTCTTTATCATGCTAAGAGGAGCAGGAAAAAGCAAAAAATTTCAGAATTGCACCTTGCAATGTGGAGATATTACTGTTTGTGCATTTACAATATTCATTGATTTTTGCCATTGAAAAACGTCCAGAAATGTTTGAAGCTACTGACTGAATGAAAGGAGCTGGCATCTCACTCTCTTTGAATCTTCTTTATCATGCTAGGATTAGCAGGAAAAAGCAAAAAATTTCAGAATTGCACCTTGCAATGCGGAGAAATTACTGTTTGTGCATTTACAATATTCATTGATTTTTGCCATTGAAAAACATCATGTTATTCATATACCAGAAATGTTTGAAGCTACTGACTGAATGAAAAGAGCTGGCATCTCACTCTCTTTGAATCTTCTTTATCATGCTAAGAGGAGCAGGAAAAAGCAAAAAATTTCAGAATTGCACCTTGCAATGTGGAGATATTACTGTTTGTGCATTTACAATATTCATTGATTTTTGCCATTGAAAAACGTCCAGAAATGTTTGAAGCTTCTGACTGAATGAAAGGAGCTGGCATCTCACTCTCTTTGAATCTTCTTTATCATGCTAGGATTAGCAGGAAAAAGCAAAAAATTTCAGAATTGCACCTTGCAATGCGGAGAAATTACTGTTTGTGCATTTACAATATTCATTGATTTTTGCCATTGAAAAACATCATGTTATTCATATACCAGAAATGTTTGAAGCTACTGACTGAATGAAAAGAGCTGGCATCTCACTCTCTTTGAATCTTCTTTATCATGCTAAGAGGAGCAGGAAAAAGCAAAAAATTTCAGAATTGCACGTTGCAATGTGGAGATATTACTGTTTGTGCATTTACAATATTCATTGATTTTTGCCATTGAAAAACGTCCAGAAATGTTTGAAGCTACTGACTGAATGAAAGGAGCTGGCATCTCACCCTCTTTGAATCTTCTTTATCATGCTAGGATTAGCAGGAAAAAGCAAAAAATTTCAGAATTCCACCTTGCAATGCGGAGAAATTACTGTTTGTGCATTTACAATATTCATTGATTTTTGCCATTGAAAAACATCATGTTATTCATATACCAGAAATGTTTGAAGCTACTGACTGAATGAAAAGAGCTGGCATCTCACTCTCTTTGAATCTTCTTTATCTTGCTAAGAGGAGCAGGAAAAAGCAAAAAATTTCAGAATTGCACCTTGCAATATGGAGATATTACTTTTTGTGCATTTACAATATTCATTGATTTTTGCCATTGAAAAACGTCCAGAAATGTTTGAAGCTACTGACTGAATGAAAGGAGCTGGCATCTTACTCTCTTTGAATCTTCTTTATCATGCTAGGATTAGCAGGAAAAAGCAAAAAATTTCAGAATTGCACCTTGCAATGTGGAGATATTACTGTTTGTGCATTTACAATATTCATTGATTTTTGCCATTGAAAAACGTCCAGAAATGTTTGAAGCTACTGACTGAATGAAAGGAGCTGGCATCTCACTCTCTTTGAATCTCCTTTATCATGCTAGGATTAGCAGGAAAAAGCAAAAAATTTCAGAATTGCACCTTGCAATGTGGAGTTATTACTGTTTGTGCATTTACAATATTCATTGATTTTTGCCATTGAAAAATGTCCAGAAATGTTTGAAGCTACTGACTGAATGAAAGGAGCTGGCATCTCACTCTCTTTGAATCTTCTTTATCATGCTAGGATTAGCAGGAAAAAGCAAAAAATTTCAGAATTGCACCTTGCAATGTGGAGATATTACTGTTTGTGCATTTACAATATTCATTGATTTTTGCCATTGAAAAACGTCCAGAAATGTTTGAAGCTACTGACTGAATGAAAGGAGCTGGCATCTCACTCTCTTTGAATCGTCTTTATCATGCTAGGATTAGCAGGAAAAAGCAAAAAATTTCAGAATTGCACCTTGCAATGCGGAGAAATTACTGTTTGTCCATTTACAATATTCATTGATTTTTGCCATTGAAAAACATCATGTTATTCATATACCAGAAATGTTTGAAGCTACTGACTGAATGAAAAGAGCTGGCATCTCACTCTCTTTGAATCTTCTTTATCATGCTAAGAGGAGCAGGAAAAAGCAAAAAATTTCAGAATTGCACGTTGCAATGTGGAGATATTACTGTTTGTGCATTTACAATATTCATTGATTTTTGCCATTGAAAAACGTCCAGAAATGTTTGAAGCTACTGACTGAATGAAAGGAGCTGGCATCTCACTCTCTTTGAATCTTCTTTATCATGCTAGGATTAGCAGGAAAAAGCAAAAAATTTCAGAATTGCACCTTGCAATGCGGAGAAATTACTGTTTGTGCATTTACAATATTCATTGATTTTTGCCATTGAAAAACATCATGTTATTCATATACCAGAAATGTTTGAAGCTACTGACTGAATGAAAAGAGCTGGCATCTCACTCTCTTTGAATCTTCTTTATCATGCTAAGAGGAGCAGGAAAAAGCAAAAAATTTCAGAATTGCACGTTGCAATGTGGAGATATTACTGTTTGTGCATTTACAATATTCATTGATTTTTGCCATTGAAAAACGTCCAGAAATGTTTGAAGCTACTGACTGAATGAAAGGAGCTGGCATCTCACTCTCTTTGAATCTTCTTTATCATGCTAGGATTAGCAGGAAAAAGCAAAAAATTTCAGAATTGCACCTTGCAATGCGGAGAAATTACTGTTTGTGCATTTACAATATTCATTGATTTTTGCCATTGAAAAACATCATGTTATTCATATACCAGAAATGTTTGAAGCTACTGACTGAATGAAAAGAGCTGGCATCTCACTCTCTTTGAATCTTCTTTATCATGCTAAGAGGAGCAGGAAAAAGCAAAAACTTTCAGAATTGCACCTTGCAATGTGGAGATATTACTGTTTGTGCATTTACAATATTCATTGATTTTTGCCATTGAAAAACGTCCAGAAATGTTTGAAGCTACTGACTGAATGAAAGGAGCTGGCATCTCACTCTCTTTGAATCTTCTTTATCATGCTAGGATTAGCAGGAAAAAGCAAAAAATTTCAGAATTGCACCTTGCAATGCGGAGAAATTACTGTTTGTGCATTTACAATATTCATTGATTTTTGCCATTGAAAAACATCATGTTATTCATATACCAGAAATGTTTGAAGCTACTGACTGAATGAAAAGAGCTGGCATCTCACTCTCTTTGAATCTTCTTTATCATGCTAAGAGGAGCAGGAAAAAGCAAAAAATTTCAGAATTGCACCTTGCAATGTGGAGATATTACTGTTTGTGCATTTACAATATTCATTGATTTTTGCCATTGAAAAACGTCCAGAAATGTTTGAAGCTACTGACTGAATGAAAGGAGCTGGCATCTCACTCTCTTTGAATCTTCTTTATCATGCTAGGATTAGCAGGAAAAAGCAAAAAATTTCAGAATTGCACCTTGCAATGCGGAGAAATTACTGTTTGTGCATTTACAATATTCATTGATTTTTGCCATTGAAAAACATCATGTTATTCATATACCAGAAATGTTTGAAGCTACTGACTGAATGAAAAGAGCTGGCATCTCACTCTCTTTGAATCTTCTTTATCATGCTAAGAGGAGCAGGAAAAAGCAAAAAATTTCAGAATTGCACCTTGCAATGTGGAGATATTACTGTTTGTGCATTTACAATATTCATTGATTTTTGCCATTGAAAAACGTCCAGAAATGTTTGAAGCTACTGACTGAATGAAAGGAGCTGGCATCTCACCCTCTTTGAATCTTCTTTATCATGCTAGGATTAGCAGGAAAAAGCAAAAAATTTCAGAATTCCACCTTGCAATGCGGAGAAATTACTGTTTGTGCATTTACAATATTCATTGATTTTTGCCATTGAAAAACATCATGTTATTCATATACCAGAAATGTTTGAAGCTACTGACTGAATGAAAAGAGCTGGCATCTCACTCTCTTTGAATCTTCTTTATCTTGCTAAGAGGAGCAGGAAAAAGCAAAAAATTTCAGAATTGCACCTTGCAATATGGAGATATTACTTTTTGTGCATTTACAATATTCATTGATTTTTGTCATTGAAAAACGTCCAGAAATGTTTGAAGCTACTGACTGAATGAAAGGAGCTGGCATCTCACTCTCTTTGAATCTTCTTTATCATGCTAGGATTAGCAGGAAAAAGCAAAAAATTTCAGAATTGCACCTTGCAATGCGGAGAAATTACTGTTTGCGCATTTACAATATTCATTGATTTTTGCCATTGAAAAACATCATGTTATTCATATACCAGAAATGTTTGAAGGTACTGACTGAATGAAAAGAGCTGGCATCTCACTCTCTTTGAATCTTCTTTATCATGCTAGGATTAGCAGGAAAAAGCAAAAAATTTCAGAATTGCACCTTGCAATGTGGAGATATTACTGTTTGTGCATTTACAATATTCATTGATGTTTGCCATTGAAAAACGTCCAGAAATGTTTGAAGCTACTGACTGAATGAAAGGAGCTGGCATCTCACTCTCTTTGAATCTCCTTTATCATGCTAGGATTAGCAGGAAAAAGCAAAAAATTTCAGAATTGCACCTTGCAATGTGGAGTTATTACTGTTTGTGCATTTACAATATTCATTGATTTTTGCCATTGAAAAATGTCCAGAAATGTTTGAAGCTACTGACTGAATGAAAGGAGCTGGCATCTCACTCTCTTTGAATCTTCTTTATCATGCTAGGATTAGCAGGAAAAAGCAAAAAATTTCAGAATTGCACCTTGCAATGTGGAGATATTACTGTTTGTGCATTTACAATATTCATTGATTTTTGCCATTGAAAAACATCCAGAAATGTTTGAAGCTACTGACTGAATGAAAGGAGCTGGCATCTCACTCTCTTTGAATCTTCTTTATCATGCTAGGATTAGCAGGAAAAAGCAAAAAATTTCAGAATTGCACCTTGCAATGCGGAGAAATTACTGTTTGTGCATTTACAATATTCATTGATTTTTGCCATTGAAAAACATCATGTTATTCATATACCAGAAATGTTTGAAGCTACTGACTGAATGAAAAGAGCTGGCATCTCACTCTCTTTGAATCTTCTTTATCATGCTAAGAGGAGCAGGAAAAAGCAAAAAATTTCAGAATTGCACGTTGCAATGTGGAGATATTACTGTTTGTGCATTTACAATATTCATTGATTTTTGCCATTGAAAAACGTCCAGAAATGTTTGAAGCTACTGACTGAATGAAAGGAGCTGGCATCTCACTCTCTTTGAATCTTCTTTATCATGCTAGGATTAGCAGGAAAAAGCAAAAAATTTCAGAATTGCACCTTGCAATGCGGAGAAATTACTGTTTGTGCATTTACAATATTCATTGATTTTTGCCATTGAAAAACATCATGTTAATCATATACCAGAAATGTTTGAAGCTACTGACTAAATGAAATAAGCTGGCATCTCACTCTCTTTGAATCTTCTTTGTCATGCTAAGAGGAGCAGGAAAAAGCAAAAAATTTCAGAATTGCACGTTGCAATGTGGAGATATTACTGTTTGTGCATTTACAATATTCATTGATTTTTGCCATTGAAAAACGTCCAGAAATGTTTGAAGCTACTGACTGAATGAAAGGAGCTGGCATCTCACTCTCTTTGAATCTTCTTTATCATGCTAGGATTAGCAGGAAAAAGCAAAAAATTTCAGAATTGCACCTTGCAATGCGGAGAAATTACTGTTTGTGCATTTACAATATTCATTGATTTTTGCCATTGAAAAACATCATGTTATTCATATACCAGAAATGTTTGAAGCTACTGACTGAATGAAAAGAGCTGGCATCTCACTCTCTTTGAATCTTCTTTATCATGCTAAGAGTAGCAGGAAAAAGCAAAAAATTTCAGAATTGCACCTTGCAATGTGGAGATATTACTGTTTGTGCATTTACAATATTCATTGATTTTTGCCATTGAAAAACGTCCAGAAATGTTTGAAGCTACTGACTGAATGAAAGGAGCTGGCATCTCACTCTCTTTGAATCTTCTTTATCATGCTAGGATTAGCAGGAAAAAGCAAAAAATTTCAGAATTGCACCTTGCAATGCGGAGAAATTACTGTTTGTGCATTTACAATATTCATTGATTTTTGCCATTGAAAAACATCGTTATTCATATACCAGAAATGTTTGAAGCTACTGACTGAATGAAAAGAGCTGGCATCTCACTCTCTTTGAATCTTCTTTATCATGCTAAGAGGAGCAGGAAAAAGCAAAAAATTTCAGAATTGCACCTTGCAATGTGGAGATATTACTGTTTGTGCATTAACAATATTCATTGATTTTTGCCATTGAAAAACATCATGTTATTCATATACCAGAAATGTTTGAAGCTACTGACTGAATGAAAAGAGCTGGCATCTCACTCTCTTTGAATCTTCTTTATCATGCTAGGATTAGCAGGAAAAAGCAAAAAATTTCAGAATTGCACCTTGCAATGTGGAGATATTACTGTTTGTGCATTTACAATATTCATTGATTTTTGCCATTGAAAAACGTCCAGAAATGTTTGAAGCTACTGACTGAATGAAAGGAGCTGGCATCTCACTCTCTTTGAATCTTCTTTATCATGCTAGGATTAGCAGGAAAAAGCAAAAAATTTCAGAATTGCACCTTGCAATGCGGAGAAATTACTGTTTGTGCATTTACAATATTCATTGATTTTTGCCATTGAAAAACATCATGTTATTCATATACCAGAAATGTTTGAAGCTACTGACTGAATGAAAAGAGCTGGCATCTCACTCTCTTTGAATCTTCTTTATCATGCTAAGAGGAGCAGGAAAAAGCAAAAAATTTCAGAATTGCACGTTGCAATGTGGAGATATTACCGTTTGTGCATTTACAATATTCATTGATTTTTGCCATTGAAAAACGTCCAGAAATGTTTGAAGCTACTGACTGAATGAAAGGAGCTGGCGTCTCACTCTCTTTGAATCTTCTTTATCATGCTAGGATTAGCAGGAAAAAGCAAAAAATTTCAGAATTGCACCTTGCAATGCGGAGAAATTACTGTTTGTGCATTTACAATATTCATTGATTTTTGCCATTGAAAAACATCATGTTATTCATATACCAGAAATGTTTGAAGCTACTGACTGAATGAAAAGAGCTGGCATCTCACTCTCTTTGAATCTTCTTTATCATGCTAAGAGGAGCAGGAAAAAGCAAAAAATTTCAGAATTGCACCTTGCAATGTGGAGATATTACTGTTTGTGCATTTACAATATTCATTGATTTTTGCCATTGAAAAACGTCCAGAAATGTTTGAAGCTACTGACTGAATGAAAGGAGCTGGCATCTCACTCTCTTTGAATCTTCTTTATCATGCTAGGATTAGCAGGAAAAAGCAAAAAATTTCAGAATTGCACCTTGCAATGCGGAGAAATTACTGTTTGTGCATTTACAATATTCATTGATTTTTGCCATTGAAAAACATCATGTTATTCATATACCAGAAATGTTTGAAGCTACTGACTGAATGAAAAGAGCTGGCATCTCACTCTCTTTGAATCTTCTTTATCATGCTAAGAGGAGCATGAAAAAGCAAAAAATTTCAGAATTGCACCTTGCAATGTGGAGATATTACTGTTTGTGCATTTACAATATTCATTGATTTTTGCCATTGAAAAACGTCCAGAAATGTTTGAAGCTACTGACTGAATGAAAGGAGCTGGCATCTCACTCTCTTTGAATCTTCTTTATCATGCTAGGATTAGCAGGAAAAAGCAAAAAATTTCAGAATTGCACCTTGCAATGCGGAGAAATTACTGTTTGTGCATTTACAATATTCATTGATTTTTGCCATTGAAAAACATCATGTTATTCATATACCAGAAATGTTTGAAGCTACTGACTGAATGAAAAGAGCTGGCATCTCACTCTCTTTGAATCTTCTTTATCATGCTAAGAGGAGCAGGAAAAAGCAAAAAAATTCAGAATTGCACGTTGCAATGTGGAGATATTACTGTTTGTGCATTTACAATATTCATTGATTTTTGCCATTGAAAAACGTCCAGAAATGTTTGAAGCTACTGACTGAATGAAAGGAGCTGGCATCTCACTCTCTTTGAATCTTCTTTATCATGCTAGGATTAGCAGGAAAAAGCAAAAAATTTCAGAATTGCACCTTGCAATGCGAAGAAATTACTGTTTGTGCATTTACAATATTCATTGATTTTTGCCATTGAAAAACATCATGTTATTCATATACCAGAAATGTTTGAAGCTACTGACTGAATGAAAAGAGCTGGCATCTCACTCTCTTTGAATCTTCTTTATCATGCTAAGAGGAGCAGGAAAAAGCAAAAAATTTCAGAATTGCACGTTGCAATGTGGAGATATTACTGTTTGTGCATTTACAATATTCATTGATTTTTGCCATTGAAAAACGTCCAGAAATGTTTGAAGCTACTGACTGAATGAAAGGAGCTGGCATCTCACTCTCTTTGAATCTTCTTTATCATGCTAGGATTAGCAGGAAAAAGCAAAAAATTTCAGAATTGCACCTTGCAATGCAGAGAAATTACTGTTTGTGCATTTACAATATTCATTGATTTTTGCCATTGAAAAACATCATGTTATTCATATACCAGAAATGTTTGAAGCTACTGACTGAATGAAAAGAGCTGGCATCTCACTCTCTTTGAATCTTCTTTACCATGCTAAGAGAAGCAGGAAAAAGCAAAAAATTTCAGAATTGCACCTTGCAATGTGGAGATATTACTGTTTGTGCATTTACAATATTCATTGATTTTTGCCATTGAAAAACGTCCAGAAATGTTTGAAGCTACTGACTGAATGAAAGGAGCTGGCATCTCACTCTCTTTGAATCTTCTTTATCATGCTAGGATTAGCAGGAAAAAGCAAAAAATTTCAGAATTGCACCTTGCAATGCGGAGAAATTACTGTTTGTGCAATTACAATATTCATTGATTTTTGCCATTGAAAAACATCGTTATTCATATACCAGAAATGTTTGAAGCTACTGACTGAATGAAAAGAGCTGGCATCTCACTCTCTTTGAATCTTCTTTATCATGCTAAGAGGAGCAGGAAAAAGCAAAAAATTTCAGAATTGCACCTTGCAATGTGGAGATATTACTGTTTGTGCATTAACAATATTCATTGATTTTTGCCATTGAAAAACATCATGTTATTCATATACCAGAAATGTTTGAAGCTACTGACTGAATGAAAAGAGCTGGCATCTCACTCTCTTTGAATCGTTTTATCATGCTAGGATTAGCAGGAAAAAGCAAAAAATTTCAGAATTGCACCTTGCAATGTGGAGATATTACTGTTTGTGCATTTACAATATTCATTGATTTTTGCCATTGAAAAACGTCCAGAAATGTTTGAAGCTACTGACTGAATGAAAGGAGCTGGCATCTCACTCTCTTTGAATCTTCTTTATCGTGCTAGGATTAGCAGGAAAAAGCAAAAAATTTCAGAATTGCACCTTGCAATGCGGAGAAATTACTGTTTGTGCATTTACAATATTCATTGATTTTTGCCATTGAAAAACATCATGTTATTCATATACCAGAAATGTTTGAAGCTACTGACTGAATGAAAAGAGCTGGCATCTCACTCTCTTTGAATCTTCTTTATCATGCTAAGAGGAGCAGGAAAAAGCAAAAAATTTCAGAATTGCACGTTGCAATGTGGAGATATTACTGTTTGTGCATTTACAATATTCATTGATTTTTGCCATTGAAAAACGTCCAGAAATGTTTGAAGCTACTGACTGAATGAAAGGAGCTGGCATCTCACTCTCTTTGAATCTTCTTTATCATGCTAGGATTAGCAGGAAAAAGCAAAAAATTTCAGAATTGCACCTTGCAATGCGGAGAAATTACTGTTTGTGCATTTACAATATTCATTGATTTTTGCCATTGAAAAACATCATGTTATTCATATACCAGAAATGTTTGAAGCTACTGACTGAATGAAAAGAGCTGGCATCTCACTCTCTTTGAATCTTCTTTATCATGCTAAGACGAGCAGGAAAAAGCAAAAAATTTCAGAATTGCACCTTGCAATGTGGAGATATTACTGTTTGTGCATTTACAATATTCATTGATTTTTGCCATTGAAAAACATCCAGAAATGTTTGAAGCTACTGACTGAATGAAAGGAGCTGGCATCTCACTCTCTTTGAATCTTCTTTATCATGCTAGGATTAGCAGGAAAAAGCAAAAAATTTCAGAATTGCACCTTGCAATGCGGAGAAATTACTGTTTGTGCATTTACAATATTCATTGATTTTTGCCATTGAAAAACATCATGTTATTCACATACCAGAAATGTTTGAAGCTACTGACTGAATGAAAAGAGCTGGCATCTCACTCTCTTTGAATCTTCTTTATCATGCTAGGATTAGCAGGAAAAAGCAAAAAATTTCAGAATTGCACCTTGCAATGTGGAGATATTACTGTTTGTGCATTTACAATATTCATTGATTTTTGCCATTGAAAAACGTCCAGAAATGTTTGAAGCTACTGACTGAATGAAAAGAGCTGGCATCTCACTCTCTTTGAATCTTCTTTATCATGCTAGGATTAGCAGGAAAAAGCAAAAAAATTCAGAATTGCACCTTGCAATGTGGAGATATTACTGTTTGTGCATTTACAATATTCATTGATTTTTGCCATTGAAAAACGTCCAGAAATGTTTGAAGCTACTGACTGAATGAAAGGAGCTGGCATCTCACTCTCTTTGAATCTTCTTTATCATGCTAGGATTAGCAGGAAAAAGCAAAAAATTTCAGAATTGCACCTTGCAATGTGGAGTTATTGCTGTTTGTGCATTTACAATATTCATTGATTTTTGCCATTGAAAAACATCATGTTATTCATATACCAGAAATGTTTGAAGCTACTGACTGAATGAAAAGAGCTGGCATGTCACTCTCTTTGAATCTTCTTTATCATGCTAAGAGGAGCAGGAAAAAGCAAAAAATTTCAGAATTGCACCTTGCAATGTGGAGATATTACTGTTTGTGCATTTACAATATTCATTGATTTTTGCCATTGAAAAACGTCCAGAAATGTTTGAAGCTACTGACTGAATGAAAGGAGCTGGCATCTCACTCTCTTTGAATCTTCTTTATCATGCTAGGATTAGCAGGAAAAAGCAAAAAATTTCAGAATTGCACCTTGCAATGCGGAGAAATTACTGTTTGTGCATTTACAATATTCATTGATTTTTGCCATTGAAAAACATCATGTTATTCATATACCAGAAATGTTTGAAGCTACTGACTGAATGAAAAGAGCTGGCATCTCACTCTCTTTGAATCTTCTTTATCATGCTAAGAGGAGCAGGAAAAAGCAAAAAATTTCAGAATTGCACCTTGCAATGTGGAGATATTACTGTTTGTGCATTTACAATATTCATTGATTTTTGCCATTGAAAAACGTCCAGAAATGTTTGAAGCTACTGACTGAATGAAAGGAGCTGGCATCTCACTCTCTTTGAATCTTCTTTATCATGCTAGGATTAGCAGGAAAAAGCAAAAAGTTTCAGAATTGCACCTTGCAATGCGGAGAAATTACTGTTTGTGCATTTACAATATTCATTGATTTTTGCCATTGAAAAACATCATGTTATTCATATACCAGAAATGTTTGAAGCTACTGACTGAATGAAAAGAGCTGGCATCTCACTCTCTTTGAATCTTCTTTATCATGCCAGGATTAGCAGGAAAAGCAAAAAATTTCAGAATTGCACCTTGCAATGTGGAGATATTACTGTTTGTGCATTTACAATATTCATTGATTTTTGCCATTGAAAAACGTCCAGAAATGTTTGAAGCTACTGACTGAATGAAAGGAGCTGGCATCTCACTCTCTTTGAATCTTCTTTATCATGCTAGGATTAGCAGGAAAAAGCAAAAAATTTCAGAATTGCACCTTGCAATGCGGAGAAATTACTGTTTGTGCATTTACAATATTCATTGATTTTTGCCATTGAAAAACATCATGTTATTCATATACCAGAAATGTTTGAAGCTACTGACTGAATGAAAAGAGCTGGCATCTCACTCTCTTTGAATCTTCTTTATCATGCTAAGAGGAGCAGGAAAAAGCAAAAAATTTCAGAATTGCACCTTGCAATGTGGAGATATTACTGTTTGTGCATTTACAATATTCATTGATTTTTGCCATTGAAAAACGTCCAGAAATGTTTGAAGCTACTGACTGAATGAAAGGAGCTGGCATCTCACTCTCTTTGAATCTTCTTTATCATGCTAGGATTAGCAGGAAAAAGCAAAAAGTTTCAGAATTGCACCTTGCAATGCGGAGAAATTACTGTTTGTGCATTTACAATATTCATTGATTTTTGCCATTGAAAAACATCATGTTATTCATATACCAGAAATGTTTGAAGCTACTGACTGAATGAAAAGAGCTGGCATCTCACTCTCTTTGAATCTTCTTTATCATGCCAGGATTAGCAGGAAAAGCAAAAAATTTCAGAATTGCACCTTGCAATGTGGAGATATTACTGTTTGTGCATTTACTATATTCATTGATTTTTGCCATTGAAAAACGTCCAGAAATGTTTGAAGCTACTGACTGAATGAAAGGAGCTGGCATCTCACTCTCTTTGAATCTTCTTTATCATGCTAGGATTAGCAGGAAAAAGCAAAAAATTTCAGAATTGCACGTTGCAATGTGGAGAAATTACTGTTTGTGCATTTACAATTTTCATTGATTTTTGCCATTGAAAAACATCATGTTATTCATATACCAGAAATGTTTGAAGCTACTGACTGAATGAAAAGAGCTGGCATCTCACTCTCTTTGAATCTTCTTTATCATGCTAGGATTAGCAGGAAAAAGCAAAAAATTTCAGAATTGCACCTTGCAATGTGGAGATATTACTGTTTGTGCATTTACAATATTCATTGATTTTTGCCATTGAAAAACGTCCAGAAATGTTTGAAGCTACTGACTGAATGAAAAGAGCTGGCATCTCACTCTCTTTGAATCTTCTTTATCATGCTAGGATTAGCAGGAAAAAGCAAAAAAATTCAGAATTGCACCTTGCAATGTGGAGATATTACTGTTTGTGCATTTACAATATTCATTGATTTTTGCCATTGAAAAACGTCCAGAAATGTTTGAAGCTACTGACTGAATGAAAGGAGCTGGCATCTCACTCTCTTTGAATCTTCTTTATCATGCTAGGATTAGCAGGAAAAAGCAAAAAATTTCAGAATTGCACCTTGCAATGTGGAGTTATTGCTGTTTGTGCATTTACAATATTCATTGATTTTTGCCATTGAAAAACATCATGTTATTCATATACCAGAAATGTTTGAAGCTACTGACTGAATGAAAAGAGCTGGCATGTCACTCTCTTTGAATCTTCTTTATCATGCTAAGAGGAGCAGGAAAAAGCAAAAAATTTCAGAATTGCACCTTGCAATGTGGAGATATTACTGTTTGTGCATTTACAATATTCATTGATTTTTGCCATTGAAAAACGTCCAGAAATGTTTGAAGCTACTGACTGAATGAAAGGAGCTGGCATCTCACTCTCTTTGAATCTTCTTTATCATGCTAGGATTAGCAGGAAAAAGCAAAAAATTTCAGAATTGCACCTTGCAATGCGGAGAAATTACTGTTTGTGCATTTACAATATTCATTGATTTTTGCCATTGAAAAACATCATGTTATTCATATACCAGAAATGTTTGAAGCTACTGACTGAATGAAAAGAGCTGGGATCTCACTCTCTTTGAATCTTCTTTATCATGCTAAGAGGAGCAGGAAAAAGCAAAAAAATTCAGAATTGCACCTTGCAATGTGGAGATATTACTGTTTGTGCATTTACAATATTCATTGATTTTTGCCATTGAAAAACGTCCAGAAATGTTTGAAGCTACTGACTGAATGAAAGGAGCTGGCATCTCACTCTCTTTGAATCTTCTTTATCATGCTAGGATTAGCAGGAAAAAGCAAAAAATTTCAGAATTGCACCTTGCAATGCGGAGAAATTACTGTTTGTGCATTTACAATATTCATTGATTTTTGCCATTGAAAAACATCATGTTATTCATATACCAGAAATGTTTGAAGCTACTGACTGAATGAAAGGAGCTGGCATCTCACTCTCTTTGAATCTTCTTTATCATGCTAGGATTAGCAGGAAAAAGCAAAAAATTTCAGAATTGCACGTTGCAATGTGGAGAAATTACTGTTTGTGCATTTACAATATTCATTGATTTTTGCCATTGAAAAACATCATGTTATTCATATACCAGAAATGTTTGAAGCTACTGACTGAATGAAAAGAGCTGGCATCTCACTCTCTTTGAATCTTCTTTATCATGCTAAGAGGAGCAGGAAAAAGCAAAAAATTTCAGAATTGCACCTTGCAATGTGGAGATATTACTGTTTGTGCATTTACAATATTCATTGATTTTTGCCATTGAAAAACGTCCAGAAATGTTTGAAGCTACTGACTGAATGAAAGGAGCTGGCATCTCACTCTCTTTGAATCTTCTTTATCATGCTAGGATTAGCAGGAAAAAGCAAAAAATTTCAGAATTGCACCTTGCAATGCGGAGAAATTACTGTTTGTGCATTTACAATATTCATTGATTTTTGCCATTGAAAAACATCATGTTATTCATATACCAGAAATGTTTGAAGCTACTGACTGAATGAAAAGAGCTGGCATCTCACTCTCTTTGAATCTTCTTTATCATGCTAAGAGGAGCAGGAAAAAGCCAAAAATTTCAGAATTGCACCTTGCAATGTGGAGATATTACTGTTTGCGCATTTACAATATTCATTGATTTTTGCCATTGAAAAACGTCCAGAAATGTTTGAAGCTACTGACTGAATGAAAGGAGCTGGCATCTCACTCTCTTTGAATCTTCTTTATCATGCTAGGATTAGCAGGAAAAAGCAAAAAATTTCACAATTGCACCTTGCAATGCGGAGAAATTACTGTTTGTGCATTTACAATATTCATTGATTTTTGCCATTGAAAAACATCATGTTATTCATATACCAGAAATGTTTGAAGCTACTGACTGAATGAAAAGAGCTGGCATCTCACTCTCTTTGAATCTTCTTTATCATGCTAAGAGGAGCAGGAAAAAGCAAAAAATTTCAGAATTGCACCTTGCAATGTGGAGATATTACTGTTTGTGCATTTACAATATTCATTGATTTTTGCCATTGAAAAACGTCCAGAAATGTTTGAAGCTACTGACTGAATGAAAGGAGCTGGCATCTCACTCTCTTTGAATCTTCTTTATCATGCTAGGATTAGCAGGAAAAAGCAAAAAATTTCAGAATTGCACCTTGCAATGCGGAGAAATTACTGTTTGTGCATTTACAATATTCATTGATTTTTGCCATTGAAAAACATCATGTTATTCATATACCAGAAATGTTTGAAGCTACTGACTGAATGAAAAGAGCTGGCATCTCACTCTCTTTGAATCTTCTTTATCATGCCAGGATTAGCAGGAAAAAGCAAAAAATTTCAGAATTGCACCTTGCAATGTGGAGATATTACTGTTTGTGCATTTACAATATTCATTGATTTTTGCCATTGAAAAACGTCCAGAAATGTTTGAAGCTACTGACTGAATGAAAGGAGCTGGCATCTCACTCTCTTTGAATCTTCTTTATCATGCTAGGATTAGCAGGAAAAAGCAAAAAATTTCAGAATTGCACCTTGCAATGCGGAGAAATTACTGTTTGTGCATTTACAATATTTATTGATTTTTGCCATTGAAAAACATCATGTTATTCATATACCAGAAATGTTTGAAGCTACTGACTGAATGAAAAGAGCTGGCATCTCACTCTCTTTGAATCTTCTTTATCATGCTAAGAGGAGCAGGAAAAAGCAAAAAATTTCAGAATTGCACCTTGCAATGTGGAGATATTACTGTTTGTGCATTTACAATATTCATTGATTTTTGCCATTGAAAAACGTCCAGAAATGTTTGAAGCTACTGACTGAATGAAAGGAGCTGACATCTCACTCTCTTTGAATCTTCTTTATCATGCTAGGATTAGCAGGAAAAAGCAAAAAATTTCAGAATTGCACCTTGCAATGCGGAGAAATTACTGTTTGTGCATTTACAATATTCATTGATTTTTGCCATTGAAAAACATCATGTTATTCATATACCAGAAATGTTTGAAGCTACTGACTGAATGAAAAGAGCTGGCATCTCACTCTCTTTGAATCTTCTTTATCATGCCAGGATTAGCAGGAAAAAGCAAAAAATTTCAGAATTGCACCTTGCAATGTGGAGATATTACTGTTTGTGCATTTACAATATTCATTGATTTTTGCCATTGAAAAACGTCCAGAAATGTTTGAAGCTACTGACTGAATGAAAGGAGCTGGCATCTCACTCTCTTTGAATCTTCTTTATCATGCTAGGATTAGCAGGAAAAAGCAAAAAATTTCAGAATTGCACGTTGCAATGTGGAGAAATTACTGTTTGTGCATTTACAATATTCATTGATTTTTGCCATTGAAAAACATCATGTTATTCATATACCAGAAATGTTTGAAGCTACTGACTGAATGAAAAGAGCTGGCATCTCACTCTCTTTGAATCTTCTTTATCATGCTAAGAGGAGCAGGAAAAAGCAAAAAATTTCAGAATTGCACCTTGCAATGTGGAGATATTACTGTTTGTGCATTTACAATATTCATTGATTTTTGCCATTGAAAAACGTCCAGAAATGTTTGAAGCTACTGACTGAATGAAAGGAGCTGGCATCTCACTCTCTTTGAATCTTCTTTATCATGCTAGGATTAGCAGGAAAAAGCAAAAAATTTCAGAATTGCACCTTGCAATGCGGAGAAATTACTGTTTGTGCATTTACAATATTCATTGATTTTTGCCATTGAAAAACATCATGTTATTCATATACCAGAAATGTTTGAAGCTACTGACTGAATGAAAAGAGCTGGCATCTCACTCTCTTTGAATCTTCTTTATCATGCTAAGAGGAGCAGGAAAAAGCCAAAAATTTCAGAATTGCACCTTGCAATGTGGAGATATTACTGTTTGCGCATTTACAATATTCATTGATTTTTGCCATTGAAAAACGTCCAGAAATGTTTGAAGCTACTGACTGAATGAAAGGAGCTGGCATCTCACTCTCTTTGAATCTTCTTTATCATGCTAGGATTAGCAGGAAAAAGCAAAAAATTTCACAATTGCACCTTGCAATGCGGAGAAATTACTGTTTGTGCATTTACAATATTCATTGATTTTTGCCATTGAAAAACATCATGTTATTCATATACCAGAAATGTTTGAAGCTACTGACTGAATGAAAAGAGCTGGCATCTCACTCTCTTTGAATCTTCTTTATCATGCTAAGAGGAGCAGGAAAAAGCAAAAAATTTCAGAATTGCACCTTGCAATGTGGAGATATTACTGTTTGTGCATTTACAATATTCATTGATTTTTGCCATTGAAAAACGTCCAGAAATGTTTGAAGCTACTGACTGAATGAAAGGAGCTGGCATCTCACTCTCTTTGAATCTTCTTTATCATGCTAGGATTAGCAGGAAAAAGCAAAAAATTTCAGAATTGCACCTTGCAATGCGGAGAAATTACTGTTTGTGCATTTACAATATTCATTGATTTTTGCCATTGAAAAACATCATGTTATTCATATACCAGAAATGTTTGAAGCTACTGACTGAATGAAAAGAGCTGGCATCTCACTCTCTTTGAATCTTCTTTATCATGCCAGGATTAGCAGGAAAAAGCAAAAAATTTCAGAATTGCACCTTGCAATGTGGAGATATTACTGTTTGTGCATTTACAATATTCATTGATTTTTGCCATTGAAAAACGTCCAGAAATGTTTGAAGCTACCGACTGAATGAAAGGAGCTGGCATCTCACTCTCTTTGAATCTTCTTTATCATGCTAGGATTAGCAGGAAAAAGCAAAAAATTTCAGAATTGCACCTTGCAATGCGGAGAAATTACTGTTTGTGCATTTACAATATTCATTGATTTTTGCCATTGAAAAACATCATGTTATTCATATACCAGAAATGTTTGAAGCTACTGACTGAATGAAAAGAGCTGGCATCTCACTCTCTTTGAATCTTCTTTATCATGCTAAGAGGAGCAGGAGAAAGCAAAAAATTTCAGAATTGCACGTTGCAATGTGGAGATATTACTGTTTGTGCATTTACAATATTCATTGATTTTTGCCATTGAAAAACGTCCAGAAATGTTTGAAGCTACTGACTGAATGAAAGGAGCTGGCATCTCACTCTCTTTGAATCTTCTTTATCATGCTAGGATTAGCAGGAAAAAGCAAAAAATTTCAGAATTGCACCTTGCAATGCGGAGAAATTACTGTTTGTGCATTTACAATATTCATTGATTTTTGCCATTGAAAAACATCATGTTATTCATATACCAGAAATGTTTGAAGCTACTGACTGAATGAAAAGAGCTGGCATCTCACTCTCTTTGAATCTTCTTTATCATGCCAGGATTAGCAGGAAAAAGCAAAAAATTTCAGAATTGCACCTTGCAATGTGGAGATATTACTGTTTGTGCATTTACAATATTCATTGATTTTTGCCATTGAAAAACGTCCAGAAATGTTTGAAGCTACTGACTGAATGAAAGGAGCTGGCATCTCACTCTCTTTGAATCTTCTTTATCATGCTAGGATTAGCAGGAAAAAGCAAAAAATTTCAGAATTGCACGTTGCAATGTGGAGAAATTACTGTTTGTGCATTTACAATATTCATTGATTTTTGCCATTGAAAAACATCATGTTATTCATATACCAGAAATGTTTGAAGCTACTGACTGAATGAAAAGAGCTGGCATCTCACTCTCTTTGAATCTTCTTTATCATGCTAAGAGGAGCAGGAAAAAGCAAAAAATTTCAGAATTGCACCTTGCAATGTGGAGATATTACTGTTTGTGCATTTACAATATTCATTGATTTTTGCCATTGAAAAACGTCCAGCAATGTTTGAAGCTACTGACTGAATGAAAGGAGCTGGCATCTCACTCTCTTTGAATCTTCTTTATCATGCTAGGATTAGCAGGAAAAAGAAAAAAATTTCAGAATTGCACCTTGCAATGCGGAGAAATTACTGTTTGTGCATTTACAATATTCATTGATTTTTGCCATTGAAAAACATCATGTTATTCATATACCAGAAATGTTTGAAGCTACTGACTGAATGAAAAGAGCTGGCATCTCACTCTCTTTGAATCTTCTTTATCATGCTAAGAGGAGCAGGAAAAAGCCAAAAATTTCAGAATTGCACCTTGCAATGTGGAGATATTACTGTTTGCGCATTTACAATATTCATTGATTTTTGCCATTGAAAAACGTCCAGAAATGTTTGAAGCTACTGACTGAATGAAAGGAGCTGGCATCTCACTCTCTTTGAATCTTCTTTATCATGCTAGGATTAGCAGGAAAAAGCAAAAAATTTCACAATTGCACCTTGCAATGCGGAGAAATTACTGTTTGTGCATTTACAATATTCATTGATTTTTGCCATTGAAAAACATCATGTTATTCATATACCAGAAATGTTTGAAGCTACTGACTGAATGAAAAGAGCTGGCATCTCACTCTCTTTGAATCTTCTTTATCATGCTAAGAGGAGCAGGAAAAAGCAAAAAATTTCAGAATTGCACCTTGCAATGTGGAGATATTACTGTTTGTGCATTTACAATATTCATTGATTTTTGCCATTGAAAAACGTCCAGAAATGTTTGAAGCTACTGACTGAATGAAAGGAGCTGGCATCTCACTCTCTTTGAATCTTCTTTATCATGCTAGGATTAGCAGGAAAAAGCAAAAAATTTCAGAATTGCACCTTGCAATGCGGAGAAATTACTGTTTGTGCATTTACAATATTCATTGATTTTTGCCATTGAAAAACATCATGTTATTCATATACCAGAAATGTTTGAAGCTACTGACTGAATGAAAAGAGCTGGCATCTCACTCTCTTTGAATCTTCTTTATCATGCCAGGATTAGCAGGAAAAAGCAAAAAATTTCAGAATTGCACCTTGCAATGTGGAGATATTACTGTTTGTGCATTTACAATATTCATTGATTTTTGCCATTGAAAAATGTCCAGAAATGTTTGAAGCTACCGACTGAATGAAAGGAGCTGGCATCTCACTCTCTTTGAATCTTCTTTATCATGCTAGGATTAGCAGGAAAAAGCAAAAAATTTCAGAATTGCACCTTGCAATGCGGAGAAATTACTGTTTGTGCATTTACAATATTCATTGATTTTTGCCATTGAAAAACATCATGTTATTCATATACCAGAAATGTTTGAAGCTACTGACTGAATGAAAAGAGCTGGCATCTCACTCTCTTTGAATCTTCTTTATCATGCTAAGAGGAGCAGGAAAAAGCAAAAAATTTCAGAATTGCACCTTGCAATGTGGAGATATTACTGTTTGTGCATTTACAATATTCATTGATTTTTGCCATTGAAAAACGTCCAGAAATGTTTGAAGCTACTGACTGAATGAAAGGAGCTGGCATCTCACTCTCTTTGAATCTTCTTTATCATGCTAGGATTAGCAGGAAAAAGCAAAAAATTTCAGAATTGCACCTTGCAATGCGGAGAAATTACTGTTTGTGCATTTACAATATTCATTGATTTTTGCCATTGAAAAACATCATGTTATTCATATACCAGAAATGTTTGAAGCTACTGACTGAATGAAAAGAGCTGGCATCTCACTCTCTTTGAATCTTCTTTATCATGCTAAGAGGAGCAGGAAAAAGCAAAAAATTTCAGAATTGCACCTTGCAATGTGGAGATATTACTGTTTGTGCATTTACAATATTCATTGATTTTTGCCATTGAAAAACGTCCAGAAATGTTTGAAGCTACTGACTGAATGAAAGGAGCTGGCATCTCACTCTCTTTGAATCTTCTTTATCATGCTAGGATTAGAAGGAAAAAGCAAAAAATTTCAGAATTGCACATTGCAATGCGGAGAAATTACTGTTTGTGCATTTACAATATTCATTGATTTTTGCCATTGAAAAACATCATGTTATTCATATACCAGAAATGTTTGAAGCTACTGACTGAATGAAAAGAGCTGGCATCTCACTCTCTTTGAATCTTCTTTATCATGCTAAGAGGAGCAGGAAAAAGCAAAAAATTTCAGAATTGCACCTTGCAATGTGGAGATATTACTGTTTGTGCATTTACAATATTCATTGATTTTTGCCATTGAAAAACGTCCAGAAATGTTTGAAGCTACTGACTGAATGAAAGGAGCTGGCATCTCACTCTCTTTGAATCTTCTTTATCATGCTAGGATTAGAAGGAAAAAGCAAAAAATTTCAGAATTGCACATTGCAATGCGGAGAAATTACTGTTTGTGCATTTACAATATTCATTGATTTTTGCCATTGAAAAACATCATGTTATTCATATACCAGAAATGTTTGAAGCTACTGACTGAATGAAAAGAGCTGGCATCTCACTCTCTTTGAATCTTCTTTATCATGCTAAGAGGAGCAGGAAAAAGCAAAAAATTTCAGAATTGCACCTTGCAATGTGGAGATATTACTGTTTGTGCATTAACAATATTCATTGATTTTTGCCATTGAAAAACATCATGTTATTCATATACCAGAAATGTTTGAAGCTACTGACTGAATGAAAAGAGCTGGCATCTCACTCTCTTTGAATCTTCTTTATCATGCTAGGATTAGCAGGAAAAAGCAAAAAATTTCAGAATTGCACCTTGCAATGTGGAGATATTACTGTTTGTGCATTTACAATATTCATTGATTTTTGCCATTGAAAAACGTCCAGAAATGTTTGAAGCTACTGACTGAATGAAAGGAGCTGGCATCTCACTCTCTTTGAATCTTCTTTATCATGCTAGGATTAGCAGGAAAAAGCAAAAAATTTCAGAATTGCACCTTGCAATGCGGAGAAATTACTGTTTGTGCATTTACAATATTCATTGATTTTTGCCATTGAAAAACATCATGTTATTCATATACCAGAAATGTTTGAAGCTACTGACTGAATGAAAAGAGCTGGCATCTCACTCTCTTTGAATCTTCTTTATCATGCCAGGATTAGCAGGAAAAAGCAAAAAATTTCAGAATTGCACCTTGCAATGTGGAGATATTACTGTTTGTGCATTTACAATATTCATTGATTTTTGCCATTGAAAAACGTCCAGAAATGTTTGAAGCTACTGACTGAATGAAAGGAGCTGGCATCTCACTCTCTTTGAATCTTCTTTATCATGCTAGGATTAGCAGGAAAAAGCAAAAAATTTCAGAATTGCACCTTGCAATGCGGAGAAATTACTGTTTGTGCATTTACAATATTCATTGATTTTTGCCATTGAAAAACATCATGTTATTCATATACCAGAAATGTTTGAAGCTACTGACTGAATGAAAAGAGCTGGCATCTCACTCTCTTTGAATCTTCTTTATCATGCTAAGAGGAGCAGGAAAAAGCAAAAAATTTCAGAATTGCACCTTGCAATGTGGAGATATTACTGTTTGTGCATTTACAATATTCATTGATTTTTGCCATTGAAAAACGTCCAGAAATGTTTGAAGCTACTGACTGAATGAAAGGAGCTGGCATCTCACTCTCTTTGAATCTTCTTTATCATGCTAGGATTAGCAGGAAAAAGCAAAAAATTTCAGAATTGCACCTTGCAATGCGGAGAAATTACTGTTTGTGCATTTACAATATTCATTGATTTTTGCCATTGAAAAACATCATGTTATTCATATACCAGAAATGTTTGAAGCTACTGACTGAATGAAAAGAGCTGGCATCTCACTCTCTTTGAATCTTCTTTATCATGCCAGGATTAGCAGGAAAAAGCAAAAAATTTCAGAATTGCACCTTGCAATGTGGAGATATTACTGTTTGTGCATTTACAATATTCATTGATTTTTGCCATTGAAAAACGTCCAGAAATGTTTGAAGCTACCGACTGAATGAAAGGAGCTGGCATCTCACTCTCTTTGAATCTTCTTTATCATGCTAGGATTAGCAGGAAAAAGCAAAAAATTTCAGAATTGCACCTTGCAATGCGGAGAAATTACTGTTTGTGCATTTACAATATTCATTGATTTTTGCCATTGAAAAACATCATGTTATTCATATACCAGAAATGTTTGAAGCTACTGACTGAATGAAAAGAGCTGGCATCTCACTCTCTTTGAATCTTCTTTATCATGCTAAGAGGAGCAGGAGAAAGCAAAAAATTTCAGAATTGCACGTTGCAATGTGGAGATATTACTGTTTGTGCATTTACAATATTCATTGATTTTTGCCATTGAAAAACGTCCAGAAATGTTTGAAGCTACTGACTGAATGAAAGGAGCTGGCATCTCACTCTCTTTGAATCTTCTTTATCATGCTAGGATTAGCAGGAAAAAGCAAAAAATTTCAGAATTGCACCTTGCAATGCGGAGAAATTACTGTTTGTGCATTTACAATATTCATTGATTTTTGCCATTGAAAAACATCATGTTATTCATATACCAGAAATGTTTGAAGCTACTGACTGAATGAAAAGAGCTGGCATCTCACTCTCTTTGAATCTTCTTTATCATGCCAGGATTAGCAGGAAAAAGCAAAAAATTTCAGAATTGCACCTTGCAATGTGGAGATATTACTGTTTGTGCATTTACAATATTCATTGATTTTTGCCATTGAAAAACGTCCAGAAATGTTTGAAGCTACTGACTGAATGAAAGGAGCTGGCATCTCACTCTCTTTGAATCTTCTTTATCATGCTAGGATTAGCAGGAAAAAGAAAAAAATTTCAGAATTGCACCTTGCAATGCGGAGAAATTACTGTTTGTGCATTTACAATATTCATTGATTTTTGCCATTGAAAAACATCATGTTATTCATATACCAGAAATGTTTGAAGCTACTGACTGAATGAAAAGAGCTGGCATCTCACTCTCTTTGAATCTTCTTTATCATGCTAAGAGGAGCAGGAAAAAGCCAAAAATTTCAGAATTGCACCTTGCAATGTGGAGATATTACTGTTTGCGCATTTACAATATTCATTGATTTTTGCCATTGAAAAACGTCCAGAAATGTTTGAAGCTACTGACTGAATGAAAGGAGCTGGCATCTCACTCTCTTTGAATCTTCTTTATCATGCTAGGATTAGCAGGAAAAAGCAAAAAATTTCAGAATTGCACCTTGCAATGCGGAGAAATTACTGTTTGTGCATTTACAATATTCATTGATTTTTGCCATTGAAAAACATCATGTTATTCATATACCAGAAATGTTTGAAGCTACTGACTGAATGAAAAGAGCTGGCATCTCACTCTCTTTGAATCTTCTTTATCATGCTAAGAGGAGCAGGAGAAAGCAAAAAATTTCAGAATTGCACGTTGCAATGTGGAGATATTACTGTTTGTGCATTTACAATATTCATTGATTTTTGCCATTGAAAAACGTCCAGAAATGTTTGAAGCTACTGACTGAATGAAAGGAGCTGGCATCTCACTCTCTTTGAATCTTCTTTATCATGCTAGGATTAGCAGGAAAAAGCAAAAAATTTCAGAATTGCACCTTGCAATGCGGAGAAATTACTGTTTGTGCATTTACAATATTCATTGATTTTTGCCATTGAAAAACATCATGTTATTCATATACCAGAAATGTTTGAAGCTACTGACTGAATGAAAAGAGCTGGCATCTCACTCTCTTTGAATCTTCTTTATCATGCCAGGATTAGCAGGAAAAAGCAAAAAATTTCAGAATTGCACCTTGCAATGTGGAGATATTACTGTTTGTGCATTTACAATATTCATTGATTTTTGCCATTGAAAAACGTCCAGAAATGTTTGAAGCTACTGACTGAATGAAAGGAGCTGGCATCTCACTCTCTTTGAATCTTCTTTATCATGCTAGGATTAGCAGGAAAAAGAAAAAAATTTCAGAATTGCACCTTGCAATGCGGAGAAATTACTGTTTGTGCATTTACAATATTCATTGATTTTTGCCATTGAAAAACATCATGTTATTCATATACCAGAAATGTTTGAAGCTACTGACTGAATGAAAAGAGCTGGCATCTCACTCTCTTTGAATCTTCTTTATCATGCTAAGAGGAGCAGGAAAAAGCCAAAAATTTCAGAATTGCACCTTGCAATGTGGAGATATTACTGTTTGCGCATTTACAATATTCATTGATTTTTGCCATTGAAAAACGTCCAGAAATGTTTGAAGCTACTGACTGAATGAAAGGAGCTGGCATCTCACTCTCTTTGAATCTTCTTTATCATGCTAGGATTAGCAGGAAAAAGCAAAAAATTTCACAATTGCACCTTGCAATGCGGAGAAATTACTGTTTGTGCATTTACAATATTCATTGATTTTTGCCATTGAAAAACATCATGTTATTCATATACCAGAAATGTTTGAAGCTACTGACTGAATGAAAAGAGCTGGCATCTCACTCTCTTTGAATCTTCTTTATCATGCTAAGAGGAGCAGGAAAAAGCAAAAAATTTCAGAATTGCACCTTGCAATGTGGAGATATTACTGTTTGTGCATTTACAATATTCATTGATTTTTGCCATTGAAAAACGTCCAGAAATGTTTGAAGCTACTGACTGAATGAAAGGAGCTGGCATCTCACTCTCTTTGAATCTTCTTTATCATGCTAGGATTAGCAGGAAAAAGCAAAAAATTTCAGAATTGCACCTTGCAATGCGGAGAAATTACTGTTTGTGCATTTACAATATTCATTGATTTTTGCCATTGAAAAACATCATGTTATTCATATACCAGAAATGTTTGAAGCTACTGACTGAATGAAAAGAGCTGGCATCTCACTCTCTTTGAATCTTCTTTATCATGCCAGGATTAGCAGGAAAAAGCAAAAAATTTCAGAATTGCACCTTGCAATGTGGAGATATTACTGTTTGTGCATTTACAATATTCATTGATTTTTGCCATTGAAAAATGTCCAGAAATGTTTGAAGCTACCGACTGAATGAAAGGAGCTGGCATCTCACTCTCTTTGAATCTTCTTTATCATGCTAGGATTAGCAGGAAAAAGCAAAAAATTTCAGAATTGCACCTTGCAATGCGGAGAAATTACTGTTTGTGCATTTACAATATTCATTGATTTTTGCCATTGAAAAACATCATGTTATTCATATACCAGAAATGTTTGAAGCTACTGACTGAATGAAAAGAGCTGGCATCTCACTCTCTTTGAATCTTCTTTATCATGCTAAGAGGAGCAGGAAAAAGCAAAAAATTTCAGAATTGCACCTTGCAATGTGGAGATATTACTGTTTGTGCATTTACAATATTCATTGATTTTTGCCATTGAAAAACGTCCAGAAATGTTTGAAGCTACTGACTGAATGAAAGGAGCTGGCATCTCACTCTCTTTGAATCTTCTTTATCATGCTAGGATTAGCAGGAAAAAGCAAAAAATTTCAGAATTGCACCTTGCAATGCGGAGAAATTACTGTTTGTGCATTTACAATATTCATTGATTTTTGCCATTGAAAAACATCATGTTATTCATATACCAGAAATGTTTGAAGCTACTGACTGAATGAAAAGAGCTGGCATCTCACTCTCTTTGAATCTTCTTTATCATGCTAAGAGGAGCAGGAAAAAGCAAAAAATTTCAGAATTGCACCTTGCAATGTGGAGATATTACTGTTTGTGCATTTACAATATTCATTGATTTTTGCCATTGAAAAACGTCCAGAAATGTTTGAAGCTACTGACTGAATGAAAGGAGCTGGCATCTCACTCTCTTTGAATCTTCTTTATCATGCTAGGATTAGAAGGAAAAAGCAAAAAATTTCAGAATTGCACATTGCAATGCGGAGAAATTACTGTTTGTGCATTTACAATATTCATTGATTTTTGCCATTGAAAAACATCATGTTATTCATATACCAGAAATGTTTGAAGCTACTGACTGAATGAAAAGAGCTGGCATCTCACTCTCTTTGAATCTTCTTTATCATGCTAAGAGGAGCAGGAAAAAGCAAAAAATTTCAGAATTGCACCTTGCAATGTGGAGATATTACTGTTTGTGCATTTACAATATTCATTGATTTTTGCCATTGAAAAACGTCCAGAAATGTTTGAAGCTACTGACTGAATGAAAGGAGCTGGCATCTCACTCTCTTTGAATCTTCTTTATCATGCTAGGATTAGAAGGAAAAAGCAAAAAATTTCAGAATTGCACATTGCAATGCGGAGAAATTACTGTTTGTGCATTTACAATATTCATTGATTTTTGCCATTGAAAAACATCATGTTATTCATATACCAGAAATGTTTGAAGCTACTGACTGAATGAAAAGAGCTGGCATCTCACTCTCTTTGAATCTTCTTTATCATGCTAAGAGGAGCAGGAAAAAGCAAAAAATTTCAGAATTGCACCTTGCAATGTGGAGATATTACTGTTTGTGCATTAACAATATTCATTGATTTTTGCCATTGAAAAACATCATGTTATTCATATACCAGAAATGTTTGAAGCTACTGACTGAATGAAAAGAGCTGGCATCTCACTCTCTTTGAATCTTCTTTATCATGCTAGGATTAGCAGGAAAAAGCAAAAAATTTCAGAATTGCACCTTGCAATGTGGAGATATTACTGTTTGTGCATTTACAATATTCATTGATTTTTGCCATTGAAAAACGTCCAGAAATGTTTGAAGCTACTGACTGAATGAAAGGAGCTGGCATCTCACTCTCTTTGAATCTTCTTTATCATGCTAGGATTAGCAGGAAAAAGCAAAAAATTTCAGAATTGCACCTTGCAATGCGGAGAAATTACTGTTTGTGCATTTACAATATTCATTGATTTTTGCCATTGAAAAACATCATGTTATTCATATACCAGAAATGTTTGAAGCTACTGACTGAATGAAAAGAGCTGGCATCTCACTCTCTTTGAATCTTCTTTATCATGCCAGGATTAGCAGGAAAAAGCAAAAAATTTCAGAATTGCACCTTGCAATGTGGAGATATTACTGTTTGTGCATTTACAATATTCATTGATTTTTGCCATTGAAAAACGTCCAGAAATGTTTGAAGCTACTGACTGAATGAAAGGAGCTGGCATCTCACTCTCTTTGAATCTTCTTTATCATGCTAGGATTAGCAGGAAAAAGCAAAAAATTTCAGAATTGCACCTTGCAATGCGGAGAAATTACTGTTTGTGCATTTACAATATTCATTGATTTTTGCCATTGAAAAACATCATGTTATTCATATACCAGAAATGTTTGAAGCTACTGACTGAATGAAAAGAGCTGGCATCTCACTCTCTTTGAATCTTCTTTATCATGCTAAGAGGAGCAGGAAAAAGCAAAAAATTTCAGAATTGCACCTTGCAATGTGGAGATATTACTGTTTGTGCATTTACAATATTCATTGATTTTTGCCATTGAAAAACGTCCAGAAATGTTTGAAGCTACTGACTGAATGAAAGGAGCTGGCATCTCACTCTCTTTGAATCTTCTTTATCATGCTAGGATTAGCAGGAAAAAGCAAAAAATTTCAGAATTGCACCTTGCAATGCGGAGAAATTACTGTTTGTGCATTTACAATATTCATTGATTTTTGCCATTGAAAAACATCATGTTATTCATATACCAGAAATGTTTGAAGCTACTGACTGAATGAAAAGAGCTGGCATCTCACTCTCTTTGAATCTTCTTTATCATGCTAAGAGGAGCAGGAAAAAGCAAAAAATTTCAGAATTGCACCTTGCAATGTGGAGATATTACTGTTTGTGCATTTACAATATTCATTGATTTTTAGCATTGAAAAACGTCCAGAAATGTTTGAAGCTACTGACTGAATGAAAGGAGCTGGCATCTCACTCTCTTTGAATCTTCTTTATCATGCTAGGATTAGCAGGAAAAAGCAAAAAATTTCAGAATTGCACCTTGCAATGCGGAGAAATTACAGTTTGTGCATTTACAATATTCATTGATTTTTGCCATTGAAAAACATCATGTTATTCATATACCAGAAATGTTTGAAGCTACTGACTGAATGAAAAGAGCTGGCATCTCACTCTCTTTGAATCTTCTTTATCATGCTAGGATTAGCAGGAAAAAGCAAAAAAATTCAGAATTGCACCTTGCAATGTGGAGATATTACTGTTTGTGCATTTACAATATTCATTGATTTTTGCCATTGAAAAACGTCCAGAAATGTTTGAAGCTACTGACTGAATGAAAGGAGCTGGCATCTCACTCTCTTTGAATCTTCTTTATCATGCTAGGATTAGCAGGAAAAAGCAAAAAATTTCACAATTGCACCTTGCAATGCGGAGAAATTACTGTTTGTGCATTTACAATATTCATTGATTTTTGCCATTGAAAAACATCATGTTATTCATATACCAGAAATGTTTGAAGCTACTGACTGAATGAAAAGAGCTGGCATCTCACTCTCTTTGAATCTTCTTTATCATGCTAAGAGGAGCAGGAAAAAGCAAAAAATTTCAGAATTGCACCTTGCAATGTGGAGATATTACTGTTTGTGCATTTACAATATTCATTGATTTTTGCCATTGAAAAACGTCCAGAAATGTTTGAAGCTACTGACTGAATGAAAGGAGCTGGCATCTCACTCTCTTTGAATCTTCTTTATCATGCTAGGATTAGCAGGAAAAAGCAAAAAATTTCAGAATTGCACCTTGCAATGCGGAGAAATTACTGTTTGTGCATTTACAATATTCATTGATTTTTGCCATTGAAAAACATCATGTTATTCATATACCAGAAATGTTTGAAGCTACTGACTGAATGAAAAGAGCTGGCATCTCACTCTCTTTGAATCTTCTTTATCATGCCAGGATTAGCAGGAAAAAGCAAAAAATTTCAGAATTGCACCTTGCAATGTGGAGATATTACTGTTTGTGCATTTACAATATTCATTGATTTTTGCCATTGAAAAACGTCCAGAAATGTTTGAAGCTACCGACTGAATGAAAGGAGCTGGCATCTCACTCTCTTTGAATCTTCTTTATCATGCTAGGATTAGCAGGAAAAAGCAAAAAATTTCAGAATTGCACCTTGCAATGCGGAGAAATTACTGTTTGTGCATTTACAATATTCATTGATTTTTGCCATTGAAAAACATCATGTTATTCATATACCAGAAATGTTTGAAGCTACTGACTGAATGAAAAGAGCTGGCATCTCACTCTCTTTGAATCTTCTTTATCATGCTAAGAGGAGCAGGAGAAAGCAAAAAATTTCAGAATTGCACGTTGCAATGTGGAGATATTACTGTTTGTGCATTTACAATATTCATTGATTTTTGCCATTGAAAAACGTCCAGAAATGTTTGAAGCTACTGACTGAATGAAAGGAGCTGGCATCTCACTCTCTTTGAATCTTCTTTATCATGCTAGGATTAGCAGGAAAAAGCAAAAAATTTCAGAATTGCACCTTGCAATGCGGAGAAATTACTGTTTGTGCATTTACAATATTCATTGATTTTTGCCATTGAAAAACATCATGTTATTCATATACCAGAAATGTTTGAAGCTACTGACTGAATGAAAAGAGCTGGCATCTCACTCTCTTTGAATCTTCTTTATCATGCCAGGATTAGCAGGAAAAAGCAAAAAATTTCAGAATTGCACCTTGCAATGTGGAGATATTACTGTTTGTGCATTTACAATATTCATTGATTTTTGCCATTGAAAAACGTCCAGAAATGTTTGAAGCTACTGACTGAATGAAAGGAGCTGGCATCTCACTCTCTTTGAATCTTCTTTATCATGCTAGGATTAGCAGGAAAAAGCAAAAAATTTCAGAATTGCACGTTGCAATGTGGAGAAATTACTGTTTGTGCATTTACAATATTCATTGATTTTTGCCATTGAAAAACATCATGTTATTCATATACCAGAAATGTTTGAAGCTACTGACTGAATGAAAAGAGCTGGCATCTCACTCTCTTTGAATCTTCTTTATCATGCTAAGAGGAGCAGGAAAAAGCAAAAAATTTCAGAATTGCACCTTGCAATGTGGAGATATTACTGTTTGTGCATTTACAATATTCATTGATTTTTGCCATTGAAAAACGTCCAGCAATGTTTGAAGCTACTGACTGAATGAAAGGAGCTGGCATCTCACTCTCTTTGAATCTTCTTTATCATGCTAGGATTAGCAGGAAAAAGAAAAAAATTTCAGAATTGCACCTTGCAATGCGGAGAAATTACTGTTTGTGCATTTACAATATTCATTGATTTTTGCCATTGAAAAACATCATGTTATTCATATACCAGAAATGTTTGAAGCTACTGACTGAATGAAAAGAGCTGGCATCTCACTCTCTTTGAATCTTCTTTATCATGCTAAGAGGAGCAGGAAAAAGCCAAAAATTTCAGAATTGCACCTTGCAATGTGGAGATATTACTGTTTGCGCATTTACAATATTCATTGATTTTTGCCATTGAAAAACGTCCAGAAATGTTTGAAGCTACTGACTGAATGAAAGGAGCTGGCATCTCACTCTCTTTGACTCTTCTTTATCATGCTAGGATTAGCAGGAAAAAGCAAAAAATTTCACAATTGCACCTTGCAATGCGGAGAAATTACTGTTTGTGCATTTACAATATTCATTGATTTTTGCCATTGAAAAACATCATGTTATTCATATACCAGAAATGTTTGAAGCTACTGACTGAATGAAAAGAGCTGGCATCTCACTCTCTTTGAATCTTCTTTATCATGCTAAGAGGAGCAGGAAAAAGCAAAAAATTTCAGAATTGCACCTTGCAATGTGGAGATATTACTGTTTGTGCATTTACAATATTCATTGATTTTTGCCATTGAAAAACGTCCAGAAATGTTTGAAGCTACTGACTGAATGAAAGGAGCTGGCATCTCACTCTCTTTGAATCTTCTTTATCATGCTAGGATTAGCAGGAAAAAGCAAAAAATTTCAGAATTGCACCTTGCAATGCGGAGAAATTACTGTTTGTGCATTTACAATATTCATTGATTTTTGCCATTGAAAAACATCATGTTATTCATATACCAGAAATGTTTGAAGCTACTGACTGAATGAAAAGAGCTGGCATCTCACTCTCTTTGAATCCTCTTTATCATGCCAGGATTAGCAGGAAAAAGCAAAAAATTTCAGAATTGCACCTTGCAATGTGGAGATATTACTGTTTGTGCATTTACAATATTCATTGATTTTTGCCATTGAAAAATGTCCAGAAATGTTTGAAGCTACCGACTGAATGAAAGGAGCTGGCATCTCACTCTCTTTGAATCTTCTTTATCATGCTAGGATTAGCAGGAAAAAGCAAAAAATTTCAGAATTGCACCTTGCAATGCGGAGAAATTACTGTTTGTGCATTTACAATATTCATTGATTTTTGCCATTGAAAAACATCATGTTATTCATATACCAGAAATGTTTGAAGCTACTGACTGAATGAAAAGAGCTGGCATCTCACTCTCTTTGAATCTTCTTTATCATGCTAAGAGGAGCAGGAAAAAGCAAAAAATTTCAGAATTGCACCTTGCAATGTGGAGATATTACTGTTTGTGCATTTACAATATTCATTGATTTTTGCCATTGAAAAACGTCCAGAAATGTTTGAAGCTACTGACTGAATGAAAGGAGCTGGCATCTCACTCTCTTTGAATCTTCTTTATCATGCTAGGATTAGCAGGAAAAAGCAAAAAATTTCAGAATTGCACCTTGCAATGCGGAGAAATTACTGTTTGTGCATTTACAATATTCATTGATTTTTGCCATTGAAAAACATCATGTTATTCATATACCAGAAATGTTTGAAGCTACTGACTGAATGAAAAGAGCTGGCATCTCACTCTCTTTGAATCTTCTTTATCATGCTAAGAGGAGCAGGAAAAAGCAAAAAATTTCAGAATTGCACCTTGCAATGTGGAGATATTACTGTTTGTGCATTTACAATATTCATTGATTTTTGCCATTGAAAAACGTCCAGAAATGTTTGAAGCTACTGACTGAATGAAAGGAGCTGGCATCTCACTCTCTTTGAATCTTCTTTATCATGCTAGGATTAGAAGGAAAAAGCAAAAAATTTCAGAATTGCACATTGCAATGCGGAGAAATTACTGTTTGTGCATTTACAATATTCATTGATTTTTGCCATTGAAAAACATCATGTTATTCATATACCAGAAATGTTTGAAGCTACTGACTGAATGAAAAGAGCTGGCATCTCACTCTCTTTGAATCTTCTTTATCATGCTAAGAGGAGCAGGAAAAAGCAAAAAATTTCAGAATTGCACCTTGCAATGTGGAGATATTACTGTTTGTGCATTTACAATATTCATTGATTTTTGCCATTGAAAAACGTCCAGAAATGTTTGAAGCTACTGACTGAATGAAAGGAGCTGGCATCTCACTCTCTTTGAATCTTCTTTATCATGCTAGGATTAGAAGGAAAAAGCAAAAAATTTCAGAATTGCACATTGCAATGCGGAGAAATTACTGTTTGTGCATTTACAATATTCATTGATTTTTGCCATTGAAAAACATCATGTTATTCATATACCAGAAATGTTTGAAGCTACTGACTGAATGAAAAGAGCTGGCATCTCACTCTCTTTGAATCTTCTTTATCATGCTAAGAGGAGCAGGAAAAAGCAAAAAATTTCAGAATTGCACCTTGCAATGTGGAGATATTACTGTTTGTGCATTAACAATATTCATTGATTTTTGCCATTGAAAAACATCATGTTATTCATATACCAGAAATGTTTGAAGCTACTGACTGAATGAAAAGAGCTGGCATCTCACTCTCTTTGAATCTTCTTTATCATGCTAGGATTAGCAGGAAAAAGCAAAAAATTTCAGAATTGCACCTTGCAATGTGGAGATATTACTGTTTGTGCATTTACAATATTCATTGATTTTTGCCATTGAAAAACGTCCAGAAATGTTTGAAGCTACTGACTGAATGAAAGGAGCTGGCATCTCACTCTCTTTGAATCTTCTTTATCATGCTAGGATTAGCAGGAAAAAGCAAAAAATTTCAGAATTGCACCTTGCAATGCGGAGAAATTACTGTTTGTGCATTTACAATATTCATTGATTTTTGCCATTGAAAAACATCATGTTATTCATATACCAGAAATGTTTGAAGCTACTGACTGAATGAAAAGAGCTGGCATCTCACTCTCTTTGAATCTTCTTTATCATGCCAGGATTAGCAGGAAAAAGCAAAAAATTTCAGAATTGCACCTTGCAATGTGGAGATATTACTGTTTGTGCATTTACAATATTCATTGATTTTTGCCATTGAAAAACGTCCAGAAATGTTTGAAGCTACTGACTGAATGAAAGGAGCTGGCATCTCACTCTCTTTGAATCTTCTTTATCATGCTAGGATTAGCAGGAAAAAGCAAAAAATTTCAGAATTGCACCTTGCAATGCGGAGAAATTACTGTTTGTGCATTTACAATATTCATTGATTTTTGCCATTGAAAAACATCATGTTATTCATATACCAGAAATGTTTGAAGCTACTGACTGAATGAAAAGAGCTGGCATCTCACTCTCTTTGAATCTTCTTTATCATGCTAAGAGGAGCAGGAAAAAGCAAAAAATTTCAGAATTGCACCTTGCAATGTGGAGATATTACTGTTTGTGCATTTACAATATTCATTGATTTTTGCCATTGAAAAACGTCCAGAAATGTTTGAAGCTACTGACTGAATGAAAGGAGCTGGCATCTCACTCTCTTTGAATCTTCTTTATCATGCTAGGATTAGCAGGAAAAAGCAAAAAATTTCAGAATTGCACCTTGCAATGCGGAGAAATTACTGTTTGTGCATTTACAATATTCATTGATTTTTGCCATTGAAAAACATCATGTTATTCATATACCAGAAATGTTTGAAGCTACTGACTGAATGAAAAGAGCTGGCATCTCACTCTCTTTGAATCTTCTTTATCATGCTAAGAGGAGCAGGAAAAAGCAAAAAATTTAAGAATTGCACCTTGCAATGTGGAGATATTACTGTTTGTGCATTTACAATATTCATTGATTTTTAGCATTGAAAAACGTCCAGAAATGTTTGAAGCTACTGACTGAATGAAAGGAGCTGGCATCTCACTCTCTTTGAATCTTCTTTATCATGCTAGGATTAGCAGGAAAAAGCAAAAAATTTCAGAATTGCACCTTGCAATGCGGAGAAATTACAGTTTGTGCATTTACAATATTCATTGATTTTTGCCATTGAAAAACATCATGTTATTCATATACCAGAAATGTTTGAAGCTACTGACTGAATGAAAAGAGCTGGTATCTCACTCTCTTTGAATCTTCTTTATCATGCTAGGATTAGCAGGAAAAAGCAAAAAAATTCAGAATTGCACCTTGCAATGTGGAGATATTACTGTTTGTGCATTTACAATATTCATTGATTTTTGCCATTGAAAAACGTCCAGAAATGTTTGAAGCTACTGACTGAATGAAAGGAGCTGGCATCTCACTCTCTTTGAATCTTCTTTATCATGCTAGGATTAGCAGGAAAAAGCAAAAAATTTCAGAATTGCACCTTGCAATGTGGAGTTATTACTGTTTGTGCATTTACAATATTCATTGATTTTTGCCATTGAAAAACATCATATTATTTATATACCAGAAATGTTTGAAGCTACTGACTGAATGAAAAGAGCTGGCATCTCACTCTCTTTGAATCTTCTTTATCATGCTAAGAGGAGCAGGAAAAAGCAAAAATTTTCATAATTGCACCTTGCAATGTGGAGATATTACTGTTTGTGCATTTACAATATTCATTGATTTTTGCCATTGAAAAACGTCCAGAAATGTTTGAAGCTACTGACTGAATGAAAGGAGCTGGCATCTCACTCTCTTTGAATCTTCTTTATCATGCTAGGATTAGCAGGAAAAAGCAAAAAATTTCAGAATTGCACCTTGCAATGCGGAGAAATTACTGTTTGTGCATTTACAATATTCATTGATTTTTGCCATTGAAAAACATCATGTTATTCATATACCAGAAATTTTTGAAGCTACTGACTGAATGAAAAGAGCTGGCATCTCACTCTTTTTGAATCTTCTTTATCATGCTAAGAGGAGCAGGAAAAAGCAAAAAATTTCAGAATTGCACCTTGCAATGTGGAGATATTACTGTTTGTGCATTTACAATATTCATTGATTTTTGCCATTGAAAAACGTCCAGAAATGTTTGAAGCTACTGACTGAATGAAAGGAGCTGGCATCTCACTCTCTTTGAATCTTCTTTATCATGCTAGGATTAGCAGGAAAAAGCAAAAAATTTCAGAATTGCACGTTGCAATGTGGAGAAATTACTGTTTGTGCATTTACAATATTCATTGATTTTTGCCATTGAAAAACATCATGTTATTCATATACCAGAAATGTTTGAAGCTACTGACTGAATGAAAAGAGCTGGCATCTCACTCTCTTTGAATCTTCTTTATCATGCTAAGAGGAGCAGGAAAAAGCAAAAAATTTCAGAATTGCACCTTGCAATGTGGAGATATTACTGTTTGTGCATTTACAATATTCATTGATTTTTGCCATTGAAAAACGTCCAGAAATGTTTGAAGCTACTGACTGAATGAAAGGAGCTGGCATCTCACTCTCTTTGAATCTTCCTTATCATGCTAGGATTAGCAGGAAAAAGCAAAAAATTTCAGAATTGCACCTTGCAATGCGGAGAAATTACTGTTTGTGCATTTACAATATTCATTGATTTTTGCCATTGAAAAACATCATGTTATTCATATACCAGAAATGTTTGAAGCTACTGACTGAATGAAAAGAGCTGGCATCTCACTCTCTTTGAATCTTCTTTATCATGCTAAGAGGAGCAGGAAAAAGCCAAAAATTTCAGAATTGCACCTTGCAATGTGGAGATATTACTGTTTGCGCATTTACAATATTCATTGATTTTTGCCATTGAAAAACGTCCAGAAATGTTTGAAGCTACTGACTGAATGAAAGGAGCTGGCATCTCACTCTCTTTGAATCTTCTTTATCATGCTAGGATTAGCAGGAAAAAGCAAAAAATTTCAGAATTGCACCTTGCAATGCGGAGAAATTACTGTTTGTGCATTTACAATATTCATTGATTTTTGCCATTGAAAAACATCATGTTATTCATATACCAGAAATGTTTGAAGCTACTGACTGAATGAAAAGAGCTGGCATCTCACTCTCTTTGAATCTTCTTTATCATGCTAAGAGGAGCAGGAAAAAGCAAAAAATTTCAGAATTGCACCTTGCAATGTGGAGATATTACTGTTTGTGCATTTACAATATTCATTGATTTTTGCCATTGAAAAACGTCCAGAAATGTTTGAAGCTACTGACTGAATGAAAGGAGCTGGCATCTCACTCTCTTTGAATCTTCTTTATCATGCTAGGATTAGCAGGAAAAAGCAAAAAATTTCAGAATTGCACCTTGCAATGCGGAGAAATTACTGTTTGTGCATTTACAATATTCATTGATTTTTGCCATTGAAAAACATCATGTTATTCATATACCAGAAATGTTTGAAGCTACTGACTGAATGAAAAGAGCTGGCATCTCACTCTCTTTGAATCTTCTTTATCATGCCAGGATTAGCAGGAAAAAGCAAAAAATTTCAGAATTGCACCTTGCAATGTGGAGATATTACTGTTTGTGCATTTACAATATTCATTGATTTTTGCCATTGAAAAACGTCCAGAAATGTTTGAAGCTACCGACTGAATGAAAGGAGCTGGCATCACACTCTCTTTGAATCTTCTTTACCATGCTAGGATTAGCAGGAAAAAGCAAAAAATTTCAGAATTGCACCTTGCAATGCGGAGAAATTACTGTTTGTGCATTTACAATATTCATTGATTTTTGCCATTGAAAAACATCATGTTATTCATATACCAGAAATGTTTGAAGCTACTGACTGAATGTAAAGAGCTGGCATCTCACTCTCTTTGAATCTTCTTTATCATGCTAAGAGGAGCAGGAAAAAGCAAAAAATTTCAGAATTGCACCTTGCAATGTGGAGATATTACTGTTTGTGCATTTACAATATTCATTGATTTTTGCCATTGAAAAACGTCCAGAAATGTTTGAAGCTACTGACTGAATGAAAGGAGCTGGCATCTCACTCTCTTTGAATCTTCTTTATCATGCTAGGATTAGCAGGAAAAAGCAAAAAATTTCAGAATTGCACCTTGCAATGCGGAGAAATTACTGTTTGTGCATTTACAATATTCATTGATTTTTGCCATTGAAAAACATCATGTTATTCATATACCAGAAATGTTTGAAGCTACTGACTGAATGAAAAGAGCTGGCATCTCACTCTCTTTGAATCTTCTTTATCATGCTAAGAGGAGCAGGAAAAAGCAAAAAATTTCAGAATTGCACTTTGCAATGTGGAGATATTACTGTTTGTGCATTTACAATATTCATTGATTTTTGCCATTGAAAAACGTCCAGAAATGTTTGAAGCTACTGACTAAATGAAAGGAGCTGGCATCTCACTCTCTTTGAATCTTCTTTATCATGCTAGGATTAGCAGGAAAAAGCAAAAAATTTCAGAATTGCACGTTGCAATGTGGAGAAATTACTGTTTGTGCATTTACAATATTCATTGATTTTTGCCATTGAAAAACATCATGTTATTCATATACCAGAAATGTTTGAAGCTACTGACTGAATGAAAAGAGCTGGCATCTCACTCTCTTTGAATCTTCTTTAACATGCTAAGAGGAGCAGGAAAAAGCAAAAAATTTCAGAATTGCACCTTGCAATGTGGAGATATTACTGTTTGTGCATTTACAATATTCATTGATTTTTGCCATTGAAAAACGTCCAGAAATGTTTGAAGCTACTGACTGAATGAAAGGAGCTGGCATCTCACTCTCTTTGAATCTTCTTTATCATGCTAGGATTAGCAGGAAAAAGCAAAAAATTTCAGAATTGCACATTGCAATGTGGAGAAATTACTGTTTGTGCATTTACAATATTCATTGATTTTTGCCATTGAAAAACATCATGTTATTCATATACCAGAAATGTTTGAAGCTACTGACTGAATGAAAAGAGCTGGCATCTCACTCTCTTTGAATCTTCTTTATCATGCTAGGATTAGCAGGAAAAAGCAAAAAATTTCAGAATTGCACCTTGCAATGTGGAGATATTACTGTTTGTGCATTTACAATATTCATTGATTTTTGCCATTGAAAAACGTCCAGAAATGTTTGAAGCTACTGACTGAATGAAAGGAGCTGGCATCTCACTCTCTTTGAATCTTCTTTATCATGCTAGGATTAGCAGGAAAAAGCAAAAAATTTCAGAATTGCACCTTGCAATGTGGAGTTATTACTGTTTGTGCATTTACAATATTCATCGATTTTTGCCATTGAAAAATGTCCAGAAATGTTTGAAGCTACTGACTGAATGAAAGGAGCTGGCATCTCACTCTCTTTGAATCTTCTTTATCATGCTAGGATTAGCAGGAAAAAGCAAAAAATTTCAGAATTGCACCTTGCAATGTGGAGATATTACTGTTTGTGCATTTACAATATTCATTGATTTTTGCCATTGAAAAACATCATGTTATTCATATACCAGAAATGTTTGAAGCTACTGACTGAATGAAAAGAGCTGGCATCTCACTCTCTTTGAATCTTCTTTATCATGCTAAGAGGAGCAGGAAAAAGCCAAAAATTTCAGAATTGCACCTTGCAATGTGGAGATATTACTGTTTGCGCATTTACAATATTCATTGATTTTTGCCATTGAAAAACGTCCAGAAATGTTTGAAGCTACTGACTGAATGAAAGGAGCTGGCATCTCACTCTCTTTGAATCTTCTTTATCATGCTAGGATTAGCAGGAAAAAGCAAAAAATTTCACAATTGCACCTTGCAATGTGGAGAAATTACTGTTTGTGCATTTACAATATTCATTGATTTTTGCCATTGAAAAACATCATGTTATTCATATACCAGAAATGTTTGAAGCTACTGACTGAATGAAAAGAGCTGGCATCTCACTCTCTTTGAATCTTCTTTATCATGCCAGGATTAGCAGGAAAAAGCAAAAAATTTCAGAATTGCACCTTGCAATGTGGAGATATTACTGTTTGTGCATTTAAAATATTCATTGATTTTTGCCATTGAAAAACGTCCAGAAATGTTTGAAGCTACTAACTGAATGAAAGGAGCTGGCATCTCACTCTCTTTGAATCTTCTTTATCATGCTAGGATTAGCAGGAAAAAGCAAAAAATTTCAGAATTGCACCTTGCAATGCGGAGAAATTACTGTTTGTGCATTTACAATATTCATTGATTTTTGCCATTGAAAAACATCATGTTATTCATATACCAGAAATGTTTGAAGCTACTGACTGAATGAAAAGAGCTGGCATCTCACTCTCTTTGAATCTTCTTTATCATGCTAAGAGGAGCAGGAAAAAGCAAAAAATTTCAGAATTGCACATTGCAATGTGGAGATATTACTGTTTGTGCATTTACAATATTCATTGATTTTTGCCATTGAAAAACGTCCAGAAATGTTTGAAGCTACTGACTGAATGAAAGGAGCTGGCATCTCACTCTCTTTGAATCTTCTTTATCATGCTAGGATTAGCAGGAAAAAGCAAAAAATTTCAGAATTGCACCTTGCAATGCGGAGAAATTACTGTTTGTGCATTTACAATATTCATTGATTTTTGCCATTGAAAAACATCATGTTATTCATATACCAGAAATGTTTGAAGCTACTGACTGAATGAAAAGAGCTGGCATCTCACTCTCTTTGAATCTTCTTTATCATGCTAAGAGGAGCAGGAAAAAGCAAAAAATTTCAGAATTGCACCTTACAATGTGGAGATATTACTGTTTGTGCATTTACAATATTCATTGATTTTTGCCATTGAAAAACGTCCAGAAATGTTTGAAGCTACTGACTGAATGAAAGGAGCTGGCATCTCACTCTCTTTGAATCTTCTTTATCATGCTAGGATTAGCAGGAAAAAGCAAAAAATTTCAGAATTGCACCTTGCAATGCGGAGAAATTACTGTTTGTGCATTTACAATATTCATTGATTTTTGCCATTGAAAAACATCATGTTATTCATATACCAGAAATGTTTGAAGCTACTGACTGAATGAAAAGAGCTGGCATCTCACTCTCTTTGAATCTTCTTTATCATGCTAAGAGGAGCAGGAAAAAGCAAAAAATTTCAGAATTGCACCTTGCAATGTGGAGATATTACTGTTTGTGCATTTACAATATTCATTGATTTTTGCCATTGAAAAACGTCCAGAAATGTTTGAAGCTACTGACTGAATGAAAGGAGCTGGCATCTCACTCTCTTTGAATCTTCTTTATCATGCTAGGATTAGCAGGAAAAAGCAAAAAATTTCAGAATTGCACCTTGCAATGCGGAGAAATTACTGTTTGTGCTATTACAATATTCATTGATTTTTGCCATTGAAAAACATCATGTTATTCATATACCAGAAATGTTTGAAGCTACTGACTGAATGAAAAGAGCTGGCATCTCACTCTCTTTGAATCTTCTTTATCATGCTAAGAGGAGCAGGAAAAAGCAAAAAATTTCAGAATTGCACCTTGCAATGTGGAGATATTACTGTTTGTGCATTTACAATATTCATTGATTTTTGCCATTGAAAAACGTCCAGAAATGTTTGAAGCTACTGACTGAATGAAAGGAGCTGGCATCTCACTCTCTTTGAATCTTCTTTATCATGCTAGGATTAGCAGGAAAAAGCAAAAAATTTCAGAATTGCACCTTGCAATGCGGAGAAATTACTGTTTGTGCATTTACAATATTCATTGATTTTTGCCATTGAAAAACATCATGTTATTCATATACCAGAAATGTTTGAAGCTACTGACTGAATGAAAAGAGCTGGCATCTCACTCTCTTTGAATCTTCTTTATCATGCTAGGATTAGCAGGAAAAAGCAAAAAATTTCAGAATTGCACCTTGCAATGTGGAGATATTACTGTTTGTGCATTTACAATATTCATTGATTTTTGCCATTGAAAAACGTCCAGAAATGTTTGAAGCTACTGACTGAATGAAAGGAGCTGGCATCTCACTCTCTTTGAATCTTCTTTATCATGCTAGGATTAGCAGGAAAAAGCAAAAAATTTCAGAATTGCACCTTGCAATGTGGAGTTATTACTGTTTGTGCATTTACAATATTCATCGATTTTTGCCATTGAAAAATGTCCAGAAATGTTTGAAGCTACTGACTGAATGAAAGGAGCTGGCATCTCACTCTCTTTGAATCTTCTTTATCATGCTAGGATTAGCAGGAAAAAGCAAAAAATTTCAGAATTGCACCTTGCAATGTGGAGATATTACTGTTTGTGCATTTACAATATTCATTGATTTTTGCCATTGAAAAACATCATGTTATTCATATACCAGAAATGTTTGAAGCTACTGACTGAATGAAAAGAGCTGGCATCTCACTCTCTTTGAATCTTCTTTATCATGCTAAGAGGAGCAGGAAAAAGCCAAAAATTTCAGAATTGCACCTTGCAATGTGGAGATATTACTGTTTGCGCATTTACAATATTCATTGATTTTTGCCATTGAAAAACGTCCAGAAATGTTTGAAGCTACTGACTGAATGAAAGGAGCTGGCATCTCACTCTCTTTGAATCTTCTTTATCATGCTAGGATTAGCAGGAAAAAGCAAAAAATTTCACAATTGCACCTTGCAATGTGGAGAAATTACTGTTTGTGCATTTACAATATTCATTGATTTTTGCCATTGAAAAACATCATGTTATTCATATACCAGAAATGTTTGAAGCTACTGACTGAATGAAAAGAGCTGGCATCTCACTCTCTTTGAATCTTCTTTATCATGCCAGGATTAGCAGGAAAAAGCAAAAAATTTCAGAATTGCACCTTGCAATGTGGAGATATTACTGTTTGTGCATTTAAAATATTCATTGATTTTTGCCATTGAAAAACGTCCAGAAATGTTTGAAGCTACTAACTGAATGAAAGGAGCTGGCATCTCACTCTCTTTGAATCTTCTTTATCATGCTAGGATTAGCAGGAAAAAGCAAAAAATTTCAGAATTGCACCTTGCAATGCGGAGAAATTACTGTTTGTGCATTTACAATATTCATTGATTTTTGCCATTGAAAAACATCATGTTATTCATATACCAGAAATGTTTGAAGCTACTGACTGAATGAAAAGAGCTGGCATCTCACTCTCTTTGAATCTTCTTTATCATGCTAAGAGGAGCAGGAAAAAGCAAAAAATTTCAGAATTGCACATTGCAATGTGGAGATATTACTGTTTGTGCATTTACAATATTCATTGATTTTTGCCATTGAAAAACGTCCAGAAATGTTTGAAGCTACTGACTGAATGAAAGGAGCTGGCATCTCACTCTCTTTGAATCTTCTTTATCATGCTAGGATTAGCAGGAAAAAGCAAAAAATTTCAGAATTGCACCTTGCAATGCGGAGAAATTACTGTTTGTGCATTTACAATATTCATTGATTTTTGCCATTGAAAAACATCATGTTATTCATATACCAGAAATGTTTGAAGCTACTGACTGAATGAAAAGAGCTGGCATCTCACTCTCTTTGAATCTTCTTTATCATGCTAAGAGGAGCAGGAAAAAGCAAAAAATTTCAGAATTGCACCTTACAATGTGGAGATATTACTGTTTGTGCATTTACAATATTCATTGATTTTTGCCATTGAAAAACGTCCAGAAATGTTTGAAGCTACTGACTGAATGAAAGGAGCTGGCATCTCACTCTCTTTGAATCTTCTTTATCATGCTAGGATTAGCAGGAAAAAGCAAAAAATTTCAGAATTGCACCTTGCAATGCGGAGAAATTACTGTTTGTGCATTTACAATATTCATTGATTTTTGCCATTGAAAAACATCATGTTATTCATATACCAGAAATGTTTGAAGCTACTGACTGAATGAAAAGAGCTGGCATCTCACTCTCTTTGAATCTTCTTTATCATGCTAAGAGGAGCAGGAAAAAGCAAAAAATTTCAGAATTGCACCTTGCAATGTGGAGATATTACTGTTTGTGCATTTACAATATTCATTGATTTTTGCCATTGAAAAACGTCCAGAAATGTTTGAAGCTACTGACTGAATGAAAGGAGCTGGCATCTCACTCTCTTTGAATCTTCTTTATCATGCTAGGATTAGCAGGAAAAAGCAAAAAATTTCAGAATTGCACCTTGCAATGCGGAGAAATTACTGTTTGTGCTATTACAATATTCATTGATTTTTGCCATTGAAAAACATCATGTTATTCATATACCAGAAATGTTTGAAGCTACTGACTGAATGAAAAGAGCTGGCATCTCACTCTCTTTGAATCTTCTTTATCATGCTAAGAGGAGCAGGAAAAAGCAAAAAATTTCAGAATTGCACCTTGCAATGTGGAGATATTACTGTTTGTGCATTTACAATATTCATTGATTTTTGCCATTGAAAAACGTCCAGAAATGTTTGAAGCTACTGACTGAATGAAAGGAGCTGGCATCTCACTCTCTTTGAATCTTCTTTATCATGCTAGGATTAGCAGGAAAAAGCAAAAAATTTCAGAATTGCACCTTGCAATGCGGAGAAATTACTGTTTGTGCATTTACAATATTCATTGATTTTTGCCATTGAAAAACATCATGTTATTCATATACCAGAAATGTTTGAAGCTACTGACTGAATGAAAAGAGCTGGTATCTCACTCTCTTTGAATCTTCTTTATCATGCTAAGAGGAGCAGGAAAAAGCAAAAAATTTCAGAATTGCACCTTGCAATGTGGAGATATTACTGTTTGTGCATTTACAATATTCATTGATTTTTGCCATTGAAAAACGTCCAGAAATGTTTGAAGCTACTGACTGAATGAAAGGAGCTGGCATCTCACTCTCTTTGAATCTTCTTTATCATGCTAGGATTAGCAGGAAAAAGCAAAAAATTTCAGAATTGCACCTTGCAATGCGGAGAAATTACTGTTTGTGCATTTACAATATTCATTGATTTTTGCCATTGAAAAACATCATGTTATTCATATACCAGAAATGTTTGAAGCTACTGACTGAATGAAAAGAGCTGGCATCTCACGCTCTTTGAATCTTCTTTATCATGCTAAGAGGAGCAGGAAAAAGCAAAAAATTTCAGAATTGCACCTTGCAATGTGGAGATATTACTGTTTGTGCATTTACAATATTCATTGATTTTTGCCATTGAAAAACATCCAGAAATGTTTGAAGCTACTGACTGAATGAAAGGAGCTGGCATCTCACTCTCTTTGAATCTTCTTTATCATGCTAGGATTAGCAGGAAAAAGCAAAAAATTTCAGAATTGCACCTTGCAATGCGGAGAAATTACTGTTTGTGCATTTACAATATTCATTGATTTTTGCCATTGAAAAACATCATGTTATTCATATACCAGAAATGTTTGAAGCTACTGACTGAATGAAAAGAGCTGGCATCTCACTCTCTTTGAATCTTCTTTATCATGCTAAGAGGAGCAGGAAAAAGCAAAAAATTTCAGAATTGCACCTTGCAATGTGGAGATATTACTGTTTGTGCATTTACAATATTCATTGATTTTTGCCATTGAAAAACGTCCAGAAATGTTTGAAGCTACTGACTGAATGAAAGGAGCTGGCATCTCACTCTCTTTGAATCTTCTTTATCATGCTAGGATTAGCAGGAAAAAGCAAAAAATTTCAGAATTGCACATTGCAATGCGGAGAAATTACTGTTTGTGCATTTACAATATTCATTGATTTTTGCCATTGAAAAACATCATGTTATTCATATACCAGAAATGTTTGAAGCTACTGACTGAATGAAAAGAGCTGGCATCTCACTCTCTTTGAATCTTCTTTATCATGCTAGGATTAGCAGGAAAAAGCAAAAAATTTCAGAATTGCACCTTGCAATGTGGAGATATTACTGTTTGTGCATTTACAATATTCATTGATTTTTGCCATTGAAAAACGTCCAGAAATGTTTGAAGCTACTGACTGAATAAAAGGAGCTGGCATCTCACTCTCTTTGAATCTTCTTTATCATGCTAGGATTAGCAGGAAAAAGCAAAAAATTTCAGAATTGCACCTTGCAATGTGGAGTTATTACTGTTTGTGCATTTCCAATATTCATTGATTTTTGCCATTGAAAAATGTCCAGAAATGTTTGAAGCTACTGACTGAATGAAAGGAGCTGGCATCTCACTCTCTTTGAATCTTCTTTATCATGCTAGGATTAGCAGGAAAAAGCAAAAAATTTCAGAATTGCACCTTGCAATGTGGAGATATTACTGTTTGTGCATTTACAATATTCATTGATTTTTGCCATTGAAAAACATCATGTTATTCATATACCAGAAATGTTTGAAGCTACTTACTGAATGAAAAGAGCTGGCATCTCACTCTCTTTGAATCTTCTTTATCATGCTAAGAGGGGCAGGAAAAAGCAAAAAATTTCAGAATTGCACCTTGCAATGTGGAGATATTACTGTTTGTGCATTTACAATATTCATTGATTTTTGCCATTGAAAAACGTCCAGAAATGTTTGAAGCTACTGACTGAATGAAAGGAGCTGGCATCTCACTCTCTTTGAATCTTCTTTATCATGCTAGGATTAGCAGGAAAAAGCAAAAAATTTCAGAATTGCACCTTGCAATGCGGAGAAATTACTGTTTGTGCATTTACAATATTCATTGATTTTTGCCATTGAAAAACATCATGTTATTCATATACCAGAAATGTTTGAAGCTACTGACTGAATGAAAAGAGCTGGCATCTCACTCTCTTTGAATCTTCTTTATCATGCTAAGAGGAGCAGGAAAAAGCAAAAAATTTCAGAATTGCACCTTGCAATGTGGAGATATTACTGTTTGTGCATTTACAATATTCATTGATTTTTGCAATTGAAAAACGTCCAGAAATGTTTGAAGCTACTGACTGAATGAAAGGAGCTGACATCTCACTCTCTTTGAATCTTCTTTATCATGCTAGGATTAGCAGGAAAAAGCAAAAAATTTCAGAATTGCACCTTGCAATGCGGAGAAATTACTGTTTGTGCATTTACAATATTCATTGATTTTTGCCATAGAAAAACATCATGTTATTCATATACCAGAAATGTTTGAATCTACTGACTGAATGAAAAGAGCTGGCATCTCACTCTCTTTGAATCTTCTTTATCATGCTAAGAGGAGCAGGAAAAAGCAAAAAATTTCAGAATTGCACCTTGCAATGTGGAGATATTACTGTTTGTGCATTTACAATATTCATTGATTTTTGCCATTGAAAAACGTCCAGAAATGTTTGAAGCTACTGACTGAATGAAAGGAGCTGGCATCTCACTCTCTTTGAATCTTCTTTATCATGCTAGGATTAGCAGGAAAAAGCAAAAAATTTCAGAATTGCACATTGCAATGCGGAGAAATTACTGTTTGTGCATTTACAATATTCATTGATTTTTGCCATTGAAAAACATCATGTTATTCATATACCAGAAATGTTTGAAGCTACTGACTGAATGAAAAGAGCTGGCATCTCACTCTCTTTGAATCTTCTTTATCATGCTAGGATTAGCAGGAAAAAGCAAAAAATTTCAGAATTGCACCTTGCAATGTGGAGTTATTACTGTTTGTGCATTTACAATATTCATTGATTTTTGCCATTGAAAAACGTCCAGAAATGTTTGAAGCTACTGACTGAATGAAAGGAGCTGGCATCTCACTCTCTTTGAATCTTCTTTATCATGCTAGGATTAGCAGGAAAAAGCAAAAAATTTCAGAATTGCACATTGCAATGCGGAGAAATTACTGTTTGTGCATTTACAATATTCATTGATTTTTGCCATTGAAAAACATCATGTTATTCATATACCAGAAATGTTTGAAGCTACTGACTGAATGAAAAGAGCTGGCATCTCACTCTCTTTGAATCTTCTTTATCATGCTAGGATTAGCAGGAAAAAGCAAAAAATTTCAGAATTGCACCTTGCAATGTGGAGTTATTACTGTTTGTGCATTTACAATATTCATTGATTTTTGCCATTGAAAAATGTCCAGAAATGTTTGAAGCTACTGACGGAATGAAAGTAGCTGGCATCTCACTCTCTTTGAATCTTCTTTATCATGCTAGGATTAGCAGGAAAAAGCAAAAAATTTCAGAATTGCACCTTGCAATGTGGAGATATTACTGTTTGTGCATTTACAATATTCATTGATTTTTGCCATTGAAAAACATCATGTTATTCATATACCAGAAATGTTTGAAGCTACTGACTGAATGAAAAGAGCTGGCATCTCACTCTCTTTGAATCTTCTTTATCATGCTAAGAGGAGCAGGAAAAAGCGAAAAATTTCAGAATTGCACCTTGCAATGTGGAGATATTACTGTTTGCGCATTTACAATATTCATTGATTTTTGCCATTGAAAAACGTCCAGAAATGTTTGAAGCTACTGACTGAATGAAAGGAGCTGGCATCTCACTCTCTTTGAATCTTCTTTATCATGCTAGGATTAGCAGGAAAAAGCAAAAAATTTCACAATTGCACCTTGCAATGCGGAGAAATTACTGTTTGTGCATTTACAATATTCATTGATTTTTGCCATTGAAAAACATCATGTTATTCATATACCAGAAATGTTTGAAGCTACTGACTGAATGAAAAGAGCTGGCATCTCACTCTCTTTGAATCTTCTTTATCATGCCAGGATTAGCAGGAAAAAGCAAAAAATTTCAAAATTGCACCTTGCAATGTGGAGATATTACTGTTTGTGCATTTACAATATTCATTGATTTTTGCCATTGAAAAACGTCCAGAAATGTTTGAAGCTACCGACTGAATGAAAGGAGCTGGCATCTCACTCTCTTTGAATCTTCTTTATCATGCTAGGATTAGCAGGAAAAAGCAAAAAATTTCAGAATTGCACCTTGCAATGCGGAGAAATTACTGTTTGTGCATTTATAATATTCATTGATTTTTGCCATTGAAAAACATCATGTTATTCATATACCAGAAATGTTTGAAGCTACTGACTGAATGAAAAGAGCTGGCATCTCACTCTCTTTGAATCTTTATCATGCTAAGAGGAGCAGGAAAAAGCAAAAAATTTCAGAATTGCACCTTGCAATGTGGAGATATTACTGTTTGTGCATTTACAATATTCATTGATTTTTGCCATTGAAAAACGTCCAGAAATGTTTGAAGCTACTGACTGAATGAAAGGAGCTGGCATCTCACTCTCTTTGAATCTTCTTTATCATGCTAGGATTAGCAGGAAAAAGCAAAAAATTTCAGAATTGCACCTTGCAATGCGGAGAAATTACTGTTTGTGCATTTACAATATTCATTGATTTTTGCCATTGAAAAACATCATGTTATTCATATACCAGAAATGTTTGAAGCTACTGACTGAATGAAAAGAGCTGGCATCTCACTCTCTTTGAAACTTCTTTATCATGCTAAGAGGAGCAGGAAAAAGCAAAAAATTTCAGAATTGCACCTTGCAATGTGGAGATATTACTGTTTGTGCATTTACAATATTCATTGATTTTTGCCATTGAAAAACGTCCAGAAATGTTTGAAGCTACTGACTGAATGAAAGGAGCTGGCATCTCACTCTCTTTGAATCTTCTTTATCATGCTAGGATTAGCAGGAAAAAGCAAAAAATTTCAGAATTGCACCTTGCAATGCGGAGAAATTACTGTTTGTGCATTTACAATATTCATTGATTTTTGCCATTGAAAAACATCATGTTATTCATATACCAGAAATGTTTGAATCTACTGACTGAATGAAAAGAGCTGGCATCTCACTCTCTTTGAATCTTCTTTATCATGCTAAGAGGAGCAGGAAAAAGCAAAAAATTTCAGAATTGCACCTTGCAATGTGGAGATATTACTGTTTGTGCATTTACAATATTCATTGATTTTTGCCATTGAAAAACATCATGTTATTCATATACCAGAAATGTTTGAAGCTACTGACTGAATGAAAAGAGCTGGCATCTCACTCTCTTTGAATCTTCTTTATCATGCTAGGATTAGCAGGAAAAAGCAAAAAATTTCAGAATTGCACCTTGCAATGTGGAGTTATTACTGTTTGTGCATTTACAATATTCATTGATTTTTGCCATTGAAAAACGTCCAGAAATGTTTGAAGCTACTGACTGAATGAAAGGAGCTGGCATCTCACTCTCTTTGAATCTTCTTTATCATGCTAGGATTAGCAGGAAAAAGCAAAAAATTTCAGAATTGCACATTGCAATGCGGAGAAATTACTGTTTGTGCATTTACAATATTCATTGATTTTTGCCATTGAAAAACATCATGTTATTCATATACCAGAAATGTTTGAAGCTACTGACTGAATGAAAAGAGCTGGCATCTCACTCTCTTTGAATCTTCTTTATCATGCTAGGATTAGCAGGAAAAAGCAAAAAATTTCAGAATTGCACCTTGCAATGTGGAGTTATTACTGTTTGTGCATTTACAATATTCATTGATTTTTGCCATTGAAAAATGTCCAGAAATGTTTGAAGCTACTGACGGAATGAAAGTAGCTGGCATCTCACTCTCTTTGAATCTTCTTTATCATGCTAGGATTAGCAGGAAAAAGCAAAAAATTTCAGAATTGCACCTTGCAATGTGGAGATATTACTGTTTGTGCATTTACAATATTCATTGATTTTTGCCATTGAAAAACATCATGTTATTCATGTACCAGAAATGTTTGAAGCTACTGACTGAATGAAAAGAGCTGGCATCTCTCTCTCTTTGAATCTTCTTTATCATGCTAAGAGGAGCAGGAAAAAGCCAAAAATTTCAGAATTGCACCTTGCAATGTGGAGATATTACTGTTTGCGCATTTACAATATTCATTGATTTTTGCCATTGAAAAACGTCCAGAAATGTTTGAAGCTACTGACTGAATGAAAGGAGCTGGCATCTCACTCTCTTTGAATCTTCTTTATCATGCTAGGATTAGCAGGAAAAAGCAAAAAATTTCACAATTGCACCTTGCAATGCGGAGAAATTACTGTTTGTGCATTTACAATATTCATTGATTTTTGCCATTGAAAAACATCATGTTATTCATATACCAGAAATGTTTGAAGCTACTGACTGAATGAAAAGAGCTGGCATCTCACTCTCTTTGAATCTTCTTTATCATGCCAGGATTAGCAGGAAAAAGCAAAAAATTTCAGAATTGCACCTTGCAATGTGGAGATATTACTGTTTGTGCATTTACAATATTCATTGATTTTTGCCATTGAAAAACGTCCAGAAATGTTTGAAGCTACCGACTGAATGAAAGGAGCTGGCATCTCACTCTCTTTGAATCTTCTTTATCATGCTAGGATTAGCAGGAAAAAGCAAAAAATTTCAGAATTGCACCTTGCAATGCGGAGAAATTACTGTTTGTGCATTTACAATATTCATTGATTTTTGCCATTGAAAAACATCATGTTATTCATATACCAGAAATGTTTGAAGCTACTGACTGAATGAAAAGAGCTGGCATCTCACTCTCTTTGAATCTTTATCATGCTAAGAGGAGCAGGAAAAAGCAAAAAATTTCAGAATTGCACCTTGCAATGTGGAGATGTTACTGTTTGTGCATTTACAATATTCATTGATTTTTGCCATTGAAAAACGTCCAGAAATGTTTGAAGCTACTGACTGAATGAAAGGAGCTGGCATCTCACTCTCTTTGAATCTTCTTTATCATGCTAGGATTAGCAGGAAACAGCAAAAAATTTCAGAATTGCACCTTGCAATGCGGAGAAATTACTGTTTGTGCATTTACAATATTCATTGATTTTTGCCATTGAAAAACATCATGTTATTCATATACCAGAAATGTTTGAAGCTACTGACTGAATGAAAAGAGCTGGCATCTCACTCTCTTTGAATCTTCTTTATCATGCAAAGAGGAGCAGGAAAAAGACAAAAATTTCAGAATTGCACCTTGCAATGTGGAGATATTGCTGTTTGTGCATTTACAATATTCATTGATTTTTGCCAATGAAAAACGTCCAGAAATGTTTGAAGCTACTGACTGAATGAATTGAGCTGGCATCTCACTCTCTTTGAATCTTCTTTATCATGCTAGGATTAGCAGGAAAAAGCAAAAAATTTCAGAATTGCACCTTGCAATGCGGAGAAATTAGTGTTTGTGCATTTACAATATTCATTGATTTTTGCCATTGAAAAACGTCCAGAAATGTTTGAAGCTACTGACTGAATGAAAGGAGCTGGCATCTCACTCTCTTTGAATCTTCTTTATCATGCTAGGATTAGCAGGAAAAAGCAAAAAATTTCAGAATTGCACCTTGCAATGCGGAGAAATTACTGTTTGTGCATTTACAATATTCATTGATTTTTGCCATTGAAAAACATCATGTTATTCATATACCAGAAATGTTTGAAGCTACTGACTGAATGAAAAAAGCTGGCATCTCACTCTCTTTGAATCTTCTTTATCATGCTAAGAGGAGCAGGAAAAAGCAAAAAATTTCAGAATTGCACCTTGCAATGTGGAGTTATTACTGTTTGTGCATTTACAATATTCATTGATTTTTGCCATTGAAAAATGTCCAGAAATGTTTGAAGCTACTGACGGAATGAAAGTAGCTGGCATCTCACTCTCTTTGAATCTTCTTTATCATGCTAGGATTAGCAGGAAAAAGCAAAAAATTTCAGAATTGCACCTTGCAATGCGGAGAAATTACTGTTTGTGCATTTACAATATTCATTGATTTTTGCCATTGAAAAACATCATGTTATTCATATACCAGAAATGTTTGAAGCTACTGACTGAATGAAAAGAGCTGGCATCTCACTCTCTTTGAATCTTCTTTATCATGCTAGGATTAGCAGGAAAAAGCAAAAAATTTCAGAATTGCACCTTGCAATGTGGAGATATTACTGTTTGTGCATTTACAATATTCATAGATTTTTGACATTGAAAAACATCATGTTATTCATATACCAGAAATGTTTGAAGCTACTGACTGAATGAAAAGAGCTGGCATCTCACTCTCTTTGAATCTTCTTTATCATGCTAAGAGGAGCAGGAAAAAGCAAAAAATTTCAGAATTGCACCTTGCAATGTGGAGATATTACTGTTTGTGCATTTACAATATTCATTGATTTTTGCCATTGAAAAACGTCCAGAAATGTTTGAAGCTACTGACTGAATGAAAGGAGCTGGCATCTCACTCTCTTTGAATCTTCTTTATCATGCTAGGATTAGCAGGAAAAAGCAAAAAATTTCAGAATTGCACCTTGCAATGCGGAGAAATTACTGTTTGTGCATTTACAATATTCATTGATTTTTGCCATTGAAAAACATCATGTTATTCATATACCAGAAATGTTTGAAGCTACTGACTGAATGAAAAGAGCTGGCATCTCACTCTCTTTGAATCTTCTTTATCATGCCAGGATTAGCAGGAAAAAGCAAAAAATTTCAGAATTGCACCTTGCAATGTGGAGATATTACTGTTTGTGCATTTACAATATTCATTGATTTTTGCCATTGAAAAACGTCCAGAAATGTTTGAAGCTACTGACTGAATGAAAGGAGCTGGCATCTCACTCTCTTTGAATCTTCTTTATCATGCTAGGATTAGCAGGAAAAAGCAAAAAATTTCAGAATTGCACCTTGCAATGCGGAGAAATTACTGTTTGTGCATTTACAATATTCATTGATTTTTGCCATTGAAAAACATCATGTTATTCATATACCAGAAATGTTTGAAGCTACTGACTGAATGAAAAGAGCTGGCATCTCACTCTCTTTGAATCTTCTTTATCATGCTAAGAGGAGCAGGAAAAAGCAAAAAATTTCAGAATTGCACCTTGCAATGTGGAGATATTACTGTTTGTGCATTTACAATATTCATTGATTTTTGCCATTGAAAAACGTCCAGAAATGTTTGAAGCTACTGACTGAATGAAAGGAGCTGGCATCTCACTCTCTTTGAATCTTCTTTATCATGCTAGGATTAGCAGGAAAAAGCAAAAAATTTCAGAATTGCACCTTGCAATGCGGAGAAATTACTGTTTGTGCATTTACAATATTCATTGATTTTTGCCATTGAAAAACATCATGTTATTCATATACCAGAAATGTTTGAAGCTACTGACTGAATGAAAAGAGCTGGCATCTCACTCTCTTTGAATCTTCTTTATCATGCTAGGATTAGCAGGAAAAAGCAAAAATTTCAGAATTGCACCTTGCAATGTGGAGATATTACTGTTTGTGCATTTACAATATTCATAGATTTTTGACATTGAAAAACATCATGTTATTCATATACCAGAAATGTTTGAAGCTACTGACTGAATGAAAAGAGCTGGCATCTCACTCTCTTTGAATCTTCTTTATCATGCTAAGAGGAGCAGGAAAAAGCAAAAAATTTCAGAATTGCACCTTGCAATGTGGAGATATTACTGTTTGTGCATTTACAATATTCATTGATTTTTGCCATTGAAAAACAACCAGAAATGTTTGAAGCTACTGACTGAATGAAAGGAGCTGGCATCTCACTCTCTTTGAATCTTCTTTATCATGCTAGGATTAGCAGGAAAAAGCAAAAAATTTCAGAATTGCACATTGCAATGCGGAGAAATTACTGTTTGTGCATTTACAATATTCATTGATTTTTGCCATTGAAAAACATCATGTTATTCATATACCAGAAATGTTTGAAGCTACTGACTGAATGAAAAGAGCTGGCATCTCACTCTCTTTGAATCTTCTTTATCATGCTAGGATTAGCAGGAAAAAGCAAAAAATTTCAGAATTGCACCTTGCAATGTGGAGTTATTACTGTTTGTGCATTTACAATATTCATTGATTTTTGCCATTGAAAAATGTCCAGAAATGTTTGAAGCTACTGACTGAATGAAAGGAGCTGGCATCTCACTCTCTTTGAATCTTCTTTATCATGCTAGGATTAGCAGGAAAAAGCAAAAAATTTCAGAATTGCACCTTGCAATGTGGAGATATTACTGTTTGTGCATTTACAATATTCATTGATTTTTGCCATTGAAAAACATCATGTTATTCATATACCAGAAATGTTTGAAGCTACTGACTGAATGAAAAGAGCTGGCATCTCACTCTCTTTGAATCTTCTTTATCATGCTAAGAGGAGCAGGAAAAAGCCAAAAATGTCAGAATTGCACCTTGCAATGTGGAGATATTACTGTTTGCGCATTTACAATATTCATTGATTTTTGCCATTGAAAAACGTCCAGAAATGTTTGAAGCTACTGACTGAATGAAAGGAGCTGGCATCTCACTCTCTTTGAATCTTCTTTATCATGCTAGGACTAGCAGGAAAAAGCAAAAAATTTCAGAATTGCACCTTGCAATGCGGAGAAATTACTGTTTGTGCATTTACAATATTCATTGATTTTTGCCATTGAAAAACATCATGTTATTCATATACCAGAAATGTTTGAAGCTACTGACTGAATGAAAAGAGCTGGCATCTCACTCTCTTTGAATCTTCTTTATCATGCCAGGATTAGCAGGAAAAAGCAAAAAATTTCAGAATTGCACCTTGCAATGTGGAGATATTACTGTTTGTGCATTTACAATATTCATTGATTTTTGCCATTGAAAAACGTCCAGAAATGTTTGAAGCTACTGACTGAATGAAAGGAGCTGGCATCTCACTCTCTTTGAATCTTCTTTATCATGCTAGGATTAGCAGGAAAAAGCAAAAAATTTCAGAATTGCACCTTGCAATGCGGAGAAATTGCTGTTTGTGCATTTACAATATTCATTGATTTTTGCCATTGAAAAACATCATGTTATTCATATACCAGAAATGTTTGAAGCTACTGACTGAATGAAAAGAGCTGGCATCTCATTCTCTTTGAATTTTCTTTATCATGCTAAGAGGAGCAGGAAAAAGCAAAAAATTTCAGAATTGCACCTTGCAATGTGGAGATATTACTGTTTGTGCATTTACAATATTCATTGATTTTTGCCATTGAAAAACGTCCAGAAATGTTTGAAGCTACTGACTGAATGAAAGGAGCTGGCATCTCACTCTCTTTGAATCTTCTTTATCATGCTAGGATTAGCAGGAAAAAGCAAAAAATTTCAGAATTGCACCTTGCAATGCGGAGAAATTACTGTTTGTGCATTTACAATATTCATTGATTTTTGCCATTGAAAAACATCATGTTATTCATATACCAGAAATGTTTGAAGCTACTGACTGAATGAAAAGAGCTGGCATCTCACTCTCTTTGAATCTTCTTTATCATGCTAAGAGGAGCAGGAAAAAGCAAAAAATTTCAGAATTGCACCTTGCAATGTGGAGATATTACTGTTTGTGCATTTACAATATTCATTGATTTTTGCCATTGAAAAACGTCCAGAAATGTTTGAAGCTACTGACTGAATGAAAGGAGCTGGCATCTCACTCTCTTTGAATCTTCTTTATCATGCTAGGATTAGCAGGAAAAAGCAAAAAATTTCAGAATTGCACCTTGCAATGCGGAGAAATTACTGTTTGTGCATTTACAATATTCATTGATTTTTGCCATTGAAAAACATCATGTTATTCATATACCAGAAATGTTTGAAGCTACTGACTGAATGAAAAGAGCTGGCATCTCACTCTCTTTGAATCTTCTTTATCATGCTAAGAGGAGCATTAAAAAGCAAAAAAATTTCAGAATTGCACCTTGCAATGTGGAGATATTACTGTTTGTGCATTTACAATATTCATTGATTTTTGCCATTGAAAAACGTCCAGAAATGTTTGAAGCTACTGACTGAATGAAAGGAGCTGGCATCTCACTCTCTTTGAATCTTCTTTATCATGCTAGGATTAGCAGGAAAAAGCAAAAAATTTCAGAATTGCACCTTGCAATGCGGAGAAATTACTGTTTGTGCATTTACAATATTCATTGATTTTTGCCATTGAAAAACATCATGTTATTCATATACCAGAAATGTTTGAAGCTACTGACTGAATGAAAAGAGCTGGCATCTCACTCTCTTTGAATCTTCTTTATCATGCTAAGAGGAGCAGGAAAAAGCAAAAAATTTCAGAATTGCACCTTGCAATGTGGAGATATTACTGTTTGTGCATTTACAATATTCATTGATTTTTGCCATTGAAAAACGTCCAGAAATGTTTGAAGCTACTGACTGAATGAAAGGAGCTGGCATCTCACTCTCTTTGAATCTTCTTTATCATGCTAGGATTAGCAGGAAAAAGCAAAAAATTTCAGAATTGCACCTTGCAATGCGGAGAAATTACTGTTTGTGCATTTACAATATTCATTGATATTTGCCATTGAAAAACATCATGTTATTCATATACCAGAAATGTTTGAAGCTACTGACTGAATGAAAAGAGCTGGCATCTCACTCTCTTTGAATCTTTATCATGCTAAGAGGAGCAGGAAAAAGCAAAAAATTTCAGAATTGCACCTTGCAATGTGGAGATGTTACTGTTTGTGCATTTACAATATTCATTGATTTTTGCCATTGAAAAACGTCCAGAAATGTTTGAAGCTACTGACTGAATGAAAGGAGCTGGCATCTCACTCTCTTTGAATCTTCTTTATCATGCTAGGATTAGCAGGAAACAGCAAAAAATTTCAGAATTGCACCTTGCAATGCGGAGAAATTACTGTTTGTGCATTTACAATATTCATTGATTTTTGCCATTGAAAAACATCATGTTATTCATATACCAGAAATGTTTGAAGCTACTGACTGAATGAAAAGAGCTGGCATCTCACTCTCTTTGAATCTTCTTTATCATGCAAAGAGGAGCAGGAAAAAGCAAAAAATTTCAGAATTGCACCTTGCAATGTGGAGATATTGCTGTTTGTGCATTTACAATATTCATTGATTTTTGCCATTGAAAAACGTCCAGAAATGTTTGAAGCTACTGACTGAATGAAAGGAGCTGGCATCTCACTCTCTTTGAATCTTCTTTATCATGCTAGGATTAGCAGGAAAAAGCAAAAAATTTCAGAATTGCACCTTGCAATGCGGAGAAATTACTGTTTGTGCATTTACAATATTCATTGATTTTTGCCATTGAAAAACATCATGTTATTCATATACCAGAAATGTTTGAAGCTACTGACTGAATGAAAAGAGCTGGCATCTCACTCTCTTTGAATCTTCTTTATCATGCCAGGATTAGCAGGAAAAAGCAAAAAATTTCAGAATTGCACCTTGCAATGTGGAGATATTACTGTTTGTGCATTTACAATATTCATTGATTTTTGCCATTGAAAAACGTCCAGAAATGTTTGAAGCTACTGACTGAATGAAAGGAGCTGGCATCTCACTCTCTTTGAATCTTCTTTATCATGCTAGGATTAGCAGGAAAAAGCAAAAAATTTCAGAATTGCACCTTGCAATGCGGAGAAATTACTGTTTGTGTATTTACAATATTCATTGATTTTTGCCATTGAAAAACATCATGTTATTCATATACCAGAAATGTTTGAAGCTACTGACTGAATGAAAAGAGCTGGCATCTCACTCTCTTTGAATCTTCTTTATCATGCTAGGATTAGCAGGAAAAAGCAAAAAATTTCAGAATTGCACCTTGCAATGTGGAGATATTACTGTTTGTGCATTTACAATATTCATAGATTTTTGACATTGAAAAACATCATGTTATTCATATACCAGAAATGTTTGAAGCTACTGACTGAATGAAAAGAGCTGGCATCTCACTCTCTTTGAATCTTCTTTATCATGCTAAGAGGAGCAGGAAAAAGCAAAAAATTTCAGAATTGCACCTTGCAATGTGGAGATATTACTGTTTGTGCATTTACAATATTCATTGATTTTTGCCATTGAAAAACGTCCAGAAATGTTTGAAGCTACTGACTGAATGAAAGGAGCTGGCATCTCACTCTCTTTGAATCTTCTTTATCATGCTAGGATTAGCAGGAAAAAGCAAAAAATTTCAGAATTGCACATTGCAATGCGGAGAAATTACTGTTTGTGCATTTACAATATTCATTGATTTTTGCCATTGAAAAACATCATGTTATTCATATACCAGAAATGTTTGAAGCTACTGACTGAATGAAAAGAGCTGGCATCTCACTCTCTTTGAATCTTCTTTATCATGCTAGGATTAGCAGGAAAAAGCAAAAAATTTCAGAATTGCACCTTGCAATGTGGAGTTATTACTGTTTGTGCATTTACAATATTCATTGATTTTTGCCATTGAAAAATGTCCAGAAATGTTTGAAGCTACTGACTGAATGAAAGGAGCTGGCATCTCACTCTCTTTGAATCTTCTTTATCATGCTAGGATTAGCAGGAAAAAGCAAAAAATTTCAGAATTGCACCTTGCAATGTGGAGATATTACTGTTTGTGCATTTACAATATTCATTGATTTTTGCCATTGAAAAACATCATGTTATTCATATACCAGAAATGTTTGAAGCTACTGACTGAATGAAAAGAGCTGGCATCTCACTCTCTTTGAATCTTCTTTATCATGCTAAGAGGAGCAGGAAAAAGCCAAAAATGTCAGAATTGCACCTTGCAATGTGGAGATATTACTGTTTGCGCATTTACAATATTCATTGATTTTTGCCATTGAAAAACGTCCAGAAATGTTTGAAGCTACTGACTGAATGAAAGGAGCTGGCATCTCAGTCTCTTTGAATCTTCTTTATCATGCTAGGATTAGCAGGAAAAAGCAAAAAATTTCACAATTGCACCTTGCAATGCGGAGAAATTACTGTTTGTGCATTTACAATATTCATTGATTTTTGCCATTGAAAAACATCATGTTATTCATATACCAGAAATGTTTGAAGCTACTGACTGAATGAAAAGAGCTGGCATCTCACTCTCTTTGAATCTTCTTTATCATGCCAGGATTAGCAGGAAAAAGCAAAAAATTTCAGAATTGCACCTTGCAATGTGGAGATATTACTGTTTGTGCATTTACAATATTCATTGATTTTTGCCATTGAAAAACGTCCAGAAATGTTTGAAGCTACCGACTGAATGAAAGGAGCTGGCATCTCACTCTCTTTGAATCTTCTTTATCATGCTAGGATTAGCAGGAAAAAGCAAAAAATTTCAGAATTGCACCTTGCAATGCGGAGAATTTACTGTTTGTGCATTTACAATATTCATTGATTTTTGCCATTGAAAAACATCATGTTATTCATATACCAGAAATGTTTGAAGCTACTGACTGAATGAAAAGAGCTGGCATCTCACTCTCTTTGAATCTTTATCATGCTAAGAGGAGCAGGAAAAAGCAAAAAATTTCAGAATTGCACGTTGCAATGTGGAGATATTACTGTTTGTGCATTTACAATATTCATTGATTTTTGCCATTGAAAAACGTCCAGAAATGTTTGAAGCTACTGACTGAATGAAAGGAGCTGGCATCTCACTCTCTTTGAATCTTCTTTATCATGCTATTATTAGCAGGAAAAAGCAAAAAAATTCAGAATTGCACCTTGCAATGCGGAGAAATTACTGTTTGTGCATTTACAATATTCATTGATTTTTGCCATTGAAAAACATCATGTTATTCATATACCAGAAATGTTTGAAGCTACTGACTGAATGAAAAGAGCTGGCATCTCACTCTCTTTGAATCTTCTTTACCATGCTAAGAGGTGCAGGAAAAAGCAAAAAATTTCAGAATTGCACCTTGCAATGTGGAGATATTACTGTTTGTGCATATACAATATTCATTGATTTTTGCCATTGAAAAACGTCCAGAAATGTTTGAAGCTACTGACTGAATGAAAGGAGCTGGCATCTCACTCTCTTTGAATCTTCTTTATCATGCTAGGATTAGCAGGAAAAAGCAAAAAATTTCAGAATTGCACCTTGCAATGCGGAGAAATTACTGTTTGTGCATTTACAATATTCATTGATTTTTGCCATTGAAAAACATCATGTTATTCATATACCAGAAATGTTTGAAGCTACTGACTGAATGAAAAGAGCTGGCATCTCACTCTCTTTGAATCTTCTTTATCATGCCAGGATTAGCAGGAAAAAGCAAAAAATTTCAGAATTGCACCTTGCAATGTGGAGATATTACTGTTTGTGCATTTACAATATTCATTGATTTTTGCCATTGAAAAACGTCCAGAAATGTTTGAAGCTACTGACTGAATGAAAGGAGCTGGCATCTCACTCTCTTTGAATCTTCTTTATCATGCTAGGATTAGCAGGAAAAAGCAAAAAATTTCAGAATTGCACCTTGCAATGCGGAGAAATTGCTGTTTGTGCATTTACAATATTCATTGATTTTTGCCATTGAAAAACATCATGTTATTCATATACCAGAAATGTTTGAAGCTACTGACTGAATGAAAAGAGCTGGCATCTCATTCTCTTTGAATTTTCTTTATCATGCTAAGAGGAGCAGGAAAAAGCAAAAAATTTCAGAATTGCACCTTGCAATGTGGAGATATTACTATTTGTGCATTTACAATATTCATTGATTTTTGCCATTGAAAAACGTCCAGAAATGTTTGAAGCTACTGACTGAATGAAAGGAGCTGGCATCTCACTCTCTTTGAATCTTCTTTATCATGCTAGGATTAGCAGGAAAAAGCAAAAAATTTCAGAATTGCACCTTGCAATGCGGAGAAATTACTGTTTGTGCATTTACAATATTCATTGATTTTTGCCATTGAAAAACATCATGTTATTCATATACCAGAAATGTTTGAAGCTACTGACTGAATGAAAAGAGCTGGCATCTCACTCTCTTTGAATCTTCTTTATCATGCTAAGAGGAGCAGGAAAAAGCAAAAAATTTCAGAATTGCACCTTGCAATGTGGAGATATTACTGTTTGTGCATTTACAATATTCATTGATTTTTGCCATTGAAAAACGTCCAGAAATGTTTGAAGCTACTGACTGAATGAAAGGAGCTGGCATCTCACTCTCTTTGAATCTTCTTTATCATGCTAGGATTAGCAGGAAAAAGCAAAAAATTTCAGAATTGCACCTTGCAATGCGGAGAAATTACTGTTTGTGCATTTACAATATTCATTGATTTTTGCCATTGAAAAACATCATGTTATTCATATACCAGAAATGTTTGAAGCTACTGACTGAATGAAAAGAGCTGGCATCTCACTCTCTTTGAATCTTCTTTATCATGCTAAGAGGAGCATTAAAAAGCAAAAAAATTTCAGAATTGCACCTTGCAATGTGGAGATATTACTGTTTGTGCATTTACAATATTCATTGATTTTTGCCATTGAAAAACGTCCAGAAATGTTTGAAGCTACTGACTGAATGAAAGGAGCTGGCATCTCACTCTCTTTGAATCTTCTTTATCATGCTAGGATTAGCAGGAAAAAGCAAAAAATTTCAGAATTGCACCTTGCAATGCGGAGAAATTACTGTTTGTGCATTTACAATATTCATTGATTTTTGCCATTGAAAAATATCATGTTATTCATATACCAGAAATGTTTGAAGCTACTGACTGAATGAAAAGAGCTGGCATCTCACTCTCTTTGAATCTTCTTTATCATGCTAAGAGGAGCAGGAAAAAGCAAAAAATTTCAGAATTGCACCTTGCAATGTGGAGATATTACTGTTTGTGCATTTACAATATTCATTGATTTTTGCCATTGAAAAACGTCCAGAAATGTTTGAAGCTACCGACTGAATGAAAGGAGCTGGCATCTCACTCTCTTTGAATCTTCTTTATCATGCTAGGATTAGCAGGAAAAAGCAAAAAATTTCAGAATTGCACCTTGCAATGCGGAGAATTTACTGTTTGTGCATTTACAATATTCATTGATTTTTGCCATTGAAAAACATCATGTTATTCATATACCAGAAATGTTTGAAGCTACTGACTGAATGAAAAGAGCTGGCATCTCACTCTCTTTGAATCTTTATCATGCTAAGAGGAGCAGGAAAAAGCAAAAAATTTCAGAATTGCACGTTGCAATGTGGAGATATTACTGTTTGTGCATTTACAATATTCATTGATTTTTGCCATTGAAAAACGTCCAGAAATGTTTGAAGCTACTGACTGAATGAAAGGAGCTGGCATCTCACTCTCTTTGAATCTTCTTTATCATGCTATTATTAGCAGGAAAAAGCAAAAAAATTCAGAATTGCACCTTGCAATGCGGAGAAATTACTGTTTGTGCATTTACAATATTCATTGATTTTTGCCATTGAAAAACATCATGTTATTCATATACCAGAAATGTTTGAAGCTACTGACTGAATGAAAAGAGCTGGCATCTCACTCTCTTTGAATCTTCTTTACCATGCTAAGAGGTGCAGGAAAAAGCAAAAAATTTCAGAATTGCACCTTGCAATGTGGAGATATTACTGTTTGTGCATATACAATATTCATTGATTTTTGCCATTGAAAAACGTCCAGAAATGTTTGAAGCTACTGACTGAATGAAAGGAGCTGGCATCTCACTCTCTTTGAATCTTCTTTATCATGCTAGGATTAGCAGGAAAAAGCAAAAAATTTCAGAATTGCACCTTGCAATGCGGAGAAATTACTGTTTGTGCATTTACAATATTCATTGATTTTTGCCATTGAAAAACATCATGTTATTCATATACCAGAAATGTTTGAAGCTACTGACTGAATGAAAAGAGCTGGCATCTCACTCTCTTTGAATCTTCTTTATCATGCCAGGATTAGCAGGAAAAAGCAAAAAATTTCAGAATTGCACCTTGCAATGTGGAGATATTACTGTTTGTGCATTTACAATATTCATTGATTTTTGCCATTGAAAAACGTCCAGAAATGTTTGAAGCTACTGACTGAATGAAAGGAGCTGGCATCTCACTCTCTTTGAATCTTCTTTATCATGCTAGGATTAGCAGGAAAAAGCAAAAAATTTCAGAATTGCACCTTGCAATGCGGAGAAATTGCTGTTTGTGCATTTACAATATTCATTGATTTTTGCCATTGAAAAACATCATGTTATTCATATACCAGAAATGTTTGAAGCTACTGACTGAATGAAAAGAGCTGGCATCTCATTCTCTTTGAATTTTCTTTATCATGCTAAGAGGAGCAGGAAAAAGCAAAAAATTTCAGAATTGCACCTTGCAATGTGGAGATATTACTATTTGTGCATTTACAATATTCATTGATTTTTGCCATTGAAAAACGTCCAGAAATGTTTGAAGCTACTGACTGAATGAAAGGAGCTGGCATCTCACTCTCTTTGAATCTTCTTTATCATGCTAGGATTAGCAGGAAAAAGCAAAAAATTTCAGAATTGCACCTTGCAATGCGGAGAAATTACTGTTTGTGCATTTACAATATTCATTGATTTTTGCCATTGAAAAACATCATGTTATTCATATACCAGAAATGTTTGAAGCTACTGACTGAATGAAAAGAGCTGGCATCTCACTCTCTTTGAATCTTCTTTATCATGCTAAGAGGAGCAGGAAAAAGCAAAAAATTTCAGAATTGCACCTTGCAATGTGGAGATATTACTGTTTGTGCATTTACAATATTCATTGATTTTTGCCATTGAAAAACGTCCAGAAATGTTTGAAGCTACTGACTGAATGAAAGGAGCTGGCATCTCACTCTCTTTGAATCTTCTTTATCATGCTAGGATTAGCAGGAAAAAGCAAAAAATTTCAGAATTGCACCTTGCAATGCGGAGAAATTACTGTTTGTGCATTTACAATATTCATTGATTTTTGCCATTGAAAAACATCATGTTATTCATATACCAGAAATGTTTGAAGCTACTGACTGAATGAAAAGAGCTGGCATCTCACTCTCTTTGAATCTTCTTTATCATGCCAGGATTAGCAGGAAAAAGCAAAAAATTTCAGAATTGCACCTTGCAATGTGGAGATATTACTGTTTGTGCATTTACAATATTCATTGATTTTTGCCATTGAAAAACGTCCAGAAATGTTTGAAGCTACTGACTGAATGAAAGGAGCTGGCATCTCACTCTCTTTGAATCTTCTTTATCATGCTAGGATTAGCAGGAAAAAGCAAAAAATTTCAGAATTGCACCTTGCAATGCGGAGAAATTGCTGTTTGTGCATTTACAATATTCATTGATTTTTGCCATTGAAAAACATCATGTTATTCATATACCAGAAATGTTTGAAGCTACTGACTGAATGAAAAGAGCTGGCATCTCATTCTCTTTGAATTTTCTTTATCATGCTAAGAGGAGCAGGAAAAAGCAAAAAATTTCAGAATTGCACCTTGCAATGTGGAGATATTACTATTTGTGCATTTACAATATTCATTGATTTTTGCCATTGAAAAACGTCCAGAAATGTTTGAAGCTACTGACTGAATGAAAGGAGCTGGCATCTCACTCTCTTTGAATCTTCTTTATCATGCTAGGATTAGCAGGAAAAAGCAAAAAATTTCAGAATTGCACCTTGCAATGCGGAGAAATTACTGTTTGTGCATTTACAATATTCATTGATTTTTGCCATTGAAAAACATCATGTTATTCATATACCAGAAATGTTTGAAGCTACTGACTGAATGAAAAGAGCTGGCATCTCACTCTCTTTGAATCTTCTTTATCATGCTAAGAGGAGCAGGAAAAAGCAAAAAATTTCAGAATTGCACCTTGCAATGTGGAGATATTACTGTTTGTGCATTTACAATATTCATTGATTTTTGCCATTGAAAAACGTCCAGAAATGTTTGAAGCTACTGACTGAATGAAAGGAGCTGGCATCTCACTCTCTTTGAATCTTCTTTATCATGCTAGGATTAGCAGGAAAAAGCAAAAAATTTCAGAATTGCACCTTGCAATGCGGAGAAATTACTGTTTGTGCATTTACAATATTCATTGATTTTTGCCATTGAAAAACATCATGTTATTCATATACCAGAAATGTTTGAAGCTACTGACTGAATGAAAAGAGCTGGCATCTCACTCTCTTTGAATCTTCTTTATCATGCTAAGAGGAGCATTAAAAAGCAAAAAAATTTCAGAATTGCACCTTGCAATGTGGAGATATTACTGTTTGTGCATTTACAATATTCATTGATTTTTGCCATTGAAAAACGTCCAGAAATGTTTGAAGCTACTGACTGAATGAAAGGAGCTGGCATCTCACTCTCTTTGAATCTTCTTTATCATGCTAGGATTAGCAGGAAAAAGCAAAAAATTTCAGAATTGCACCTTGCAATGCGGAGAAATTACTGTTTGTGCATTTACAATATTCATTGATTTTTGCCATTGAAAAATATCATGTTATTCATATACCAGAAATGTTTGAAGCTACTGACTGAATGAAAAGAGCTGGCATCTCACTCTCTTTGAATCTTCTTTATCATGCTAAGAGGAGCAGGAAAAAGCAAAAAATTTCAGAATTGCACCTTGCAATGTGGAGATATTACTGTTTGTGCATTTACAATATTCATTGATTTTTGCCATTGAAAAACGTCCAGAAATGTTTGAAGCTACTGACTGAATGAAAGGAGCTGGCATCTCACTCTCTTTGAATCTTCTTTATCATGCTAGGATTAGCAGGAAAAAGCAAAAAATTTCAGAATTGCACCTTGCAATGCGGAGAAATTACTGTTTGTGCATTTACAATATTCATTGATTTTTGCCATTGAAAAACATCATGTTATTCATATACCAGAAATGTTTGAAGCTACTGACTGAATGAAAAGAGCTGGCATCTCACTCTCTTTGAATCTTCTTTATCATGCCAGGATTAGCAGGAAAAAGCAAAAAATTTCAGAATTGCACCTTGCAATGTGGAGATATTACTGTTTGTGCATTTACAATATTCATTGATTTTTGCCATTGAAAAACGTCCAGAAATGTTTGAAGCTACTGACTGAATGAAAGGAGCTGGCATCTCACTCTCTTTGAATCTTCTTTATCATGCTAGGATTAGCAGGAAAAAGCAAAAAATTTCAGAATTGCACCTTGCAATGCGGAGAAATTGCTGTTTGTGCATTTACAATATTCATTGATTTTTGCCATTGAAAAACATCATGTTATTCATATACCAGAAATGTTTGAAGCTACTGACTGAATGAAAAGAGCTGGCATCTCACTCTCTTTGAATCTTCTTTATCATGCTAAGAGGAGCAGGAAAAAGCAAAAAATTTCAGAATTGCACCTTGCAATGTGGAGATATTACTGTTTGTGCATTTACAATATTCATTGATTTTTGCCATTGAAAAACGTCCAGAAATGTTTGAAGCTACTGACTGAATGAAAGGAGCTGGCATCTCACTCTCTTTGAATCTTCTTTATCATGCTAGGATTAGCAGGAAAAAGCAAAAAATTTCAGAATTGCACCTTGCAATGCGGAGAAATTGCTGTTTGTGCATTTACAATATTCATTGATTTTTGCCATTGAAAAACATCATGTTATTCATATACCAGAAATGTTTGAAGCTACTGACTGAATGAAAAGAGCTGGCATCTCACTCTCTTTGAGTCTTCTTTATCATGCTAAGAGGAGCAGGAAAAAGCAAAAAATTTCAGAATTGCACCTTGCAATGTGGAGATATTACTGTTTGTGCATTTACAATATTCATTGATTTTTGCCATTGAAAAACGTCCAGAAATGTTTGAAGCTACTGACTGAATGAAAGGAGCTGGCATCTCACTCTCTTTGAATCTTCTTTATCATGCTAGGATTAGCAGGAAAAAGCAAAAAATTTCAGAATTGCACCTTGCAATGCGGAGAAATTACTGTTTGTGCATTTACAATATTCATTGATTTTTGCCATTGAAAAACATCATGTTATTCATATACCAGAAATGTTTGAATCTACTGACTGAATGAAAAGAGCTGGCATCTCACTCTCTTTGAATATTCTTTATCATGCTAAGAGGAGCAGGAAAAAGCAAAAAATTTCAGAATTGCACCTTGCAATGTGGAGATATTACTGTTTGTGCATTTACAATATTCATTGATTTTTGCCATTGAAAAACGTCCAGAAATGTTTGAAGCTACTGACTGAATGAAAGGAGCTGGCATCTCACTCTCTTTGAATCTTCTTTATCATGCTAGGATTAGCAGGAAAAAGCAAAAAATTTCAGAATTGCACCTTGCAATGCGGAGAAATTACTGTTTGTGCATTTACAATATTCATTGATTTTTGCCATTGAAAAACATCATGTTATTCATATACCAGAAATGTTTGAAGCTACTGACTGAATGAAAAGAGCTGGCATCTCACTCTCTTTGAATCTTCTTTATCATGCCAGGATTAGCAGGAAAAAGCAAAAAATTTCAGAATTGCACCTTGCAATGTGGAGATATTACTGTTTGTGCATGTACAATATTCATTGATTTTTGCCATTGAGAAACGTCCAGAAATGTTTGAAGCTACTGACTGAATGAAAGGAGCTGGCATCTCACTCTCTTTGAATCTTCTTTATCATGCTAGGATTAGCAGGAAAAAGCAAAAAATTTCAGAATTGCACCTTGCAATGCGGAGAAATTACTGTTTGTGCATTTACAATATTCATTGATTTTTGCCATTGAAAAACATCATGTTATTCATATACCAGAAATGTTTGAAGCTACTGACTGAATGAAAAGAGCTGGCATCTCACTCTCTTTGAATCTTCTTTATCATGCTAAGAGGAGCAGGAAAAAGCAAAAAATTTCAGAATTGCACCTTGCAATGTGGAGATATTACTGTTTGTGCATTTACAATATTCATTGATTTTTGCCATTGAAAAACGTCCAGAAATGTTTGAAGCTACTGACTGAATGAAAGGAGCTGGCATCTCACTCTCTTTGAATCTTCTTTATCATGCTAGGATTAGCAGGAAAAAGCAAAAAATTTCAGAATTGCACCTTGCAATGCGGAGAAATTACTGTTTGTGCATTTACAATATTCATTGATTTTTGCCATTGAAAAACATCATGTTATTCATATACCAGAAATGTTTGAAGCTACTGACTGAATGAAAAGAGCTGACATCTCACTCTCTTTGAATCTTCTTTATCATGCTAAGAGGAGCAGGAAAAAGCAAAAAATTTCAGAATTGCACGTTGCAATGTGGAGATATTATTGTTTGTGCATTTACAATATTCATTGATTTTTGCCATTGAAAAACGTCCAGAAATGTTTGAAGCTACTGACTGAATGAAAGGAGCTGGCATCTCACTCTCTTTGAATCTTCTTTATCATGCTAGGTTAGCAGGAAAAAGCAAAAAATTTCAGAATTGCACCTTGCAATGCGGATAAATTACTGTTTGTGCATTTACAATATTCATTGATTTTTGCCATTGAAAAACATCATGTTATTCATACACCAGAAATGTTTGAAGCTACTGACTGAATGAAAAGAGCTGGCATACCACTCTCTTTGAATCTTCTTTATCATGCTAAGAGGAGCAGGAAAAAGCAAAAAATTTCAGAATTGCACCTTGCAATGTGGAGATATTACTGTTTGTGCATTTACAATATTCATTGATTTTTGCCATTGAAAAACGTCCAGAAATGTTTGAAGCTACTGACTGAATGAAAGGAGCTGGCATCTCACTCTCTTTGAATCTTCTTTATCATGCTAGGATTAGCAGGAAAAAGCAAAAAATTTCAGAATTGCACCTTCAATGCGGAGAAATTACTGTTTGTGCATTTACAAAATTCATTGATTTTTGCCATTGAAAAACATCATGTTATTCATATACCAGAAATGTTTGAAGCTACTGACTGAATGAAAAGAGCTGGCATCTCACTCTCTTTGAATCTTCTTTATCATGCCAGGATTAGCAGGAAAAAGCAAAAAATTTCAGAATTGCACCTTGCAATGTGGAGATATTACTGTTTGTGCATTTACAATATTCATTGATTTTTGCCTTTGAAAAACGTCCAGAAATGTTTGAAGCTACTGACTGAATGAAAGGAGCTGGCATCTCACTCTCTTTGAATCTTCTTTATCATGCTAGGATTAGCAGGAAAAAGCAAAAAATTTCAGAATTGCACCTTGCAATGCGGAGAAATTACTGTTTGTGCATTTACAATATTCATTGATTTTTGCCATTGAAAAATATCATGTTATTCATATACCAGAAATGTTTGAAGCTACTGACTGAATGAAAAGAGCTGGCATCTCACTCTCTTTGAATCTTCTTTATCATGCTAAGAGGAGCAGGAAAAAGCAAAAAATTTCAGAATTGCACCTTGCAATGTGGAGATATTACTGTTTGTGCATTTACAATATTCATTGATTTTTGCCATTGAAAAACGTCCAGAAATGTTTGAAGCTACTGACTGAATGAAAGGAGCTGGCATCTCACTCTCTTTGAATCTTCTTTATCATGCTAGGATTAGCAGGAAAAAGCAAAAAATTTCAGAATTGCACCTTGCAATGCGGAGAAATTGCTGTTTGTGCATTTACAATATTCATTGATTTTTGCCATTGAAAAACATCATGTTATTCATATACCAGAAATGTTTGAAGCTACTGACTGAATGAAAAGAGCTGGCATCTCACTCTCTTTGAGTCTTCTTTATCATGCTAAGAGGAGCAGGAAAAAGCAAAAAATTTCAGAATTGCACCTTGCAATGTGGAGATATTACTGTTTGTGCATTTACAATATTCATTGATTTTTGCCATTGAAAAACGTCCAGAAATGTTTGAAGCTACTGACTGAATGAAAGGAGCTGGCATCTCACTCTCTTTGAATCTTCTTTATCATGCTAGGATTAGCAGGAAAAAGCAAAAAATTTCAGAATTGCACCTTGCAATGCGGAGAAATTACTGTTTGTGCATTTACAATATTCATTGATTTTTGCCATTGAAAAACATCATGTTATTCATATACCAGAAATGTTTGAAGCTACTGACTGAATGAAAAGAGCTGGCATCTCACTCTCTTTGAATCTTCTTTATCATGCTAAGAGGAGCAGGAAAAAGCAAAAAATTTCAGAATTGCACCTTGCAATGTGGAGATATTACTGTTTGTGCATTTACAATATTCATTGATTTTTGCCATTGAAAAACGTCCAGAAATGTTTGAAGCTACTGACTGAATGAAAGGAGCTGGCATCTCACTCTCTTTGAATCTTCTTTATCATGCTAGGATTAGCAGGAAAAAGCAAAAAATTTCAGAATTGCACCTTGCAATGCGGAGAAATTACTGTTTGTGCATTTACAATATTCATTGATTTTTGCCATTGAAAAACATCATGTTATTCATATACCAGAAATGTTTGAAGCTACTGACTGAATGAAAAGAGCTGGCATCTCACTCTCTTTGAATCTTCTTTATCATGCCAGGATTAGCAGGAAAAAGCAAAAAATTTCAGAATTGCACCTTGCAATGTGGAGATATTACTGTTTGTGCATGTACAATATTCATTGATTTTTGCCATTGAGAAACGTCCAGAAATGTTTGAAGCTACTGACTGAATGAAAGGAGCTGGCATCTCACTCTCTTTGAATCTTCTTTATCATGCTAGGATTAGCAGGAAAAAGCAAAAAATTTCAGAATTGCACCTTGCAATGCGGAGAAATTACTGTTTGTGCATTTACAATATTCATTGATTTTTGCCATTGAAAAACATCATGTTATTCATATACCAGAAATGTTTGAAGCTACTGACTGAATGAAAAGAGCTGGCATCTCACTCTCTTTGAATCTTCTTTATCATGCTAAGAGGAGCAGGAAAAAGCAAAAAATTTCAGAATTGCACCTTGCAATGTGGAGATATTACTGTTTGTGCATTTACAATATTCATTGATTTTTGCCATTGAAAAACGTCCAGAAATGTTTGAAGCTACTGACTGAATGAAAGGAGCTGGCATCTCACTCTCTTTGAATCTTCTTTATCATGCTAGGATTAGCAGGAAAAAGCAAAAAATTTCAGAATTGCACCTTGCAATGCGGAGAAATTACTGTTTGTGCATTTACAATATTCATTGATTTTTGCCATTGAAAAACATCATGTTATTCATATACCAGAAATGTTTGAAGCTACTGACTGAATGAAAAGAGCTGACATCTCACTCTCTTTGAATCTTCTTTATCATGCTAAGAGGAGCAGGAAAAAGCAAAAAATTTCAGAATTGCACGTTGCAATGTGGAGATATTATTGTTTGTGCATTTACAATATTCATTGATTTTTGCCATTGAAAAACGTCCAGAAATGTTTGAAGCTACTGACTGAATGAAAGGAGCTGGCATCTCACTCTCTTTGAATCTTCTTTATCATGCTAGGTTAGCAGGAAAAAGCAAAAAATTTCAGAATTGCACCTTGCAATGCGGATAAATTACTGTTTGTGCATTTACAATATTCATTGATTTTTGCCATTGAAAAACATCATGTTATTCATACACCAAAAATGTTTGAAGCTACTGACTGAATGAAAAGAGCTGGCATACCACTCTCTTTGAATCTTCTTTATCATGCTAAGAGGAGCAGGAAAAAGCAAAAAATTTCAGAATTGCACCTTGCAATGTGGAGATATTACTGTTTGTGCATTTACAATATTCATTGATTTTTGCCATTGAAAAACGTCCAGAAATGTTTGAAGCTACTGACTGAATGAAAGGAGCTGGCATCTCACTCTCTTTGAATCTTCTTTATCATGCTAGGATTAGCAGGAAAAAGCAAAAAATTTCAGAATTGCACCTTCAATGCGGAGAAATTACTGTTTGTGCATTTACAATATTCATTGATTTTTGCCATTGAAAAACATCATGTTATTCATATACCAGAAATGTTTGAAGCTACTGACTGAATGAAAAGAGCTGGCATCTCACTCTCTTTGAATCTTCTTTATCATGCCAGGATTAGCAGGAAAAAGCAAAAAATTTCAGAATTGCACCTTGCAATGTGGAGATATTACTGTTTGTGCATTTACAATATTCATTGATTTTTGCCTTTGAAAAACGTCCAGAAATGTTTGAAGCTACTGACTGAATGAAAGGAGCTGGCATCTCACTCTCTTTGAATCTTCTTTATCATGCTAGGATTAGCAGGAAAAAGCAAAAAATTTCAGAATTGCACCTTGCAATGCGGAGAAATTACTGTTTGTGCATTTACAATATTCATTGATTTTTGCCATTGAAAAACATCATGTTATTCATATACCAGAAATGTTTGAAGCTACTGACTGAATGAAAAGAGCTGGCATCTCACTCTCTTTGAATCTTTATCATGCTAAGAGGAGCAGGAAAAAGCAAAAAATTTCAGAATTGCACCTTGCAATGTGGAGATATTACTGTTTGTGCATTTACAATATTCATTGATTTTTGCCATTGAAAAACGTCCAGAAATGCTTGAAGCTACTGACTGAATGAAAGGAGCTGGCATCTCACTCTCTTTGAATCTTCTTTATCATGCTAGGATTAGCAGGAAAAAGCAAAAAATTTCAGAATTGCACCTTGCAATGCGGAGAAATTACTGTTTGTGCATTTACAATATTCATTGATTTTTGCCATTGAAAAACATCATGTTAGTCATATACCAGAAATGTTTGAAGCTACTGACTGAATGAAAAGAGCTGGCATCTCACTCTCTTTGAATCTTCTTTATCATGCTAAGAGGAGCAGGAAAAAGCAAAAAATTTCAGAATTGCACCTTTCAATGTGGAGATATTACTGTTTGTGCATTTACAATATTCATTGATTTTTGCCATTGAAAAACGTCCAGAAATGTTTGAAGCTACTGACTGAATGAAAGGAGCTGGCATCTCACTCTCTTTGAATCTTCTTTATCATGCTAGGATTAGCAGGAAAAAGCAAAAAATTTCAGAATTGCACCTTGCAATGCGGAGAAATTACTGTTTGTGCATTTACAATATTCATTGATTTTTGCCATTGAAAAATATCATGTTATTCATATACCAGAAATGTTTGAAGCTACTGACTGAATGAAAAGAGCTGGCATCTCACTCTCTTTGAATCTTCTTTATCATGCCAGGATTAGCAGGAAAAAGCAAAAAATTTCAGAATTGCACCTTGCAATGTGGAGATATTACTGTTTGTGCATTTACAATATTCATTGATTTTTGCCATTGAAAAATGTCCAGAAATGTTTGAAGCTACTGACTGAATGAAAGGAGCTGGCATCTCACTCTCTTTGAATCTTCTTTATCATGCTAGGATTAGCAGGAAAAAGCAAAAAATTTCAGAATTGCACCTTGCAATGCGGAGAAATTACTGTTTGTGCATTTACAATATTCATTGATTTTTGCCATTGAAAAACATCATGTTATTCATATACCAGAAATGTTTGAAGCTACTGACTGAATAAAAAGAGCTGGCATCTCACTCTCTTTGAATTTTCTTTATCATGCTAAGAGGAGCAGGAAAAAGCAAAAAATTTCAGAATTGCACCTTGCAATGTGGAGATATTACTGTTTGTGCATTTACAATAATCATTGATTTTTGCCATTGAAAAACGTCCAGAAATGTTTGAAGCTACTGACTGAATGACAGGAGCTGGCATCTCACTCTCTTTGAATCTTCTTTATCATGCTAGGATTAGCAGGAAAAAGCAAAAAATTTCAGAATTGCACCTTGCAATGCGGAGAAATTACTGTTTGTGCATTTACAATATTCATTGATTTTTGCCATTGAAAAACATCATGTTATTCATATACCAGAAATGTTTGAAGCTACTGACTGAATGAAAAGAGCTGGCATCTCACTCTCTTTGAATCTTCTTTATCATGCCAGGATTAGCAGGAAAAAGCAAAAAATTTCAGAATTGCACCTTGCAATGTGGAGATATTACTGTTTGTGCATTTACAATATTCATTGATTTTTGCCATTGAAAAATGTCCAGAAATGTTTGAAGCTACTGACTGAATGAAAGGAGCTGGCATCTCACTCTCTTTGAATATTCTTTATCATGCTAGGATTAGCAGGAAAAAGCAAAACATTTCAGAATTGCACCTTGCAAAGCGGAGAAATTACTGTTTGTGCATTTACAATATTCATTGATTTTTGCCATTGAAAAACATCATGTTATTCATATACCAGAAATGTTTGAAGCTACTGACTGAATGAAAAGAGCTGGCATCTCACTCTCTTTGAATCTTCTTTATCATGCCAGGATTAGCAGGAAAAAGCAAAAAATTTCAGAATTGCACCTTGCAATGTGGAGATATTACTGTTTGTGCATTTACAATATTCATTGATTTTTGCCATTGAAAAACGTCCAGAAATGTTTGAAGCTACTGACTGAATGAAAGGAGCTGGCATCTCACTCTCTTTGAATCTTCTTTATCATGCTAGGATTAGCAGGAAAAAGCAAAAAATTTCAGAATTGCACCTTGCAATGCGGAGAAATTACTGTTTGTGCATTTACAATATTCATTGATTTTTGCCATTGAAAAACATCATGTTATTCATATACCAGAAATGTTTGAAGCTACTGACTGAATGAAAAAAGCTGGCATCTCACTCTCTTTGAATCTTCTTTATCATGCTAAGAGGAGCAGGAAAAAGCCAAAAATTTCAGAATTGCACCTTGCAATGTGGAGATATTACTGTTTGTGCATTTACAATATTCATTGATTTTTGCCATTGAAAAACGTCCAGAAATGTTTGAAGCTACTGACTGAATGAAAGGAGCTGGCATCTCACTCTCTTTGAATCTTCTTTATCATGCTAGGATTAGCAGGAAAAAGCAAAAAATTTCAGAATTGCACCTTGCAATGCGGAGAAATTATTGTTTGTGCATTTACAATATTCATTGATTTTTGCCATTGAAAAACATCATGTTATTCATATACCAGAAATGTTTGAAGCTACTGACTGAATGAAAAGAGCTGGCATCTCACTCTCTTTGAATCTTCTTTATCATGCCAGGATTAGCAGGAAAAAGCAAAAAATTTCAGATTTGCACCTTGCAATGTGGAGATATTACTGTTTGTGCATTTACAATATTCATTGATTTTTGCCATTGAAAAACGTCCAGAAATGTTTGAAGCTACTGACTGAATGAAAGGAGCTGGCATCTCACTCTCTTTGAATATTCTTTATCATGCTAGGATTAGCAGGAAAAAGCAAAAAATTTCAGAATTGCACCTTGCAATGCGGAGAAATTACTGTTTGTGCATTTACAATATTCATTGATTTTTGCCATTGAAAAACATCATGTTATTCATATACCAGAAATGTTTGAAGCTACTGACTGAATGAAAAGAGCTGGCATCTCACTCTCTTTGAATCTTCTTTATCATGCTAAGAGGAGCAGGAAAAAGCAAAAAATTTTAGAATTGCACCTTGCAATGTGGAGATATTACTGTTTGTGCATTTACAATATTCATTGATTTTTGCCATTGAAAAACGTCCAGAAATGTTTGAAGCTACTGACTGAATGAAAGGAGCTGGCATCTCACTCTCTTTGAATCTTCTTTATCATGCTAGGATTAGCAGGAAAAAGCAAAAAATTTCAGAATTGCACCTTGCAATGCGGAGAAATTACTGTTTGTGCATTTACAATATTCATTGATTTTTGCCATTGAAAAACATCATGTTATTCATATACCAGAAATGTTTGAAGCTACTGACTGAATAAAAAGAGCTGGCATCTCACTCTCTTTGAATTTTCTTTATCATGCTAAGAGGAGCAGGAAAAAGCAAAAAATTTCAGAATTGCACCTTGCAATGTGGAGATATTACTGTTTGTGCATTTACAACATTCATTGATTTTTGCCATTGAAAAACGTCCAGAAATGTTTGAAGCTACTGACTGAATGAAAGGAGCTGGCATCTCACTCTCTTTGAATCTTCTTTATCATGCTAGGATTAGCAGGAAAAAGCAAAAAATTTCAGAATTGCACCTTGCAATGCGGAGAAATTACTGTTTGTGCATTTACAATATTCATTGATTTTTGCCATTGAAAAACATCATGTTATTCATATACCAGAAATGTTTGAAGCTACTGACTGAATGAAAAGAGCTGGCATCTCACTCTCTTTGAATCTTCTTTATCATGCCAGGATTAGCAGGAAAAAGCAAAAAATTTCAGAATTGCACCTTGCAATGTGGAGATATTACTGTTTGTGCATTTACAATATTCATTGATTTTTGCCATTGAAAAATGTCCAGAAATGTTTGAAGCTACTGACTGAATGAAAGGAGCTGGCATCTCACTCTCTTTGAATATTCTTTATCATGCTAGGATTAGCAGGAAAAAGCAAAAAATTTCAGAATTGCACCTTGTAATGCGGAGAAATTACTGTTTGTGCATTTACAATATTCATTGATTTTTGCCATTGAAAAACATCATGTTATTCATATACCAGAAATGTTTGAAGCTACTGACTGAATGAAAAGAGCTGGCATCTCACTCTCTTTGAATCTTCTTTATCATGCCAGGATTAGCAGGAAAAAGCAAAAAATTTCAGAATTGCACCTTGCAATGTGGAGATATTACTGTTTGTGCATTTACAATATTCATTGATTTTTGCCATTGAAAAACGTCCAGAAATGTTTGAAGCTACTGACTGAATGAAAGGAGCTGGCATCTCACTCTCTTTGAATCTTCTTTATCATGCTAGGATTAGCAGGAAAAAGCAAAAAATTTCAGAATTGCACCTTGCAATGCGGAGAAATTACTGTTTGTGCATTTACAATATTCATTGATTTTTGCCATTGAAAAACATCATGTTATTCATATACCAGAAATGTTTGAAGCTACTGACTGAATGAAAAGAGCTGGCATCTCACTCTCTTTGAATCTTCTTCATCATGCTAAGAGGAGCAGGAAAAAGCAAAAAATTTCAGAATTGCACCTTGCAATGTGGAGATATTACTGTTTGTGCATTTACAATATTCATTGATTTTTGCCATTGAAAAACGTCCAGAAATGTTTGAAGCTACTGACTGAATGAAAGGAGCTGGCATCTCACTCTCTTTGAATCTTCTTTATCATGCTAGGATTAGCAGGAAAAAGCAAAAAATTTCAGAATTGCACCTTGCAATGCGGAGAAATTATTGTTTGTGCATTTACAATATTCATTGATTTTTGCCATTGAAAAACATCATGTTATTCATATACCAGAAATGTTTGAAGCTACTGACTGAATGAAAAGAGCTGGCATCTCACTCTCTTTGAATCTTCTTTATCATGCCAGGATTAGCAGGAAAAAGCAAAAAATTTCAGATTTGCACCTTGCAATGTGGAGATATTACTGTTTGTGCATTTACAATATTCATTGATTTTTGCCATTGAAAAACGTCCAGAAATGTTTGAAGCTACTGACTGAATGAAAGGAGCTGGCATCTCACTCTCTTTGAATATTCTTTATCATGCTAGGATTAGCAGGAAAAAGCAAAAAATTTCAGAATTGCACCTTGCAATGCGGAGAAATTACTGTTTGTGCATTTACAATATTCATTGATTTTTGCCATTGAAAAACATCATGTTATTCATATACCAGAAATGTTTGAAGCTACTGACTGAATGAAAAGAGCTGGCATCTCACTCTCTTTGAATCTTCTTTATCATGCTAAGAGGAGCAGGAAAAAGCAAAAAATTTTAGAATTGCACCTTGCAATGTGGAGATATTACTGTTTGTGCATTTACAATATTCATTGATTTTTGCCATTGAAAAACGTCCAGAAATGTTTGAAGCTACTGACTGAATGAAAGGAGCTGGCATCTCACTCTCTTTGAATCTTCTTTATCATGCTAGGATTAGCAGGAAAAAGCAAAAAATTTCAGAATTGCACCTTGCAATGCGGAGAAATTACTGTTTGTGCATTTACAATATTCATTGATTTTTGCCATTGAAAAACATCATGTTATTCATATACCAGAAATGTTTGAAGCTACTGACTGAATGAAAAGAGCTGGCATCTCACTCTCTTTGAATCTTCTTTATCATGCTAAGAGGAGCAGGAAAAAGCAAAAAATTTCAGAATTGCACCTTGCAATGTGGAGATATTACTGTTTGTGCATTTACAATATTCATTGATTTTTGCCATTGAAAAACGTCCAGAAATGTTTGAAGCTACTGACTGAATGAAAGGAGCTGGCATCTCACTCTCTTTGAATCTTCTTTATCATGCTAGGATTAGCAGGAAAAAGCAAAAAATTTCAGAATTGCACCTTGCAGTGCGGAGAAATTACTGTTTGTGCATTTACAGTATTCATTGATTTTTGCCATTGAAAAACATCATGTTATTCATATACCAGAAATGTTTGAAGCTACTGACTGAATGAAAAGAGCTGGCATCTCACTCTCTTTGAATCTTCTTTATCATGCCAGGATTAGCAGGAAAAAGCAAAAAATTTCAGAATTGCACCTTGCAATGTGGAGATATTACTGTTTGTGCATTTACAATATTCATTGATTTTTGCCATTGAAAAACTTCCAGAAATGTTTGAAGCTACTGACTGAATGAAAGGAGCTGGCATCTCACTCTCTTTGAATCTTCTTTATCATGCTAGGATTAGCAGGAAAAAGCAAAAAATTTCAGAATTGCACCTTGCAATGTGGAGATATTACTGTTTGTGCATTTACAATATTCATTGATTTTTGCCATTAAAAAACGTCCAGAAATGTTTGAAGCTACTCACTGAATGAAAGGAGCTGGAATCTCACTCTCTTTGAATTTTCTTTATCTTGCTACGAGGACCAGGAAAAAGCAAAAAATTTCAGAATTGCACCTTGCAATGTGGAGATATTACTGTTTGTGCATTTACAATATTCATTGATTTTTGCCATTGAAAAACGTCCAGAAATGTTTGAAGCTACTGACTGAATGAAAGGAGCTGGCATCTCACTCTCTTTGAATCTTCTTTATCATGCTAGGATTAGCAGGAAAAAGCAAAAAATTTCAGAATTGCACCTTGCAATGCGGAGAAATTACTGTTTGTGCATTTACAATATTCATTGATTTTTGCCATTGAAAAACATCGTTATTCATATACCAGAAATGTTTGAAGCTACTGACTGAATGAAAAGAGCTGGCATCTCACTCTCTTTGAATCTTCTTTATCATGCTAGGATTAGCAGGAAAAAGCAAAAAATGTCAGAATTGCACCTTGCAATGTGGAGATATTACTGTTTGTGCATTTACAATATTCATTGATTTTTGCCATTGAAAAACGTCCAGAAATGTTTGAAGCTACTGACTGAATGAAAGGAGCTGGCATCTCACTCTCTTTGAATCTTCTTTATCATGCTAGGATTAGCAGGAAAAAGCAAAAAATTTCAGAATTGCACCTTGCAATGCGGAGAAATTACTGTTTGTGCATTTACAATATTCATTGATTTTTGCCATTGAAAAACATCATGTTATTCATATACCAGAAATGTTTGAAGCTACTGACTGAATGAAAAGAGCTGGCATCTCACTCTCTTTGAATCTTCCTTATCATGCTAAGAGGAGCAGGAAAAATCAAAAAATTTCAGAATTGCACCTTGCAATGTGGAGATATTACTGTTTGTGCATTTACAATATTCATTGATTTTTGCCATTGAAAAACGTCCAGAAATGTTTGAAGCTACTGACTGAATGAAAGGAGCTGGCATCTCACTCTCTTTGAATCTTCTTTATCATGCTAGGATTAGCAGGAAAAAGCAAAAAATTTCAGAATTGCACCTTGCAGTGCGGAGAAATTACTGTTTGTGCATTTACAATATTCATTGATTTTTGCCATTGAAAAACATCATGTTATTCATATACCAGAAATGTTTGAAGCTACTGACTGAATGAAAAGAGCTGGCATCTCACTCTCTTTGAATCTTCTTTATCATGCCAGGATTAGCAGGAAAAAGCAAAAAATTTCAGAATTGCACCTTGCAATGTGGAGATATTACTGTTTGTGCATTTACAATATTCATTGATTTTTGCCATTGAAAAACTTCCAGAAATGTTTGAAGCTACTGACTGAATGAAAGGAGCTGGCATCTCACTCTCTTTGAATCTTCTTTATCATGCTAGGATTAGCAGGAAAAAGCAAAAAATTTCAGAATTGCACCTTGCAATGTGGAGATATTACTGTTTGTGCATTTACAATATTCATTGATTTTTGCCATTAAAAAACGTCCAGAAATGTTTGAAGCTACTGACTGAATGAAAGGAGCTGGAATCTCACTCTCTTTGAATTTTCTTTATCTTGCTACGAGGACCAGGAAAAAGTAAAAAATTTCAGAATTACACCTTGCAATGTGGAGATATTACTGTTTGTGCATTTACAATATTCATTGATTTTTGCCATTGAAAAACGTCCAGAAATGTTTGAAGCTACTGACTGAATGAAAGGAGCTGGCATCTCACTCTCTTTGAATCTTCTTTATCATGCTAGGATTAGCAGGAAAAAGCAAAAAATTTCAGAATTGCACCTTGCAATGCGGAGAAATTACTGTTTGTGCACTTACAATATTCATTGATTTTTGCCATTGAAAAACATCGTTATTCATATACCAGAAATGTTTGAAGCTACTGACTGAATGAAAAGAGCTGGCATCTCACTCTCTTTGAATCTTCTTTATCATGCTAGGATTAGCAGGAAAAAGCAAAAAATGTCAGAATTGCACCTTGCAATGTGGAGATATTACTGTTTGTGCATTTACAATATTCATTGATTTTTGCCATTGAAAAACGTCCAGAAATGTTTGAAGCTACTGACTGAATGAAAGGAGCTGGCATCTCACTCTCTTTGAATCTTCTTTATCATGCTAGGATTAGCAGGAAAAAGCAAAAAATTTGAGAATTGCACCTTGCAATGCGGAGAAATTACTGTTTGTGCATTTACAATATTCATTGATTTTTGCCATTGAAAAACATCATGTTATTCATATACCAGAAATGTTTGAAGCTACTGACTGAATGGAAAGAGCTGGCATCTCACTCTCTTTGAATCTTCTTTATCATGCTAAGAGGAGCAGGAAAAAGCAAAAAATTTCAGAATTGCACCTTGCAATGTGGAGATATTACTGTTTGTGCATTTACAATATTCATTGATTTTTGCCATTGAAAAACGTCCAGAAATGTTTGAAGCTACTGACTGAATGAAAGGAGCTGGCATCCCACTCTCTTTGAATCTTCTTTATCATGCTAGGATTAGCAGGAAAAAGCAAAAAATTTCAGAATTGCACCTTGCAATGCGGAGAAATTACTGTTTGTGCATTTACAATATTCATTGATTTTTGCCATTGAAAAACATCATGTTATTCATATACCAGAAATGTTTGAAGCTACTGACTGAATGAAAGGAGCTGGCATCTCACTCTCTTTGAATCTTCTTTATCATGCTAGGATTAGCAGGAAAAAGCAAAAAATTTCAGAATTGCACCTTGCAATGCGGAGAAATTACTGTTTGTGCATTTACAATATTCATTGATTTTTGCCATTGAAAAACATCATGTTATTCATATACCAGAAATGTTTGAAGCTACTGACTGAATGAAAGAGCTGGCATCTCACTCTCTTTGAATCTTCTTTATCATGCTAAGAGGAGCAGGAAAAAGCAAAAAATTTCAGAATTGCACCTTGCAATGTGGAGATATTACTGTTTGTGCATTTACAATATTCATTGATTTTTGCCATTGAAAAACGTCCAGAAATGTTTGAAGCTACTGACTGAATGAAAGGAGCTGGCATCTCACTCTCTTTGAATCTTCTTTATCATGCTAGGATTAGCAGGAAAAAGCAAAAAATTTCAGAATTGCACCTTGCAATGCGGAGAAATTAATGTTTGGGCATTTACAATATTCATTGATTTTTGCCATTGAAAAACATCATGTTATTCATATACCAGAAATGTTTGAAGCTACTGACTGAATGAAAAGAGCTGGCATCTCACTCTCTTTGAATCTTCTTTATCATGCTAAGAGGAACAGGAAAAAGCAAAAAATTTCAGAATTGCACCTTGCAATGTGGAAATATTACTGTTTGTGCATTTACAATATTCATTGATTTTTGCCATTGAAAAACGTCCAGAAATATTTGAAGCTACTGACTGAATGAAAGGAGCTGGCATCTCACTCTCTTTGAATCTTCTTTGTCATGCTAGGATTAGCAGGAAAAAGCAAAAAATTTCAGAATTGCACCTTGCAATGCGGAGAAATTACTGTTTGTGCATTTACAATATTCATTGATTTTTGCCATTGAAAAACATCATGTTATTCATATACCAGAAATGTTTGAAGCTACTGACTGAATGAAAAGAGCTGGCATCTCACTCTCTTTGAATCTTCTTTATCATGCTAAGAGGAGCAGGAAAAAGCAAAAAATTTCAGAATTGCACGTTGCAATGTGGAGATATTACTGTTTGTGCATTTACAATATTCATTGATTTTTGCCATTGAAAAACGTCCAGAAATGTTTGAAGCTACTGACTGAATGAAAGGAGCTGGCATCTCACTCTCTTTGAATCTTCTTTATCATGCTAGGATTAGCAGGAAAAAGCAAAAAATTTCAGAATTGCACCTTGCAATGCGGAGAAATTACTGTTTGTGCATTTACAATATTCATTGATTTTTGCCATTGAAAAACATCATGTTATTCATATACCAGAAATGTTTGAAGCTACTGACTGAATGAAAAGAGCTGGCATCTCACTCTCTTTGAATCTTCTTTATCATGCCAGGATTAGCAGGAAAAAGCAAAAAATTTCAGAATTGCACGTTGCAATGTGGAGATATTACTATTTGTGCATTTACAATATTCATTGATTTTTGCCATTGAAAAACGTCCAGAAATGTTTGAAGCTACAGACTGAATGAAAGGAGCTGGCATCTCACTCTCTTTGAATCTTCTTTATCATGCTAAGATTAGCAGGAAAAAGCAAAAAATTTCAGAATTGCACCTTGCAATGCGGAGAAATTACTGTTTGTGCATTTACAATATTCATTGATTTTTGCCATTGAAAAACATCATGTTATTCATATACCAGAAATGTTTGAAGCTACTGACTGAATGAAAAGAGCAGGCATCTCACTCTCTTTGAATCTTCTTTATCATGCTAAGAGGAGCAGGAAAAAGCAAAAAATTTCAGAATTGCACCTTGCAATGTGGAGATATTACTGTTTGTGCATTTACAATATTCATTGATTTTTGCCATTGAAAAACGTCCAGAAATGTTTGAAGCTACTGACTGAATGAAAGGAGCTGGCATCTCACTCTCTTTGAATCTTCTTTATCATGCTAGGATTAGCAGGAAAAAGCAAAAAATTTCAGAATTGCACCTTGCAATGCGGAGAAATTACTGTTTGTGCATTTACAATATTCATTGATTTTTGCCATTGAAAAACATCATGTTATTCATATACCAGAAATGTTTGAAGCTACTGACTGAATGAAAAGAGCTGGCATCTCACTCTCTTTGAATCTTCTTTATCATGCCATGATTAGCAGGAAAAAGCAAAAAATTTCAGAATTGCACCTTGCAATGTGGAGATATTACTGTTTGTGCATTTACAATATTCATTTATTTTTGCCATTGAAAAACGTCCAGAAATGTTTGAAGCTACTGACTGAATGAAAGGAGCTGGCATCTCACTCTCTTTGAATCTTTTTTATCATGCTAGGATTAGCAGCAAAAAGCAAAAAATTTCAGAATTGCACCTTGCAATGCGGAGAAATTACTGTTTGTGCATTTACAATATTCATTGATTTTTGCCATTGAAAAACATCATGTTATTCATATACCAGAAATGTTTGAAGCTACTGACTGAATGAAAAGAGCTGGCATCTCACTCTCTTTGAATCTTCTTTATCATGCTAAGAGGAGCAGGAAAAAGCAAAAAATTTCAGAATTGCACCTTGCAATGTGGAGATATTACTGTTTGTGCATTTTCAATATTCATTGATTTTTGCCATTGAAAAACGTCCAGAAATGTTTGAAGCTACTGACTGAATGAAAGGAGCTGGCATCTCACTCTCTTTGAATCTTCTTTATCATGCTAGGATTAGCAGGAAAAAGCAAAAAATTTCAGAATTGCACCTTGCAATGCGGAGAAATTACTGTTTGTGCATTTACAATATTCATTGATTTTTGCCATTGAAAAACATCATGTTATTCATATACCAGAAATGTTTGAAGCTACTGACTGAATGAAAAGAGCTGGCATCTCACTCTCTTTGAATCTTCTTTATCATGCTAAGAGGAGCAGGAAAAAGCAAAAAATTTCAGAATTGCACCTTGCAATGTGGAGATATTACTGTTTGTGCATTTACAATATTCATTGATTTTTGCCATTGAAAAACGTCCAGAAATGTTTGAAGCTACTGACTGAATGAAAGGAGCTGGCATCTCACTCTCTTTGAATCTTCTTTGTCATGCTAGGATTAGCAGGAAAAAGCAAAAAAATTCAGAATTGCACCTTGCAATGCGGAGAAATTACTGTTTGTGCATTTACAATATTCATTGATTTTTGCCATTGAAAAACATCATGTTATTCATATACCAGAAATGTTTGAAGCTACTGACTGAATGAAAAGAGCTGGCATCTCACTCTCTTTGAATCTTCTTTATCATGCCATGATTAGCAGGAAAAAGCAAAAAATTTCAGAATTGCACCTTGCAATGTGGAGATATTACTGTTTGTGCATTTACAATATTCATTTATTTTTGCCATTGAAAAACGTCCAGAAATGTTTGAAGCTACTGACTGAATGAAAGGAGCTGGCATCTCACTCTCTTTGAATCTTTTTTATCATGCTAGGATTAGCAGCAAAAAGCAAAAAATTTCAGAATTGCACCTTGCAATGCGGAGAAATTACTGTTTGTGCATTTACAATATTCATTGATTTTTGCCATTGAAAAACATCATGTTATTCATATACCAGAAATGTTTGAAGCTACTGACTGAATGAAAAGAGCTGGCATCTCACTCTCTTTGAATCTTCTTTATCATGCCATGATTAGCAGGAAAAAGCAAAAAATTTCAGAATTGCACCTTGCAATGTGGAGATATTACTGTTTGTGCATTTACAATATTCATTTATTTTTGCCATTGAAAAACGTCCAGAAATGTTTGAAGCTACTGACTGAATGAAAGGAGCTGGCATCTCACTCTCTTTGAATCTTTTTTATCATGCTAGGATTAGCAGCAAAAAGCAAAAAATTTCAGAATTGCACCTTGCAATGCGGAGAAATTACTGTTTGTGCATTTACAATATTCATTGATTTTTGCCATTGAAAAACATCATGTTATTCATATACCAGAAATGTTTGAAGCTACTGACTGAATGAAAAGAGCTGGCATCTCACTCTCTTTGAATCTTCTTTATCATGCTAAGAGGAGCAGGAAAAAGCAAAAAATTTCAGAATTGCACCTTGCAATGTGGAGATATTACTGTTTGTGCATTTTCAATATTCATTGATTTTTGCCATTGAAAAACGTCCAGAAATGTTTGAAGCTACTGACTGAATGAAAGGAGCTGGCATCTCACTCTCTTTGAATCTTCTTTATCATGCTAGGATTAGCAGGAAAAAGCAAAAAATTTCAGAATTGCACCTTGCAATGCGGAGAAATTACTGTTTGTGCATTTACAATATTCATTGATTTTTGCCATTGAAAAACATCATGTTATTCATATACCAGAAATGTTTGAAGCTACTGACTGAATGAAAAGAGCTGGCATCTCACTCTCTTTGAATCTTCTTTATCATGCTAAGAGGAGCAGGAAAAAGCAAAAAATTTCAGAATTGCACCTTGCAATGTGGAGATATTACTGTTTGTGCATTTACAATATTCATTGATTTTTGCCATTGAAAAACGTCCAGAAATGTTTGAAGCTACTGACTGAATGAAAGGAGCTGGCATCTCACTCTCTTTGAATCTTCTTTGTCATGCTAGGATTAGCAGGAAAAAGCAAAAAAATTCAGAATTGCACCTTGCAATGCGGAGAAATTACTGTTTGTGCATTTACAATATTCATTGATTTTTGCCATTGAAAAACATCATGTTATTCATATACCAGAAATGTTTGAAGCTACTGACTGAATGAAAAGAGCTGGCATCTCACTCTCTTTGAATCTTCTTTATCATGCTAAGAGGAGCAGGAAAAAGCAAAAAATTTCAGAATTGCACCATGCAATGTGGAGATATTACTGTTTGTGCAATTACAATATTCATTGATTTTTGCCATTGAAAAACGTCCAGAAATGTTTGAAGCTACTGACTGAATGAAAGGAGCTGGCATCTCACTCTCTTTGAATCTTCTTTATCATGCTAGGATTAGCAGGAAAAAGCAAAAAATTTCAGAATTGCACCTTGCAATGCGGAGAAATTACTGTTTGTGCATTTACAATATTCATTGATTTTTGCCATTGAAAAACATCATGTTATTCATATACCAGAAATGTTTGAAGCTACTGACTGAATGAAAAGAGCTGGCATCTCACTCTCTTTGAATCTTCTTTACCATGCTAAGAGGAGCAGGAAAAAGCAAAAAATTTCAGAATTGCACGTTGCAATGTGGAGATATTACTGTTTGTGCATTTACAATATTCATTGATTTTTGCCATTGAAAAACGTCCAGAAATGTTTGAAGCTACTGACTGAATGAAAGGAGCTGGCATCTCACTCTATTTGAATCTTATTTATCATGCTAGGATTAGCAGGAAAAAGCAAAAAATTTCAGAATTGCACCTTGCAATGTGGAGATTTTACTGTTTGTGCATTTACAATATTCATTGATTTTTGCCATTGAAAAACGTCCAGAAATGTTTGAAGCTACTGACTGAATGAAAGGAGCTGGCATCTCACTCTCTTTGAATCTTTTTTATCATGCTAGGATTAGCAGCAAAAAGCAAAAAATTTCAGAATTGCAACTTGCAATGCGGAGAAATTACTGTTTGTGCATTTACAATATTCATTGATTTTTGCCATTGAAAAACATCATGTTATTCATATACCAGAAATGTTTGAAGCTACTGACTGAATGAAAAGAGCTGGCATCTCACTCTCTTTGAATCTTCTTTATCATGCCAGGATTAGCAGGAAAAAGCAAAAAATTTCAGAATTGCACCTTGCAATGTGGAGATATTACTGTTTGTGCATTTACAATATTCATTGATTTTTGCCATTGAAAAACGTCCAGAAATGTTTGAAGCTACTGACTGAATGAAAGGAGCTGGCATCTCACTCTCTTTGAATCTTTTTTATCATGCTAGGATTAGCAGCAAAAAGCAAAAAATTTCAGAATTGCACCTTGCAATGCGGAGAAATTACTGTTTGTGCATTTACAATATTCATTGATTTTTGCCATTGAAAAACATCATGTTATTCATATACCAGAAATGTTTGAAGCTACTGACTGAATGAAAAGAGCTGGCATCTCACTCTCTTTGAATCTTCTTTATCATGCTAAGAGGAGCAGGAAAAAGCAAAAAATTTCAGAATTGCACCATGCAATGTGGAGATATTACTGTTTGTGCAATTACAATATTCATTGATTTTTGCCATTGAAAAACGTCCAGAAATGTTTGAAGCTACTGACTGAATGAAAGGAGCTGGCATCTCACTCTCTTTGAATCTTCTTTATCATGCTAGGATTAGCAGGAAAAAGCAAAAAATTTCAGAATTGCACCTTGCAATGCGGAGAAATTACTGTTTGTGCATTTACAATATTCATTGATTTTTGCCATTGAAAAACATCATGTTATTCATATACCAGAAATGTTTGAAGCTACTGACTGAATGAAAAGAGCTGGCATCTCACTCTCTTTGAATCTTCTTTACCATGCTAAGAGGAGCAGGAAAAAGCAAAAAATTTCAGAATTGCACGTTGCAATGTGGAGATATTACTGTTTGTGCATTTACAATATTCATTGATTTTTGCCATTGAAAAACGTCCAGAAATGTTTGAAGCTACTGACTGAATGAAAGGAGCTGGCATCTCACTCTCTTTGAATCTTCTTTATCATGCTAGGATTAGCAGGAAAAAGCAAAAAATTTCAGAATTGCACCTTGCAATGTGGAGAAATTACTGTTTGTGCATTTACAATATTCATTGATTTTTGCCATTGAAAAACATCATGTTATTCATATACCAGAAATGTTTGAAGCTACTGACTGAATGAAAAGAGCTGGCATCTCACTCTCTTTGAATCTTCTTTATCATGCTAAGAGGAGCAGTAAAAAGCAAAAAATTTCAGAATTGCACCTTGCAATGTGGAGATATTACTGTTTGTGCATTTACAATATTCATTGATTTTTGCCATTGAAAAACGTCCAGAAATGTTTGAAGCTACTGACTGAATGAAAGGAGCTGGCATCTCACTCTATTTGAATCTTATTTATCATGCTAGGATTAGCAGGAAAAAGCAAAAAATTTCAGAATTGCACCTTGCAATGTGGAGATTTTACTGTTTGTGCATTTACAATATTCATTGATTTTTGCCATTGAAAAACGTCCAGAAATGTTTGAAGCTACTGACTGAATGAAAGGAGCTGGCATCTCACTCTCTTTGAATCTTTTTTATCATGCTAGGATTAGCAGCAAAAAGCACAAAAATTTCAGAATTGCAACTTGCAATGCGGAGAAATTACTGTTTGTGCATTTACAATATTCATTGATTTTTGCCATTGAAAAACATCATGTTATTCATATACCAGAAATGTTTGAAGCTACTGACTGAATGAAAAGAGCTGGCATCTCACTCTCTTTGAATCTTCTTTATCATGCCAGGATTAGCAGGAAAAAGCAAAAAATTTCAGAATTGCACCTTGCAATGTGGAGATATTACTGTTTGTGCATTTACAATATTCATTGATTTTTGCCATTGAAAAACGTCCAGAAATGTTTGAAGCTACTGACTGAATGAAAGGAGCTGGCATCTCACTCTCTTTGAATCTTTTTTATCATGCTAGGATTAGCAGCAAAAAGCAAAAAATTTCAGAATTGCACCTTGCAATGCGGAGAAATTACTGTTTGTGCATTTACAATATTCATTGATTTTTGCCATTGAAAAACATCATGTTATTCATATACCAGAAATGTTTGAAGCTACTGACTGAATGAAAAGAGCTGGCATCTCACTCTCTTTGAATCTTCTTTATCATGCTAAGAGGAGCAGGAAAAAGCAAAAAATTTCAGAATTGCACCTTGCAATGTGGAGATATTACTGTTTGTGCATTTACAATATTCATTGATTTTTGCCATTGAAAAACGTCCAGAAATGTTTGAAGCTACTGACTGAATGAAAGGAGCTGGCATCTCACTCTCTTTGAATCTTCTTTGTCATGCTAGGATTAGCAGGAAAAAGCAAAAAAATTCAGAATTGCACCTTGCAATGCGGAGAAATTACTGTTTGTGCATTTACAATATTCATTGATTTTTGCCATTGAAAAACATCATGTTATTCATATACCAGAAATGTTTGAAGCTACTGACTGAATGAAAAGAGCTGGCATCTCACTCTCTTTGAATCTTCTTTATCATGCTAAGAGGAGCAGGAAAAAGCAAAAAATTTCAGAATTGCACCATGCAATGTGGAGATATTACTGTTTGTGCAATTACAATATTCATTGATTTTTGCCATTGAAAAACGTCCAGAAATGTTTGAAGCTACTGACTGAATGAAAGGAGCTGGCATCTCACTCTCTTTGAATCTTCTTTATCATGCTAGGATTAGCAGGAAAAAGCAAAAAATTTCAGAATTGCACCTTGCAATGCGGAGAAATTACTGTTTGTGCATTTACAATATTCATTGATTTTTGCCATTGAAAAACATCATGTTATTCATATTCCAGAAATGTTTGAAGCTACTGACTGAATGAAAAGAGCTGGCATCTCACTCTCTTTGAATCTTCTTTACCATGCTAAGAGGAGCAGGAAAAAGCAAAAAATTTCAGAATTGCACGTTGCAATGTGGAGATATTACTGTTTGTGCATTTACAATATTCATTGATTTTTGCCATTGAAAAACGTCCAGAAATGTTTGAAGCTACTGACTGAATGAAAGGAGCTGGCATCTCACTCTCTTTGAATCTTCTTTATCATGCTAGGATTAGCAGGAAAAAGCAAAAAATTTCAGAATTGCACCTTGCAATGCGGAGAAATTACTGTTTGTGCATTTACAATATTCATTGATTTTTGCCATTGAAAAACATCATGTTATTCATATACCAGAAATGTTTGAAGCTACTGACTGAATGAAAAGAGCTGGCATCTCACTCTCTTTGAATCTTCTTTATCATGCTAAGAGGAGCAGTAAAAAGCAAAAAATTTCAGAATTGCACCTTGCAATGTGGAGATATTACTGTTTGTGCATTTACAATATTCATTGATTTTTGCCATTGAAAAACGTCCAGAAATGTTTGAAGCTACTGACTGAATGAAAGGAGCTGGCATCTCACTCTATTTGAATCTTATTTATCATGCTAGGATTAGCAGGAAAAAGCAAAAAATTTCAGAATTGCACCTTGCAATGTGGAGATTTTACTGTTTGTGCATTTACAATATTCATTGATTTTTGCCATTGAAAAACGTCCAGAAATGTTTGAAGCTACTGACTGAATGAAAGGAGCTGGCATCTCACTCTCTTTGAATCTTTTTTATCATGCTAGGATTAGCAGCAAAAAGCAAAAAATTTCAGAATTGCAACTTGCAATGCGGAGAAATTACTGTTTGTGCATTTACAATATTCATTGATTTTTGCCATTGAAAAACATCATGTTATTCATATACCAGAAATGTTTGAAGCTACTGACTGAATGAAAAGAGCTAGCATCTCACTCTCTTTGAATCTTCTTTATCATGCCAGGATTAGCAGGAAAAAGCAAAAAATTTCAGAATTGCACCTTGCAATGTGGAGATATTACTGTTTGTGCATTTACAATATTCATTGATTTTTGCCATTGAAAAACGTCCAGAAATGTTTGAAGCTACTGACTGAATGAAAGGAGCTGGCATCTCACTCTCTTTGAATCTTTTTTATCATGCTAGGATTAGCAGCAAAAAGCAAAAAATTTCAGAATTGCACCTTGCAATGCGGAGAAATTACTGTTTGTGCATTTACAATATTCATTGATTTTTGCCATTGAAAAACATCATGTTATTCATATACCAGAAATGTTTGAAGCTACTGACTGAATGAAAAGAGCTGGCATCTCACTCTCTTTGAATCTTCTTTATCATGCTAAGAGGAGCAGGAAAAAGCAAAAAATTTCAGAATTGCACCATGCAATGTGGAGATATTACTGTTTGTGCAATTACAATATTCATTGATTTTTGCCATTGAAAAACGTCCAGAAATGTTTGAAGCTACTGACTGAATGAAAGGAGCTGGCATCTCACTCTCTTTGAATCTTCTTTATCATGCTAGGATTAGCAGGAAAAAGCAAAAAATTTCAGAATTGCACCTTGCAATGCGGAGAAATTACTGTTTGTGCATTTACAATATTCATTGATTTTTGCCATTGAAAAACATCATGTTATTCATATACCAGAAATGTTTGAAGCTACTGACTGAATGAAAAGAGCTGGCATCTCACTCTCTTTGAATCTTCTTTACCATGCTAAGAGGAGCAGGAAAAAGCAAAAAATTTCAGAATTGCACGTTGCAATGTGGAGATATTACTGTTTGTGCATTTACAATATTCATTGATTTTTGCCATTGAAAAACGTCCAGAAATGTTTGAAGCTACTGACTGAATGAAAGGAGCTGGCATCTCACTCTCTTTGAATCTTCTTTATCATGCTAGGATTAGCAGGAAAAAGCAAAAAATTTCAGAATTGCACCTTGCAATGCGGAGAAATTACTGTTTGTGCATTTACAATATTCATTGATTTTTGCCATTGAAAAACATCATGTTATTCATATACCAGAAATGTTTGAAGCTACTGACTGAATGAAAAGAGCTGGCATCTCACTCTCTTTGAATCTTCTTTATCATGCTAAGAGGAGCAGTAAAAAGCAAAAAATTTCAGAATTGCACCTTGCAATGTGGAGATATTACTGTTTGTGCATTTACAATATTCATTGATTTTTGCCATTGAAAAACGTCCAGAAATGTTTGAAGCTACTGACTGAATGAAAGGAGCTGGCATCTCACTCTATTTGAATCTTATTTATCATGCTAGGATTAGCAGGAAAAAGCAAAAAATTTCAGAATTGCACCTTGCAATGTGGAGATTTTACTGTTTGTGCATTTACAATATTCATTGATTTTTGCCATTGAAAAACGTCCAGAAATGTTTGAAGCTACTGACTGAATGAAAGGAGCTGGCATCTCACTCTCTTTGAATCTTTTTTATCATGCTAGGATTAGCAGCAAAAAGCAAAAAATTTCAGAATTGCAACTTGCAATGCGGAGAAATTACTGTTTGTGCATTTACAATATTCATTGATTTTTGCCATTGAAAAACATCATGTTATTCATATACCAGAAATGTTTGAAGCTACTGACTGAATGAAAAGAGCTGGCATCTCACTCTCTTTGAATCTTCTTTATCATGCCAGGATTAGCAGGAAAAAGCAAAAAATTTCAGAATTGCACCTTGCAATGTGGAGATATTACTGTTTGTGCATTTACAATATTCATTGATTTTTGCCATTGAAAAACGTCCAGAAATGTTTGAAGCTACTGACTGAATGAAAGGAGCTGGCATCTCACTCTCTTTGAATCTTTTTTATCATGCTAGGATTAGCAGCAAAAAGCAAAAAATTTCAGAATTGCACCTTGCAATGCGGAGAAATTACTGTTTGTGCATTTACAATATTCATTGATTTTTGCCATTGAAAAACATCATGTTATTCATATACCAGAAATGTTTGAAGCTACTGACTGAATGAAAAGAGCTGGCATCTCACTCTCTTTGAATCTTCTTTATCATGCTAAGAGGAGCAGGAAAAAGCAAAAAATTTCAGAATTGCACCTTGCAATGTGGAGATATTACTGTTTGTGCATTTACAATATTCATTGATTTTTGCCATTGAAAAACGTCCAGAAATGTTTGAAGCTACTGACTGAATGAAAGGAGCTGGCATCTCACTCTCTTTGAATCTTCTTTATCATGCTAGGATTAGCAGGAAAAAGCAAAAAATTTCAGAATTGCACCTTGCAATGCGGAGAAATTACTGTTTGTGCATTTACAATATTCATTGATTTTTGCCATTGAAAAACATCATGTTATTCATATACCAGAAATGTTTGAAGCTACTGACTGAATGAAAAGAGCTGGCATCTCACTCTCTTTGAATCTTCTTTATCATGCTAAGAGGAGCAGGAAAAAGCAAAAAATTTCAGAATTGCACCTTGCAATGTGGAGATATTACTGTTTGTGCATTTACAATATTCATTGATTTTTGCCATTGAAAAACGTCCAGAAATGTTTGAAGCTACTGACTGAATGAAAGGAGCTGGCATCTCACTCTCTTTGAATCTTCTTTGTCATGCTAGGATTAGCAGGAAAAAGCAAAAAATTTCAGAATTGCACCTTGCAATGCGGAGAAATTACTGTTTGTGCATTTACAATATTCATTGATTTTTGCCATTGAAAAACATCATGTTATTCATATACCAGAAATGTTTGAAGCTACTGACTGAATGAAAAGAGCTGGCATCTCACTCTCTTTGAATCTTCTTTATCATGCTAAGAGGAGCAGGAAAAAGCAAAAAATTTCAGAATTGCACCATGCAATGTGGAGATATTACTGTTTGTGCAATTACAATATTCATTGATTTTTGCCATTGAAAAACGTCCAGAAATGTTTGAAGCTACTGACTGAATGAAAGGAGCTGGCATCTCACTCTCTTTGAATCTTCTTTATCATGCTAGGATTAGCAGGAAAAAGCAAAAAATTTCAGAATTGCACCTTGCAATGCGGAGAAATTACTGTTTGTGCATTTACAATATTCATTGATTTTTGCCATTGAAAAACATCATGTTATTCATATACCAGAAATGTTTGAAGCTACTGACTGAATGAAAAGAGCTGGCATCTCACTCTCTTTGAATCTTCTTTACCATGCTAAGAGGAGCAGTAAAAAGCAAAAAATTTCAGAATTGCACCTTGCAATGTGGAGATATTACTGTTTGTGCATTTACAATATTCATTGATTTTTGCCATTGAAAAATGTCCAGAAATGTTTGAAGCTACTGACTGAATGAAAGGAGCTGGCATCTCACTCTATTTGAATCTTATTTATCATGCTAGGATTAGCAGGAAAAAGCAAAAAATTTCAGAATTGCACCTTGCAATGTGGAGATATTACTGTTTGTGCATTTACAATATTCATTGATTTTTGCCATTGAAAAACGTCCAGAAATGTTTGAAGCTACTGACTGAATGAAAGGAGCTGGCATCTCACTCTCTTTGAATCTTCTTTATCATGCCAGGATTAGCAGGAAAAAGCAAAAAATTTCAGAATTGCACCTTGCAATGCGGAGAAATTACTGTTTGTGCATTTACAATATTCATTGATTTTTGCCATTGAAAAACATCATGTTATTCATATACCAGAAATGATTGAAGCTACTGACTGAATGAAAAGAGATGGCATCTCACTCTCTTTGAATCTTCTTTATCATGCTAAGAGGAGCAGGAAAAAGCAAAACATTTCAGAATTGCACGTTGCAATGTGGAGATATTACTGTTTGTGCATTTACAATATTCATTGATTTTTGCCATTGAAAAACGTCCAGAAATGTTTGAAGCTACTGACTGAATGAAAGGAGCTGGCATCTCACTCTCTTTGAATCTTCTTTATCATGCTAGGATTAGCAGGAAAAAGCAAAACATTTCAGAATTGCACCTTGCAATGCGGAGAAATTACTGTTTGTGCATTTACAATATTCATTGATTTTTGCCATTGAAAAACATCATGTTATTCATATACCAGAAATGTTTGAAGCTACTGACTGAATGAAAAGAGCTGGCATCTCACTCTCTTTGAATCTTCTTTATCATTCTAAGAGGAGCAGGAAAAAGCTAAAAATTTCAGAATTGCACCTTGCAATGTGGAGATATTACTGTTTGTGCATTTACAATATTCATTGATTTTTGCCATTGAAAAACGTCCAGAAATGTTTGAAGCTACTGACTGAATGAAAGGAGCTGGCATCTCACTCTCTTTGAATCTTCTTTGTCATGCTAGGATTAGCAGGAAAAAGCAAAAAATTTCAGAATTGCACCTTGCAATGCGGAGAAATTACTGTTTGTGCATTTACAATATTCATTGATTTTTGCCATTGAAAAACATCATGTTATTCATATACCAGAAATGTTTGAAGCTACTGACTGAATGAAAAGAGCTGGCATCTCACTCTCTTTGAATCTTCTTTATCATGCAAATAGGAGCAGGAAAAAGCAAAAAATTTCAGAATTGCACAATGCAATGTGGAGATATTACTGTTTGTGCAATTACAATATTCATTGATTTTTGCCATTGAAAAACGTCCAGAAATGTTTGAAGCTACTGACTGAATGAAAGGAGCTGGCATCTCACTCTCTTTGAATCTTCTTTATCATGCTAGGATTAGCAGGAAAAAGCAAAAAATTTCAGAATTGCACCTTGCAATGCGGAGAAATTACTGTTTGTGCATTTACAATATTCATTGATTTTTGCCATTGAAAAACATCATGTTATTCATATACCAGAAATGTTTGAAGCTACTGACTGAATGAAAAGAGCTGGCATCTCACTCTCTTTGAATCTTCTTTATCATGCTAAGAGGAGCAGGAAAAAGCAAAAAATTTCAGAATTGCACGTTGCAATGTGGAGATATTACTGTTTGTGCATTTACAATATTCATTGATTTTTGCCATTGAAAAACGTCCAGAAATGTTTGAAGCTACTGACTGAATGAAAGGAGCTGGCATCTCACTCTCTTTGAATCTTCTTTATCATGCTAGGATTAGCAGGAAAAAGCAAAAAATTTCAGAATTGCACCTTGCAATGCGGAGAAATTACTGTTTGTGCATTTACAATATTCATTGATTTTTGCCATTGAAAAACATCATGTTATTCATATACCAGAAATGTTTGAAGCTACTGACTGAATGAAAAGAGCTGGCATCTCACTCTCTTTGAATCTTCTTTATCATGCTAAGAGGAGCAGGAAAAAGCTAAAAATTTCAGAATTGCACCTTGCAATGTGGAGATATTACTGTTTGTGCATTTACAATATTCATTGATTTTTGCCATTGAAAAACGTCCAGAAATGTTTGAAGCTACTGACTGAATGAAAGGAGCTGGCATCTCACTCTCTTTGAATCTTCTTTGTCATGCTAGGATTAGCAGGAAAAAGAAAAAAATTTCAGAATTGCACCTTGCAATGCGGAGAAATTACTGTTTGTGCATTTACAATATTCATTGATTTTTGCCATTGAAAAACATCATGTTATTCATATACCAGAAATGTTTGAAGCTACTGACTGAATGAAAAGAGCTGGCATCTCACTCTCTTTGAATCTTCTTTATCATGCTAAGAGGAGCAGGAAAAAGCAAAAAATTTCAGAATTGCACAATGCAATGTGGAGATATTACTGTTTGTGCAATTACAATATTCATTGATTTTTGCCATTGAAAAACGTCCAGAAATGTTTGAAGCTACTGACTGAATGAAAGGAGCTGGCATCTCACTCTCTTTGAATCTTCTTTATCATGCTAGGATTAGCAGGAAAAAGCAAAAAATTTCAGAATTGCACCTTGCAATGCGGAGAAATTACTGTTTGTGCATTTACAATATTCATTGATTTTTGCCATTGAAAAACATCATGTTATTCATATACCAGAAATGTTTGAAGCTACTGACTGAATGTAAAGAGCTGGCATCTCAATCTCTTTGAATCTTCTTTATCATGCTAAGAGGAGCAGGAAAAAGCAAAAAATTTCAGAATTGCACGTTGCAATGTGGAGATATTACTGTTTGTGCATTTACAATATTCATTGATTTTTGCCATTGAAAAACGTCCAGAAATGTTTGAAGCTACTGACTGAATGAAAGGAGCTGGCATCTCACTCTCTTTGAATCTTTTTTATCATGCTAGGATTAGCAGAAAAAAGCAAAAAATTTCAGAATTGCACCTTGCAATGCGGAGAAATTACTGTTTGTGCATTTACAATATTCATTGATTTTTGCCATTGAAAAACATCATGTTATTCCTATACCAGAAATGTTTGAAGCTACTGACTGAATGAAAAGAGCTGGCATCTCACTCTCTTTGAATCTTCTTTATCATGCTAAGAGGAGCAGGAAAAAGCAAAAAATTTCAGAATTGCACCTTGCAATGTGGAGATATTACTGTTTGTGCATTTACAATATTCATTGATTTTTGCCATTGAAAAACGTCCAGAAATGTTTGAAGCTACTGACTGAATGAAAGGAGCTGGCATCTCACTCTCTTTGAATCTTCTTTATCATGCTAGGATTAGCAGGAAAAAGCAAAATATTTCAGAATTGCACCTTGCAATGCGGAGAAATTACTGTTTGTGCATTTACAATATTCATTGATTTTTGCCATTGAAAAACATCATGTTATTCATATACCAGAAATGTTTGAAGCTACTGACTGCATGAAAAGAGCTGGCATCTCACTCTCTTTGAATCTTCTTTATCATGCTAAGAGGAGCAGGAAAAAGCTAAAAATTTCAGAATTGCACCTTGCAATGTGGAGATATTACTGTTTGTGCATTTACAATATTCATTGATTTTTGCCATTGAAAAACGTCCAGAAATGTTTGAAGCTACTGACTGAATGAAAGGAGCTGGCATCTCACTCTCTTTGAATTTTCTTTGTCATGCTAGGATTAGCAGGAAAAAGCAAAAAATTTCAGAATTGCACCTTGCAATGCGGAGAAATTACTGTTTGTGCATTTACAATATTCATTGATTTTTGCCATTGAAAAACATCATGTTATTCATATACCAGAAATGTTTGAAGCTACTGACTGAATGAAAGGAGCTGGCATCTCTCTCTCTTTGAATCTTCTTTATCATGCTAGGATTAGCAGGAAAAAGCAAAAAATTTCAGAATTGCACCTTGCAATGCGGAGAAATTACTGTTTGTGCATTTACAATATTCATTGATTTTTGCCATTGAAAAACATCATGTTATTCATATACCAGAAATGTTTGAAGCTACTGACTGAATGAAAAGAGCTGGCATCTCACTCTCTTTGAATCTTCTTTATCATGCTAAGAGGAGCAGGAAAAAGCAAAAAATTTCAGAATTGCACGTTGCAATGTGGAGATATTACTGTTTGTGCATTTACAATATTCATTGATTTTTGCCATTGAAAAACGTCCAGAAATGTTTGAAGCTACTGACTGAATGAAAGGAGCCGGCATCTCACTCTCTTTGAATCTTCTTTATCATGCTAGGATTAGCAGGAAAAAGCAAAAAATTTCAGAATTGCACCTTGCAATGCGGAGAAATTACTGTTTGTGCATTTACAATATTCATTGATTTTTGCCATTGAAAAACATCATGTTATTCATATACCAGAAATGTTTGAAGCTACTGACTGAATGAAAAGAGCTGGCATCTCACTCTCTTTGAATCTTCTTTATCATGCTAAGAGGTGCAGTAAAAAGCAAAAAATTTCAGAATTGCACCTTGCTATGTGGAGATATTACTGTTTGTGCATTTACAATATTCATTGATTTTTGCCATTGAAAAACATCATGTTATTCATATACCAGAAATGTTTGAAGCTACTGACTGAATGAAAAGAGCTGGCATCTCACTCTCTTTGAATCTTCTTTATCATGCTAGGATTAGCAGGAAAAAGCAAAAAATTTCAGAATTGCACCTTGCAATGTGGAGATATTACTGTTTGTGCATTTACAATATTCATTGATTTTTGCCATTGAAAAACGTCCAGAAATGTTTGAAGCTACTGACTGAATGAAAGGAGCTGGCATCTCACTCTCTTTGAATCTTCTTTATCATGCTAGGATTAGCAGGAAAAAGCAAAAAATTTCAGAATTGCACCTTGCAATGCGGAGAAAATACTGTTTGTGCATTTACAATATTCATTGATTTTTGCCATTGAAAAACATCATGTTATTCATATACCAGAAATGTTTGAAGCTACTGACTGAATGAAAAGAGCTGGCATCTCACTCTCTTTGAATCTTCTTTATCATGCTAAGAGGAGCAGGAAAAAGCTAAAAATTTCAGAATTGCACCTTGCAATGTGGAGATATTACTGTTTGTGCATTTACAATATTCATTGATTTTTGCCATTGAAAAACATCCAGAAATGTTTGAAGCTACTGACTGAATGAAAGGAGCTGGCATCTCACTCTCTTTGAATCTTCTTTATCATGCTAGGATTAGCAGGAAAAAGCAAAAAATTTCAGAATTGCACCTTGCAATGCGGAGAAATTACTGTTTGTGCATTTACAATATTCATTGATTTTTGCCATTGAAAAACATCATGTTATTCATATACCAGAAATGTTTGAAGCTACTGACTGAATGAAAAGAGCTGGCATCTCACTCTCTTTGAATCTTCTTTATCATGCTAAGAGGAGCAGGAAAAAGCAAAAAATTTCAGAATTGCACGTTGCAATGTGGAGATATTACTGTTTGTGCATTTACAATATTCATTGATTTTTGCCATTGAAAAACGTCCAGAAATGTTTGAAGCTACTGACTGAATGAAAGGAGCTGGCATCTCACTCTCTTTGAATCTTCTTTATCATGCTAGGATTAGCAGGAAAAAGCAAAAAATTTCAGAATTCCACCTTGCAATGCGGAGAAATTACTGTTTTTGCATTTACAATATTCATTGATTTTTGCCATTGAAAAACATCATGTTATTCATATACCAGAAATGTTTGAAGCTACTGACTGAATGAAAAGAGCTGGCATCTCACTCTCTTTGAATCTTCTTTATCATGCTAAGAGGAGCAGGAAAAAGCAAAAAATTTCAGAATTGCTCCTTGCAATGTGGAGATATTACTGTTTGTGCATTTACAATATTCATTGATTTTTGCCATTGAAAAACGTCCAGAAATGTTTGAAGCTACTGACTGAATGAAAGGAGCTGGCATCTCACTCTCTTTGAATCTTCTTTATCATGCTAGGATTAGCAGGAAAAAGCAAAAAATTTCAGAATTGCACCTTGCAATGCGGAGAAATTACTGTTTGTGCATTTACAATATTCATTGATTTTTGCCATTGAAAAACATCATGTTATTCATATACCAGAAATGTTTGAAGCTACTGACTGAATGAAAAGAGCTGGCATCTCACTCTCTTTGAATCTTCTTTATCATGCTAAGAGGAGCAGGAAAAAGCAAAAAATTTCAGAATTGCACCTTGCAATGTGGAGATATTACTGTTTGTGCATTTACAATATTCATTGATTTTTGCCATTGAAAAACGTCCAGAAATGTTTGAAGCTACTGACTGAATGAAAGGAGCTGGCATCTCACTCTCTTTGAATCTTCTTTATCATGCTAGGATTAGCAGGAAAAAGCAAAAAAATTCAGAATTGCACCTTGCAATGCGGAGAAATTACTGTTTGTGCATTTACAATATTCATTGATTTTTGCCATTGAAAAACATCATGTTATTCATATACCAGAAATGTTTGAAGCTACTGACTGAATGAAAAGAGCTGGCATCTCACTCTCTTTGAATCTTCTTTATCATGCTAGGATTAGCAGGAAAAAGCAAAAAATTTCAGAATTGCACCTTGCAATGTGGAGATATTACTGTTTGTGCTTTTACAATATTCATTGATTTTTGCCATTGAAAAACGTCCAGAAATGTTTGAAGCTACTGACTGAATGAAAAGAGCTGGCATCTCACTCTCTTTGAATCTTCTTTATCATGCTAGGATTATCAGGAAAAAGCAAAAAATTTCAGAATTGCACCTTGCAATGTGGAGTTATTACTGTTTGTGCATTTACAATATTCATTGATTTTTGCCATTGAAAAATGTCCAGAAATGTTTGAAGCTACTGACTGAATGAAAGGAGCTGGCATCTCACTCTCTTTGAATCTTCTTTATCATGCTAGGATTAGCAGGAAAAAGCAAAAAATTTCAGAATTGCACCTTGCAATGCGGAGAAATTACTGTTTGTGCATTTACAATATTCATTGATTTTTGCCATTGAAAAACATCATGTTATTCATATACCAGAAATGTTTGAAGCTACTGACTGAATGAAAAGAGCTGGCATCTCACTCTCTTTGAATCTTCTTTATCATGCTAAGAGGAGCAGGAAAAAGCAAAAAATTTCAGAATTGCACGTTGCAATGTGGAGATATTACTGTTTGTGCATTTACAATATTCATTGATTTTTGCCATTGAAAAACGTCCAGAAATGTTTGAAGCTACTGACTGAATGAAAGGAGCTGGAAACTCACTCTCTTTGAATCTTCTTTATCATGCTAGGATTAGCAGGAAAAAGCAAAAAATTTCAGAATTCCACCTTGCAATGCGGAGAAATTACTGTTTGTGCATTTACAATATTCATTGATTTTTGCCATTGAAAAACATCATGTTATTCATATACCAGAAATGTTTGAAGCTACTGACTGAATGAAAAGAGCTGGCATCTCACTCTCTTTGAATCTTCTTTATCATGCTAAGAGGAGCAGGAAAAAGCAAAAAATTTCAGAATTGCTCCTTGCAATGTGGAGATATTACTGTTTGTGCATTTACAATATTCATTGATTTTTGCCATTGAAAAATGTCCAGAAATGTTTGAAGCTACTGACTGAATGAAAGGAGCTGGCATCTCACTCTCTTTGAATCTTCTTTATCATGCTAGGATTAGCAGGAAAAAGCCAAAAAATTCAGTATTGCACCTTGCAATGCGGAGAAATTACTGTTGGTGCATTTACAATATTCATTGATTTTTGCCATTGAAAAACATCATGTTATTCATATACCAGAAATGTTTGAAGCTACTGACTGAATGAAAAGAGCTGGCATCTCACTCTCTTTGAATCTTCTTTATCATGCTAGGATTAGCAGGAAAAAGCAAAAAATTTCAGAATTGCACCTTGCAATGTGGAGATATTACTGTTTGTGCTTTTACAATATTCATTGATTTTTGCCATTGAAAAACGTCCAGAAATGTTTGAAGCTACTGACTGAATGAAAAGAGCTGGCATCTCACTCTCTTTGAATCTTCTTTATCATGCTAGGATTATCAGGAAAAAGCAAAAAATTTCAGAATTGCACCTTGCAATGTGGAGTTATTACTGTTTGTGCATTTACAATATTCATTGATTTTTGCCATTGAAAAATGTCCAGAAATGTTTGAAGCTACTGACTGAATGAAAGGAGCTGGCATCTCACTCTCTTTGAATCTTCTTTATCATGCTAGGATTAGCAGGAAAAAGCAAAAAATTTCAGAATTGCACCTTGCAATGTGGAGATATTACTGTTTGTGCATTTACAATATTCATTGATTTTTGCCATTGAAAAACATCATGTTATTCATATACCAGAAATGTTTGAAGCTACTGACTGAATGAAAAGAGCTGGCATCTCACTCTCTTTGAATCTTCTTTATTATGCTAAGAGGAGCAGGAAAAAGCAAAAAATTTCAGAATTGCACCTTGCAATGTGGAGATATTACTGTTTGTGCATTTACAATATTCATTGATTTTTGCCATTGAAAAACGTCCAGAAATGTTTGAAGCTACTGACTGAATGAAAGGAGCTGGCATCTCACTCTCTTTGAATCTTCTTTATCATGCTAGGATTAGCAGGAAAAAGCAAAAAATTTCAGAATTGCACCTTGCAATGCGGAGAAATTACTGTTTGTGCATTTACAATATTCATTGATTTTTGCCATTGAAAAACATCATGTTATTCATATACCAGAAATGTTTGAAGCTACTGACTGAATGAAAAGAGCTGGCATCTCACTCTCTTTGAATCTTCTTTATCATGCTAAGAGGAGCAGGAAAAAGCAAAAAATTTCAGAATTGCACGTTGCAATGTGGAGATATTACTGTTTGTGCATTTACAATATTCATTGATTTTTGCCATTGAAAAACGTCCAGAAATGTTTGAAGCTACTGACTGAATGAAAGGAGCTGGCATCTCACTCTCTTTGAATCTTCTTTATCATGCTAGGATTAGCAGGAAAAAGCAAAAAATTTCAGAATTGCACCTTGCAATGCGGAGAAATTACTGTTTGTGCATTTACAATATTCATTGATTTTTGCCATTGAAAAACATCATGTTATTCATATACCAGAAATGTTTGAAGCTACTGACTGAATGGAAAGAGCTGGCATCTCACTCTCTTTGAATCTTCTTTATCATGCTAAGAGGAGCAGGAAAAAGCAAAAAATTTCAGAATTGCACCTTGCAATGTGGAGATATTACTGTTTGTGCATTTACAATATTCATTGATTTTTGCCATAGAAAAACGTCCAGAAATGTTTGAAGCTACTGACTGAATGAAAGGAGTTGGCATCTCACTCTCTTTGAATCTTCTTTATCATGCTAGGATTAGCAGGAAAAAGCAAAAAAATTCAGAATTGCACCTTGCAATGCGGAGAAATTACTGTTTGTGCATTTACAATATTCATTGATTTTTGCCATTGAAAAACATCATGTTATTCATATACCAGAAATGTTTGAAGCTACTGACTGAATGAAAAGAGCTGGCATCTCACTCTCTTTGAATCTTCTTTATCATGCTAGGATTAGCAGGAAAAAGCAAAAAATTTCAGAATTGCACCTTGCAATGTGGAGATATTACTGTTTGTGCTTTTACAATATTCATTGATTTTTGCCATTGAAAAACGTCCAGAAATGTTTGAAGCTACTGACTGAATGAAAATAGCTGGCATCTCACTCTCTTTGAATCTTCTTTATCATGCTAGGATTATCAGGAAAAAGCAAAAAATTTCAGAATTGCACCTTGCAATGTGGAGTTATTACTGTTTGTGCATTTACAATATTCATTGATTTTTGCCATTGAAAAATGTCCAGAAATGTTTGAAGCTACTGACTGAATGAAAGGAGCTGGCATCTCACTCTCTTTGAATCTTCTTTATCATGCTAGGATTAGCAGGAAAAAGCAAAAAATTTCAGAATTGCACCTTGCAATGTGGAGATATTACTGTTTGTGCATTTACAATATTCATTGATTTTTGCCATTGAAAAACATCATGTTATTCATATACCAGAAATGTTTGAAGCTACTGACTGAATGAAAAGAGCTGGCATCTCACTCTCTTTGAATCTTCTTTATCATGCTAAGAGGAGCAGGAAAAAGCAAAAAATTTCAGAATTGCACCTTGCAATGTGGAGATATTACTGTTTGTGCATTTACAATATTCATTGATTTTTGCAATTGAAAAACGTCCAGAAATGTTTGAAGCTACTGACTGAATGAAAGGAGCTGGCATCTCAGTCTCTTTGAATCTTCTTTATCATGCTAGGATTAGCAGGAAAAAGCAAAAAATTTCAGAATTGCACCTTGCAATGCGGAGAAATTACTGTTTGTGCATTTACAATATTCATTGATTTTTGCCATTGAAAAACATCATGTTATTCATATACCAGAAATGTTTGAAGCTACTGACTGAATGGAAAGAGCTGGCATCTCACTCTCTTTGAATCTTCTTTATCATGCTAAGAGGAGCAGGAAAAAGCAAAAAATTTCAGAATTGCACCTTGCAATGTGGAGATATTACTGTTTGTGCATTTACAATATTCATTGATTTTTGCCATTGAAAAACGTCCAGAAATGTTTGAAGCTACTGACTGAATGAAAGGAGCTGGCATCTCACTCTCTTTGAATCTTCTTTATCATGCTAGGATTAGCAGGAAAAAGCAAAAAAATTCAGAATTGCACCTTGCAATGCGGAGAAATTACTGTTTGTGCATTTACAATATTCATTGATTTTTGCCATTGAAAAACATTATGTTATTCATATACCAGAAATGTTTGAAGCTACTGACTGAATGAAAAGAGCTGGCATCTCACTCTCTTTGAATCTTCTTTATCATGCTAGGATTAGCAGGAAAAAGCAAAAAATTTCAGAATTGCACCTTGCAATGTGGAGATATTACTGTTTGTGCTTTTACAATATTCATTGATCTTTGCCATTGAAAAACGTCCAGAAATGTTTGAAGCTACTGACTGAATGAAAAGAGCTGGCATCTCACTCTCTTTGAATCTTCTTTATCATGCTAGGATTATCAGGAAAAAGCAAAAAATTTCAGAATTGCACCTTGCAATGTGGAGTTATTACTGTTTGTGCATTTACAATATTCATTGATTTTTGCCATTGAAAAATGTCCAGAAATGTTTGAAGCTACTGACTGAATGAAAGGAGCTGGCATCTCACTCTCTTTGAATCTTCGTTATCATGCTAGGATTAGCAGGAAAAAGCAAAAAATTTCAGAATTGCACCTTGCAATGTGGAGATATTACTGTTTGTGCATTTACAATATTCATTGATTTTTGCCATTGAAAAACATCATGTTATTCATATACCAGAAATGTTTGAAGCTACTGACTGAATGAAAAGAGCTGGCATCTCACTCTCTTTGAATCTTCTTTATCATGCTAAGAGGAGCAGGAAAAAGCAAAAAATTTCAGAATTGCACGTTGCAATGTGGAGATATTACTGTTTGTGCATTTACAATATTCATTGATTTTTGCCATTGAAAAACGTCCAGAAATGTTTGAAGCTACTGACTGAATGAAAGGAGCTGGCATCTCACTCTCTTTGAATCTTCTTTATCATGCTAGGATTAGCAGGAAAAAGCAAAAAATTTCAGAATTGCACCTTGCAATGCGGAGAAATTACTGTTTGTGCATTTACAATATTCATTGATTTTTGCCATTGAAAAACATCATGTTATTCATATACCAGAAATGTTTGAAGCTACTGACTGAATGAAAAGAGCTGGCATCTCACTCTCTTTGAATCTTCTTTATCATGCTAAGAGGAGCAGGAAAAAGCAAAAAATTTCAGAATTGCACGTTGCAATGTGGAGATATTACTGTTTGTGCATTTACAATATTCATTGATTTTTGCCATTGAAAAACGTCCAGAAATGTTTGAAGCTACTGACTGAATGAAAGGAGCTGGCATCTCACTCTCTTTGAATCTTCTTTATCATGCTAGGATTAGCAGGAAAAAGCAAAAAATTTCAGAATTGCACCTTGCAATGCGGAGAAATTACTGTTTGTGCATTTACAATATTCATTGATTTTTGCCATTGAAAAACATCATGTTATTCATATACCAGAAATGTTTGAAGCTACTGACTGAATGAAAAGAGCTGGCATCTCACTCTCTTTGAATCTTCTTTATCATGCTAAGAGGAGCAGGAAAAAGCAAAAAATTTCAGAATTGCACCTTGCAATGTGGAGATATTACTGTTTGTGCATTTACAATATATATTGATTTTTGCCATTGAAAAACGTCCAGAAATGTTTGAAGCTACTGACTGAATGAAAGGAGCTGGCATCTCACTCTCTTTGAATCTTCTTTATCATGCTAGGATTAGCAGTAAAAAGCAAAAAATTTCAGAATTGCACCTTGCAATGCGGAGAAATTACTGTTTGTGCATTTACAATATTCATTGATTTTTGCCATTGAAAAACATCATGTTATTCATGTACCAGAAATGTTTGAAGCTACTGACTGAATGAAAAGAGCTGGCATCTCACTCTCTTTGAATCTTCTTTATCATGGTAAGAGGAGCAGGAAAAAGCAAAAAATTTCAGAATTGCACCTTGCAATGTGGAGATATTACTTTTTGTGCATTTACAATATTCATTGATTTTTGCCATTGAAAAACATCATGTTATTCATATACCAGAAATGTTTGAAGCTACTGACTGAATGAAAAGAGCTGGCATCTCACTCTCTTTGAATCTTCTTTATCATGCTAGGATTATCAGGAAAAAGCAAAAAATTTCAGAATTGCACCTTGCAATGTGAAGATATTTCTGTTTGTGCATTTACAATATTCATTGATTTTTGCCATTGAAAAACGTCATGTTATTCATATACCAGAAATGTTTGAAGCTACTGACTGAATGGAAAGAGCTGGCATCTCACTCTCTTTGAATCTTCTTTATCATGCTAAGAGGAGCAGGAAAAAGCAAAGAATTTCAGAATTGCACCTTGCAATGTGGAGATATTACTGTTTGTGCATTTACAATATTCATTGATTTTTGCCATTGAAAAACGTCCAGAAATGTTTGAAGCTACTGACTGAATGAAAGGAGCTGGCATCTCACTCTCTTTGAATCTTCTTTATCATGCTAGGATTAGCAGGAAAAAGCAAAAAAATTCAGAATTGCACCTTGCAATGCGGAGAAATTACTGTTTGTGCATTTACAATATTCATTGATTTTTGCCATTGAAAAACATCATGTTATTCATATACCAGAAATGTTTGAAGCTACTGACTGAATGAAAAGAGCTGGCATCTCACTCTCTTTGAATCTTCTTTATCATGCTAGGATTAGCAGGAAAAAGCAAAAAAATTCAGAATTGCACCTTGCAATGTGAAGATATTTCTGTTTGTGCATTTACAATATTCATTGATTTTTGCCATTGAAAAAAGTCCAGAAATGTTTGAAGCTACTGACTGAATGAAAGGAGCTGGCATCTCACTCTCTTTGAATCTTCTTTATCATGCTAGGATTAGCAGGAAAAAGCAAAAAATTTCAGAATTGCACCTTGCAATGCGGAGAAATTACTGTTTGTGCATTTACAATATTCATTGATTTTTGCCATTGAAAAACATCATGTTATTCATATACCAGAAATGTTTGAAGCTACTGACTGAATGAAAAGAGCTGGCATCTCACTCTCTTTGAATCTTCTTTATCATGCTAAGAGGAGCAGGAAAAAGCAAAAAATTTCAGAATTGCACCTTGCAATGTGGAGATATTACTGTTTGTGCATTTACAATATTCATTGATTTTTGCCATTGAAAAACGTCCAGAAATGTTTGAAGCTACTGACTGAATGAAAGGAGCTGGCATCTCACTCTCTTTGAATCTTCTTTATCATGCTAGGATTAGCAGGAAAAAGCAAAAAATTTCAGAATTCCACCTTGCAATGCGGAGAAATTACTGTTTGTGCATTTACAATATTCATTGATTTTTGCCATTGAAAAACATCATGTTATTCATATACCAGAAATGTTTGAAGCTACTGACTGAATGAAAAGAGCTGGCATCTCACTCTATTTGAATCTTCTTTATCATGCTAAGAGGAGCAGGAAAAAGCAAAAAATTTCAGAATTGCACCTTGCAATGTGGAGATATTACTGTTTGTGCATTTACAATATTCATTGATTTTTGCCATTGAAAAACGTCCAGAAATGTTTGAAGCTACTGACTGAATGAAAGGAGCTGGCATCTCACTCTCTTTGAATCTTCTTTATCATGCTAAGATTAGCAGGAAAAAGCAAAAAATTTCAGAATTGCACCTTGCAATGCGGAGAAATTACTGTTTGTGCATTTACAATATTCATTGATTTTTGCCATTAAAAAACATCATGTTATTCATATACCAGAAATGTTTGAAGCTACTGACTGAATGAAAAGAGCTGGCATCTCACTCTCTTTGAATCTTCTTTATCATGCTAAGAGGAGCAGGAAAAAGCAAAAAATTTCAGAATTGCACCTTGCAATGCGGAGAAATTACTGTTTGTGTATTTACAATATTCATTGATTTTTGCCATTGAAAAACATCATGTTATTCATATACCAGAAATGTTTGAAGCTACTGACTGAATGAAAAGAGCTGGCATCTCACTCTCTTTGAATCTTCTTTATCATGCTAGGATTAGCAGGAAAAAGCAAAAAAATTCAGAATTGCACCTTGCAATGTGAAGATATTTCTGTTTGTGCATTTACAATATTCATTGATTTTTGCCATTGAAAAAAGTCCAGAAATGTTTGAAGCTACTGACTGAATGAAAGGAGCTGGCATCTCACTCTCTTTGAATCTTCTTTATCATGCTAGGATTAGCAGGAAAAAGCAAAAAATTTCAGAATTGCACCTTGCAATGCGGAGAAATTACTGTTTGTGCATTTACAATATTCATTGATTTTTGCCATTGAAAAACATCATGTTATTCATATACCAGAAATGTTTGAAGCTACTGACTGAATGAAAGGAGCTGGCATCTCACTCTCTTTGAATCTTCTTTATCATGCTAAGAGGAGCAGGAAAAAGCAAAAAATTTCAGAATTGCACCTTGCAATGTGGAGATATTACTGTTTGTGCATTTACAATATTCATTGATTTTTGCCATTGAAAAATGTCCAGAAATGTTTGAAGCTACTGACTGAATGAAAGGAGCTGGCATCTCACTCTCTTTGAATCTTCTTTATCATGCTAGGATTAGCAGGAAAAAGCAAAAAATTTCAGAATTCCACCTTGCAATGCGGAGAAATTACTGTTTGTGCATTTACAATATTCATTGATTTTTGCCCTTGAAAAACATCATGTTATTCATATACCAGAAATGTTTGAAGCTACTGACTGAATGAAAAGAGCTGGCATCTCACTCTCTTTGAATCTTCTTTATCATGCTAAGAGGAGCAGGAAAAAGCAAAAAATTTCAGAATTGCACCTTGCAATGTGGAGATATTACTGTTTGTGCATTTACAATATTCATTGATTTTTGCCATTGAAAAACGTCCAGAAATGTTTGAAGCTACTGACTGAATGAAAGGAGCTGGCATCTCACTCTCTTTGAATCTTCTTTATCATGCTAGGATTAGCAGGAAAAAGCAAAAAATTTCAGAATTGCACCTTGCAATGCGGAGAAATTACTGTTTGTGCATTTACAATATTCATTGATTTTTGCCATTGAAAAACATCATGTTATTCATATACCAGAAATGTTTGAAGCTACTGACTGAATGAAAAGAGCTGGCCTCTCACTCTCTTTGAATCTTCTTTATCATGCTAGGATTAGCAGGAAAAAGCAAAAAATTTCAGAATTGCACCTTGCAATGTGGAGATATTACTGTTTGTGCATTTACAATATTCATTGATTTTTGCCATTGAAAAACGTCCAGAAATGTTTGAAGCTACTGACTGAATGAAAGGAGCTGGCATCTCACTCTCTTTGAATCTTCTTTATCATGCTAGGATTAGCAGGAAAAAGCAAAAAATTTCAGAATTGCACCTTGCAATGTGGAGTTATTACTGTTTGTGCATTTACAATATTCATTGATTTTTGCCATTGAAAAATGTCCAGAAATGTTTGAAGCTACTGACTCAATGAAAGGAGCTGGCATCTCACACTCTTTGAATCTTCTTTATCATGCTAGGATTAGCAGGAAAAAGCAAAAAATTTCAGAATTGCACCTTGCAATGTGGAGATATTACTGTTTGTGCATTTACAATATTCATTGATTTTTGCCATTGAAAAACATCATGTTATTCATATACCAGAAATGTTTGAAGCTACTGACTGAATGAAAAGAGCTGGCATCTCACTCTCTTTGAATCTTCTTTATCATGCTAAGAGGAGCAGGAAAAAGCAAAAAAATTCAGAATTGCACCTTGCAATGTGGAGATATTACTGTTTGTGCATTTACAATATTCATTGATTTTTGCCATTGAAAAACGTCCAGAAATGTTTGAAGCTACTGACTGAATGAAAGGAGCTGGCATCTCACTCTCTTTGAATCTTCTTTGTGATGCTAGGATTAGCAGGAAAAAGCAAAAAATTTCAGAATTGCACCTTGCAATGCGGAGAAATTACTGTTTGTGCATTTACAATATTCATTGATTTTTGCCATTGAAAAACATCATGTTATTCATATACCAGAAATGTTTGAAGCTACTGACTGAATGAAAAGAGCTGGCATCTCACTCTCTTTGAATCTTCTTTATCATGCTAAGAGGAGCAGGAAAAAGCAAAAAATTTCAGAATTGCACCTTGCAATGTGGAGATATTACTGTTTGTGCATTTACAATATTCATTGATTTTTGCCATTGAAAAACATCCAGAAATGTTTGAAGCTACTGACTGAATGAAAGGAGCTGGCATCTCACTCTCTTTGAAACTTCTTTATCATGCTAGGATTAGCAGGAAAAAGCAAAAAATTTCAGAATTGCACCTTGCAATGCGGAGAAATTACTGTTTGTGCATTTACAATATTCATTGATTTTTGCCATTGAAAAACATCATGTTATTCATATACCAGAAATGTTTGAAGCTACTGACTGAATGAAAAGAGCTGGCATCTCAATCTCTTTGAATCGTCTTTATCATGCTAAGAGGAGCAGGAAAAAGCAAAAAATTTCAGAATTGCACCTTGCAATGTGGAGATATTACTGTTTGTGCATTTACAATATTCATTGATTTTTGCCTTTGAAAAACGCCCAGAAATGTTTGAAGCTACTGACTGAATGAAAGGAGCTGGCATCTCACTCTCTTTGAATCTTCTTTATCATGCTAAGATTAGCAGGAAAAAGCAAAAAATTTCAGAATTGCACCTTGCAATGCGGAGAAATTAATGTTTGTGCATTTACAATATTCATTGATTTTTGCCATTAAAAAACATCATGTTATTCATATACCAGAAATGTTTGAAGCTACTGACTGAATGAAAAGAGCTGGCATCTCACTCTCTTTGAATCTTCTTTATCATGCTAAGAGGAGCAGGAAAAAGCAAAAAATTTCAGAATTGCACCTTGCAATGCGGAGAAATTACTGTTTGTGCATTTACAATATTCATTGATTTTTGCCATTGAAAAACGTCCAGAAATGTTTGAAGCTACTGACTGAATGAAAGGAGCTGGCATCTCACTCTCTTTGAATCTTCTTTATCATGCTAGGATTAGCAGGAAAAAGCAAAAAATTTCAGAATTGCACATTGCAATGCGGAGAAATTACTGTTTGTGCATTTACAATATTCATTGATTTTTGCCATTGAAAAACATCATGTTATTCATATACCAGAAATGTTTGAAGCTACTGACTGAATGAAAAGAGCTGGCATCTCACTCTCTTTGAATCTTCTTTATCATGCTAGGATTAGCAGGAAAAAGCAAAAAATTTCAGAATTGCACCTTGCAATGTGGAGATATTACTGTTTGTGCATTTACAATATTCATTGATTTTTGCCATTGAAAAACGTCCAGAAATGTTTGAAGCTACTGACTGAATGAAAGGAGCTGGCATCTCACTCTCTTTGAATCTTCTTTATCATGCTAGGATTAGCAGGAAAAAGCAAAAAATTTCAGAATTGCACCTTGCAATGTGGAGTTATTACTGTTTGTGCATTTACAATATTCATTGATTTTTGCCATTGAAAAATGTCCAGAAATGTTTGAAGCTACTGACTGAATGAAAGGAGCTGGCATGTCACTCTCTTTGAATCTTCTTTATCATGCTAGGTTTAGCAGGAAAAAGCAAAAAATTTCAGAATTGCACCTTGCAATGTGGAGATATTACTGTTTGTGCATTTACAATATTCATTGATTTTTGCCATTGAAAAACATCATGTTATTCATATACCAGAAATGTTTGAAGCTACTGACTGAATGAAAAGAGCTGGCATCTCACTCTCTTTGAATCTTCTTTATCATGCTAAGAGGAGCAGGAAAAAGCAAAAAATTTCAGAATTGCACCTTGCAATGTGGAGATATTACTGTTTGTGCATTTACAGATATTCATTGATTTTTGCCATTGAAAAACGTCCAGAAATGTTTGAAGCTACTGACTGAATGAAAGGAGCTGGCATCTCACTCTCTTTGAATCTTCTTTGTCATGCTAGGATTAGCAGGAAAAAGCAAAAAATTTCAGAATTGCACCTTGCAATGCGGAGAAATTACTGTTTGTGCATGTACAATATTCATTGATTTTTGCCATTGAAAAACATCATGTTATTCATATACCAGAAATGTTTGAAGCTACTGACTGAATGAAAAGAGCTGGCATCTCACTCTCTTTGAATCTTCTTTATCATGCTAAGAGGAGCAGGAAAAAGCAAAAAATTTCAGAATTGCACCTTGCAATGTGGAGATATTACTGTTTGTGCATTTACAATATTCATTGATTTTTGCCATTGAAAAACGTCCAGAAATGTTTGAAGCTACTGACTGAATGAAAGGAGCTGGCATCTCACTCTCTTTGAATCTTCTTTATCATGCTAGGATTAGCAGGAAAAAGCAAAAAATTTCAGAATTGCACCTTGCAATGCGGAGAAATTACTGTTTGTGCATTTACAATATTCATTGATTTTTGCAATTGAAAAACATCATGTTATTCATATACCAGAAATGATTGAAGCTACTGACTGAATGAAAAGAGATGGCATCTCACTCTCTTTGAATCTTTTTTATTATGCTAGGATTAGCAGGAAAAAGCAAAAAATTTCAGAATTGCACCTTGCAATGTGGAGATATTACTGTTTGTGCATTTACAATATTCATTGATTTTTGCCATTGAAAAACATCATGTTATTCATATACCAGAAATGTTTGAAGCTACTGACTGAATGAAAAGAGCTGGCATCTCACTCTCTTTGAATCTTCTTTATCATGCTAAGAGGAGCAGGAAAAAGCAAAAAAATTTCAGAATTGCACCTTGCAATGTGGAGATATTACTGTTTGTGCATTTACAATATTCATTGATTTTTGCCATTGAAAAACGTCCAGAAATGTTTGAAGCTACTGACTGAATGAAAGGAGCTGGCATCTCACTCTCTTTGAATCTTCTTTATTATGCTAGGATTAGCAGGAAAAAGCAAAAAATTTCAGAATTGCACCTTGCAATGCGGAGAAATTACTGTTTGTGCATTTACAATATTCATTGATTTTTGCAATTGAAAAACATCATGTTATTCATATACCAGAAATGTTTGAAGCTACTGACTGAATGAAAAGAGCTGGCATCTCACTCTCTTTGAATCTTCTTTATCATGCTAAGAGGAGCAGGAAAAAGCAAAAAATTTCAGAATTGCACCTTGCAATGTGGAGATATTACTATTTGTGCATTTACAATATTCATTGATTTTTGCCATTGAAAAACGTCCAGAAATGTTTGAAGCTACTGACTGAATGAAAGGAGCTGGCATCTCACTCTCTTTGAATCTTCTTTATCATGCTAGGATTAGCAGGAAAAAGCAAAAAATTTCAGAATTGCACCTTGCAATGCGGAGAAATTACTGTTTGTGCATTTACAATATTCATTGATTTTTGCCATTGAAAAACATCATGTTATTCATATACCAGAAATGTTTGAAGCTACTGACTGAATGAAAAGAGCTGGCATCTCACTCTCTTTGAATCTTCTTTATCATGCTAAGAGGAGCAGGAAAAAGCAAAAAATTTCAGAATTGCACCTTGCAATGTGGAGATATTACTGTTTGTGCATTTACAATATTCATTGATTTTTGCCATTGAAAAACATCATGTTATTCATATACCAGAAATGTTTGAAGCTACTGACTGAATGAAAAGAGCTGGCATCTCACTCTCTTTGAATCTTCTTTATCATGCTAGGATTAACAGGAAAAAGCAAAAAATTTCAGAATTGCACCTTGCAATGTGGAGATATTACTGTTTGTGCATTTACAATATTCATTGATTTTTGCCATTGAAAAACGTCCAGAAATGTTTGAAGCTACTGACTGAATGAAAGGAGCTGGCATCTCACTCTCTTTGAATCTTCTTTATCATGCTAGGATTAGCAGGAAAAAGCAAAAAATTTCAGAATTGCACCTTGCAATGCGGAGAAATTACTGTTTGTGCATTTACAATATTCATTGATTTTTGCCATTGAAAAACATCATGTTATTCATATACCAGAAATGTTTGAAGCTACTGACTGAATGAAAAGAGCTGGCATCTCACTCTCTTTGAATCTTCTTTATCATGCTAAGAGGAGCAGGAAAAAGCAAAAAATTTCAGAATTGCACCTTGCAATGTGGAGATATTACTGTTTGTGCATTTACAATATTCATTGATTTTTGCCATTGAAAAACGTCCAGAAATGTTTGAAGCTACTGACTGAATGAAAGGAGCTGGCATCTCACTCTCTTTGAATCTTCTTTATCATGCTAGGATTAGCAGGAAAAAGCAAAAAATTTCAGAATTGCACCTTGCAATGCGGAGAAATTACTGTTTGTGCATTTACAATATTCATTGATTTTTGCCATTGAAAAACATCATGTTATTCATATACCAGAAATGTTTGAAGCTACTGACTGAATGAAAAGAGCTGGCATCTCACTCTCTTTGAATCTTCTTTATCATGCTAAGAGGAGCAGGAAAAAGCAAAAAATTTCAGAATTGCACCTTGCAATGTGGAGATATTACTGTTTGTGCATTTACAATATTCATTGATTTTTGCCATTGAAAAACGTCCAGAAATGTTTGAAGCTACTGACTGAATGAAAGGAGCTGGCATCTCACTCTCTTTGAATCTTCTTTATCATGCTAGGATTAGCAGGAAAAAGCAAAAAATTTCAGAATTGCACCTTGCAATGCGGAGAAATTACTGTTTGTGCATTTACAATATTCATTGATTTTTGCCATTGAAAAACATCATGTTATTCATATACCAGAAATGTTTGAAGCTACTGACTGAATGAAAAGAGCTGGCATCTCACTCTCTTTGAATCTTCTTTATCATGCTAAGAGGAGCAGGAAAAAGCAAAAAATTTCAGAATTGCACATTGCAATGTGGAGATATTACTGTTTGTGCATTTACAATATTCATTGATTTTTGCCATTGAAAAACGTCCAGAAATGTTTGAAGCTACTGACTGAATGAAAGGAGCTGGCATCTCACTCTCTTTGAATCTTCTTTATCATGCTAGGATTAGCAGGAAAAAGCAAAAAATTTCAGAATTCCACCTTGCAATGCGGAGAAATTACTGTTTGTGCATTTACAATATTCATTGATTTTTGCCATTGAAAAACATCATGTTATTCATATACCAGAAATGTTTGAAGCTACTGACTGAATGAAAAGAGCTGGCATCTCACTCTCTTTGAATCTTCTTTATCATGCTAGGATTAACAGGAAAAAGCAAAAAATTTCAGAATTGCACCTTGCAATGTGGAGATATTACTGTTTGTGCATTTACAATATTCATTGATTTTTGCCATTGAAAAACGTCCAGAAATGTTTGAAGCTACTGACTGAATGAAAGGAGCTGGCATCTCACTCTCTTTGAATCTTCTTTATCATGCTAGGATTAGCAGGAAAAAGCAAAAAATTTCAGAATTGCACCTTGCAATGCGGAGAAATTACTGTTTGTGCATTTACAATATTCATTTATTTTTGCCATTGAAAAACATCATGTTATTCATATACCAGAAATGTTTGAAGCTACTGACTGAATGAAAAGAGCTGGCATCTCACTCTCTTTGAATCTTCTTTATCATGCTAAGAGGAGCAGGAAAAAGCAAAAAATTTCAGAATTGCACCTTGCAATGTGGAGATATTACTGTTTGTGCATTTACAATATTCATTGATTTTTGCCATTGAAAAACGTCCAGAAATGTTTGAAGCTACTGACTGAATGAAAGGAGCTGGCATCTCACTCTCTTTGAATCTTCTTTATCATGCTAGGATTAGCAGGAAAAAGCAAAAAATTTCAGAATTGCACCTTGCAATGCGGAGAAATTACTGTTTGTGCATTTACAATATTCATTGATTTTTGCCATTGAAAAACATCATGTTATTCATATACCAGAAATGTTTGAAGCTACTGACTGAATGAAAAGAGCTGGCATCTCACTCTCTTTGAATCTTCTTTATCATGCTAAGAGGAGCAGGAAAAAGCAAAAAATTTCAGAATTGCACCTTGCAATGTGGAGATATTACTGTTTGTGCATTTACAATATTCATTGATTTTTGCCATTGAAAAACGTCCAGAAATGTTTGAAGCTACTGACTGAATGAAAGGAGCTGGCATCTCACTCTCTTTGAATCTTCTTTATCATGCTAGGATTAGCAGGAAAAAGCAAAAAATTTCAGAATTGCACCTTGCAATGCGGAGAAATTACTGTTTGTGCATTTACAATATTCATTGATTTTTGCCATTGAAAAACATCATGTTATTCATATACCAGAAATGTTTGAAGCTACTGACTGAATGAAAAGAGCTGGCATCTCACTCTCTTTGAATCTTCTTTATCATGCTAAGAGGAGCAGGAAAAAGCAAAAAATTTCAGAATTGCACCTTGCAATGTGGAGATATTACTGTTTGTGCATTTACAATATTCATTGATTTTTGCCATTGAAAAACGTCCAGAAATATTTGAAGCTACTAACTGAATGAAAGGAGCTGGCATCTCACTCTCTTTGAATCTTCTTTATCATGCTAGGATTAGCAGGAAAAAGCAAAAAATTTCAGAATTGCACCTTGCAATGCGGAGAAATTACTGTTTGTGCATTTACAATATTCATTGATTTTTGCCATTGAAAAACATCATGTTATTCATATACCAGAAATGTTTGAAGCTACTGACTGAATGAAAAGAGCTGGCATCTCACTCTCTTTGAATCTTCTTTATCATGCTAAGAGGAGCAGGAAAAAGCAAAAAATTTCAGAATTGCACCTTGCAATGTGGAGATATTACTGTTTGTGCATTTACAATATTCATTGATTTTTGCCATTGAAAAACGTCCAGAAATGTTTGAAGCTACTGACTGAATGAAAGGAGCTGGCATCTCACTCTCTTTGAATCTTCTTTATCATGCTAGGATTAGCAGGAAAAAGCAAAAAATTTCAGAATTGCACCTTGCAATGCGGAGAAATTACTGTTTGTGCATTTACAATATTCATTTATTTTTGCCATTGAAAAACATCATGTTATTCATATACCAGAAATGTTTGAAGCTACTGACTGAATGAAAAGAGCTGGCATCTCACTCTCTTTGAATCTTCTTTATCATGCTAAGAGGAGCAGGAAAAAGCAAAAAATTTCAGAATTGCACCTTGCAATGTGGAGATATTACTGTTTGTGCATTTACAATATTCATTGATTTTTGCCATTGAAAAACGTCCAGAAATGTTTGAAGCTACTGACTGAATGAAAGGAGCTGGCATCTCACTCTCTTTGAATCTTCTTTATCATGCTAGGATTAGCAGGAAAAAACAAAAAATTTCAGAATTGCACCTTGCAATGCGGAGAAATTACTGTTTGTGCATTTACAATATTCATTGATTTTTGCCATTGAAAAACATCATGTTATTCATATACCAGAAATGTTTGAAGCTACTGACTGAATGAAAAGAGCTGGCATCTCACTCTCTTTGAATCTTCTTTATCATGCTAAGAGGAGCAGGAAAAAGCAAAAAATTTCAGAATTGCACCTTGCAATGTGGAGATATTACTGTTTGTGCATTTACAATATTCATTGATTTTTGCCATTGAAAAACGTCCAGAAATGTTTGAAGCTACTGACTGAATGAAAGGAGCTGGCATCTCACTCTCTTTGAATCTTCTTTATCATGCTAGGATTAGCAGGAAAAAGCAAAAAATTTCAGAATTGCACCTTGCAATGCGGAGAAATTACTGTTTGTGCATTTACAATATTCATTGATTTTTGCCATTGAAAAACATCATGTTATTCATATACCAGAAATGTTTGAAGCTACTGACTGAATGAAAAGAGCTGGCATCTCACTCTCTTTGAATCTTCTTTATCATGCTAAGAGGAGCAGGAAAAAGCAAAAAATTTCAGAATTGCACCTTGCAATGTGGAGATATTACTGTTTGTGCATTTACAATATTCATTGATTTTTGCCATTGAAAAACGTCCAGAAATATTTGAAGCTACTAACTGAATGAAAGGAGCTGGCATCTCACTCTCTTTGAATCTTCTTTATCATGCTAGGATTAGCAGGAAAAAGCAAAAAATTTCAGAATTGCACCTTGCAATGCGGAGAAATTACTGTTTGTGCATTTACAATATTCATTGATTTTTGCCATTGAAAAACATCATGTTATTCATATACCAGAAATGTTTGAAGCTACTGACTGAATGAAAAGAGCTGGCATCTCACTCTCTTTGAATCTTCTTTATCATGCTAAGAGGAGCAGGAAAAAGCAAAAAATTTCAGAATTGCACCTTGCAATGTGGAGATATTACTGTTTGTGCATTTACAATATTCATTGATTTTTGCCATTGAAAAACGTCCAGAAATGTTTGAAGCTACTGACTGAATGAAAGGAGCTGGCATCTCACTCTCTTTGAATCTTCTTTATCATGCTAGGATTAGCAGGAAAAAGCAAAAAATTTCAGAATTGCACCTTGCAATGCGGAGAAATTACTGTTTGTGCATTTACAATATTCATTGATTTTTGCCATTGAAAAACATCATGTTATTCATATACCAGAAATGTTTGAAGCTACTGACTGAATGAAAAGAGCTGGCATCTCACTCTCTTTGAATCTTCTTTATCATGCTAAGAGGAGCAGGAAAAAGCAAAAAATTTCAGAATTGCACCTTGCAATGTGGAGATATTACTGTTTGTGCATTTACAATATTCATTGATTTTTGCCATTGAAAAACGTCCAGAAATGTTTGAAGCTACTGACTGAATGAAAGGAGCTGGCATCTCACTCTCTTTGAATCTTCTTTATCATGCTAGGATTAGCAGGAAAAAGCAAAAAATTTCAGAATTGCACCTTGCAATGCGGCGAAATTACTGTTTGTGCATTTACAATATTCATTGATTTTTGCCATTGAAAAACATCATGTTATTCATATACCAGAAATGTTTGAAGCTACTGACTGAATGAAAAGAGCTGGCATCTCACTCTCTTTGAATCTTCTTTATCATGCTAAGAGGAGCAGGAAAAAGCAAAAAATTTCAGAATTGCACCTTGCAATGTGGAGATATTACTGTTTGTGCATTTACAATATTCATTGATTTTTGCCATTGAAAAACGTCCAGAAATGTTTGAAGCTACTGACTGAATGAAAGGAGCTGGCATCTCACTGTCTTTGAATCTTCTTTATCATGCTAGGATTAGCAGGAAAAAGCAAAAAATTTCAGAATTGCACCTTGCAATGCGGAGAAATTACTGTTTGTGCATTTACAATATTCATTGATTTTTGCCATTGAAAAACATCATGTTATTCATATACCAGAAATGTTTGAAGCTACTGACTGAATGAAAAGAGCTGGCATCTCACTCTCTTTGAATCTTCTTTATCATGCTAAGAGGAGCAGGAAAAAGCAAAAAATTTCAGAATTGCACGTTGCAATGTGGAGATATTACTGTTTGTGCATTTACAATATTCATTGATTTTTGCCATTGAAAAACGTCCAGAAATGTTTGAAGCTACTGACTGAATGAAAGGAGCTGGCATCTCACTCTATTTGAATCTTCTTTATCATGCTAGGATTAGCAGGAAAAAGCAAAAAATTTCAGAATTGCACCTTGCAATGCGGAGAAATTACTGTTTGTGCATTTACAATATTCATTGATTTTTGCCATTGAAAAACATCATGTTATTCATATACCAGAAATGTTTGAAGCTACTGACTGAATGAAAAGAGCTGGCATCTCACTCTCTTTGAATCTTCTTTATCATGCTAAGAGGAGCAGGAAAAAGCAAAAAATTTCAGAATTGCACCCTGCAATGTGGAGATATTACTGTTTGTGCATTTACAATATTCATTGATTTTTGCCATTGAAAAACGTCCAGAAATGTTTGAAGCTACTGACTGAATGAAAGGAGCTGGCATCTCACTCTCTTTGAATCTTCTTTATCATGCTAGGATTAGCAGGAAAAAGCAAAAAATTTCAGAATTGCACCTTGCAATGCGGAGAAATTACTGTTTGTGCATTTACAATATTCATTGATTTTTGCCATTGAAAAACATCATGTTATTCATATACCAGAAATGTTTGAAGCTACTGACTGAATGAAAAGAGCTGGCATCTCACTCTCTTTGAATCTTCTTTATCATGCTAAGAGGAGCAGGAAAAAGCAAAAAATTTCAGAATTGCACCTTGCAATGTGGAGATATTACTGTTTGTGCATTTACAATATTCATTGATTTTTGCCATTGAAAAACGTCCAGAAATATTTGAAGCTACTGACTGAATGAAAGGAGCTGGCATCTCACTCTCTTTGAATCTTCTTTATCATGCTAGGATTAGCAGGAAAAAGCAAAAAATTTCAGAATTGCACCTTGCAATGCGGAGAAATTACTGTTTGTGCATTTACAATATTCATTGATTTTTGCCATTGAAAAACATCATGTTATTCATATACCAGAAATGTTTGAAGCTACGGACTGAATGAAAAGAGCTGGCATCTCACTCTCTTTGAATCTTCTTTATCATGCTAAGAGGAGCAGGAAAAAGCAAAAAATTTCAGAATTGCACCTTGCAATGTGGAGATATTACTGTTTGTGCATTTACAATATTCATTGATTTTTGCCATTGAAAAACGTCCAGAAATGTTTGAAGCTACTGACTGAATGAAAGGAGCTGGCATCTCACTCTCTTTGAATCTTCTTTATCATGCTAGGATTAGCAGGAAAAAGCAAAAAATTTCAGAATTGCACCTTGCAATGCGGAGAAATTACTGTTTGTGCATTTACAATATTCATTTATTTTTGCCATTGAAAAACATCATGTTATTCATATACCAGAAATGTTTGAAGCTACTGACTGAATGAAAAGAGCTGGCATCTCACTCTCTTTGAATCTTCTTTATCATGCTAAGAGGAGCAGGAAAAAGCAAAAAATTTCAGAATTGCACCTTGCAATGTGGAGATATTACTGTTTGTGCATTTACAATATTCATTGATTTTTGCCATTGAAAAACGTCCAGAAATGTTTGAAGCTACTGACTGAATGAAAGGAGCTGGCATCTCACTCTCTTTGAATCTTCTTTATCATGCTAGGATTAGCAGGAAAAAGCAAAAAATTTCAGAATTGCACCTTGCAATGCGGAGAAATTACTGTTTGTGCATTTACAATATTCATTGATTTTTGCCATTGAAAAACATCATGTTATTCATATACCAGAAATGTTTGAAGCTACTGACTGAATGAAAAGAGCTGGCATCTCACTCTCTTTGAATCTTCTTTATCATGCTAAGAGGAGCAGGAAAAAGCAAAAAATTTCAGAATTGCACCTTGCAATGTGGAGATATTACTGTTTGTGCATTTACAATATTCATTGATTTTTGCCATTGAAAAACGTCCAGAAATGTTTGAAGCTACTCACTGAATGAAAGGAGCTGGCATCTCACTCTATTTGAATCTTCTTTATCATGCTAGGATTAGCAGGAAAAAGCAAAAAATTTCAGAATTGCACCTTGCAATGCGGAGAAATTACTGTTTGTGCATTTACAATATTCATTGATTTTTGCCATTGAAAAACATCACGTTATTCATATACCAGAAATGTTTGAAGCTACTGACTGAATGAAAAGAGCTGGCATCTCACTCTCTTTGAATCTTCTTTATCATGCTAAGAGAAGCAGGAAAAAGCAAAAAATTTCAGAATTGCACCTTGCAATGTGGAGATATTACTGTTTGTGCATTTACAATATTCATTGATTTTTGCCATTGAAAAACGTCCAGAAATGTTTGAAGCTACTGACTGAATGAAAGGAGCTGGCATCTAACTCTCTTTGAATCTTCTTTATCATGCTAGGATTAGCAGGAAAAAGCAAAAAATTTCAGAATTGCACTGGCAATGCGGAGAAATTACTGTTTGTGCATTTACAATATTCATTGATTTTTGCCATTGAAAAACATCATGTTATTCATATACCAGAAATGTTTGAAGCTACTGACTGAATGAAAAGAGCTGGCATCTCACTCTCTTTGAATCTTCTTTATCATGCTAAGAGGAGCAGGAAAAAGCAAAAAAATTTCAGAATTGCACCTTGCAATGTGGAGATATTACTGTTTGTGCATTTACAATATTCATTGATTTTTGCCATTGAAAAACATCATGTTATTCATATACCAGAAATGTTTGAAGCTACTGACTGAATGAAAAGAGCTGGCATCTCACTCTCTTTGAATCTTCTTTATCATGCTAGGATTAGCAGGAAAAAGCAAAAAATTTCAGAATTGCACCTTGCAATGTGGAGATATTACTGTTTGTGCATTTACAATATTCATTGATTTTTGCCATTGAAAAACGTCCAGAAATGTTTGAAGCTACTGACTGAATGAAAGGAGCTGGCATCTCACTCTCTTTGAATCTTCTTTATCATGCTAGGATTAGCAGGAAAAAGCAAAAAATTTCAGAATTGCACCTTGCAATGCGGCGAAATTACTGTTTGTGCATTTACAATATTCATTGATTTTTGCCATTGAAAAACATCATGTTATTCATATACCAGAAATGTTTGAAGCTACTGACTGAATGAAAAGAGCTGGCATCTCACTCTCTTTGAATCTTCTTTATCATGCTAAGAGGAGCAGGAAAAAGCAAAAAATTTCAGAATTGCACCTTGCAATGTGGAGATATTACTGTTTGTGCATTTACAATATTCATTGATTTTTGCCATTGAAAAACGTCCAGAAATGTTTGAAGCTACTGACTGAATGAAAGGAGCTGGCATCTCACTGTCTTTGAATCTTCTTTATCATGCTAGGATTAGCAGGAAAAAGCAAAAAATTTCAGAATTGCACCTTGCAATGCGGAGAAATTACTGTTTGTGCATTTACAATATTCATTGATTTTTGCCATTGAAAAACATCATGTTATTCATATACCAGAAATGTTTGAAGCTACTGACTGAATGAAAAGAGCTGGCATCTCACTCTCTTTGAATCTTCTTTATCATGCTAAGAGGAGCAGGAAAAAGCAAAAAATTTCAGAATTGCACGTTGCAATGTGGAGATATTACTGTTTGTGCATTTACAATATTCATTGATTTTTGCCATTGAAAAACGTCCAGAAATGTTTGAAGCTACTGACTGAATGAAAGGAGCTGGCATCTCACTCTATTTGAATCTTCTTTATCATGCTAGGATTAGCAGGAAAAAGCAAAAAATTTCAGAATTGCACCTTGCAATGCGGAGAAATTACTGTTTGTGCATTTACAATATTCATTGATTTTTGCCATTGAAAAACATCATGTTATTCATATACCAGAAATGTTTGAAGCTACTGACTGAATGAAAAGAGCTGGCATCTCACTCTCTTTGAATCTTCTTTATCATGCTAAGAGGAGCAGGAAAAAGCAAAAAATTTCAGAATTGCACCCTGCAATGTGGAGATATTACTGTTTGTGCATTTACAATATTCATTGATTTTTGCCATTGAAAAACGTCCAGAAATGTTTGAAGCTACTGACTGAATGAAAGGAGCTGGCATCTCACTCTCTTTGAATCTTCTTTATCATGCTAGGATTAACAGGAAAAAGCAAAAAATTTCAGAATTGCACCTTGCAATGCGGAGAAATTACTGTTTGTGCATTTACAATATTCATTGATTTTTGCCATTGAAAAACATCATGTTATTCATATACCAGAAATGTTTGAAGCTACTGACTGAATGAAAAGAGCTGGCATCTCACTCTCTTTGAATCTTCTTTATCATGCTAAGAGGAGCAGGAAAAAGCAAAAAATTTCAGAATTGCACCTTGCAATGTGGAGATATTACTGTTTGTGCATTTACAATATTCATTGATTTTTGCCATTGAAAAACGTCCAGAAATATTTGAAGCTACTGACTGAATGAAAGGAGCTGGCATCTCACTCTCTTTGAATCTTCTTTATCATGCTAGGATTAGCAGGAAAAAGCAAAAAATTTCAGAATTGCACCTTGCAATGCGGAGAAATTACTGTTTGTGCATTTACAATATTCATTGATTTTTGCCATTGAAAAACATCATGTTATTCATATACCAGAAATGTTTGAAGCTACTGACTGAATGAAAAGAGCTGGCATCTCACTCTCTTTGAATCTTCTTTATCATGCTAAGAGGAGCAGGAAAAAGCAAAAAATTTCAGAATTGCACCTTGCAATGTGGAGATATTACTGTTTGTGCATTTACAATATTCATTGATTTTTGCCATTGAAAAACGTCCAGAAATGTTTGAAGCTACTGACTGAATGAAAGGAGCTGGCATCTCACTCTCTTTGAATCTTCTTTATCATGCTAGGATTAGCAGGAAAAAGCAAAAAATTTCAGAATTGCACCTTGCAATGCGGAGAAATTACTGTTTGTGCATTTACAATATTCATTTATTTTTGCCATTGAAAAACATCATGTTATTCATATACCAGAAATGTTTGAAGCTACTGACTGAATGAAAAGAGCTGGCATCTCACTCTCTTTGAATCTTCTTTATCATGCTAAGAGGAGCAGGAAAAAGCAAAAAATTTCAGAATTGCACCTTGCAATGTGGAGATATTACTGTTTGTGCATTTACAATATTCATTGATTTTTGCCATTGAAAAACGTCCAGAAATGTTTGAAGCTACTGACTGAATGAAAGGAGCTGGCATCTCACTCTCTTTGAATCTTCTTTATCATGCTAGGATTAGCAGGAAAAAGCAAAAAATTTCAGAATTGCACCTTGCAATGCGGAGAAATTACTGTTTGTGCATTTACAATATTCATTGATTTTTGCCATTGAAAAACATCATGTTATTCATATACCAGAAATGTTTGAAGCTACTGACTGAATGAAAAGAGCTGGCATCTCACTCTCTTTGAATCTTCTTTATCATGCTAAGAGGAGCAGGAAAAAGCAAAAAATTTCAGAATTGCACCTTGCAATGTGGAGATATTACTGTTTGTGCATTTACAATATTCATTGATTTTTGCCATTGAAAAACGTCCAGAAATGTTTGAAGCTACTCACTGAATGAAAGGAGCTGGCATCTCACTGTCTTTGAATCTTCTTTATCATGCTAGGATTAGCAGGAAAAAGCAAAAAATTTCAGAATTGCACCTTGCAATGCGGAGAAATTACTGTTTGTGCATTTACAATATTCATTGATTTTTGCCATTGAAAAACATCATGTTATTCATATACCAGAAATGTTTGAAGCTACTGACTGAATGAAAAGAGCTGGCATCTCACTCTCTTTGAATCTTCTTTATCATGCTAAGAGGAGCAGGAAAAAGCAAAAAATTTCAGAATTGCACGTTGCAATGTGGAGATATTACTGTTTGTGCATTTACAATATTCATTGATTTTTGCCATTGAAAAACGTCCAGAAATGTTTGAAGCTACTGACTGAATGAAAGGAGCTGGCATCTCACTCTATTTGAATCTTCTTTATCATGCTAGGATTAGCAGGAAAAAGCAAAAAATTTCAGAATTGCACCTTGCAATGCGGAGAAATTACTGTTTGTGCATTTACAATATTCATTGATTTTTGCCATTGAAAAACATCACGTTATTCATATACCAGAAATGTTTGAAGCTACTGACTGAATGAAAAGAGCTGGCATCTCACTCTCTTTGAATCTTCTTTATCATGCTAAGAGAAGCAGGAAAAAGCAAAAAATTTCAGAATTGCACCTTGCAATGTGGAGATATTACTGTTTGTGCATTTACAATATTCATTGATTTTTGCCATTGAAAAACGTCCAGAAATGTTTGAAGCTACTGACTGAATGAAAGGAGCTGGCATCTAACTCTCTTTGAATCTTCTTTATCATGCTAGGATTAGCAGGAAAAAGCAAAAAATTTCAGAATTGCACTGGCAATGCGGAGAAATTACTGTTTGTGCATTTACAATATTCATTGATTTTTGCCATTGAAAAACATCATGTTATTCATATACCAGAAATGTTTGAAGCTACTGACTGAATGAAAAGAGCTGGCATCTCACTCTCTTTGAATCTTCTTTATCATGCTAAGAGGAGCAGGAAAAAGCAAAAAATTTCAGAATTGCACCTTGCAATGTGGAGATATTACTGTTTGTGCATTTACAATATTCATTGATTTTTGCCATTGAAAAACATCATGTTATTCATATACCAGAAATGTTTGAAGCTACTGACTGAATGAAAAGAGCTGGCATCTCACTCTCTTTGAATCTTCTTTATCATGCTAGGATTAGCAGGAAAAAGCAAAAAATTTCAGAATTGCACCTTGCAATGTGGAGATATTACTGTTTGTGCATTTACAATATTCATTGATTTTTGCCATTGAAAAACGTCCAGAAATGTTTGAAGCTACTGACTGAATGAAAGGAGCTGGCATCTCACTCTCTTTGAATCTTCTTTATCATGCTAGGATTAGCAGGAAAAAGCAAAAAATTTCAGAATTGCACCTTGCAATGCAGAGAAATTACTGTTTGTGCATTTACAATATTCATTGATTTTTGCCATTGAAAAACATCATGTTATTCATATACCAGAAATGTTTGAAGCTACTGACTGAATGAAAAGAGCTGGCATCTCACTCTCTTTGAATCTTCTTTATCATGCTAAGAGGAGCAGGAAAAAGCAAAAAATTTCAGAATTGCACCTTGCAATGTGTTGATATTACTGTTTGTGCATTTACAATATTCATTGATTTTTGCCATTGAAAAACGTCCAGAAATGTTTGAAGCTACTGACTGAATGAAAGGAGCTGGCATCTCACTCTCTTTGAATCTTCTTTATCATGCTAGGATTAGCAGGAAAAAGCAAAAAATTTCATAATTGCACCTTGCAATGCGGAGAAATTACTGTTTGTGCATTTACAATATTCATTGATTTTTGCCTTTGAAAAACATCATGTTATTCATATACCAGAAATGTTTGAAGCTACTGACTGAATGAAAAGAGCTGGCATCTCACTCTCTTTGAATCTTCTTTATCATGCTAAGAGGAGCAGGAAAAAGCAAAAAATTTCAGAATTGCACCTTGCAATGTGGAGATATTACTGTTTGTGCATTTACAATATTCATTGATTTTTGCCATTGAAAAACGTCCAGAAATGTTTGAAGCTACTGACTGAATGAAAGGAGCTGGCATCTCACTCTCTTTGAATCTTCTTTATCATGCTAAGATTAGCAGGAAAAAGCAAAAAATTTCAGAATTGCACCTTGCAATGCGGAGAAATTACTGTTTGTGCATTTACAATATTCATTGATTTTTGCCATTAAAAAACATCATGTTATTCATATACCAGAAATGTTTGAAGCTACTGACTGAATGAAAAGAGCTGGCATCTCACTCTCTTTGAATCTTCTTTATCATGCTAAGAGGAGCAGGAAAAAGCAAAAAATTTCAGAATTGCACCTTGCAATGTGGAGATATTACTGTTTGTGCATTTACAATATTCATTGATTTTTGCCATTGAAAAACGTCCAGAAATGTTTGAAGCTACTGACTGAATGAAAGGAGCTGGCATCTCACTCTCTTTGAATCTTCTTTATCATGCTAGGATTAGCAGGAAAAAGCAAAAAATTTCAGAATTGCACCTTGCAATGCGGAGAAATTACTGTTTGTGCATTTACAATATTCATTGATTTTTGCCATTGAAAAATGTCCAGAAATGTTTGAAGCTACTGACTGAATGAAAGGAGCTGGCATCTCACTCTCTTTGAATCTTCTTTATCATGCTAGGATTAGCAGGAAAAAGCAAAAAATTTCAGAATTGCACCTTGCAATGTGGAGATATTACTGTTTGTGCATTTACAATATTCATTGATTTTTGCCATTGAAAAACATCATGTTATTCATATACCAGAAATGTTTGAAGCTACTGACTGAATGAAAAGAGCAGGCATCTCACTCTCTTTGAATCTTCTTTATCATGCTAAGAGGAGCAGGAAATAGCAAAAAATTTCAGAATTGCACCTTGCAATGTGGAGATATTACTGTTTGTGCATTTACAATATTCATTGATTTTTGCCATTGAAAAACGTCCAGAAATGTTTGAAGCTACTGACTGAATGAAAGGAGCTGGCATCTCACTCTCTTTGAATCTTCTTTATCATGCTAGGATTAGCAGGAAAAAGCAAAAAATTTCAGAATTGCACCTTGCAATGCGGAGAAATTACTGTTTGTGCATTTACAATATTCATTGATTTTTGCCATTGAAAAACATCATGTTATTCATATACCAGAAATGTTTGAAGCTACTGACTGAATGAAAAGAGCTGGCATCTCACTCTCTTTGAATCTTCTTTATCATGCTAAGAGGAGCAGGAAAAAGCAAAAAATTTCAGAATTGCACCTTGCAATGTGGAGATATTACTGTTTGTGCATTTACAATATTCATTGATTTTTGCCATTGAAAAACGTCCAGAAATGTTTGAAGCTACTGACTGAATGAAAGGAGCTGGCATCTCACTCTCTTTGAATCTTCTTTATCATGCTAGGATTAGCAGGAAAAAGCAAAAAATTTCAGAATTGCACCTTGCAATGCGGAGAAATTACTGTTTGTGCATTTACAATATTCATTTATTTTTGCCATTGAAAAACATCATGTTATTCATATACCAGAAATGTTTGAAGCTACTGACTGAATGAAAAGAGCTGGCATCTCACTCTCTTTGAATCTTCTTTATCATGCTAAGAGGAGCAGGAAAAAGCAAAAAATTTCAGAATTGCACCTTGCAATGTGGAGATATTACTGTTTGTGCATTTACAATATTCATTGATTTTTGCCATTGAAAAACGTCCAGAAATGTTTGAAGCTACTGACTGAATGAAAGGAGCTGGCATCTCACTCTCTTTGAATCTTCTTTATCATGCTAGGATTAGCAGGAAAAAGCAAAAAATTTCAGAATTGCACCTTGCAATGCGGAGAAATTACTGTTTGTGCATTTACAATATTCATTGATTTTTGCCATTGAAAAACATCATGTTATTCATATACCAGAAATGTTTGAAGCTACTGACTGAATGAAAAGAGCTGGCATCTCACTCTCTTTGAATCTTCTTTATCATGCTAAGAGGAGCAGGAAAAAGCAAAAAATTTCAGAATTGCACCTTGCAATGTGTTGATATTACTGTTTGTGCATTTACAATATTCATTGATTTTTGCCATTGAAAAACGTCCAGAAATGTTTGAAGCTACTGACTGAATGAAAGGAGCTGGCATCTCACTCTCTTTGAATCTTCTTTATCATGCTAGGATTAGCAGGAAAAAGCAAAAAATTTCAGAATTGCACCTTGCAATGTGGAGATATTACTGTTTGTGCATTTACAATATTCATTGCTTTTTGCCATTGAAAAACGTCCAGAAATGTTTGAAGCTACTGACTGAATGAAAGGAGCTGGCATCTCACTCTCTTTGAATCTTCTTTATCATGCTAAGATTAGCAGGAAAAAGCAAAAAATTTCAGAATTGCACCTTGCAATGCGGAGAAATTACTGTTTGTGCATTTACAATATTCATTGATTTTTGCCATTAAAAAACATCATGTTATTCATATACCAGAAATGTTTGAAGCTACTGACTGAATGAAAAGAGCTGGCATCTCACTCTCTTTGAATCTTCTTTATCATGCTAAGAGGAGCAGGAAAAAGCAAAAAATTTCAGAATTGCACCTTGCAATGTGGAGATATTACTGTTTGTGCATTTACAATATTCATTGATTTTTGCCATTGAAAAACGTCCAGAAATGTTTGAAGCTACTGACTGAATGAAAGGAGCTGGCATCTCACTCTCTTTGAATCTTCTTTATCATGCTAGGATTAGCAGGAAAAAGCAAAAAATTTCAGAATTGCACCTTGCAATGCGGAGAAATTACTGTTTGTGCATTTACAATATTCATTGATTTTTGCCATTGAAAAACATCATGTTATTCATATACCAGAAATGTTTGAAGCTACTGACTGAATGAAAAGAGCTGGCATCTCACTCTCTTTGAATCTTCTTTATCATGCTAAGAGGAGCAGGAAAAAGCAAAAAATTTCAGAATTGCACCTTGCAATGTGTTTATATTACTGTTTGTGCATTTACAATATTCATTGATTTTTGCCATTGAAAAACGTCCAGAAATGTTTGAAGCTACTGACTGAATGAAAGGAGCTGGCATCTCACTCTCTTTGAATCTTCTTTATCATGCTAGGATTAGCAGGAAAAAGCAAAAAATTTCAGAATTGCACCTTGCAATGCGGAGAAATTACTGTTTGTGCATTTACAATATTCATTGATTTTTGCCATTGAAAAACATCATGTTATTCATATACCAGAAATGTTTGAAGCTACTGACTGAATGAAAAGAGCTGGCATCTCACTCTCTTTGAATCTTCTTTATCATGCTAAGAGGAGCAGGAAAAAGCAAAAAATTTCAGAATTGCACCTTGCAATGTGGAGATATTACTGTTTGTGCATTTACAATATTCATTGATTTTTGCCATTGAAAAACGTCCAGAAATGTTTGAAGCTACTGACTGAATGAAAGGAGCTGGCATCTCACTCTCTTTGAATCTTCTTTATCATGCTAAGTTTAGCAGGAAAAAGCAAAAAATTTCAGAATTGCACCTTGCAATGCGGAGAAATTACTGTTTGTGCATTTACAATATTCATTGATTTTTGCCATTGAAAAACATCACGTTATTCATATACCAGAAATGTTTGAAGCTACTGACTGAATGAAAAGAGCTGGCATCTCACTCTCTTTGAATCTTCTTTATCATGCTAAGAGAAGCAGGAAAAAGCAAAAAATTTCAGAATTGCACCTTGCAATGTGGAGATATTACTGTTTGTGCATTTACAATATTCATTGATTTTTGCCATTGAAAAACGTCCAGAAATGTTTGAAGCTACTGACTGAATGAAAGGAGCTGGCATCTAACTCTCTTTGAATCTTCTTTATCATGCTAGGATTAGCAGGAAAAAGCAAAAAATTTCAGAATTGCACCTTGCAATGTGGAGATATTACTGTTTGTGCATTTACAATATTCATTGATTTTTGCCATTGAAAAACATCATGTTATTCATATACCAGAAATGTTTGAAGCTACTGACTGAATGAAAAGAGCTGGCATCTCACTCTCTTTGAATCTTCTTTATCATGCTAGGATTAGCAGGAAAAAGCAAAAAATTTCAGAATTGCACCTTGCAATGTGGAGATATTACTGTTTGTGCATTTACAATATTCATTGATTTTTGCCATTGAAAAACGTCCAGAAATGTTTGAAGCTACTGACTGAATGAAAGGAGCTGGCATCTCACTCTCTTTGAATCTTCTTTATCATGCTAGGATTAGCAGGAAAAAGCAAAAAATTTCAGAATTGCACCTTGCAATGCAGAGAAATTACTGTTTGTGCATTTACAATATTCATTGATTTTTGCCATTGAAAAACATCATGTTATTCATATACCAGAAATGTTTGAAGCTACTGACTGAATGAAAAGAGCTGGCATCTCACTCTCTTTGAATCTTCTTTATCATGCTAAGAGGAGCAGGAAAAAGCAAAAAATTTCAGAATTGCACCTTGCAATGTGGAGATATTACTGTTTGTGCATTTACAATATTCATTGATTTTTGCCATTGAAAAACATCATGTTATTCATATACCAGAAATGTTTGAAGCTACTGACTGAATGAAAAGAGCAGGCATCTCACTCTCTTTGAATCTTCTTTATCATGCTAAGAGGAGCAGGAAATAGCAAAAAATTTCAGAATTGCACCTTGCAATGTGGAGATATTACTGTTTGTGCATTTACAATATTCATTGATTTTTGCCATTGAAAAACGTCCAGAAATGTTTGAAGCTACTGACTGAATGAAAGGAGCTGGCATCTCACTCTCTTTGAATCTTCTTTATCATGCTAGGATTAGCAGGAAAAAGCAAAAAATTTCAGAATTGCACCTTGCAATGCGGAGAAATTACTGTTTGTGCATTTACAATATTCATTGATTTTTGCCATTGAAAAACATCATGTTATTCATATACCAGAAATGTTTGAAGCTACTGACTGAATGAAAAGAGCTGGCATCTCACTCTCTTTGAATCTTCTTTATCATGCTAAGAGGAGCAGGAAAAAGCAAAAAATTTCAGAATTGCACCTTGCAATGTGGAGATATTACTGTTTGTGCATTTACAATATTCATTGATTTTTGCCATTGAAAAACGTCCAGAAATGTTTGAAGCTACTGACTGAATGAAAGGAGCTGGCATCTCACTCTCTTTGAATCTTCTTTATCATGCTAGGATTAGCAGGAAAAAGCAAAAAATTTCAGAATTGCACCTTGCAATGCGGAGAAATTACTGTTTGTGCATTTACAATATTCATTTATTTTTGCCATTGAAAAACATCATGTTATTCATATACCAGAAATGTTTGAAGCTACTGACTGAATGAAAAGAGCTGGCATCTCACTCTCTTTGAATCTTCTTTATCATGCTAAGAGGAGCAGGAAAAAGCAAAAACTTTCAGAATTGCACCTTGCAATGTGGAGATATTACTGTTTGTGCATTTACAATATTCATTGATTTTTGCCATTGAAAAACGTCCAGAAATGTTTGAAGCTACTGACTGAATGAAAGGAGCTGGCATCTCACTCTCTTTGAATCTTCTTTATCATGCTAGGATTAGCAGGAAAAAGCAAAAAATTTCAGAATTGCACCTTGCAATGCGGAGAAATTACTGTTTGTGCATTTACAATATTCATTGATTTTTGCCATTGAAAAACATCATGTTATTCATATACCAGAAATGTTTGAAGCTACTGACTGAATGAAAAGAGCTGGCATCTCACTCTCTTTGAATCTTCTTTATCATGCTAAGAGGAGCAGGAAAAAGCAAAAAATTTCAGAATTGCACCTTGCAATGTGTTGATATTACTGTTTGTGCATTTACAATATTCATTGATTTTTGCCATTGAAAAACGTCCAGAAATGTTTGAAGCTACTGACTGAATAAAAGGAGCTGGCATCTCACTCTCTTTGAATCTTCTTTATCATGCTAGGATTAGCAGGAAAAAGCAAAAAATTTCAGAATTGCACCTTGCAATGCGGAGAAATTACTGTTTGTGCATTTACAATATTCATTGATTTTTGCCATTGAAAAACATCATGTTATTCATATACCAGAAATGTTTGAAGCTACTGACTGAATGAAAAGAGCTGGCATCTCACTCTCTTTGAATCTTCTTTATCATGCTAAGAGGAGCAGGAAAAAGCAAAAAATTTCAGAATTGCACCTTGCAATGTGGAGATATTACTGTTTGTGCATTTACAATATTCATTGATTTTTGCCATTGAAAAACGTCCAGAAATGTTTGAAGCTACTGACTGAATGAAAGGAGCTGGCATCTCACTCTCTTTGAATCTTCTTTATCATGCTAAGATTAGCAGGAAAAAGCAAAAAATTTCAGAATTGCACCTTGCAATGCGGAGAAATTACTGTTTGTGCATTTACAATATTCATTGATTTTTGCCATTAAAAAACATCATGTTATTCATATACCAGAAATGTTTGAAGCTACTGACTGAATGAAAAGAGCTGGCATCTCACTCTCTTTGAATCTTCTTTATCATGCTAAGAGGAGCAGGAAAAAGCAAAAAATTTCAGAATTGCACCTTGCAATGTGGAGATATTACTGTTTGTGCATTTACAATATTCATTGATTTTTGCCATTGAAAAACGTCCAGAAATGTTTGAAGCTACTGACTGAATGAAAGGAGCTGGCATCTCACTCTCTTTGAATCTTCTTTATCATGCTAGGATTAGCAGGAAAAAGCAAAAAATTTCAGAATTGCACCTTGCAATGCGGAGAAATTACTGTTTGTGCATTTACAATATTCATTGATTTTTGCCATTGAAAAACATCATGTTATTCATATACCAGAAATGTTTGAAGCTACTGACTGAATGAAAAGAGCTGGCATCTCACTCTCTTTGAATCTTCTTTATCATGCTAAGAGGAGCAGGAAAAAGCAAAAAATTTCAGAATTGCACCTTGCAATGTGTTGATATTACTGTTTGTGCATTTACAATATTCATTGATTTTTGCCATTGAAAAACGTCCAGAAATGTTTGAAGCTACTGACTGAATGAAAGGAGCTGGCATCTCACTCTCTTTGAATCTTCTTTATCATGCTAGGATTAGCAGGAAAAAGCAAAAAATTTCAGAATTGCACCTTGCAATGCGGAGAAATTACTGTTTGTGCATTTACAATATTCATTGATTTTTGCCATTGAAAAACATCATGTTATTCATATACCAGAAATGTTTGAAGCTACTGACTGAATGAAAAGAGCTGGCATCTCACTCTCTTTGAATCTTCTTTATCATGCTAAGAGGAGCAGGAAAAAGCAAAAAATTTCAGAATTGCACCTTGCAATGTGGAGATATTACTGTTTGTGCATTTACAATATTCATTGATTTTTGCCATTGAAAAACGTCCAGAAATGTTTGAAGCTACTGACTGAATGAAAGGAGCTGGCATCTCACTCTCTTTGAATCTTCTTTATCATGCTAAGTTTAGCAGGAAAAAGCAAAAAATTTCAGAATTGCACCTTGCAATGCGGAGAAATTACTGTTTGTGCATTTACAATATTCATTGATTTTTGCCATTAAAAAACATCATGTTATTCATATACCAGAAATGTTTGAAGCTACTGACTGAATGAAAAGAGCTGGCATCTCACTCTCTTTGAATCTTCTTTATCATGCTAAGAGGAGCAGGAAAAAGCAAAAAATTTCAGAATTGCACCTTGCAATGTGGAGATATTACTGTTTGTGCATTTACAATATTCATTGATTTTTGCCATTGAAAAACGTCCAGAAATGTTTGAAGCTACTGACTGAATGAAAGGAGCTGGCATCTCACTCTCTTTGAATCTTCTTTATCATGCTAGGATTAGCAGGAAAAAGCAAAAAATTTCAGAATTGCACCTTGCAATGCGGAGAAATTACTGTTTGTGCATTTACAATATTCATTGATTTTTGCCATTGAAAAACATCATGTTATTCATATACCAGAAATGTTTGAAGCTACTGACTGAATGAAAAGAGCTGGCATCTCACTCTCTTTGAATCTTCTTTATCATGCTAAGAGGAGCAGGAAAAAGCAAAAAATTTCAGAATTGCACCTTGCAATGTGTTGATATTACTGTTTGTGCATTTACAATATTCATTGATTTTTGCCATTGAAAAACGTCCAGAAATGTTTGAAGCTACTGACTGAATGAAAGGAGCTGGCATCTCACTCTCTTTGAATCTTCTTTATCATGCTAGGATTAGCAGGAAAAAGCAAAAAATTTCAGAATTGCACCTTGCAATGCGGAGAAATTACTGTTTGTGCATTTACAATATTCATTGATTTTTGCCATTGAAAAACATCATGTTATTCATATACCAGAAATGTTTGAAGCTACTGACTGAATGAAAAGAGCTGGCATCTCACTCTCTTTGAATCTTCTTTATCATGCTAAGAGGAGCAGGAAAAAGCAAAAAATTTCAGAATTGCACCTTGCAATGTGGAGATATTACTGTTTGTGCATTTACAATATTCATTGATTTTTGCCATTGAAAAACGTCCAGAAATGTTTGAAGCTACTGACTGAATGAAAGGAGCTGGCATCTCACTCTCTTTGAATCTTCTTTATCATGCTAAGATTAGCAGGAAAAAGCAAAAAAATTCAGAATTGCACCTTGCAATGCGGAGAAATTACTGTTTGTGCATTTACAATATTCATTGATTTTTGCCATTAAAAAACATCATGTTATTCATATACCAGAAATGTTTGAAGCTACTGACTGAATGAAAAGAGCTGGCATCTCACTCTCTTTGAATCTTCTTTATCATGCTAAGAGGAGCAGGAAAAAGCAAAAAATTTCAGAATTGCACCTTGCAATGTGGAGATATTACTGTTTGTGCATTTACAATATTCATTGATTTTTGCCATTGAAAAACGTCCAGAAATGTTTGAAGCTACTGACTGAATGAAAGGAGCTGGCATCTCACTCTCTTTGAATCTTCTTTATCATGCTAGGATTAGCAGGAAAAAGCAAAAAATTTCAGAATTGCACCTTGCAATGCGGAGAAATTACTGTTTGTGCATTTACAATATTCATTGATTTTTGCCATTGAAAAATGTCCAGAAATGTTTGAAGCTACTGACTGAATGAAAGGAGCTGGCATCTCACTCTCTTTGAATCTTCTTTATCATGCTAGGATTAGCAGGAAAAAGCAAAAAATTTCAGAATTGCACCTTGCAATGTGGAGATATTACTGTTTGTGCATTTACAATATTCATTGATTTTTGCCATTGAAAAACATCATGTTATTCATATACCAGAAATGTTTGAAGCTACTGACTGAATGAAAAGAGCAGGCATCTCACTCTCTTTGAATCTTCTTTATCATGCTAAGAGGAGCAGGAAATAGCAAAAAATTTCAGAATTGCACCTTGCAATGTGGAGATATTACTGTTTGTGCATTTACAATATTCATTGATTTTTGCCATTGATAAACGTCCAGAAATGTTTGAAGCTACTGACTGAATGAAAGGAGCTGGCATCTCACTCTCTTTGAATCTTCTTTATCATGCTAGGATTAGCAGGAAAAAGCAAAAAATTTCAGAATTGCACCTTGCAATGCGGAGAAATTACTGTTTGTGCATTTACAATATTCATTGATTTTGCCATTGAAAAACATCATGTTATTCATATACCAGAAATGTTTGAAGCTACTGACTGAATGAAAAGAGCTGGCATCTCACTCTCTTTGAATCTTCTTTATCATGCTAAGAGGAGCAGGAAAAAGCAAAAAATTTCAGAATTGCACCTTGCAATGTGGAGATATTACTGTTTGTGCATTTACAATATTCATTGATTTTTGCCATTGAAAAACGTCCAGAAATGTTTGAATCTACTGACTGAATGAAAGGAGCTGGCATCTCACTCTCTTTGAGTCTTCTTTATCATGCTAGGATTAGCAGGAAAAAGCAAAAAATTTCAGAATTGCACCTTGCAATGCGGAGAAATTACTGTTTGTGCATTTACAATATTCATTTATTTTTGCCATTGAAAAACATCATGTTATTCATATACCAGAAATGTTTGAAGCTACTGACTGAATGAAAAGAGCTGGCATCTCACTCTCTTTGAATCTTCTTTATCATGCTAAGAGGAGCAGGAAAAAGCAAAAAATTTCAGAATTGCACCTTGCAATGTGGAGATATTACTGTTTGTGCATTTACAATATTCATTGATTTTTGCCATTGAAAAACGTCCAGAAATGTTTGAAGCTACTGACTGAATGAAAGGAGCTGGCATCTCACTCTCTTTGAATCTTCTTTATCATGCTAGGATTAGCAGGAAAAAGCAAAAAATTTCAGAATTGCACCTTGCAATGCGGAGAAATTACTGTTTGTGCATTTACAATATTCATTGATTTTTGCCATTGAAAAACATCATGTTATTCATATACCAGAAATGTTTGAAGCTACTGACTGAATGAAAAGAGCTGGCATCTCACTCTCTTTGAATCTTCTTTATCATGCTAAGAGGAGCAGGAAAAAGCAAAAAATTTCAGAATTGCACCTTGCAATGTGGAGATATTACTGTTTGTGCATTTACAATATTCATTGATTTTTGCCATTGAAAAACGTCCAGAAATGTTTGAAGCTACTGACTGAATGAAAGGAGCTGGCATCTCACTGTCTTTGAATCTTCTTTATCATGCTAGGATTAGCAGGAAAAAGCAAAAAATTTCAGAATTGCACCTTGCAATGCGGAGAAATTACTGTTTGTGCATTTACAATATTCATTGATTTTTGCCATTGAAAAACATCATGTTATTCATATACCAGAAATGTTTGAAGCTACTGACTGAATGAAAAGAGCTGGCATCTCACTCTCTTTGAATCTTCTTTATCATGCTAAGAGGAGCAGGAAAAAGCAAAAAATTTCAGAATTGCACGTTGCAATGTGGAGATATTACTGTTTGTGCATTTACAATATTCATTGATTTTTGCCATTGAAAAACGTCCAGAAATGTTTGAAGCTACTGACTGAATGAAAGGAGCTGGCATCTCACTCTCTTTGAATCTTCTTTATCATGCTAGGATTAGCAGGAAAAAGCAAAAAATTTCAGAATTGCACCTTGCAATGCGGAGAAATTACTGTTTGTGCATTTACAATATTCATTGATTTTTGCCATTGAAAAACATCACGTTATTCATATACCAGAAATGTTTGAAGCTACTGACTGAATGAAAAGAGCTGGCATCTCACTCTCTTTGAATCTTCTTTATCATGCTAAGAGAAGCAGGAAAAAGCAAAAAATTTCAGAATTGCACCTTGCAATGTGGAGATATTACTGTTTGTGCATTTACAATATTCATTGATTTTTGCCATTGAAAAACGTCCAGAAATGTTTGAAGCTACTGACTGAATGAAAGGAGCTGGCATCTCACTCTCTTTGAATCTTCTTTATCATGCTAGGATTAGCAGGAAAAAGCAAAAAATTTCAGAATTGCACCTTGCAATGCGGAGAAATTACTGTTTGTGCATTTACAATATTCATTGATTTTTGCCTTTGAAAAACATCATGTTATTCATATACCAGAAATGTTTGAAGCTACTGACTGAATGAAAAGAGCTGGCATCTCACTCTCTTTGAATCTTCTTTATCATGCTAAGAGGAGCAGGAAAAAGCAAAAAATTTCAGAATTGCACCTTGCAATGTGGAGATATTACTGTTTGTGCATTTACAATATTCATTGATTTTTGCCATTGAAAAACATCATGTTATTCATATACCAGAAATCTTTGAAGCTACTGACTGAATGAAAAGAGCTGGCATCTCACTCTCTTTGAATCTTCTTTATCATGCTAGGATTAGCAGGAAAAAGCAAAAAATTTCAGAATTGCACCTTGCAATGTGGAGATATTACTGTTTGTGCATTTACAATATTCATTGATTTTTGCCATTGAAAAACGTCCAGAAATGTTTGAAGCTACTGACTGAATGAAAGGAGCTGGCATCTCACTCTCTTTGAATCTTCTTTATCATGCTAGGATTAGCAGGAAAAAGCAAAAAATTTCAGAATTGCACCTTGCAATGCGGAGAAATTACTGTTTGTGCATTTACAATATTCATTGATTTTTGCCATTGAAAAACATCATGTTATTCATATACCAGAAATGTTTGAAGCTACTGACTGAATGAAAAGAGCTGGCATCTCACTCTCTTTGAATCTTCTTTATCATGCTAAGAGGAGCAGGAAAAAGCAAAAAATTTCAGAATTGCACCTTGCAATGTGGAGATATTACTGTTTGTGCATTTACAATATTCATTGATTTTTGCCATTGAAAAACGTCCAGAAATGTTTGAAGCTACTGACTGAATGAAAGGAGCTGGCATCTCACTCTCTTTGAATCTTCTTTATCATGCTAAGATTAGCAGGAAAAAGCAAAAAATTTCAGAATTGCACCTTGCAATGCGGAGAAATTACTGTTTGTGCATTTACAATATTCATTGATTTTTGCCATTAAAAAACATCATGTTATTCATATACCAAAAATGTTTGAAGCTACTGACTGAATGAAAAGAGCTGGCATCTCACTCTCTTTGAATCTTCTTTATCATGCTAAGAGGAACAGGAAAAAGCAAAAAATTTCAGAATTGCACCTTGCAATGTGGAGATATTACTGTTTGTGCATTTACAATATTCATTGATTTTTGCCATTGAAAAACGTCCAGAAATGTTTGAAGCTACTGACTGAATGAAAGGAGCTGGCATCTCACTCTCTTTGAATCTTCTTTATCATGCTAGGATTACCAGGAAAAAGCAAAAAATTTCAGAATTGCACCTTGCAATGCGGAGAAATTACTGTTTGTGCATTTACAATATTCATTGATTTTTGCCATTGAAAAATGTCCAGAAATGTTTGAAGCTACTGACTGAATGAAAGGAGCTGGCATCTCACTCTCTTTGAATCTTCTTTATCATGCTAGGATTAGCAGGAAAAAGCAAAAAATTTCAGAATTGCACCTTGCAATGTGGAGATATTACTGTTTGTGCATTTACAATATTCATTGATTTTTGCCATTGAAAAACATCATGTTATTCATATACCAGAAATGTTTGAAGCTACTGACTGAATGAAAAGAGCTGGCATCTCACTCTCTTTGAGTCTTCTTTATCATGCTAAGAGGAGCAGGAAATAGCAAAAAATTTCAGAATTGCACCTTGCAATGTGGAGATATTACTGTTTGTGCATTTACAATATTCATTGATTTTTGCCATTGAAAAACGTCCAGAAATGTTTGAAGCTACTGACTGAATGAAAGGAGCTGGCATCTCACTCTCTTTGAATCTTCTTTATCATGCTAGGATTAGCAGGAAAAAGCAAAAAATTTCAGAATTGCACCTTGCAATGCGGAGAAATTACTGTTTGTGCATTTACAATATTCATTGATTTTTGCCATTGAAAAACATCATGTTATTCATATACCAGAAATGTTTGAAGCTACTGACTGAATGAAAAGAGCTGGCATCTCACTCTCTTTGAATCTTCTTTATCATGCTAAGAGGAGCATTCAAAAGCAAAAAATTTCAGAATTGCACCTTGCAATGTGGAGATATTACTGTTTGTGCATTTTCAATATTCATTGATTTTTGCCATTGAAAAACGTCCAGAAATGTTTGAAGCTACTGACTGAATGAAAGGAGCTGGCATCTCACTCTCTTTGAATCTTCTTTATCATGCTAGGATTAGCAGGAAAAAGCAAAAAATTTCAGAATTGCACCTTGCAATGTGGAGATATTACTGTTTGTGCATTTACAATATTCATTGATTTTTGCCATTGAAAAACATCATGTTATTCATATACCAGAAATGTTTGAAGCTACTGACTGAATGAAAAGAGCTGGCATCTCACTCTCTTTGAATCTTCTTTATCATGCTAAGAGGAGCAGGAAATAGCAAAAAATTTCAGAATTGCACCTTGCAATGTGGAGATATTACTGTTTGTGCATTTACAATATTCATTGATTTTTGCCATTGAAAAACGTCCAGAAATGTTTGAAGCTACTGACTGAATGAAAGGAGCTGGCATCTCACTCTCTTTGAATCTTCTTTATCATGCTAGGATTAGCAGGAAAAAGCAAAAAATTTCAGAATTGCACCTTGCAATGCGGAGAAATTACTGTTTGTGCATTTACAATATTCATTGATTTTTGCCATTGAAAAACATCATGTTATTCATATACCAGAAATGTTTGAAGCTACTGACTGAATGAAAAGAGCTGGCATCTCACTCTCTTTGAATCTTCTTTATCATGCTAAGAGGAGCATTCAAAAGCAAAAAATTTCAGAATTGCACCTTGCAATGTGGAGATATTACTGTTTGTGCATTTTCAATATTCATTGATTTTTGCCATTGAAAAACGTCCAGAAATGTTTGAAGCTACTGACTGAATGAAAGGAGCTGGCATCTCACTCTCTTTGAATCTTCTTTATCATGCTAGGATTAGCAGGAAAAAGCAAAAAATTTCAGAATTGCACCTTGCAATGTGGAGATATTACTGTTTGTGCATTTACAATATTCATTGATTTTTGCCATTGAAAAACATCATGTTATTCATATACCAGAAATGTTTGAAGCTACTGACTGAATGAAAAGAGCTGGCATCTCACTCTCTTTGAATCTTCTTTATCATGCTAAGAGGAGCAGGAAATAGCAAAAAATTTCAGAATTGCACCTTGCAATGTGGAGATATTACTGTTTGTGCATTTACAATATTCATTGATTTTTGCCATTGAAAAACGTCCAGAAATGTTTGAAGCTACTGACTGAATGAAAGGAGCTGGCATCTCACTCTCTTTGAATCTTCTTTATCATGCTAGGATTAGCAGGAAAAAGCAAAAAATTTCAGAATTGCACCTTGCAATGCGGAGAAATTACTGTTTGTGCATTTACAATATTCATTGATTTTTGCCATTGAAAAACATCATGTTATTCATATACCAGAAATGTTTGAAGCTACTGACTGAATGAAAAGAGCTGGCATCTCACTCTCTTTGAATCTTCTTTATCATGCTAAGAGGAGCAGGAAAAAGCAAAAAATTTCAGAATTGCACCTTGCAATGTGGAGATATTACTGTTTGTGCATTTACAGTATTCATTGATTTTTGCCATTGAAAAACGTCCAGAAATGTTTGAAGCTACTGACTGAATGAAAGGAGCTGGCATCTCACTCTCTTTGAATCTTCTTTATCATGCTAGGATTAGCAGGAAAAAGCAAAAAATTTCAGAAATGCACCTTGCAATGCGGAGAAATTACTGTTTGTGCATTTACAATATTCATTGATTTTTGCCATTGAAAAACATCATGTTATTCATATACCAGAAATGTTTGAAGCTACTGACTGAATGAAAAGAGCTGGCATCTCACTCTCTTTGAATCTTCTTTATCATGCTAAGAGGAGCAGGAAAAAGCAAAAAATTTCAGAATTGCACCTTGCAATGTGGAGATATTACTGTTTGTGCATTTACAATATTCATTGATTTTTGCCATTGAAAAACGTCCAGAAATGTTTGAAGCTACTGACTGAATGAAAGGAGCTGGCATCTCACTCTCTTTGAATCTTCTTTATCATGCTAGGATTAGCAGGAAAAAGCAAAAAATTTCAGAATTGCACCTTGCAATGCGGAGAAATTACTGTTTGTGCATTTACAATATTCATTGATTTTTGCCATTGAAAAACATCATGTTATTCATATACCAGAAATGTTTGAAGCTAATGACTGAATGAAAAGAGCTGGCATCTCACTCTCTTTGAATCTTCTTTATCATGCTAAGAGGAGCAGGAAAAAGCAAAAAATTTCAGAATTGCACGTTGCAATGTGGAGATATTACTGTTTGTGCATTTACAATATTCATTGATTTTTGCCATTGAAAAACGTCCAGAAATGTTTGAAGCTACTGACTGAATGAAAGGAGCTGGCATCTCACTCTCTTTGAATCTTCTTTATAATGCTAAGATTAGCAGGAAAAAGCAAAAAATTTCAGAATTGCACCTTGCAATGCGGAGAAATTACTGTTTGTGCATTTACAATATTCATTGATTTTTGCCATTGAAAAACATCATGTTATTCATATACCAGAAATGTTTGAAGCTACTGACTGAATGAAAAGAGCTGGCATCTCACTCTCTTTGAATCTTCTTTATCATGCTAAGAGGAGCAGGAAAAAGCAAAAAATTTCAGAATTGCACCTTGCAATGTGGAGATATTACTGTTTGTGCATTTACAATATTCATTGATTTTTGCCATTGAAAAACGTCCAGAAATGTTTGAAGCTACTGACTGAATGAAAGGAGCTGGCATCTCACTCTCTTTGAATCTTCTTTATCATGCTAGGATTAGCAGGAAAAAGCAAAAAATTTCAGAATTGCACCTTGCAATGCGGAGAAATTACTGTTTGTGCATTTACAATATTCATTGATTTTTGCCATTGAAAAACATCATGTTATTCATATACCAGAAATGTTTGAAGCTACTGACTGAATGAAAAGAGCTGGCATCTCACTCTCTTTGAATCTTCTTTATCATGCTAGTATTAGCAGGAAAAAGCAAAAAATTTCAGAATTGCACCTTGCAATGTGGAGATATTACTGTTTGTGCATTTACAATATTCATTGATTTTTGCCATTGAAAAACGTCCAGAAATGTTTGAAGCTACTGACTGAATGAAAGGAGCTGGCATCTCACTCTCTTTGAATCTTCTTTATCATGCTAGGATTAGCAGGAAAAAGCAAAAAATTTCAGAATTGCACCTTGCAATGTGGAGTTATTACTGTTTGTGCATTTACAATATTCATTGATTTTTGCCATTGAAAAACGTCCAGAAATGTTTGAAGCTACTGACTGAATGAAAAGAGCTGGCATCTCACTCTCTTTGAATCTTTATCATGCTAAGAGGAGCAGGAAAAAGCAAAAAATTTCAGAATTGCACCTTGCAATGTGGAGATATTACTGTTTGTGCATTTACAATATTCATTGCTTTTTGCCATTGAAAAACGTCCAGAAATGTTTGAAGCTACTGAGTGAATGAAAGGAGCTGGCATCTCACTCTCTTTGAATCTTCTTTATCATGCTAGGATTAGCAGGAAAAAGCAAAAAATTTCAGAATTGCACCTTGCAATGCGGAGAAATTACTGTTTGTGCATTTACAATATTCATTGATTTTTGCCATTGAAAAACATCATGTTATTCATATACCAGAAATGTTTGAAGCTACTGACTGAATGAAAAGAGCTGGCATCTCACTCTCTTTGAATCTTCTTTATCATGCTAAGAGGAGCAGGAAAAAGCAAAAAATTTCAGAATTGCACCTTGCAATGTGGAGATATTACTGTTTGTGCATTTAAAATATTCATTGATTTTTGCCATTGAAAAACGTCCAGAAATGTTTGAAGCTACTGACTGAATGAAAGGAGCTGGCATCTCACTCTCTTTAAATCTTCTTTATCATGCTAGGATTAGCAGGAAAAAGCAAAAAATTTCAGAATTGCACCTTGCAATGCGGAGAAATTACTGTTTGTGCATTTACAATATTCATTGATTTTTGCCATTGAAAAACATCTTGTTATTCATATACCAGAAATGTTTGAAGCTACTGACTGAATGAAAAGAGCTGGCATCTCACTCTCTTTGAATCTTCTTTATCATGCTAAGAGGAGCAGGAAAAAGCAAAAAATTTCAGAATTGCACCTTGAAATGTGGAGATATTACTGTTTGTGCATTTACAATATTCATTGATTTTTGCCATTGAAAAACGTCCAGAAATGTTTGAAGCTACTGACTGAATGAAAGGAGCTGGCATCTCACTCTCTTTGAATCTTCTTTATCATGCTAGGATTAGCAGGAAAAAGCAAAAAATTTCAGAATTGCACCTTGCAATGCGGAGAAATTACTGTTTGTGCATTTACAATATTCATTGATTTTTGCCATTGAAAAACATCATGTTATTCATATACCAGAAATGTTTGAAGCTACTGACTGAATGATAAGAGCTGGCATCTCACTCTCTTTGAATCTTCTTTATCATGCTAAGAGGAGCAGGAAAAAGCAAAAAATTTCAGAATTGCACCTTGCAATGTGGAGATATTACTGTTTGTGCATTTACAATATTCATTGATTTTTGCCATTGAAAAACGTCCAGAAATGTTTGAAGCTACTGACTGAATGAAAAGAGCTGGCATCTCACTCTCTTTGAATCTTTATCATGCTAAGAGGAGCAGGAAAAAGCAAAAAATTTCAGAATTGCACCTTGCAATGTGGAGATATTACTGTTTGTGCATTTACAATATTCATTGATTTTTGCCATTGAAAAACGTCCAGAAATGTTTGAAGCTACTGACTGAATGAAAAGAGCTGGCATCTCACTCTCTTTGAATCTTTATCATGCTAAGAGGAGCAGGAAAAAGCAAAAAATTTCAGAATTGCACCTTGCAATGTGGAGATATTACTGTTTGTGCATTTACAATATTCATTGATTTTTGCCATTGAAAAACGTCCAGAAATGTTTGAAGCTACTGACTGAATGAAAGGAGCTGGCATCTCACTATCTTTGAATCTTCTTTATCATGCTAGGATTAGCAGGAAAAAGCAAAAAATTTCAGAATTGCACCTTGCAATGCGGAGAAATTACTGTTTGTGCATTTACAATATTCATTGATTTTTGCCATTGAAAAACATCATGTTATTCATATACCAGAAATGTTTGAAGCTACTGACTGAATGAAAAGAGCTGGCATCTCACTCTCTTTAAATCTTCTTTATCATGCTAAGAGGAGCAGGAAAAAGCAAAAAATTTCAGAATTGCACCTTGCAATGTGTAGAAATTACTGTTTGTGCATTTACAATATTCATTGATTTTTGCCATTGAAAAACATCATGTTATTCATGTACCAGAAATGTTTGAAGCTACTGACTGAATGAAAAGAGTTGGCATCTCACTCTCTTTGAATCTTCTTTATCATGCTAAGAGGAGTAGGAAAAAGCAAAAAATTTCAGAATTGCACCTTGCAATGTGGAGATATTACTGTTTGTGCATTTACAATATTCATTGATTTTTGCCATTGAAAAACGTCCAGAAATGTTTGAAGCTACTGACTGAATGAAAGGAGCTGGCATCTCACTCTCTTTGAATCTTCTTTATCATGCTAGGATTAGCAGGAAAAAGCAAAAAATTTCAGAATTGCACCTTGCAATGCGGAGAAATTACTGTTTGTGCATTTACAATATTCATTGATTTTTGCCATTGAAAAACATCATGTTATTCATATACCAGAAATGTTTGAAGCTACTGACTGAATGAAAAGAGCTGGCATCTCACTCTCTTTGAATCTTCTTTATCATGCTAAGAGGAGCAGGAAAAAGCAAAAAATTTCAGAATTGCACCTTGCAATGTGGAGATATTACTGTTTGTGCATTTACAGTATTCATTGATTTTTGCCATTGAAAAACGTCCAGAAATGTTTGAAGCTACTGACTGAATGAAAGGAGCTGGCATCTCACTCTCTTTGAATCTTCTTTATCATGCTAGGATTAGCAGGAAAAAGCAAAAAATTTCAGAAATGCACCTTGCAATGCGGAGAAATTACTGTTTGTGCATTTACAATATTCATTGATTTTTGCCATTGAAAAACATCATGTTATTCATATACCAGAAATGTTTGAAGCTACTGACTGAATGAAAAGAGCTGGCATCTCACTCTCTTTGAATCTTCTTTATCATGCTAAGAGGAGCAGGAAAAAGCAAAAAATTTCAGAATTGCACCTTGCAATGTGGAGATATTACTGTTTGTGCATTTACAATATTCATTGATTTTTGCCATTGAAAAACGTCCAGAAATGTTTGAAGCTACTGACTGAATGAAAGGAGCTGGCATCTCACTCTCTTTGAATCTTCTTTATCATGCTAGGATTAGCAGGAAAAAGCAAAAAATTTCAGAATTGCACCTTGCAATGCGGAGAAATTACTGTTTGTGCATTTACAATATTCATTGATTTTTGCCATTGAAAAACATCATGTTATTCATATACCAGAAATGTTTGAAGCTAATGACTGAATGAAAAGAGCTGGCATCTCACTCTCTTTGAATCTTCTTTATCATGCTAAGAGGAGCAGGAAAAAGCAAAAAATTTCAGAATTGCACGTTGCAATGTGGAGATATTACTGTTTGTGCATTTACAATATTCATTGATTTTTGCCATTGAAAAACGTCCAGAAATGTTTGAAGCTACTGACTGAATGAAAGGAGCTGGCATCTCACTCTCTTTGAATCTTCTTTATAATGCTAAGATTAGCAGGAAAAAGCAAAAAATTTCAGAATTGCACCTTGCAATGCGGAGAAATTACTGTTTGTGCATTTACAATATTCATTGATTTTTGCCATTGAAAAACATCATGTTATTCATATACCAGAAATGTTTGAAGCTACTGACTGAATGAAAAGAGCTGGCATCTCACTCTCTTTGAATCTTCTTTATCATGCTAAGAGGAGCAGGAAAAAGCAAAAAATTTCAGAATTGCACCTTGCAATGTGGAGATATTACTGTTTGTGCATTTACAATATTCATTGATTTTTGCCATTGAAAAACGTCCAGAAATGTTTGAAGCTACTGACTGAATGAAAGGAGCTGGCATCTCACTCTCTTTGAATCTTCTTTATCATGCTAGGATTAGCAGGAAAAAGCAAAAAATTTCAGAATTGCACCTTGCAATGCGGAGAAATTACTGTTTGTGCATTTACAATATTCATTGATTTTTGCCATTGAAAAACATCATGTTATTCATATACCAGAAATGTTTGAAGCTACTGACTGAATGAAAAGAGCTGGCATCTCACTCTCTTTGAATCTTCTTTATCATGCTAGTATTAGCAGGAAAAAGCAAAAAATTTCAGAATTGCACCTTGCAATGTGGAGATATTACTGTTTGTGCATTTACAATATTCATTGATTTTTGCCATTGAAAAACGTCCAGAAATGTTTGAAGCTACTGACTGAATGAAAGGAGCTGGCATCTCACTCTCTTTGAATCTTCTTTATCATGCTAGGATTAGCAGGAAAAAGCAAAAAATTTCAGAATTGCACCTTGCAATGTGGAGTTATTACTGTTTGTGCATTTACAATATTCATTGATTTTTGCCATTGAAAAACGTCCAGAAATGTTTGAAGCTACTGACTGAATGAAAAGAGCTGGCATCTCACTCTCTTTGAATCTTTATCATGCTAAGAGGAGCAGGAAAAAGCAAAAAATTTCAGAATTGCACCTTGCAATGTGGAGATATTACTGTTTGTGCATTTACAATATTCATTGCTTTTTGCCATTGAAAAACGTCCAGAAATGTTTGAAGCTACTGAGTGAATGAAAGGAGCTGGCATCTCACTCTCTTTGAATCTTCTTTATCATGCTAGGATTAGCAGGAAAAAGCAAAAAATTTCAGAATTGCACCTTGCAATGCGGAGAAATTACTGTTTGTGCATTTACAATATTCATTGATTTTTGCCATTGAAAAACATCATGTTATTCATATACCAGAAATGTTTGAAGCTACTGACTGAATGAAAAGAGCTGGCATCTCACTCTCTTTGAATCTTCTTTATCATGCTAAGAGGAGCAGGAAAAAGCAAAAAATTTCAGAATTGCACCTTGCAATGTGGAGATATTACTGTTTGTGCATTTAAAATATTCATTGATTTTTGCCATTGAAAAACGTCCAGAAATGTTTGAAGCTACTGACTGAATGAAAGGAGCTGGCATCTCACTCTCTTTAAATCTTCTTTATCATGCTAGGATTAGCAGGAAAAAGCAAAAAATTTCAGAATTGCACCTTGCAATGCGGAGAAATTACTGTTTGTGCATTTACAATATTCATTGATTTTTGCCATTGAAAAACATCTTGTTATTCATATACCAGAAATGTTTGAAGCTACTGACTGAATGAAAAGAGCTGGCATCTCACTCTCTTTGAATCTTCTTTATCATGCTAAGAGGAGCAGGAAAAAGCAAAAAATTTCAGAATTGCACCTTGAAATGTGGAGATATTACTGTTTGTGCATTTACAATATTCATTGATTTTTGCCATTGAAAAACGTCCAGAAATGTTTGAAGCTACTGACTGAATGAAAGGAGCTGGCATCTCACTCTCTTTGAATCTTCTTTATCATGCTAGGATTAGCAGGAAAAAGCAAAAAATTTCAGAATTGCACCTTGCAATGCGGAGAAATTACTGTTTGTGCATTTACAATATTCATTGATTTTTGCCATTGAAAAACATCATGTTATTCATATACCAGAAATGTTTGAAGCTACTGACTGAATGATAAGAGCTGGCATCTCACTCTCTTTGAATCTTCTTTATCATGCTAAGAGGAGCAGGAAAAAGCAAAAAATTTCAGAATTGCACCTTGCAATGTGGAGATATTACTGTTTGTGCATTTACAATATTCATTGATTTTTGCCATTGAAAAACGTCCAGAAATGTTTGAAGCTACTGACTGAATGAAAAGAGCTGGCATCTCACTCTCTTTGAATCTTTATCATGCTAAGAGGAGCAGGAAAAAGCAAAAAATTTCAGAATTGCACCTTGCAATGTGGAGATATTACTGTTTGTGCATTTACAATATTCATTGATTTTTGCCATTGAAAAACGTCCAGAAATGTTTGAAGCTACTGACTGAATGAAAAGAGCTGGCATCTCACTCTCTTTGAATCTTTATCATGCTAAGAGGAGCAGGAAAAAGCAAAAAATTTCAGAATTGCACCTTGCAATGTGGAGATATTACTGTTTGTGCATTTACAATATTCATTGATTTTTGCCATTGAAAAACGTCCAGAAATGTTTGAAGCTACTGACTGAATGAAAGGAGCTGGCATCTCACTATCTTTGAATCTTCTTTATCATGCTAGGATTAGCAGGAAAAAGCAAAAAATTTCAGAATTGCACCTTGCAATGCGGAGAAATTACTGTTTGTGCATTTACAATATTCATTGATTTTTGCCATTGAAAAACATCATGTTATTCATATACCAGAAATGTTTGAAGCTACTGACTGAATGAAAAGAGCTGGCATCTCACTCTCTTTAAATCTTCTTTATCATGCTAAGAGGAGCAGGAAAAAGCAAAAAATTTCAGAATTGCACCTTGCAATGTGTAGAAATTACTGTTTGTGCATTTACAATATTCATTGATTTTTGCCATTGAAAAACATCATGTTATTCATGTACCAGAAATGTTTGAAGCTACTGACTGAATGAAAAGAGTTGGCATCTCACTCTCTTTGAATCTTCTTTATCATGCTAAGAGGAGTAGGAAAAAGCAAAAAATTTCAGAATTGCACCTTGCAATGTGGAGATATTACTGTTTGTGCATTTACAATATTCATTGATTTTTGCCATTGAAAAACGTCCAGAAATGTTTGAAGCTACTGACTGAATGAAAGGAGCTGGCATCTCACTCTCTTTGAATCTTCTTTATCATGCTAGGATTAGCAGGAAAAAGCAAAAAATTTCAGAATTGCACCTTGCAATGCGGAGAAATTACTGTTTGTGCATTTACAATATTCATTGATTTTTGCCATTGAAAAACATCATGTTATTCATACACCAGAAATGTTTGAAGCTACTGACTGAATGAAAAGAGCTGGCATCTCACTCTCTTTGAATCTTCTTTATCATGCTAAGAGGAGCAGGAAAAAGCAAAAAATTTCAGAATTGCACCTTGCAATGTGGAGATATTACTGTTTGTGCATTTACAATATTCATTGATTTTTGCCATTGAAAAACGTCCAGAAATGTTTGAAGCTACTGACTGAATGAAAGGAGCTGGCATCTCACTCTCTTTGAATCTTCTTTATCATGCTAGGATTAGCAGGAAAAAGCAAAAAATTTCAGAATTGCACCTTGCAATGCGGAGAAATTACTGTTTGTGCATTTACAATATTCATTGATTTTTGCCATTGAAAAACATCATGTTATTCATATACCAGAAATGTTTGAAGCTACTGACTGAATGAAAAGAGCTGGCATCTCACTCTCTTTGAATCTTCTTTATCATGCTAAGAGGAGCAGGAAAAAGCAAAAAATTTCAGAATTGCACCTTGCAATGCGGAGAAATTACTGTTTGTGCATTTACAATATTCATTGATTTTTGCCATTGAAAAACATCATGTTATTCATATACCAGAAATGTTTGAAGCTACTGACTGAATGAAAAGAGCTGGCATCTCACTCTCTTTGAATCTTCTTTATCATGCTAAGAGGAGCAGGAAAAAGCAAAAAATTTCAGAATTGCACCTTGCAATGTGTAGATATTACTGTTTGTGCATTTACAATATTCATTGATTTTTGCCATTGAAAAACATCATGTTATTCATGTACCAGAAATGTTTGAAGCTACTGACTGAATGAAAAGAGCTGGCATCTCACTCTCTTTGAATCTTCTTTATCATGCTAAGAGGAGCAGGAAAAAGCAAAAAATTTCAGAATTGCACCTTGCAATGTGGAGATATTACTGTTTGTGCATTTACAATATTCATTGATTTTTGCCATTGAAAAACGTCCAGAAATGTTTGAAGCTACTGACTGAATGAAAGGAGCTGGCATCTCACTCTCTTTGAATCTTCTTTATCATGCTAGGATTAGCAGGAAAAAGCAAAAAATTTCAGAATTGCACCTTGCAATGCGGAGAAATTACTGTTTGTGCATTTACAATATTCATTGATTTTTGCCATTGAAAAACATCATGTTATTCATACACCAGAAATGTTTGAAGCTACTGACTGAATGAAAAGAGCTGGCATCTCACTCTCTTTGAATCTTCTTTATCATGCTAAGAGGAGCAGGAAAAAGCAAAAAATTTCAGAATTGCACCTTGCAATGTGGAGATATTACTGTTTGTGCATTTACAATATTCATTGATTTTTGCCATTGAAAAACGTCCAGAAATGTTTGAAGCTACTGACTGAATGAAAGGAGCTGGCATCTCACTCTCTTTGAATCTTCTTTATCATGCTAGGATTAGCAGGAAAAAGCAAAAAATTTCAGAATTGCACCTTGCAATGCGGAGAAATTACTGTTTGTGCATTTACAATATTCATTGATTTTTGCCATTGAAAAACATCATGTTATTCATATACCAGAAATGTTTGAAGCTACTGACTGAATGAAAAGAGCTGGCATCTCACTCTCTTTGAATCTTCTTTATCATGCTAAGAGGAGCAGGAAAAAGCAAAAAATTTCAGAATTGCACCTTGCAATGCGGAGAAATTACTGTTTGTGCATTTACAATATTCATTGATTTTTGCCATTGAAAAACATCATGTTATTCATATACCAGAAATGTTTGAAGCTACTGACTGAATGAAAAGAGCTGGCATCTCACTCTCTTTGAATCTTCTTTATCATGCTAAGAGGAGCAGGAAAAAGCAAAAAATTTCAGAATTGCACCTTGCAATGTGGAGATATTACTGTTTGTGCATTTACAATATTCATTGATTTTTGCCATTGAAAAACGTCCAGAAATGTTTGAAGCTACTGACTGAATGAAAGGAGCTGGCATCTCACTCTCTATGAATCTTCTTTATCATGCTAGGATTAGCAGGAAAAAGTAAAAAATTTCAGAATTGCACCTTGCAATGCGGAGAAATTACTGTTTGTGCATTTACAATATTCATTGATTTTTGCCATTGAAAAACATCATGTTATTCATATACCAGAAATGTTTGAAGCTACTGACTGAATGAAAAGAGCTGGCATCTCACTCTCTTTGAATCTTTTTATCATGCTAGGATTAGCAGGAAAAAGCAAAAAAATTCAGAATTGCACCTTGCAATGTGGAGATATTACTGTTTGTGCATTTACAATATTCATTGATTTTTGCCATTGAAAAACGTCCAGAAATGTTTGAAGCTACTGACTGAATGAAAGGAGCTGGCATCTCACTCTCTTTGAATCTTCTTTATCATGCTAGGATTAGCAGGAAAAAGCAAAAAATTTCAGAATTGCACCTTGCAATGTGGAGTTATTACTGTTTGTGCATTTACAATATTCATTGATTTTTGCCATTGAAAAATGTCCAGAAATGTTTGAAGCTACTGACTGAATGAAAGGAGCTGGCATCTCACTCTCTTTGAATCTTCTTTATCATGCTAGGATTAGCAGGAAAAAGCAAAAAATTTCAGAATTGCACCTTGCAATGTGGAGATATTACTGTTTGTGCATTTACAATATTCATTGATTTTTGCCATTGAAAAACGTCCAGAAATGTTTGAAGCTACTGACTGAATGAAAGGAGCTGGCATCTCACTCTCTTTGAATCTTCTTTATCATGCTAGGATTAGCAGGAAAAAGCAAAAAATTTCAGAATTGCACCTTGCAATGCGGAGAAATTACTGTTTGTGCATTTACAATATTCATTGATTTTTGCCATTGAAAAACATCATGTTATTCATATACCAGAAATGTTTGAAGCTACTGACTGAATGATAAGAGCTGGCATCTCACTCTCTTTGAATCTTCTTTATCATGCTAAGAGGAGCAGGAAAAAGCAAAAAATTTCAGAATTGCACCTTGCAATGTGGAGATATTACTGTTTGTGCATTTACAATATTCATTGATTTTTGCCATTGAAAAACGTCCAGAAATGTTTGAAGCTACTGACTGAATGAAAAGAGCTGGCATCTCACTCTCTTTGAATCTTTATCATGCTAAGAGGAGCAGGAAAAAGCAAAAAATTTCAGAATTGCACCTTGCAATGTGGAGATATTACTGTTTGTGCATTTACAATATTCATTGATTTTTGCCATTGAAAAACGTCCAGAAATGTTTGAAGCTACTGACTGAATGAAAAGAGCTGGCATCTCACTCTCTTTGAATCTTTATCATGCTAAGAGGAGCAGGAAAAAGCAAAAAATTTCAGAATTGCACCTTGCAATGTGGAGATATTACTGTTTGTGCATTTACAATATTCATTGATTTTTGCCATTGAAAAACGTCCAGAAATGTTTGAAGCTACTGACTGAATGAAAGGAGCTGGCATCTCACTATCTTTGAATCTTCTTTATCATGCTAGGATTAGCAGGAAAAAGCAAAAAATTTCAGAATTGCACCTTGCAATGCGGAGAAATTACTGTTTGTGCATTTACAATATTCATTGATTTTTGCCATTGAAAAACATCATGTTATTCATATACCAGAAATGTTTGAAGCTACTGACTGAATGAAAAGAGCTGGCATCTCACTCTCTTTAAATCTTCTTTATCATGCTAAGAGGAGCAGGAAAAAGCAAAAAATTTCAGAATTGCACCTTGCAATGTGTAGATATTACTGTTTGTGCATTTACAATATTCATTGATTTTTGCCATTGAAAAACATCATGTTATTCATGTACCAGAAATGTTTGAAGCTACTGACTGAATGAAAAGAGCTGGCATCTCACTCTCTTTGAATCTTCTTTATCATGCTAAGAGGAGTAGGAAAAAGCAAAAAATTTCAGAATTGCACCTTGCAATGTGGAGATATTACTGTTTGTGCATTTACAATATTCATTGATTTTTGCCATTGAAAAACGTCCAGAAATGTTTGAAGCTACTGACTGAATGAAAGGAGCTGGCATCTCACTCTCTTTGAATCTTCTTTATCATGCTAGAATTAGCAGGAAAAAGCAAAAAATTTCAGAATTGCACCTTGCAATGCGGAGAAATTACTGTTTGTGCATTTACAATATTCATTGATTTTTGCCATTGAAAAACATCATGTTATTCATACACCAGAAATGTTTGAAGCTACTGACTGAATGAAAAGAGCTGGCATCTCACTCTCTTTGAATCTTCTTTATCATGCTAAGAGGAGCAGGAAAAAGCAAAAAATTTCAGAATTGCACCTTGCAATGTGGAGATATTACTGTTTGTGCATTTACAATATTCATTGATTTTTGCCATTGAAAAACGTCCAGAAATGTTTGAAGCTACTGACTGAATGAAAGGAGCTGGCATCTCACTCTCTTTGAATCTTCTTTATCATGCTAGGATTAGCAGGAAAAAGCAAAAAATTTCAGAATTGCACCTTGCAATGCGGAGAAATTACTGTTTGTGCATTTACAATATTCATTGATTTTTGCCATTGAAAAACATCATGTTATTCATATACCAGAAATGTTTGAAGCTACTGACTGAATGAAAAGAGCTGGCATCTCACTCTCTTTGAATCTTCTTTATCATGCTAAGAGGAGCAGGAAAAAGCAAAAAATTTCAGAATTGCACGTTGCAATGCGGAGAAATTACTGTTTGTGCATTTACAATATTCATTGATTTTTGCCATTGAAAAACATCATGTTATTCATATACCAGAAATGTTTGAAGCTACTGACTGAATGAAAAGAGCTGGCATCTCACTCTCTTTGAATCTTCTTTATCATGCTAAGAGGAGCAGGAAAAAGCAAAAAATTTCAGAATTGCACCTTGCAATGTGTAGATATTACTGTTTGTGCATTTACAATATTCATTGATTTTTGCCATTGAAAAACATCATGTTATTCATGTACCAGAAATGTTTGAAGCTACTGACTGAATGAAAAGAGCTGGCATCTCACTCTCTTTGAATCTTCTTTATCATGCTAAGAGGAGCAGGAAAAAGCAAAAAATTTCAGAATTGCACCTTGCAATGTGGAGATATTACTGTTTGTGCATTTACAATATTCATTGATTTTTGCCATTGAAAAACGTCCAGAAATGTTTGAAGCTACTGACTGAATGAAAGGAGCTGGCATCTCACTCTCTTTGAATCTTCTTTATCATGCTAGGATTAGCAGGAAAAAGCAAAAAATTTCAGAATTGCACCTTGCAATGCGGAGAAATTACTGTTTGTGCATTTACAATATTCATTGATTTTTGCCATTGAAAAACATCATGTTATTCATACACCAGAAATGTTTGAAGCTACTGACTGAATGAAAAGAGCTGGCATCTCACTCTCTTTGAATCTTCTTTATCATGCTAAGAGGAGCAGGAAAAAGCAAAAAATTTCAGAATTGCACCTTGCAATGTGGAGATATTACTGTTTGTGCATTTACAATATTCATTGATTTTTGCCATTGAAAAACGTCCAGAAATGTTTGAAGCTACTGACTGAATGAAAGGAGCTGGCATCTCACTCTCTTTGAATCTTCTTTATCATGCTAGGATTAGCAGGAAAAAGCAAAAAATTTCAGAATTGCACCTTGCAATGCGGAGAAATTACTGTTTGTGCATTTACAATATTCATTGATTTTTGCCATTGAAAAACATCATGTTATTCATATACCAGAAATGTTTGAAGCTACTGACTGAATGAAAAGAGCTGGCATCTCACTCTCTTTGAATCTTCTTTATCATGCTAAGAGGAGCAGGAAAAAGCAAAAAATTTCAGAATTGCACCTTGCAATGCGGAGAAATTACTGTTTGTGCATTTACAATATTCATTGATTTTTGCCATTGAAAAACATCATGTTATTCATATACCAGAAATGTTTGAAGCTACTGACTGAATGAAAAGAGCTGGCATCTCACTCTCTTTGAATCTTCTTTATCATGCTAAGAGGAGCAGGAAAAAGCAAAAAATTTCAGAATTGCACCTTGCAATGTGGAGATATTACTGTTTGTGCATTTACAATATTCATTGATTTTTGCCATTGAAAAACGTCCAGAAATGTTTGAAGCTACTGACTGAATGAAAGGAGCTGGCATCTCACTCTCTATGAATCTTCTTTATCATGCTAGGATTAGCAGGAAAAAGTAAAAAATTTCAGAATTGCACCTTGCAATGCGGAGAAATTACTGTTTGTGCATTTACAATATTCATTGATTTTTGCCATTGAAAAACATCATGTTATTCATATACCAGAAATGTTTGAAGCTACTGACTGAATGAAAAGAGCTGGCATCTCACTCTCTTTGAATCATCTTTATCATGCTAGGATTAGCAGGAAAAAGCAAAAAAATTCAGAATTGCACCTTGCAATGTGGAGATATTACTGTTTGTGCATTTACAATATTCATTGATTTTTGCCATTGAAAAACGTCCAGAAATGTTTGAAGCTACTGACTGAATGAAAGGAGCTGGCATCTCACTCTCTTTGAATCTTCTTTATCATGCTAGGATTAGCAGGAAAAAGCAAAAAATTTCAGAATTGCACCTTGCAATGTGGAGTTATTACTGTTTGTGCATTTACAATATTCATTGATTTTTGCCATTGAAAAATGTCCAGAAATGTTTGAAGCTACTGACTGAATGAAAGGAGCTGGCATCTCACTCTCTTTGAATCTTCTTTATCATGCTAGGATTAGCAGGAAAAAGCAAAAAATTTCAGAATTGCACCTTGCAATGTGGAGATATTACTGTTTGTGCATTTACAATATTCATTGATTTTTGCCATTGAAAAACGTCCAGAAATGTTTGAAGCTACTGACTGAATGAAAGGAGCTGGCATCTCACTCTCTTTGAATCTTCTTTATCATGCTAGGATTAGCAGGAAAAAGCAAAAAATTTCAGAATTGCACCTTGCAATGCGGAGAAATTACTGTTTGTGCATTTACAATATTCATTGATTTTTGCCATTGAAAAACATCATGTTATTCATATACCAGAAATGTTTGAAGCTACTGACTGAATGAAAAGAGCTGGCATCTCACTCTCTTTGAATCTTCTTTATCATGCTAAGAGGAGCAGGAAAAAGCAAAAAATTTCAGAATTGCACCTTGCAATGTGGAGATATTACTGTTTGTGCATTTACAATATTCATTGATTTTTGCCATTGAAAAACGTCCAGAAATGTTTGAAGCTACTGACTGAATGAAAGGAGCTGGCATCTCACTCTCTTTGAATCTTCTTTATCATGCTAGGATTAGCAGGAAAAAGCAAAAAATTTCAGAATTGCACCTTGCAATGCGGAGAAATTACTGTTTGTGCATTTACAATATTCATTGATTTTTGCCATTGAAAAACATCATGTTATTCATATACCAGAAATGTTTGAAGCTACTGACTGAATGAAAAGAGCTGGCATCTCACTCTCTTTGAATCTTCTTTATCATGCTAAGAGGAGCAGGAAAAAGCAAAAAATTTCAGAATTGCACCTTGCAATGTGGAGATATTACTGTTTGTGCATTTACAATATTCATTGATTTTTGCCATTGAAAAACGTCCAGAAATGTTTGAAGCTACTGACTGAATGAAAGGAGCTGGCATCTCACTATCTTTGAATCTTCTTTATCATGCTAGGATTAGCAGGAAAAAGCAAAAAATTTCAGAATTGCACCTTGCAATGCGGAGAAATTACTGTTTGTGCATTTACAATATTCATTGATTTTTGCCATTGAAAAACATCATGTTATTCATATACCAGAAATGTTTGAAGCTACTGACTGAATGAAAAGAGCTGGCATCTCACTCTCTTTAAATCTTCTTTATCATGCTAAGAGGAGCAGGAAAAAGCAAAAAATTTCAGAATTGCACCTTGCAATGTGTAGATATTACTGTTTGTGCATTTACAATATTCATTGATTTTTGCCATTGAAAAACATCATGTTATTCATGTACCAGAAATGTTTGAAGCTACTGACTGAATGAAAAGAGCTGGCATCTCACTCTCTTTGAATCTTCTTTATCATGCTAAGAGGAGTAGGAAAAAGCAAAAAATTTCAGAATTGCACCTTGCAATGTGGAGATATTACTGTTTGTGCATTTACAATATTCATTGATTTTTGCCATTGAAAAACGTCCAGAAATGTTTGAAGCTACTGACTGAATGAAAGGAGCTGGCATCTCACTCTCTTTGAATCTTCTTTATCATGCTAGGATTAGCAGGAAAAAGCAAAAAATTTCAGTATTGCACCTTGCAATGCGGAGAAATTACTGTTTGTGCATTTACAATATTCATTGATTTTTGCCATTGAAAAACATCATGTTATTCATACACCAGAAATGTTTGAAGCTACTGACTGAATGAAAAGAGCTGGCATCTCACTCTCTTTGAATCTTCTTTATCATGCTAAGAGGAGCAGGAAAAAGCAAAAAATTTCAGAATTGCACCTTGCAATGTGGAGATATTACTGTTTGTGCATTTACAATATTCATTGATTTTTGCCATTGAAAAACGTCCAGAAATGTTTGAAGCTACTGACTGAATGAAAGGAGCTGGCATCTCACTCTCTTTGAATCTTCTTTATCATGCTAGGATTAGCAGGAAAAAGCAAAAAATTTCAGAATTGCACCTTGCAATGCGGAGAAATTACTGTTTGTGCATTTACAATATTCATTGATTTTTGCCATTGAAAAACATCATGTTATTCATATACCAGAAATGTTTGAAGCTACTGACTGAATGAAAAGAGCTGGCATCTCACTCTCTTTGAATCTTCTTTATCATGCTAAGAGGAGCAGGAAAAAGCAAAAAATTTCAGAATTGCACCTTGCAATGCGGAGAAATTACTGTTTGTGCATTTACAATATTCATTGATTTTTGCCATTGAAAAACATCATGTTATTCATATACCAGAAATGTTTGAAGCTACTGACTGAATGAAAAGAGCTGGCATCTCACTCTCTTTGAATCTTCTTTATCATGCTAAGAGGAGCAGGAAAAAGCAAAAAATTTCAGAATTGCACCTTGCAATGTGTAGATATTACTGTTTGTGCATTTACAATATTCATTGATTTTTGCCATTGAAAAACATCATGTTATTCATGTACCAGAAATGTTTGAAGCTACTGACTGAATGAAAAGAGCTGGCATCTCACTCTCTTTGAATCTTCTTTATCATGCTAAGAGGAGCAGGAAAAAGCAAAAAATTTCAGAATTGCACCTTGCAATGTGGAGATATTACTGTTTGTGCATTTACAATATTCATTGATTTTTGCCATTGAAAAACGTCCAGAAATGTTTGAAGCTACTGACTGAATGAAAGGAGCTGGCATCTCACTCTCTTTGAATCTTCTTTATCATGCTAGGATTAGCAGGAAAAAGCAAAAAATTTCAGAATTGCACCTTGCAATGCGGAGAAATTACTGTTTGTGCATTTACAATATTCATTGATTTTTGCCATTGAAAAACATCATGTTATTCATACACCAGAAATGTTTGAAGCTACTGACTGAATGAAAAGAGCTGGCATCTCACTCTCTTTGAATCTTCTTTATCATGCTAAGAGGAGCAGGAAAAAGCAAAAAATTTCAGAATTGCACCTTGCAATGTGGAGATATTACTGTTTGTGCATTTACAATATTCATTGATTTTTGCCATTGAAAAACGTCCAGAAATGTTTGAAGCTACTGACTGAATGAAAGGAGCTGGCATCTCACTCTCTTTGAATCTTCTTTATCATGCTAGGATTAGCAGGAAAAAGCAAAAAATTTCAGAATTGCACCTTGCAATGCGGAGAAATTACTGTTTGTGCATTTACAATATTCATTGATTTTTGCCATTGAAAAACATCATGTTATTCATATACCAGAAATGTTTGAAGCTACTGACTGAATGAAAAGAGCTGGCATCTCACTCTCTTTGAATCTTCTTTATCATGCTAAGAGGAGCAGGAAAAAGCAAAAAATTTCAGAATTGCACCTTGCAATGCGGAGAAATTACTGTTTGTGCATTTACAATATTCATTGATTTTTGCCATTGAAAAACATCATGTTATTCATATACCAGAAATGTTTGAAGCTACTGACTGAATGAAAAGAGCTGGCATCTCACTCTCTTTGAATCTTCTTTATCATGCTAAGAGGAGCAGGAAAAAGCAAAAAATTTCAGAATTGCACCTTGCAATGTGGAGATATTACTGTTTGTGCATTTACAATATTCATTGATTTTTGCCATTGAAAAACGTCCAGAAATGTTTGAAGCTACTGACTGAATGAAAGGAGCTGGCATCTCACTCTCTATGAATCTTCTTTATCATGCTAGGATTAGCAGGAAAAAGTAAAAAATTTCAGAATTGCACCTTGCAATGCGGAGAAATTACTGTTTGTGCATTTACAATATTCATTGATTTTTGCCATTGAAAAACATCATGTTATTCATATACCAGAAATGTTTGAAGCTACTGACTGAATGAAAAGAGCTGGCATCTCACTCTCTTTGAATCTTCTTTATCATGCTAGGATTAGCAGGAAAAAGCAAAAAAATTCAGAATTGCACCTTGCAATGTGGAGATATTACTGTTTGTGCATTTACAATATTCATTGATTTTTGCCATTGAAAAACATCCAGAAATGTTTGAAGCTACTGACTGAATGAAAGGAGCTGGCATCTCACTCTCTTTGAATCTTCTTTATCATGCTAGGATTAGCAGGAAAAAGCAAAAAATTTCAGAATTGCACCTTGCAATGTGGAGTTATTACTGTTTGTGCATTTACAATATTCATTGATTTTTGCCATTGAAAAATGTCCAGAAATGTTTGAAGCTACTGACTGAATGAAAGGAGCTGGCATCTCACTCTCTTTGAATCTTCTTTATCATGCTAGGATTAGCAGGAAAAAGCAAAAAATTTCAGAATTGCACCTTGCAATGTGGAGATATTACTGTTTGTGCATTTACAATATTCATTGATTTTTGCCATTGAAAAACGTCCAGAAATGTTTGAAGCTACTGACTGAATGAAAGGAGCTGGCATCTCACTCTCTTTGAATCTTCTTTATCATGCTAGGATTAGCAGGAAAAAGCAAAAAATTTCAGAATTGCACCTTGCAATGCGGAGAAATTACTGTTTGTGCATTTACAATATTCATTGATTTTTGCCATTGAAAAACATCATGTTATTCATATACCAGAAATGTTTGAAGCTACTGACTGAATGAAAAGAGCTGGCATCTCACTCTCTTTGAATCTTCTTTATCATGCTAAGAGGAGCAGGAAAAAGCAAAAAATTTCAGAATTGCACCTTGCAATGTGGAGATATTACTGTTTGTGCATTTACAATATTCATTGATTTTTGCCATTGAAAAACGTCCAGAAATGTTTGAAGCTACTGACTGAATGAAAGGAGCTGGCATCTCACTCTCTTTGAATCTTCTTTATCATGCTAGGATTAGCAGGAAAAAGCAAAAAATTTCAGAATTGCACCTTGCAATGCGGAGAAATTACTGTTTGTGCATTTACAATATTCATTGATTTTTGCCATTGAAAAACATCATGTTATTCATATACCAGAAATGTTTGAAGCTACTGACTGAATGAAAAGAGCTGGCATCTCACTCTCTTTGAATCTTCTTTATCATGCTAAGAGGAGCAGGAAAAAGCAAAAAATTTCAGAATTGCACCTTGCAATGTGGAGATATTACTGTTTGTGCATTTACAATATTCATTGATTTTTGCCATTGAAAAACGTCCAGAAATGTTTGAAGCTACTGACTGAATGAAAGGAGCTGGCATCTCACTCTCTTTGAATCTTCTTTATCATGCTAGGATTAGCAGGAAAAAGCAAAAAATTTCAGAATTGCACCTTGCAATGCGGAGAAATTACTGTTTGTGCATTTACAATATTCATTGATTTTTGCCATTGAAAAACATCATGTTATTCATATACCAGAAATGTTTGAAGCTACTGACTGAATGAAAAGAGCTGGCATCTCACTCTCTTTGAATCTTCTTTATCATGCTAAGAGGAGCAGGAAAAAGCAAAAAATTTCAGAATTGCACCTTGCAATGTGGAGATATTACTGTTTGTGCATTTACAATATTCATTGATTTTTGCCATTGAAAAACGTCCAGAAATGTTTGAAGCTACTGACTGAATGAAAGGAGCTGGCATCTCACTCTCTTTAAATCTTCTTTATCATGCTAGGATTAGCAGGAAAAAGCAAAAAATTTCAGAATTGCACCTTGCAATGCGGAGAAATTACTGTTTGTGCATTTACAATATTCATTGATTTTTGCCATTGAAAAACATCATGTTATTCATATACCAGAAATGTTTGAAGCTACTGACTGAATGAAAAGATCTGGCATCTCACTCTCTTTGAATATTCTTTATCATGCCAGGATTAGCAGGAAAAAGCAAAAAATTTCAGAATTGCACCTTGCAATGTTGAGATATTACTGTTTGTGCATTTACAATATTCATTGATTTTTGCCATTGAAAAACGTCCAGAAATGTTTGAAGCTACTGACTGAATGAAAGGAGCTGGCATCTCACTCTCTTTGAATCTTCTTTATCATGCTAGGATTAGCAGGAAAAAGCAAAAAATTTCAGAATTGCACCTTGCAATGTGGAGATATTACTGTTTGTGCATTTACAATATTCATTGATTTTTGCCTTTGAAAAACGTCCAGAAATGTTTGAAGCTACTGACTGAATGAAAGGAGCTGGCATCTCACTCTCTTTGAATCTTCTTTATCACACTAGGATTAGCAGGAAAAAGCAAAAAATTTCAGAATTGCACCTTGCAATGTGGAGTTATTACTGTTTGTGCATTTACAATATTCATTGATTTTTGCCATTGAAAAATGTCCAGAAATGTTTGAAGCTACTGACTGAATGAAAGGAGCTGGCATCTCACTCTCTTTGAATCTTCTTTATCATGCTAGGATTAGCAGGAAAAAGCAAAAAATTTCAGAATTGCACCTTGCAATGTGGAGATATTACTGTTTGTGCATTTACAATATTCATTGATTTTTGCCATTGAAAAACATCATGTTATTCATATACCAGAAATGTTTGAAGCTACTGACTGAATGAAAAGAGCTGGCATCTCACTCTCTTTGAATCTTCTTTATCATGCTAAGAGGAGCAGGAAAAAGCAAAAAATTTCAGAATTGCACCTTGCAATGTGGAGATATTACTGTTTGTGCATTTACAATATTCATTGATTTTTGCCATTGAAAAACGTCCAGAAATGTTTGAAGCTACTGACTGAATGAAAGGAGCTGGCATCTCACTCTCTTTGAATCTTCTTTATCATGCTAGGATTAGCAGGAAAAAGCAAAAAATTTCAGAATTGCACCTTGCAATGCGGAGAAATTACTGTTTGTGCATTTACAATATACATTGATTTTTGCCATTGAAAAACATCATGTTATTCATATACCAGAAATGTTTGAAGCTACTGACTGAATGAAAAGAGCTGGCATCTCACTCTCTTTGAATCTTCTTTATCATGCTAAGAGGAGCAGGAAAAAGCAAAAAATTTCAGAATTGCACCTTGCAATGTGGAGATATTACTGTTTGTGCATTTTCAATATTCATTGATTTTTGCCATTGAAAAACGTCCAGAAATGTTTGAAGCTACTGACTGAATGAAAGGAGCTGGCATCTCACTCTCTTTGAATCTTCTTTATCATGCTAGGATTAGCAGGAAAAAGCAAAAAATTTCAGAATTGCACCTTGCAATGCGGAGAAATTAATGTTTGTGCATTTACAATATTCATTGATTTTTGCCATTGAAAAACATCATGTTATTCATATACCAGAAATGTTTGAAGCTACTCACTGAATGAAAAGAGCTGGCATCTCACTCTCTTTGAAACTTTTTTATCATGCTAAGAGGAGCAGGAAAAAGCAAAAAATTTCAGAATTGCACCTTGCAATGTGGAGATATTACTGTTTGTGCATTTACAATATTCATTGATTTTTGCCATTGAAAAACGTCCAGAAATGTTTGAAGCTACTGACTGAATGAAAGGAGCTGGCATCTCACTCTCTTTGAATCTTCTTTATCATGCTAGGATTAGCAGGAAAAAGCAAAAAATTTCAGAATTGCACCTTGCAATGCGGAGAAATTACTGTTTGTGCATTTACAATATTCATTGATTTTTGCCATTGAAAAATATCATGTTATTCATATACCAGAAATGTTTGAAGCTACTGACTGAATGAAAAGATCTGGCATCTCACTCTCTTTGAATCTTCTTTATCATGCCAGGATTAGCAGGAAAAAGCAAAAAATTTCAGAATTGCACCTTGCAATGTGGAGATATTACTGTTTGTGCATTTACAATATTCATTGATTTTTGCCATTGAAAAACGTCCAGAAATGTTTGAAGCTACTGACTGAATGAAAGGAGCTGGCATCTCACTCTCTTTGAATCTTCTTTATCATGCTAGGATTAGCAGGAAAAAGCAAAAAATTTCAGAATTGCACCTTGCAATGTGGAGATATTACTGTTTGTGCATTTACAATATTCATTGATTTTTGCCATTGAAAAACGTCCAGAAATGTTTGAAGCTACTGACTGAATGAAAGGAGCTGGCATCTCACTCTCTTTGAATCTTCTTTATCATGCTAAGAGGAGCAGGAAAAAGCAAAAAATTTCAGAATTGCACGTTGCAATGTGGAGATATTACTGTTTGTGCATTTACAATATTCAATGATTTTTGCCATTGAAAAATGTCCAGAAATGTTTGAAGCTACTGACTGAATGAAAGGTCGTGGCATCTCACTCTCTTTGAATCTTCTTTATCATGCTAGGATTAGCAGGAAAAAGCAAAAAATTTCAGAATTGCACCTTGCAATGCGGAGAAATTACTGTTTGTGCATTTACAATATTCATTGATTTTTGCCATTGAAAAACATCATGTTATTCATATACCAGAAATGTTTGAAGCTACTGACTGAATGAAAAGAGCTGGCATCTCACTCTCTTTGAATCTTCTTTATCATGCTAAGAAGAGCAGGAAAAAGCAAAAAATTTCAGAATTGCACCTTGCAATGTGGAGATATTACTGTTTGTGCATTTACAATATTCATTGATTTTTGCCATTGAAAAACGTCCAGAAATGTTTGAAGCTACTGACTGAATGAAAGGAGCTGGCATCTCACTCTCTTTGAATCTTCTTTATCATGCTAGGATTAGCAGGAAAAAGCAAAAAATTTCAGAATTGCACCTTGCAATGCGGAGAAATTACTGTTTGTGCATTTACAATATTCATTGATTTTTGCCATTGAAAAACATCATGTTATTCATATACCAGAAATGTTTGAAGCTACTGACTGAATGAAAAGAGCTGGCATCTCACTCTCTTTGAATCTTCTATATCATGCTAAGAGGAGCAGGAAAAAGCAAAAAATTTCAGAATTGCACCTTGCAATGTGGAGATATTACTGTTTGTGCATTTACAATATTCATTGATTTTTGCCATTGAAAAACGTCCAGAAATGTTTGAAGCTACTGACTGAATGAAAGGAGCTGGCATCTCACTCTCTTTGAATCTTCTTTATCATGCTAAGAGGAGCAGGAAAAAGCAAAAAATTTCAGAATTGCACCTTGCAATGCGGAGAAATTACTGTTTGTGCATTTACAATATTCATTGATTTTTGCCATTGAAAAACATCATGTTATTCATATACCAGAAATGTTTGAAGCTACTGACTGAATGAAAAGAGCTGGCATCTCACTCTCTTTGAATCTTCTTTATCATGCTAAGAGGAGCAGGAAAAAGCAAAAAATTTCAGAATTGCACCTTGCAATGTGGAGATATTACTGTTTGTGCATTTACAATATTCATTGTTTTTTGCCATTGAAAAACGTCCAGAAATGTTTGAAGCTACTGACTGAATGAAAGGAGATGGCATCTCACTCTCTTTGAATCTTCTTTATCATGCTAGGATTAGCAGGAAAAAGCAAAAAATTTCAGAATTGCACCTTGCAATGCGGAGAAATTACTGTTTGTGCATTTACAATATTCATTGATTTTTGCCATTGAAAAACATCATGTTATTCATATACCAGAAATGTTTGAAGCTACTGACTGAATGAAAAGAGATGGCATCTCACTCTCTTTAAATCTTCTTTATCATGCTAAGAGGAGCAGGAAAAAGCAAAAAATTTCAGAATTGCACCTTGCAATGTGGAGATATTACTGTTTGTGCATTTACAATATTCATTGATTTTTGCCATTGAAAAACGTCCAGAAATGTTTGAAGCTACTGACTGAATGAAAGGAGCTGGCATCTCACTCTCTTTGAATCTTCTTTATCATGCTAGGATTAGCAGGAAAAAGCAAAAAATTTCAGAATTGCACCTTGCAATGCGGAGAAATTACTGTTTGTGCATTTACAATATTCATTGATTTTTGCCATTGAAAAACATCATGTTATTCATATACCAGAAATATTTGAAGCTACTGACTGAATGAAAAGAGCTGGCATCTCACTCTCTTTGAATCTTCTTTATCATGCCAGGATTAGCAGGAAAAAGCAAAAAATTTCAGAATTGCACCTTGCAATGTGGAGATATTACTGTTTGTGCATTTACAATATTCATTGATTTTTGCCATTGAAAAACATCATGTTATTCATATACCAGAAATATTTGAAGCTACTGACTGAATGAAAAGAGCTGGCATCTCACTCTCTTTGAATCTTCTTTATCATGCCACTATTAGCAGGAAAAAGCAAAAAATTTCAGAATTGCACCTTGCAATGTGGAGATATTACTGTTTGTGCATTTACAATATTCATTGATTTTTGCCATTGAAAAACGTCCAGAAATGTTTGAAGCTACTGACTGAATGAAAGGAGCTGGCATCTCACTCTCTTTGAATCTTCTTTATCATGCTAGGATTAGCAGGAAAAAGCAAAAAATTTCAGAATTGCACCTTGCAATGCGGAGAAATTACTGTTTGTGCATTTACAATATTCATTGATTTTTGCCATTGAAAAACGTCCAGAAATGTTTGAAGCTACTGACTGAATGAAAGGAGCTGGCATCTCACTCTCTTTGAATCTTCTTTATCATGCTAAGAGGAGCAGGAAAAAGCAAAAAATTTCAGAATTGCACGTTGCAATGTGGAGATATTACTGTTTGTGCATTTACAATATTCAATGATTTTTGCCATTGAAAAATGTCCAGAAATGTTTGAAGCTACTGACTGAATGAAAGGTCGTGGCATCTCACTCTCTTTGAATCTTCTTTATCATGCTAGGATTAGCAGGAAAAAGCAAAAAATTTCAGAATTGCACCTTGCAATGCGGAGAAATTACTGTTTGTGCATTTACAATATTCATTGATTTTTGCCATTGAAAAACATCATGTTATTCATATACCAGAAATGTTTGAAGCTACTGACTGAATGAAAAGAGCTGGCATCTCACTCTCTTTGAATCTTCTTTATCATGCTAAGAGGAGCAGGAAAAAGCAAAAAATTTCAGAATTGCACCTTGCAATGTGGAGATATTACTGTTTGTGCATTTACAATATTCATTGTTTTTTGCCATTGAAAAACGTCCAGAAATGTTTGAAGCTACTGACTGAATGAAAGGAGATGGCATCTCACTCTCTTTGAATCTTCTTTATCATGCTAGGATTAGCAGGAAAAAGCAAAAAATTTCAGAATTGCACCTTGCAATGCGGAGAAATTACTGTTTGTGCATTTACAATATTCATTGATTTTTGCCATTGAAAAACATCATGTTATTCATATACCAGAAATGTTTGAAGCTACTGACTGAATGAAAAGAGATGGCATCTCACTCTCTTTAAATCTTCTTTATCATGCTAAGAGGAGCAGGAAAAAGCAAAAAATTTCAGAATTGCACCTTGCAATGTGGAGATATTACTGTTTGTGCATTTACAATATTCATTGATTTTTGCCATTGAAAAACGTCCAGAAATGTTTGAAGCTACTGACTGAATGAAAGGAGCTGGCATCTCACTCTCTTTGAATCTTCTTTATCATGCTAGGATTAGCAGGAAAAAGCAAAAAATTTCAGAATTGCACCTTGCAATGCGGAGAAATTACTGTTTGTGCATTTACAATATTCATTGATTTTTGCCATTGAAAAACATCATGTTATTCATATACCAGAAATATTTGAAGCTACTGACTGAATGAAAAGAGCTGGCATCTCACTCTCTTTGAATCTTCTTTATCATGCCAGGATTAGCAGGAAAAAGCAAAAAATTTCAGAATTGCACCTTGCAATGTGGAGATATTACTGTTTGTGCATTTACAATATTCATTGATTTTTGCCATTGAAAAACATCATGTTATTCATATACCAGAAATATTTGAAGCTACTGACTGAATGAAAAGAGCTGGCATCTCACTCTCTTTGAATCTTCTTTATCATGCCACTATTAGCAGGAAAAAGCAAAAAATTTCAGAATTGCACCTTGCAATGTGGAGATATTACTGTTTGTGCATTTACAATATTCATTGATTTTTGCCATTGAAAAACGTCCAGAAATGTTTGAAGCTACTGACTGAATGAAAGGAGCTGGCATCTCACTCTCTTTGAATCTTCTTTATCATGCTAGGATTAGCAGGAAAAAGCAAAAAATTTCAGAATTGCACCTTGCAATGCGGAGAAATTACTGTTTGTGCATTTACAATATTCATTGATTTTTGCCATTGAAAAACGTCCAGAAATGTTTGAAGCTACTGACTGAATGAAAGGAGCTGGCATCTCACTCTCTTTGAATCTTCTTTATCATGCTAAGAGGAGCAGGAAAAAGCAAAAAATTTCAGAATTGCACGTTGCAATGTGGAGATATTACTGTTTGTGCATTTACAATATTCAATGATTTTTGCCATTGAAAAATGTCCAGAAATGTTTGAAGCTACTGACTGAATGAAAGGTCGTGGCATCTCACTCTCTTTGAATCTTCTTTATCATGCTAGGATTAGCAGGAAAAAGCAAAAAATTTCAGAATTGCACCTTGCAATGCGGAGAAATTACTGTTTGTGCATTTACAATATTCATTGATTTTTGCCATTGAAAAACATCATGTTATTCATATACCAGAAATGTTTGAAGCTACTGACTGAATGAAAAGAGCTGGCATCTCACTCTCTTTGAATCTTCTTTATCATGCTAAGAGGAGCAGGAAAAAGCAAAAAATTTCAGAATTGCACCTTGCAATGTGGAGATATTACTGTTTGTGCATTTACAATATTCATTGATTTTTGCCATTGAAAAACGTCCAGAAATGTTTGAAGCTACTGACTGAATGAAAGGAGCTGGCATCTCACTCTCTTTGAATCTTCTTTATCATGCTAGGATTAGCAGGAAAAAGCAAAAAATTTCAGAATTGCACCTTGCAATGCGGAGAAATTACTGTTTGTGCATTTACAATATTCATTGATTTTTGCCATTGAAAAACATCATGTTATTCATATACCAGAAATGTTTGAAGCTACTGACTGAATGAAAAGAGCTGGCATCTCACTCTCTTTGAATCTTCTATATCATGCTAAGAGGAGCAGGAAAAAGCAAAAAATTTCAGAATTGCACCTTGCAATGTGGAGATATTACTGTTTGTGCATTTACAATATTCATTGATTTTTGCCATTGAAAAACGTCCAGAAATGTTTGAAGCTACTGACTGAATGAAAGGAGCTGGCATCTCACTCTCTTTGAATCTTCTTTATCATGCTAGGATTAGCAGGAAAAAGCAAAAAATTTCAGAATTGCACCTTGCAATGCGGAGAAATTACTGTTTGTGCATTTACAATATTCATTGATTTTTGCCATTGAAAAACATCATGTTATTCATATACCAGAAATGTTTGAAGCTACTGACTGAATGAAAAGAGCTGGCATCTCACTCTCTTTGAATCTTCTTTATCATGCTAAGAGGAGCAGGAAAAAGCAAAAAATTTCAGAATTGCACCTTGCAATGTGGAGATATTACTGTTTGTGCATTTACAATATTCATAGATTTTTGCCATTGAAAAACGTCCAGAAATGTTTGAAGCTACTGACTGAATGAAAGGAGCTGGCATCTCACTCTCTTTGAATCTTCTTTATCATGCTAGGATTAGCAGGAAAAAGCAAAAAATTTCAGAATTGCACCTTGCAATGCGGAGAAATTACTGTTTGTGCATTTACAATATTCATTGATTTTTGCCATTGAAAAACATCATGTTATTCATATACCAGAAATGTTTGAAGCTACTGACTGAATGAAAAGAGCTGGCATCTCACTCTCTTTGAATCTTCTTTATCATGCTAAGAGGAGCAGGAAAAAGCAAAAAATTTCAGAATTGCACGTTGCAATGTGGAGATATTACTGTTTGTGTATTTACAATATTCATTGATTTTTGCCATTGAAAAACGTCCAGAAATGTTTGAAGCTACTGACTGAATGAAAGGAGCTGGCATCTCACTCTCTTTGAATCTTCTTTATCATGCTAGGATTAGCAGGAAAAAGCAAAAAATTTCAGAATTGCACCTTGCAATGCGGAGAAATTACTGTTTGTGCATTTACAATATTCATTGATTTTTGCCATTGAAAAACATCATGTTATTCATATACCAGAAATGTTTGAAGCTACTGACTGAATGAAAAGAGCTGGCATCTCACTCTCTTTGAATCTTCTTTATCATGCCAGGATTAGCAGGAAAAAGCAAAAAATTTCAGAATTGCACCTTGCAATGTGGAGATATTACTGTTTGTGCATTTACAATATTCATTGATTTTTGCCATTGTTGATTTTTGCCTTTGAAAAACATCCAGAAATGTTTGAAGCTACTGACTGAATGAAAGGAGCTGGCATCTCACTCTCTTTGAATCTTCTTTATCATGCTAGGATTAGCAGGAAAAAGCAAAAAATTTCAGAATTGCACCTTGCAATGCGGAGAAATTACTGTTTGTGCATTTACAATATTCATTGATTTTTGCCATTGAAAAACATCATGTTATTCATATACCAGAAATGTTTGAAGCTACTGACTGAATGAAACGAGCTGGCATCTCACTCTCTTTGAATCTTCTTTATCATGCTAAGAGGAGCAGGAAAAAGCAAAAAATTTCAGAATTGCACCTTGCAATGTGGAGATATTACTGTTTGTGCATTTAAAATATTCATTGTTTTTTGCCATTGAAAAACGTCCAGAAATGTTTGAAGCTACTGACTGAATGAAAGGAGCTGGCATCTCACTCTCTTTGAATCTTCTTTATCATGCTAGGTTTAGCAGGAAAAAGCAAAAAATTTCAGAATTGCACCTTGCAATGCGGAGAAATTACTGTTTGTGCATTTACAATATTCATTGATTTTTGCCATTGAAAAACATCATGTTATTCATATACCAGAAATGTTTGAAGCTACTGACTGAATGAAAAGAGCTGGCATCTCACTCTCTTTGAATCTTCTTTATCATGCTAAGAGGAGCAGGAAAAAGCAAAAAATTTCAGAATTGCACCTTGCAATGTGGAGATATTACTGTTTGTGCATTTACAATATTCATTGTTTTTTGCCATTGAAAAACGTCCAGAAATGTTTGAAGCTACTGACTGAATGAAAGGAGCTGGCATCTCACTCTCTTTGAATCTTCTTTATCATGCTAGGATTAGCAGGAAAAAGCAAAAAATTTCAGAATTGCACCTTGCAATGCGGAGAAATTACTGTTTGTGCATTTACAATATTCATTGATTTTTGCCATTGAAAAACATCATGTTATTCATATACCAGAAATGTTTGAAGCTACTGACTGAATGAAAAGAGATGGCATCTCACTCTCTTTAAATCTTCTTTATCATGCTAAGAGGAGCAGGAAAAAGCAAAAAATTTCAGAATTGCACCTTGCAATGTGGAGATATTACTGTTTGTGCATTTAAAATATTCATTGATTTTTGCCATTGAAAAACGTCCAGAAATGTTTGAAGCTACTGACTGAATGAAAGGAGCTGGCATCTCACTCTCTTTGAATCTTATTTATCATGCTAGGATTAGCAGGAAAAAGCAAAAAATTTCAGAATTGCACCTTGCAATGCGGAGAAATTACTGTTTGTGCATTTACAATATTCATTGATTTTTGCCATTGAAAAACATCATGTTATTCATATACCAGAAATATTTGAAGCTACTGACTGAATGAAAAGAGCTGGCATCTCACTCTCTTTGAATCTTCTTTATCATGCCAGGATTAGCAGGAAAAAGCAAAAAATTTCAGAATTGCACCTTGCAATGTGGAGATATTACTGTTTGTGCATTTACAATATTCATTGATTTTTGACATTGAAAAACGTCCAGAAATGTTTGAAGCTACTGACTGAATGAAAGGAGCTGGCATCTCATTCTCTTTGAATCTTCTTTATCATGCTAGGATTAGCAGGAAAAAGCAAAAAATTTCAGAATTGCACCTTGCAATGCGGAGAAATTACTGTTTGTGCATTTACAATATTCATTGATTTTTGCCATTGAAAAACATCATGTTATTCATATACCAGAAATGTTTGCAGCTACTGACTGAATGAAAAGAGCTGGCATCTCACTCTCTTTGAATCTTCTTTATCATGCCAGGATTAGCAGGAAAAAGCCAAAAATTTCAGAATTGCACCTTGCAATGTGGAGATATTACTGTTTGTGCATTTACAATATTCATTGATTTTTGCCATTGAAAAACGTCCAGAAATGTTTGAAGCTACTGACTGAATGAAAGGAGCTGGCATCTCACTCTCTTTGAATCTTCTTTATCATGCTAGGATTAGCAGGAAAAAGCAAAAAATTTCAGAATTGCACCTTGCAATGCGGAGAAATTACTGTTTGTGCATTTACAATATTCATTGATTTTTGCCATTGAAAAACATCATGTTATTCATATACCAGAAATGTTTGAAGCTACTGACTGAATGAAAAGAGCTGGCATCTCACTCTCTTTGAAACTTCTTTATCATGCTAAGAGGAGCAGGAAAAAGCAAAAAATTTCAGAATTGCACCTTGCAATGTGGAGATATTACTGTTTGTGCATTTACAATATTCATTGATTTTTGCCATTGAAAAACGTCCAGAAATGTTTGAAGCTACTGACTGAATGAAAGGAGCTGGCATCTCACTCTCTTTGAATCTTCTTTATCATGCTAGGATTAGAAGGAAAAAGCAAAAAATTTCAGAATTGCACCTTGCAATGCGGAGAAATTACTGTTTGTGCATTTACAATATTCATTGATTTTTGCCATTGAAAAACATCATGTTATTCATATACCAGAAATGTTTGAAGCTACTGACTGAATGAAAAGAGCTGGCATCTCACTCTCTTTGAATCTTCTTTATCATGCTAAGAGGAGCAGGAAAAAGCAAAAAATTTCAGAATTGCACCTTGCAATGTGGAGATATTACTGTTTGTGCATTTACAATATTCATTGATTTTTGCCATTGAAAAACGTCCAGAAATGTTTGAAGCTACTGACTGAATGAAAGGAGCTGGCATCTCACTCTCTTTGTTTTACCATATTTTTTTTTATTTTTAATAAACAATTTAACAGGGGAATAACACACGTGGCATAAAAATAGTGACAAAAGAATATTCATAATAAGGGAAAAATTCTGAGGGAAGGGAAAGGGAAAGGGAACAAACGGGAATGGATAATCAGGAAAGATGGGAGAAATTTGTTCGTCAAATAGTATATACGATAATACAGAAATTTGAACACTTTAAACACACATTACTATCATTAGCAAAAATTAAACATATTAATGAGCTAAACACAACACACATTAAGATGTTCCAGCGTTATGAGAGGGTTGAGGGAATTTAGTGAGCCAAATATCCCACTTCCTAGAAAATTTAAGTAAATTATTGTTGATAAGGGCAAATCTGAGTTCAAATATTCTATGGAGATTCATCTTATCAACTAAGTCCTCCAAAGTGGGGACATGTGACTTTCTCCAATAAAAAGCCAATGCGTTCTTACACACTGAAAATAAGTGAATCACCAAAGATCTTTCAAACGACTTATATGGTTCAAGATCTAAGGATAGTAAAGCCATTTGAGGGGTCAATACTACAGGTCTGCCTAAAAGGTCATCTACCAAAGAAGAGATCTGAGCCCATAGATTCCGGATTTTAGGGCAGCTCCAAAAGAGATGTAAAAGATCTCCCCTAAGGCCGCACTCCCTCCAACAAAGGGGAGAGTTGCTGGGCTTTATATGGTGGAGCCTGATTGGAGTGTAATACCATCTGGTTAGAATTTTGAAGTAAGCCTCTTGTAAGGGCATAGATATATTAGAGGCCTGAGAAAAAAGAACAGCACTCTCCCATTGATCGGATTGGAAATTGAGTTTTAGATCTTTTTCCCAGCGTATCATGTAGAGGTGTTTTTGGAAGGAAAGATCATTATTGAAGCTGTTATATATGTGTCTCAGGCTCCAAAAAATTTTGTGGGATGGGTTGCTTAACAGGTTCACCGAGGTTTCAGAAACAATAAGTTTACCAGAAATAAATTCCAGAATAATGCTCTTTAAATGAGAGTATAAAAAGAAATCAGAGGAAGGTAAGTTGAATCTTTTTTTAAGAGTTTGGAAAGGAATAAAGGCAGAAGCTTCATAGAAGTCTCCAATTTTCCTTAACCCTTTATTGTCCCACTGATCTGGAATGGAAGAGTTATACAGATCAGCAACAAAACCAATTGGAAAATTTTTGACAAAAGAAAATTTATCCCTATCAGAATCTCTTAGGGGACTCTTTTTCTTTCTTTTGGCGATTTTTTTCCAGGCGTCAATAATCGCCTGGAAAATAGGATGGGAAGAATCATGAGTGCACTGTTTAAAGAGATGCCTAAGTAACAATTCACGGGGAGAAGAACCATTATTTAAGAAGGTCTCCAGAGTCATCCAAGCTGGGGGACTGTCAGAATTAAACCAATTACTGCTCTGTTTGATGAGGTTTGCCAAATAGTAAGCGGAAATATTAGGGTGGCTCAGACCTCCGTTGCACTTATTCTTGTACAATATATCTGCAGATATCCTCGCACGTTTATTATCCCAGACATAGGAATTAATCTGATTTTGAATTTTTTGAATAAAGATGTGAGAAATAGATAAAGGTAAGTTGCGGAAAAAATACAAGATTTTGGGTAGAACAAACATCTTAATAGAGAGGACTCTACCCCACCATGACAAATCTCTTTTCAAAAATTCCATCAAATCTCCACGGACGATATCCTCAATCAGAACCAGGTTGTCAGAAATTGTTGAGTTAATATTTTTACCAATACTGATCCCCAGATAAGTCAGATTGCGTTTAGCCAAACCGAAGGAAAATCTCGAGTGTAAAACCTCTCTCGTCTGACGGTCCAGATTAATGTTTAAAAGTTTAGACTTCTCATTATTGATCTTAAAATAAGAAATCTGAGAGAATAGTTCTAGAACCTTCGAAACTTCCGCAACCGAATTTACTGGGTCCAGCAAGGAAAGCATAACATCATCTGCAAAGAGGCCAATTTTAAATTCTCGAGATGGGGTAGAAATCCCCCTAATGTCAGTGTTTTCTCTAATCCTCTGTGCCAAAGGCTCCATAGCCAGGACAAAGAGAAGGGGGGAAAGTGGGCAACCCTGTCTAGTACCATTTGTGATAGGGATTGGATTTGAGAGATAATTGTTAACATAAATTTTTGCTTGGGGGTTAGAATAGAGGGCCATAATTGAAGAGAGAAATTTGTTATCAAAACCGAATTTAATAAGGGTGAGTTTAAGGTATAGCCAATTTAACCTGTCGAAAGCTTTTTCAGCGTCTAAAGCAAGTAATGAAGTTGGGAGTTTCGCCGTATTTATCACTTTAATAATATTCAGAAGTCTTCTAGAGCCATCAGTTGCTTGCCTCCCACCAACGAAGCCAATCTGATCGTCGTTGATGAGAGATGGGAGAATAGTCGATAAACGATTGGCCAGAATTTTCGAATATATCTTAATATCAGTGTTAATTAGCGAAATGGGCCTATAATTTTTAACATTATCTCTCTCATCCTTAGACTTGGGTATTAGGGTAATGGTGGCTTCCAGCATTTCTGAGGGGAAGGAGCTTATTGAGGAAGCATGATTGAAAATTTTCGTGAGAGGGGAAGAAAGTAGGTCACAAAAAGTTTTATAATACTCATTGATGAACCCATCTGGACCCGGAGCCTTGAAATCTTTAAGTTGCTTTATTGTGTTAATAATTTCAAGGTTAGAAAAAGGCTTATTCAATGACTCGTGATCCAGAGGGCTCAATTTCGGTAGGTTAATGGAGGATAAAATTTTGTTGATTGCATCTGGGTGAGGATGGGAAATTAGAGGATCAGTTTTGATGTTGTAGAGTTTTTTGTAAAAATTTGCAAACTGGTTCACTATATCTTTAGGGTGGCAAAACGTTATTCCACTATTGTTTTTTATTTTATCTATTCTATTAATTGCTCTTTTACATTTGACTAGGCGGGCCATAAAACGGGTAGGTTTATTTAGAGCCGCATAGTAATTAAATTTTGATTTCCGAATAATTGCATCATAGGAGGAAGAAATTTCTGATTTTAGCTCTACCCTTAAATTTGAGAGTTCTTTTTGAATTATTGGGGAAGGGGAAGGAAGATTAATTTGCTCTAATTCTTTTTCCCTAATCAGTTTTTGAAGAGAATTAATTTTTGATCTTTTTTCTTTTTTTTCAGATGAGGATATCTGCATTAGTACACCACGAAGGACGGCCTTGTGAGCGCACCAGCTGGAGAAGGGATTAGATAAATCTGGGGTATCGTTCTCCCTAAAATAATCAGAAATAGCTTTTTCAATAATTTTTTTGTTTTTGGGGTTATGAATAAGTGAAGATCTACATTTCCAAAGAAATCCATTTTTAATAAGAGGACCAATATGAATTTCACATGACGTAGGGGCATGATCTGATAGAGACCTAAGGCCTATAGATACGTTAGAGAATTTGGGTAAAGAAAAAACGTCAGTTATTATTAAGTCAATTCTAGAGGCCGTTTGGTGCGCATCCGAAAAATGGGAGAATTCTTTGGAGGTAATTTGCAGACATCTAAATGTATCAAATAATTCATTTTTATAAAGCCAATTATTTAGCGTCGGGTATAAATGACGGCTGGGGGAGGAAGAGTCCATATGCCCGTCCGGGACCATGTTGAAGTCTCCCAAAAAAATCAATTCGCCTCTCCTAACCTCTTCAACCTTTCTAAAAACCTTATTCAAAAAGGGTATTTGCTTTTTATTTGGGGCGTATAGGTTAACAACAGTGCACTCATGATTATTCAGTTTACAGAGCAATATATGGAACCTTCCATTGACATCTTTATGCTGATCTAAAAACTCAAATGGGACAGAATCTCTGATCACTGTAGCTACACCGGCTTTTTTCCGGTCGCTAGTGGATTCAAATATATGAGGGTAGCGTTTGTGGGTGAAGGTAGGGTGTTTTCCCTTGGCAAACCTTGTCTCCTGAAGACACGCAACATCAGCACCAAGATGACCCAATTCCTTCCAAAGGGAGAATCTCTTATTGGGACTGTTTAGGCCTCTTACATTGTAGGTGATGATCTTGATAGGCATAGGTAAATTAATAATTAAAGTAAGTCAAAAGGAGAGGGGTCAGTTGGTCCAACAAATTCCCAAAAAATAAAAATCAACCGACAATCAAAGCTGGAATACAATATCTCTAATATTAATTCAAAGATAGTAATAACAATAACCAAATATTCAAAGAAAAAGAAAAAAAAAACGAATCAAAAAATCTCCTGAGGGAACCTTCACCGAAAAGGTTCTCCCTCAGATTGGGGGGAAAAATAATGTGGACAAACCATGAAGGCTAAATATAAAGAAGAATGATAAATTTATTATAGCATGTTAGGTGAGGTGATAAAATGAGATTATTTTTAAAGAGGGCTCCCGAGGGAGTAGTGTTTATCATTTCAGCGGTGGGGTGCCTTTGTAACTTTGTAGGGAATGTCTTTTATAAAATCAAAAAATTTAGGGCCTTCATCAGGATCTGTAAGAGTGAATGTTTTCCGGTTAAAGAAAATCAGCAACTTTACTGGAAAGCCCCACCTATATGGGATATTCATATCCCTCAGTCTATCTGTGGTCAATTTGTATGACCTTCTTGCATCCATGGTTTCTTTGGAAAAATCGGAGAAGATTTTTAGGTGCGAGAAAGGCTCTGGAAAAGTCCTATTTTCCCTGATATAATTCAAGATTCTCTCTTTGGTCGAGAAGAAATGTAACCTAGCTATTACATCCCTAGGAAGATCCGAGGAAATGGAGGTCGGACGAAATAAGCGATGGGCCCTATCAATGATAAGATCCTGCTCAGAAAGGGATGGGATTGTCTTGTGAAATAAGTCTTTGAGAAAAGCCGAGATATCTGAGGGAGAAACATCCTCAGATATGCCCCTAATCTTCAAATTATTTCTCCTACTCCTATCCTCCAAATCCGCAACTTTTAATCTAAGTCTTTTGAGCTCGGATTTAATTTCCAAATTATCCGAAGAGACAGACTCTACCTTATCCTCCACCGTTTCAAGTCTTTTAGTGTTTTCCTCCAATTTAACTCCAAAAGCTTCCAAAGTAGATTTCATGGTGTCTACCTGTTTCTCAAAGCCCAGTTTCATATTTCTGTCAATCGTCTTTAAAAGATTGTCCAGATATGAACCAAGGTCGGTATTTCCCAACTCTTGAGAAATGGGTATTTTGGCCGGGATACTAGGCGTAGGGTCTGAGGACGAAGGGGAGACGTCCTTTTTGGCACGTCTCTTATCTGGACTAGGATTGGGAGACGTGTCCGAGGATTCCTCCTCCGAACTCGTGGCCAGTGAGGAATATTTGTTGCTCCAAGCTCCTGGATCCCTTCTCTTTGATGAGATGGAAATATCCATCTCTTCCAATTTTTTTTCTTTAACTACGGTAGAAGGGGCAGGTTTAACATCAGGAATTCTCTGTGGTTTTGGAGACAATAGACTTTTAGAAGATTCTTTGGTGGGAGAGCTTACTTTAGAACTCTGTCTGTCTTCAGGGTTTTTATGAGGTGATCTGGACTTAAGTGGACTAATAGTATTGACAGCATCTTCTGATGGATTTGAAAATGAAAAGCATTGGGAGGACTTTGCTCTTACCACACTAGATTTAAGGGGAGCTTCCAAAGACTTTTGGGTATTTTTTTTATTAGCCGCCATTATAAAATATCAGACCTATAAGTGTATATATATAGAAAAATATAAAAATGACCCTAGAAATAATTGACCTAAAGAGCGGACAAAGACTTTAAAGTTGCAAAATGACTAGGAACAATGACTAGAAGAAATTTGCATTAAACAAATATCATTCCAACAAGAAGCAATCAATACCCTTAAAAACTGCAGAGATATGTACCCCCTAGAATGCAATCCTTTAAATGTAAATCACAGTCAAAAGTATCAAAAAAATAATGAAAATTGACCTGAGGGATAAAAATAAAAGGCACATATAGTTCTGAACAGGAAAATAATTATTAAAGAGATCAGCAGTTCTGTAGAGTTCCATAAGCACCAACTGTAATATATATACCAGGTAACGTGGTCACAGTATATATATATGAGGGCAGTAGTAGTTCCACTTAACCCTTCCCTCCCCCTCAGGGTCAAATTCAGTGTTCAAGTTGCTGTCACACTGTCTATTAGCTGTTAGACCGCTTTATATGTGCTGATATAAAATCAGCACCTTGGACAGTGGAACAGAGCGGCACTGCAGCAGGGGGGCGGGAGATTCAAATGTACCAGCTGGAGATAAATGCCGGTGGCAGGTGGGATCACTGCAGCGCTGTAATATGAGGGGACAGGCAGTCAATGGTAATCAATGGGGACCCGACACTAGGGGCACACAGGTGACAGAACGGCGCAGCGGGCAAAAGAAGGGAACGGACTGTGGAAGCCGGCGGCGTCTGTCAGCTGGGAGCCGGGAGATTCAAACAGTTCCGAAGCCAGAGGAGGGGTGCACCACCATCAAGGGAACAGCCCCGGGATCATCTGTCCCAGCTTGGCAGCAGAGTGGTAAGCGAGCCGTGAATACCGGCGTTGCCTGTCAGCCGGAGGACACGGAGCAGAGCGGGCTCCCAGCACAGGGGCAGACACCTCACCGCCAGAACAGCCCCGGGATCGCGGTGAGCAGAACTCAAAGGGAGGGAGAGAAGGAGAGACCGGCCGCGGACACCGGCGGTGCCAGTCAGTTGGGGGTAGGTAGGGGCACAGCGGCCTCCCAGCAGCAGGTAAGAGATGCAACCTCTACTGTATCAGCCCTGGGGTCACGAGGAGGCTGGCCGTAGTTATCAGCGGTGCCCGGCCATAGTAAGAAGAGCGGAGCTGACAGTTCCGGGACAGAGGAGGGGGCACCGCCACCTCGGGAACAGCCCCGTCATACAGGGAACAGCCACACAGGAGAGGAGAGAGCCGGGTCGCAGCTACCAGCGGTGGCAGTCAGCTGAGGGGGGGAGGAAGGCACAGCAGCTTCCCAGCAACAGAAGGGGACACCGCTGCCACCAGAGCAGCCCCGGGATCGCGGGCAACGGACCCTCAGAGACCCGGTAAGAGCCCTGGCGTCAGCCTGGGCTTATCTGACCTTAACTTGATGTGCGCAGTCCTGCTCCGTCTCCCGATCTCCGCGACGTTCAGGCATAAGGTCCCGGTCTTCAGCTGGTGTCGGGAGTCTTGTCCCCGGGGTCCCGTGGAAGCAAGGAGGCTTAGTCCAAGGGAGCAGAGCCGCTACTTCAAAGGCTCTGAGGTCCGCAATCTCTTCCTGCACACCGCCGGCCGGTGGTTTCAGTTCAGGAGTCCTGACATCGGTCGCAGCTAGTAGTGGGGTGACTAGTAAGCAGGGACCATTTGCAGGCTGGCGGTCCGGTTCAGTGGGGCTGTTTTCAGGGATACAGTGTCCCGTGGGTCAAGTTAGGGCTCAGACCTTGTTTCCTCCCAGCACAGGCTGCAGAAGCTGAGGTATAGAACCGGCTTGTCCCGCAGCCACCGGCACCCCACAACAGCAGAGCAGGCTTTAAGGGCTCCGTGCCACCGTCCTCAAAATATGAATCCTCTGCAAATTGTCAGATAACACCTGATGAGCGGTGTTCCTAGGTCCAAAGGAAGGGAGTAGTGAGGGTCCCCTTGCAGAGACACACAGACCTGCAAGCCTGCAGGTCTATGTCACAATACCCACGACTGGAATGAAATCAAGGACGCACCTCACTGCTTCCAAATGAAATATCTCCCGGAATAACGGGTCAGGGATAGTCTTTTTAGTATCCAGATGATCCTTAGGCTTTAGGAAGTTTATCCATGCAAAATTTGAGTGAAAAAGTCTTCTTAAGTTGCTTTTATCGTCGCTTTGTAGTTTTAGCCCTCATGGAGCTCAGACCTATGCTGCCATCCTGGTCTGTGCCTAAGCCACGCCCATCATCTCACTCTCTTTGAATCTTCTTTATCATGCTAGGATTAGCAGGAAAAAGCAAAAAATTTCAGAATTGCACCTTGCAATGCGGAGAAATTACTGTTTGTGCATTTACAATATTCATTGATTTTTGCCATTGAAAAACATCATGTTATTCATATACCAGAAATGTTTGAAGCTACTGACTGAATGAAAAGAGCTGGCATCTCACTCTCTTTGAATCTTCTTTATCATGCTAGGATTAGCAGGAAAAAGCAAAAAATTTCAGAATTGCACCTTGCAATGTGGAGATATTACTGTTTGTGCATTTACAATATTCATTGATTTTTGCCATTGAAAAACGTCCAGAAATGTTTGAAGCTACTGACTGAATGAAATGAGCTGGCATCTCACTCTCTTTGAATCTTCTTTATCATGCTAGGATTAGCAGGAAAAAGCAAAAAATTTCAGAATTGCACCTTGCAATGTGGAGTTATTACTGTTTGTGCATTTACAATATTCATTGATTTTTGCCATTGAAAAATGTCCAGAAATGTTTGAAGCTACTGACTGAATGAAAGGAGCTGGCATCTCACTCTCTTTGAATCTTCTTTATCATGCTAGGATTAGCAGGAAAAAGCAAAAAATTTCAGAATTGCACGTTGCAATGTGGAGATATTACTGTTTGTGCATTTACAATATTCATTGATTTTTGCCATTGAAAAACATCATGTTATTCATATACCAGAAATGTTTGAAGCTACTGACTGAATGAAAAGAGCTGGCATCTCACTCTCTTTGAATCTTCTTTATCATGCTAAGAGGAGCAGGAAAAAGCAAAAAATTTCAGAATTGCACCTTGCAATGTGGAGATATTACTGTTTGTGCATTTACAATATTCATTGATTTTTGCCATTGAAAAACGTCCAGAAATGTTTGAAGCTACTGACTGAATGAAAGGAGCTGGCATCTCACTCTCTTTGAATCTTCTTTATCATGCTAGGATTAGCAGGAAAAAGCAAAAAATTTCAGAATTGCACCTTGCAATGCGGAGAAATTACTGTTTGTGCATTTACAATATTCATTGATTTTTGCCATTGAAAAACATCATGTTATTCATATACCAGAAATGTTTGAAGCTACTGACTGAATGAAAAGAGCTGGCATCTCACTCTCTTTGAATCTTCTTTATCATGCTAAGAGGAGCAGGAAAAAGCAAAAAATTTCAGAATTGCACGTTGCAATGTGGAGATATTACTGTTTGTGCATTTACAATATTCATTGATTTTTGCCATTGAAAAACGTCCAGAAATGTTTGAAGCTACTGACTGAATGAAAGGAGCTGGCATCTCACTCTCTTTGAATCTTCTTTATCATGCTAGGATTAGCAGGAAAAAGCAAAAAATTTCAGAATTGCACCTTGCAATGCGGAGAAATTACTGTTTGTGCATTTACAATATTCATTGATTTTTGCCATTGAAAAACATCATGTTATTCATATACCAGAAATGTTTGAAGCTACTGACTGAATGAAAAGAGCTGGCATCTCACTCTCTTTGAATCTTCTTTATCATGCCAGGATTAGCAGGAAAAAGCAAAAAATTTCAGAATTGCACCTTGCAATGTGGAGATATTACTGTTTGTGCATTTACAATATTCATTGATTTTTGCCATTGTTGATTTTTGCCATTGAAAAACGTCCAGAAATGTTTGAAGCTACTGACTGAATGAAAGGAGCTGGCATCTCACTCTCTTTGAATCTTCTTTATCATGCTAGGATTAGCAGGAAAAAGCAAAAAATTTCAGAATTGCACCTTGCAATGCGGAGAAATTACTGTTTGTGCATTTACAATATTCATTGATTTTTGCCATTGAAAAACATCATGTTATTCATATACCAGAAATGTTTGAAGCTACTGACTGAATGAAAAGAGCTGGCATCTCACTCTCTTTGAATCTTCTTTATCATGCTAAGAGGAGCAGGAAAAAGCAAAAAATTTCAGAATTGCACCTTGCAATGTGGAGATATTACTGTTTGTGCATTTACAATATTCATTGTTTTTTGCCATTGAAAAACGTCCAGAAATGTTTGAAGCTACTGACTGAATGAAAGGAGCTGGCATCTCACTCTCTTTGAATCTTCTTTATCATGCTAGGATTAGCAGGAAAAAGCAAAAAATTTCAGAATTGCACCTTGCAATGCGGAGAAATTACTGTTTGTGCATTTACAATATTCATTGATTTTTGCCATTGAAAAACATCATGTTATTCATATACCAGAAATGTTTGAAGCTACTGACTGAATGAAAAGAGCTGGCATCTCACTCTCTTTAAATCTTCTTTATCATGCTAAGAGGAGCAGGAAAAAGCAAAAAATTTCAGAATTGCACCTTGCAATGTGGAGATATTACTGTTTGTGCATTTACAATATTCATTGATTTTTGCCATTGAAAAACGTCCAGAAATGTTTGAAGCTACTGACTGAATGAAAGGAGCTGGCATCTCACTCTCTTTGAATCTTCTTTATCATGCTAGGATTAGCAGGAAAAAGCAAAAAATTTCAGAATTGCACCTTGCAATGCGGAGAAATTACTGTTTGTGCATTTACAATATTCATTGATTTTTGCCATTGAAAAACATCATGTTATTCATATACCAGAAATATTTGAAGCTACTGACTGAATGAAAAGAGCTGGCATCTCACTCTCTTTGAATCTTCTTTATCATGCCAGGATTAGCAGGAAAAAGCAAAAAATTTCAGAATTGCACCTTGCAATGTGGAGATATTACTGTTTGTGCATTTACAATATTCATTGATTTTTGCCATTGAAAAACGTCCAGAAATGTTTGAAGCTACTGACTGAATGAAAGGAGCTGGCATCTCACTCTCTTTGAATCTTCTTTATCATGCTAGGATTAGCAGGAAAAAGCAAAAAATTTCAGAATTGCACCTTGCAATGCGGAGAAATTACTGTTTGTGCATTTACAATATTCATTGATTTTTGCCATTGAAAAACATCATGTTATTCATATACCAGAAATGTTTGAAGCTACTGACTGAATGAAAAGAGCTGGCATCTCACTCTCTTTGAATCTTCTTTATCATGCCAGGATTAGCAGGAAAAAGCCAAAAATTTCAGAATTGCACCTTGCAATGTGGAGATATTACTGTTTGTGCATTTACAATATTCATTGATTTTTGCCATTGAAAAACGTCCAGAAATGTTTGAAGCTACTGACTGAATGAAAGGAGCTGGCATCTCACTCTCTTTGAATCTTCTTTATCATGCTAGGATTAGCAGGAAAAAGCAAAAAATTTCAGAATTGCACCTTGCAATGCGGAGAAATTACTGTTTGTGCATTTACAATATTCATTGATTTTTGCCATTGAAAAACATCATGTTATTCATATACCAGAAATGTTTGAAGCTACTGACTGAATGAAAAGATCTGGCATCTCACTCTCTTTAAATCTTCTTTATCATGCTAAGAGAAGCAGGAAAAAGCAAAAAATTTCAGAATTGCACCTTGCAATGTGGAGATATTACTGTTTGTGCATTTACAATATTCATTGATTTTTGCCATTGAAAAACGTCCAGAAATGTTTGAAGCTACTGACTGAATGAAAGGAGCTGGCATCTCACTCTCTTTGAATCTTCTTTATCATGCTAGGATTAGCAGGAAAAAGCAAAAAATTTCAGAATTGCACCTTGCAATGCGGAGAAATTACTGTTTGTGCATTTACAATATTCATTGATTTTTGCCATTGAAAAACATCATGTTATTCATATACCAGAAATGTTTGAAGCTACTGACTGAATGAAAAGAGCTGGCATCTCACTCTCTTTGAATCTTCTTTATCATGCCAGGATTAGCAGGAAAAAGCCAAAAATTTCAGAATTGCACCTTGCAATGTGGAGATATTACTGTTTGTGCATTTACAATATTCATTGATTTTTGCCATTGAAAAACGTCCAGAAATGTTTGAAGCTACTGACTGAATGAAAGGAGCTGGCATCTCACTCTCTTTGAATCTTCTTTATCATGCTAGGATTAGCAGGAAAAAGCAAAAAGTTTCAGAATTGCACCTTGCAATGCGGAGAAATTACTGTTTGTGCATTTACAATATTCATTGATTTTTGCCATTGAAAAACATCATGTTATTCATATACCAGAAATGTTTGAAGCTACTGACTGAATGAAAAGAGCTGGCATCTCACTCTCTTTGAAACTTCTTTATCATGCTAAGAGGAGCAGGAAAAAGCAAAAAATTTCAGAATTGCACCTTGCAATGTGGAGATATTACTGTTTGTGCATTTACAATATTCATTGATTTTTGCCATTGAAAAACGTCCAGAAATGTTTGAAGCTACTGACTGAATGAAAGGAGCTGGCATCTCACTCTCTTTGAATCTTCTTTATCATGCTAGGATTAGCAGGAAAAAGCAAAAAATTTCAGAATTGCACCTTGCAATGCGGAGAAATTACTGTTTGTGCATTTACAATATTCATTGATTTTTGCCATTGAAAAACATCATGTTATTCATATACCAGAAATGTTTGAAGCTACTGACTGAATGAAAAGAGCTGGCATCTCACTCTCTTTGAATCTTCTTTATCATGCTAAGAGGAGCAGGAAAAAGCAAAAAATTTCAGAATTGCACCTTGCAATGTGGAGATATTACTGTTTGTGCATTTACAATATTCATAGATTTTTGCCATTGAAAAACGTCCAGAAATGTTTGAAGCTACTGACTGAATGAAAGGAGCTGGCATCTCACTCTCTTTGAATCTTCTTTATCATGCTAGGATTAGCAGGAAAAAGCAAAAAATTTCAGAATTGCACCTTGCAATGCGGAGAAATTACTGTTTGTGCATTTACAATATTCATTGATTTTTGCCATTGAAAAACATCATGTTATTCATATACCAGAAATGTTTGAAGCTACTGACTGAATGAAAAGAGCTGGCATCTCACTCTCTTTGAATCTTCTTTATCATGCTAGGATTAGCAGGAAAAAGCAAGAAATTTCAGAATTGCACCTTGCAATGTGGAGATATTACTGTTTGTGCATTTACAATATTCATTGATTTTTGCCATTGAAAAACGTCCAGAAATGTTTGAAGCTACTGACTGAATGAAATGAGCTGGCATCTCACTCTCTTTGAATCTTCTTTATCATGCTAGGATTAGCAGGAAAAAGCAAAAAATTTCAGAATTGCACCTTGCAATGTGGAGTTATTACTGTTTGTGCATTTACAATATTCATTGATTTTTGCCATTGAAAAATGTCCAGAAATGTTTGAAGCTACTGACTGAATGAAAGGAGCTGGCATCTCACTCTCTTTGAATCTTCTTTATCATGCTAGGATTAGCAGGAAAAAGCAAAAAATTTCAGAATTGCACGTTGCAATGTGGAGATATTACTGTTTGTGCATTTACAATATTCATTGATTTTTGCCATTGAAAAACATCATGTTATTCATATACCAGAAATGTTTGAAGCTACTGACTGAATGAAAAGAGCTGGCATCTCACTCTCTTTGAATCTTCTTTATCATGCCAGGATTAGCAGGAAAAAGCCAAAAATTTCAGAATTGCACCTTGCAATGTGGAGATATTACTGTTTGTGCATTTACAATATTCATTGATTTTTGCCATTGAAAAACGTCCAGAAATGTTTGAAGCTACTGACTGAATGAAAGGAGCTGGAATCTCACTCTCTTTGAATCTTCTTTATCATGCTAGGATTAGCAGGAAAAAGCAAAAAATTTCAGAATTGCACCTTGCAATGCGGAGAAATTACTGTTTGTGCATTTACAATATTCATTGATTTTTGCCATTGAAAAACATCATGTTATTCATATACCAGAAATGTTTGAAGCTACTGACTGAATGAAAAGAGCTGGCATCTCACTCTCTTTGAATCTTCATTATCATGCTAAGAGGAGCAGGAAAAAGCAAAAAATTTCAGAATTGCACCTTGCAATGTGGAGATATTACTGTTTGTGCATTTACAATATTCATTGATTTTTGCCATTGAAAAACATCCAGAAATGTTTGAAGCTACTGACTGAATGAAAGGAGCTGGCATCTCACTCTCTTTGAATCTTCTTTATCATGCTAGGATTAGCAGGAAAAAGCAAAAAATTTCAGAATTGCACCTTGCAATGCGGAGAAATTACTGTTTGTGCATTTACAATATTCATTGATTTTTGCCATTGAAAAACATCATGTTATTCATATACCAGAAATGTTTGAAGCTACTGACTGAATGAAAAGAGCTGGCATCTCACTCTCTTTGAATCTTCTTTATCATGCTAAGAGGAGCAGGAAAAAGCAAAAAATTTCAGAATTGCACCTTGCAATGTGGAGATATTACTGTTTGTGCATTTACAATATTCATTGATTTTTGCCATTGAAAAACGTCCAGAAATGTTTGAAGCTACTGACTGAATGAAAGGAGCTGGCATCTCACTCTCTTTGAATCTTCTTTATCATGCTAGGATTAGCAGGAAAAAGCAAAAAATTTCAGAATTGCACCTTGCAATGCGGAGAAATTACTGTTTGTGCATTTACAATATTCATTGATTTTTGCCATTGAAAAACATCATGTTATTCATATACCAGAAATGTTTGAAGCTACTGACTGAATGAAAAGAGCTGGCATCTCACTCTCTTTGAATCTTCTTTATCATGCTAGGATTAGCAGGAAAAAGCAAAAAATTTCAGAATTGCACCTTGCAATGTGGAGATATTACTGTTTGTGCATTTACAATATTCATTGATTTTTGCCATTGAAAAACGTCCAGAAATGTTTGAAGCTACTGACTGAATGAAATGAGCTGGCATCTCACTCTCTTTGAATCTTCTTTATCATGCTAGGATTAGCAGGAAAAAGCAAAAAATTTCAGAATTGCACCTTGCAATGTGAAGTTATTACTGTTTGTGCATTTACAATATTCATTGATTTTTGCCATTGAAAAATTTCCAGAAATGTTTGAAGCTACTGACTGAATGAAAGGAGCTGGCATCTCACTCTCTTTGAATCTTCTTTATCATGCTAGGATTAGCAGGAAAAAGCAAAAAATTTCAGAATTGCACCTTGCAATGTGGAGATATTACTGTTTGTGCATTTACAATATTCATTGATTTTTGCCATTGAAAAACATCATGTTATTCATATACCAGAAATGTTTGAAGCTACTGACTGAATGAAAAGAGCTGGCATCTCACTCTCTTTGAATCTTCTTTATCATGCTAAGAGGAGCAGGAAAAAGCAAAAAATTTCAGAATTGCACCTTGCAATGTGGAGATATTACTGTTTGTGCATTTACAATATTCATTGATTTTTGCCATTGAAAAACGTCCAGAAATGTTTGAAGCTACTGACTGAATGAAAGGAGCTGACATCTCACTCTCTTTGAATCTTCTTTATCATGCTAGGATTAGCAGGAAAAAGCAAAAAATTTCAGAATTGCACCTTGCAATGCGGAGAAATTACTGTTTGTGCATTTACAATATTCATTGATTTTTGCCATTGAAAAACATCATGTTATTCATATACCAGAAATGTTTGAAGCTACTGACTGAATGAAAAGAGCTGGCATCTCACTCTCTTTGAATCTTCTTTATCATGCTAAGAGGAGCAGGAAAAAGCAAAAAATTTCAGAATTGCACGTTGCAATGTGGAGATATTACTGTTTGTGCATTTACAATATTCATTGATTTTTGCCATTGAAAAACGTCCAGAAATGTTTGAAGCTACTGACTGAATGAAAGGAGCTGGCATCTCACTCTCTTTGAATCTTCTTTATCATGCTAGGATTAGCAGGAAAAACCAAAAAATTTCAGAATTGCACCTTGCAATGCGGAGAAATTACTGTTTGTGCATTTACAATATTCATTGATTTTTGCCATTGAAAAACATCATGTTATTCATATACCAGAAATGTTTGAAGCTACTGACTGAATGAAAAGAGCTGGCATCTCACTCTCTTTGAATCTTCTTTATCATGCCAGGATTAGCAGGAAAAAGCAAAAAATTTCAGAATTGCACCTTGCAATGTGGAGATATTACTGTTTGTGCATTTACAATATTCATTGATTTTTGCCATTGTTGATTTTTGCCATTGAAAAACGTCCAGAAATGTTTGAAGCTACTGACTGAATGAAAGGAGCTGGCATCTCACTCTCTTTGAATCTTCTTTATCATGCTAGGATTAGCAGGAAAAAGCAAAAAATTTCAGAATTGCACGTTGCAATGTGGAGATATTACTGTTTGTGCATTTACAATATTCATTGATTTTTGCCATTGAAAAACATCATGTTATTCATATACCAGAAATGTTTGAAGCTACTGACTGAATGAAAAGAGCTGGCATCTCACTCTCTTTGAATCTTCTTTATCATGCTAAGAGGAGCAGGAAAAAGCAAAAACTTTCAGAATTGCACCTTGCAATGTGGAGATATTACTGTTTGTGCATTTACAATATTCATTGATTTTTGCCATTGAAAAACGTCCAGAAATGTTTGAAGCTACTGACTGAATGAAAGGAGCTGACATCTCACTCTCTTTGAATCTTCTTTATCATGCTAGGATTAGCAGGAAAAAGCAAAAAATTTCAGAATTGCACCTTGCAATGCGGAGAAATTACTGTTTGTGCATTTACAATATTCATTGATTTTTGCCATTGAAAAACATCATGTTATTCATATACCAGAAATGTTTGAAGCTACTGACTGAATGAAAAGAGCTGGCATCTCACTCTCTTTGAATCTTCTTTATCATGCTAAGAGGAGCAGGAAAAAGCCAAAAATTTCAGAATTGCACGTTGCAATGTGGAGATATTACTGTTTGTGCATTTACAATATTCATTGATTTTTGCCATTGAAAAACGTCCAGAAATGTTTGAAGCTACTGACTGAATGAAAGGAGCTGGCATCTCACTCTCTTTGAATCTTCTTTATCATGCTAGGATTAGCAGGAAAAAGCGAAAAATTTCAGAATTGCACCTTGCAATGCGGAGAAATTACTGTTTGTGCATTTACAATATTCATTGATTTTTGCCATTGAAAAACATCATGTTATTCATATACCAGAAATGTTTGAAGCTACTGACTGAATGAAAAGAGCTGGCATCTCACTCTCTTTGAATCTTCTTTATCATGCCAGGATTAGCAGGAAAAAGCAAAAAATTTCAGAATTGCACCTTGCAATGTGGAGATATTACTGTTTGTGCATTTACAATATTCATTGATTTTTGCCATTGTTGACTTTTGCCATTGAAAAATGTCCAGAAATGTTTGAAGCTACTGACTGAATGAAAGAAGCTGGCATCTCACTCTCTTTGAATCTTCTTTATCATGCTAGGATTAGCAGGAAAAAGCAAAAAATTTCAGAATTGCACCTTGCAATGCGGAGAAATTACTGTTTGTGCATTTACAATATTCATTGATTTTTGCCATTGAAAAACATCATGTTATTCATATACCAGAAATGTTTGAAGCTACTGACTGAATGAAAAGAGCTGGCATCTCACTCTCTTTGAATCTTCTTTATCATGCTAAGAGGAGCAGGAAAAAGCAAAAAATTTCAGAATTGCACCTTGCAATGTGGAGATATTACTGTTTGTGCATTTACAATATTCATTGTTTTTTGCCATTGAAAAACGTCCAGAAATGTTTGAAGCTACTGACTGAATGAAAGGAGCTGGCATCTCACTCTCTTTGAATCTTCTTTATCATGCTAGGATTAGCAGGAAAAAGCAAAAAATTTCAGAATTGCACCTTGCAATGCGGAGAAATTACTGTTTGTGCATTTACAATATTCATTGATTTTTGCCATTGAAAAACATCATGTTATTCATATACCAGAAATGTTTGAAGCTACTGACTGAATGAAAAGAGCTGGCATCTCACTCTCTTTGAAACTTCTTTATCATGCTAAGAGGAGCAGGAAAAAGCAAAAAATTTCAGAATTGCACCTTGCAATGTGGAGATATTACTGTTTGTGCATTTACAATATTCATTGATTTTTGCCATTGAAAAACATCCAGAAATGTTTGAAGCTACTGACTGAATGAAAGGAGCTGGCATCTCACTCTCTTTGAATCTTCTTTATCATGCTAGGATTAGCAGGAAAAAGCAAAAAATTTCAGAATTGCACCTTGCAATGCGGAGAAATTACTGTTTGTGCATTTACAATATTCATTGATTTTTGCCATTGAAAAACATTATGTTATTCATATACCAGAAATGTTTGAAGCTACTGACTGAATGAAAAGAGCTGGCATCTCACTCTCTTTGAATCTTCTTTATCATGCTAAGAGGAGCAGGAAAAAGCAAAAAATTTCAGAATTGCACCTTGCAATGTGGAGATATTACTGTTTGTGCATTTACAATATTCATTGATTTTTGCCATTGAAAAACGTCCAGAAATGTTTGAAGCTACTGACTGAATGAAAGGAGCTGGCATCTCACTCTCTTTGAATCTTCTTTATCATGCTAGGATTAGCAGGAAAAAGCAAAAAATTTCAGAATTGCACCTTGCAATGCGGAGAAATTACTGTTTGTGCATTTACAATATTCATTGATTTTTGCCATTGAAAAACATCATGTTATTCATATACCAGAAATGTTTGAAGCTACTGACTGAATGAAAAGAGCTGGCATCTCACTCTCTTTGAATCTTCTTTATCATGCTAGGATTAGCAGGAAAAAGCAAAAAATTTCAGAATTGCACCTTGCAATGTGGAGATATTACTGTTTGTGCATTTACAATATTCATTGATTTTTGCCATTGAAAAACGTCCAGAAATGTTTGAAGCTACTGACTGAATGAAATGAGCTGGCATCTCACTCTCTTTGAATCTTCTTTATCATGCTAGGATTAGCAGGAAAAAGCAAAAAATTTCAGAATTGCACCTTGCAATGTGAAGTTATTACTGTTTGTGCATTTACAATATTCATTGATTTTTGCCATTGAAAAATGTCCAGAAATGTTTGAAGCTACTGACTGAATGAAAGGAGCTGGCATCTCACTCTCTTTGAATCTTCTTTATCATGCTAGGATTAGCAGGAAAAAGCAAAAAATTTCAGAATTGCACCTTGCAATGTGGAGATATTACTGTTTGTGCATTTACAATATTCATTGATTTTTGCCATTGAAAAACATCATGTTATTCATATACCAGAAATGTTTGAAGCTACTGACTGAATGAAAAGAGCTGGCATCTCACTCTCTTTGAATCTTCTTTATCATGCTAAGAGGAGCAGGAAAAAGCAAAAAATTTCAGAATTGCACCTTGCAATGTGGAGATATTACTGTTTGTGCATTTACAATATTCATTGATTTTTGCCATTGAAAAACGTCCAGAAATGTTTGAAGCTACTGACTGAATGAAAGAAGCTGACATCTCACTCTCTTTGAATCTTCTTTATCATGCTAGGATTAGCAGGAAAAAGCAAAAAATTTCAGAATTGCACCTTGCAATGCGGAGAAATTACTGTTTGTGCATTTACAATATTCATTGATTTTTGCCATTGAAAAACATCATGTTATTCATATACCAGAAATGTTTGAAGCTACTGACTGAATGAAAAGAGCTGGCATCTCACTCTCTTTGAATCTTCTTTATCATGCTAAGAGGAGCAGGAAAAAGCAAAAAATTTCAGAATTGCACGTTGCAATGTGGAGATATTACTGTTTGTGCATTTACAATATTCATTGATTTTTGCCATTGAAAAACGTCCAGAAATGTTTGAAGCTACTGACTGAATGAAAGGAGCTGGCATCTCACTCTCTTTGAATCTTCTTTATCATGCTAGGATTAGCAGGAAAAAGCAAAAAATTTCAGAATTGCACCTTGCAATGCGGAGAAATTACTGTTTGTGCATTTACAATATTCATTGATTTTTGCCATTGAAAAACATCATGTTATTCATATACCAGAAATGTTTGAAGCTACTGACTGAATGAAAAGAGCTGGCATCTCACTCTCTTTGAATCTTCTTTATCATGCCAGGATTAGCAGGAAAAAGCAAAAAATTTCAGAATTGCACCTTGCAATGTGGAGATATTACTGTTTGTGCATTTACAATATTCATTGATTTTTGCCATTGTTGATTTTTGCCATTGAAAAACGTCCAGAAATGTTTGAAGCTACTGACTGAATGAAAGGAGCTGGCATCTCACTCTCTTTGAATCTTCTTTATCATGCTAGGATTAGCAGGAAAAAGCAAAAAATTTCAGAATTGCACGTTGCAATGTGGAGATATTACTGTTTGTGCATTTACAATATTCATTGATTTTTGCCATTGAAAAACATCATGTTATTCATATACCAGAAATGTTTGAAGCTACTGACTGAATGAAAAGAGCTGGCATCTCACTCTCTTTGAATCTTCTTTATCATGCTAAGAGGAGCAGGAAAAAGCAAAAACTTTCAGAATTGCACCTTGCAATGTGGAGATATTACTGTTTGTGCATTTACAATATTCATTGATTTTTGCCATTGAAAAACGTCCAGAAATGTTTGAAGCTACTGACTGAATGAAAGGAGCTGACATCTCACTCTCTTTGAATCTTCTTTATCATGCTAGGATTAGCAGGAAAAAGCAAAAAATTTCAGAATTGCACCTTGCAATGCGGAGAAATTACTGTTTGTGCATTTACAATATTCATTGATTTTTGCCATTGAAAAACATCATGTTATTCATATACCAGAAATGTTTGAAGCTACTGACTGAATGAAAAGAGCTGGCATCTCACTCTCTTTGAATCTTCTTTATCATGCTAAGAGGAGCAGGAAAAAGCAAAAAATTTCAGAATTGCACGTTGCAATGTGGAGATATTACTGTTTGTGCATTTACAATATTCATTGATTTTTGCCATTGAAAAACGTCCAGAAATGTTTGAAGCTACTGACTGAATGAAAGGAGCTGGCATCTCACTCTCTTTGAATCTTCTTTATCATGCTAGGATTAGCAGGAAAAAGCGAAAAATTTCAGAATTGCACCTTGCAATGCGGAGAAATTACTGTTTGTGCATTTACAATATTCATTGATTTTTGCCATTGAAAAACATGATGTTATTCATATACCAGAAATGTTTGAAGCTACTGACTGAATGAAAAGAGCTGGCATCTCACTCTCTTTGAATCTTCTTTATCATGCCAGGATTAGCAGGAAAAAGCAAAAAATTTCAGAATTGCACCTTGCAATGTGGAGATATTACTGTTTGTGCATTTACAATATTCATTGATTTTTGCCATTGTTGATTTTTGCCATTGAAAAACGTCCAGAAATGTTTGAAGCTACTGACTGAATGAAAGGAGCTGGCATCTCACTCTCTTTGAATCTTCTTTATCATGCTAGGATTAGCAGGAAAAAGCAAAAAATTTCAGAATTGCACCTTGCAATGCGGAGAAATTACTGTTTGTGCATTTACAATATTCATTGATTTTTGCCATTGAAAAACATCATGTTATTCATATTCCAGAAATGTTTGAAGCTACTGACTGAATGAAAAGAGCTGGCATCTCACTCTCTTTGAATCTTCTTTATCATGCTAAGAGGAGCAGGAAAAAGCAAAAAATTTCAGAATTGCACCTTGCAATGTGGAGATATTACTGTTTGTGCATTTACAATATTCATTGATTTTTGCCATTGAAAAACGTCCAGAAATGTTTGAAGCTACTGACTGAATGAAATGAGCTGGCATCTCACTCTCTTTGAATCTTCTTTATCATGCTAGGATTAGCAGGAAAAAGCAAAAAATTTCAGAATTGCACCTTGCAATGTGGAGTTATTACTGTTTGTGCATTTACAATATTCATTGATTTTTGCCATTGAAAAATGTCCAGAAATGTTTGAAGCTACTGACTGAATGAAAGGAGCTGGCATCTCACTCTCTTTGAATCTTCTTTATCATGCTAGGATTAGCAGGAAAAAGCAAAAAATTTCAGAATTGCACGTTGCAATGTGGAGATATTACTGTTTGTGCATTTACAATATTCATTGATTTTTGCCATTGAAAAACATCATGTTATTCATATACCAGAAATGTTTGAAGCTACTGACTGAATGAAAAGAGCTGGCATCTCACTCTCTTTGAATCTTCTTTATCATGCTAAGAGGAGCAGGAAAAAGCAAAAAATTTCAGAATTGCACCTTGCAATGTGGAGATATTACTGTTTGTGCATTTACAATATTCATTGATTTTTGCCATTGAAAAACGTCCAGAAATGTTTGAAGCTACTGACTGAATGAAAGGAGCTGGCATCTCACTCTCTTTGAATCTTCTTTATCATGCTAGGATTAGCAGGAAAAAGCAAAAAATTTCAGAATTGCACCTTGCAATGCGGAGAAATTACTGTTTGTGCATTTACAATATTCATTGATTTTTGCCATTGAAAAACATCATGTTATTCATATACCAGAAATGTTTGAAGCTACTGACTGAATGAAAAGAGCTGGCATCTCACTCTCTTTGAATCTTCTTTATCATGCTAAGAGGAGCAGGAAAAAGCAAAAAATTTCAGAATTGCACCTTGCAATGTGGAGATATTACTGTTTGTGCATTTACAATATTCATTGATTTTTGCCATTGAAAAACGTCCAGAAATGTTTGAAGCTACTGACTGAATGAAAGGAGCTGGCATCTCACTCTCTTTGAATCTTCTTTATCATGCTAGGATTAGCAGGAAAAAGCAAAAAATTTCAGAATTGCACCTTGCAATGCGGAGAAATTACTGTTTGTGCATTTACAATATTCATTGATTTTTGCCATTGAAAAACATCATGTTATTCATATACCAGAAATATTTGAAGCTTCTGACTGAATGAAAAGAGCTGGCATCTCACTCTCTTTGAATCTTCTTTATCATGCCAGGATTAGCAGGAAAAAGCAAAAAATTTCAGAATTGCACCTTGCAATGTGGAGATATTACTGTTTGTGCATTTACAATATTCATTGATTTTTGCCATTGAAAAACGTCCAGAAATGTTTGAAGCTACTGACTGAATGAAAGGAGCTGGCATCTCACTCTCTTTGAATCTTCTTTATCATGCTAGGATTAGCAGGAAAAAGCAAAAAATTTCAGAATTGCACCTTGCAATGCGGAGAAATTACTGTTTGTGCATTTACAATATTCATTGATTTTTGCCATTGAAAAACATCATGTTATTCATATACCAGAAATGTTTGAAGCTACTGACTGAATGAAAAGAGCTGGCATCTCACTCTCTTTGAATCTTCTTTATCATGCTAAGAGGAGCAGGAAAAAGCAAAAAATTTCAGAATTGCACGTTGCAATGTGGAGATATTACTGTTTGTGCATTTACAATATTCATTGATTTTTGCCATTGAAAAACGTCCAGAAATGTTTGAAGCTACTGACTGAATGAAAGGAGCTGGCATCTCACTCTCTTTGAATCTTCTTTATCATGCTAGGATTAGCAGGAAAAAGCGAAAAATTTCAGAATTGCACCTTGCAATGCGGAGAAATTACTGTTTGTGCATTTACAATATTCATTGATTTTTGCCATTGAAAAACATGATGTTATTCATATACCAGAAATGTTTGAAGCTACTGACTGAATGAAAAGAGCTGGCATCTCACTCTCTTTGAATCTTCTTTATCATGCCAGGATTAGCAGGAAAAAGCAAAAAATTTCAGAATTGCACCTTGCAATGTGGAGATATTACTGTTTGTGCATTTACAATATTCATTGATTTTTGCTATTGTTGATTTTTGCCATTGAAAAACGTCCAGAAATGTTTGAAGCTACTGACTGAATGAAAGGAGCTGGCATCTCACTCTCTTTGAATCTTCTTTATCATGCTAGGATTAGCAGGAAAAAGCAAAAAATTTCAGAATTGCACCTTGCAATGCGGAGAAATTACTGTTTGTGCATTTACAATATTCATTGATTTTTGCCATTGAAAAACATCATGTTATTCATATACCAGAAATGTTTGAAGCTACTGACTGAATGAAAAGAGCTGGCATCTCACTCTCTTTGAATCTTCTTTATCATGCTAAGAGGAGCAGGAAAAAGCAAAAAATTTCAGAATTGCACCTTGCAATGTGGAGATATTACTGTTTGTGCATTTACAATATTCATTGATTTTTGCCATTGAAAAACGTCCAGAAATGTTTGAAGCTACTGACTGAATGAAATGAGCTGGCATCTCACTCTCTTTGAATCTTCTTTATCATGCTAGGATTAGCAGGAAAAAGCAAAAAATTTCAGAATTGCACCTTGCAATGTGGAGTTATTACTGTTTGTGCATTTACAATATTCATTGATTTTTGCCATTGAAAAATGTCCAGAAATGTTTGAAGCTACTGACTGAATGAAAGGAGCTGGCATCTCACTCTCTTTGAATCTTCTTTATCATGCTAGGATTAGCAGGAAAAAGCAAAAAATTTCAGAATTGCACGTTGCAATGTGGAGATATTACTGTTTGTGCATTTACAATATTCATTGATTTTTGCCATTGAAAAACATCATGTTATTCATATACCAGAAATGTTTGAAGCTACTGACTGAATGAAAAGAGCTGGCATCTCACTCTCTTTGAATCTTCTTTATCATGCTAAGAGGAGCAGGAAAAAGCAAAAAATTTCAGAATTGCACCTTGCAATGTGGAGATATTACTGTTTGTGCATTTACAATATTCATTGATTTTTGCCATTGAAAAACGTCCAGAAATGTTTGAAGCTACTGACTGAATGAAAGGAGCTGGCATCTCACTCTCTTTGAATCTTCTTTATCATGCTAGGATTAGCAGGAAAAAGCAAAAAATTTCAGAATTGCACCTTGCAATGCGGAGAAATTACTGTTTGTGCATTTACAATATTCATTGATTTTTGCCATTGAAAAACATCATGTTATTCATATACCAGAAATGTTTGAAGCTACTGACTGAATGAAAAGAGCTGGCATCTCACTCTCTTTGAATCTTCTTTATCATGCTAAGAGGAGCAGGAAAAAGCAAAAAATTTCAGAATTGCACCTTGCAATGTGGAGATATTACTGTTTGTGCATTTACAATATTCATTGATTTTTGCCATTGAAAAACGTCCAGAAATGTTTGAAGCTACTGACTGAATGAAAGGAGCTGGCATCTCACTCTCTTTGAATCTTCTTTATCATGCTAGGATTAGCAGGAAAAAGCAAAAAATTTCAGAATTGCACCTTGCAATGCGGAGAAATTACTGTTTGTGCATTTACAATATTCATTGATTTTTGCCATTGAAAAACATCATGTTATTCATATACCAGAAATATTTGAAGCTTCTGACTGAATGAAAAGAGCTGGCATCTCACTCTCTTTGAATCTTCTTTATCATGCCAGGATTAGCAGGAAAAAGCAAAAAATTTCAGAATTGCACCTTGCAATGTGGAGATATTACTGTTTGTGCATTTACAATATTCATTGATTTTTGCCATTGAAAAACGTCCAGAAATGTTTGAAGCTACTGACTGAATGAAAGGAGCTGGCATCTCACTCTCTTTGAATCTTCTTTATCATGCTAGGATTAGCAGGAAAAAGCAAAAAATTTCAGAATTGCACCTTGCAATGCGGAGAAATTACTGTTTGTGCATTTACAATATTCATTGATTTTTGCCATTGAAAAACATCATGTTATTCATATACCAGAAATGTTTGAAGCTACTGACTGAATGAAAAGAGCTGGCATCTCACTCTCTTTGAATCTTCTTTATCATGCTAAGAGGAGCAGGAAAAAGCAAAAAATTTCAGAATTGCACCTTGCAATGTGGAGATATTACTGTTTGTGCATTTACAATATTCATTGATTTTTGCCATTGAAAAATGTCCAGAAATGTTTGAAGCTACTGACTGAATGAAAGGAGCTGGCATCTCACTCTCTTTGAATCTTCTTTATCATGCTAGGATTAGCAGGAAAAAGCAAAAAATTTCAGAATTGCACCTTGCAATGCGGAGAAATTACTGTTTGTGCATTTACAATATTCATTGATTTTTGCCATTGAAAAACATCATGTTATTCATATACCAGAAATGTTTGAAGCTACTGACTGAATGAAAAGAGCTGGCATCTCACTCTCTTTGAATCTTCTTTATCATGCCAGGATTAGCAGGAAAAAGCAAAAAATTTCAGAATTGCACCTTGCAAAGTGGAGTTATTACTGTTTGTGCATTTACAATATTCATTGATTTTTGCCATTGAAAAATGTCCAGAAATGTTTGAAGCTACTGACTGAATGAAAGGAGCTGGCATCTCACTCTCTTTGAATCTTCTTTATCATGCTAGGATTAGCAGGAAAAAGCAAAAAATTTCAGAATTGCACGTTGCAATGTGGAGATATTACTGTTTGTGCATTTACAATATTCATTGATTTTTGCCATTGAAAAACATCATGTTATTCATATACCAGAAATGTTTGAAGCTACTGACTGAATGAAAAGAGCTGGCATCTCACTCTCTTTGAATCTTCTTTATCATGCTAAGAGGAGCAGGAAAAAGCCAAAAATTTCAGAATTGCACCTTGCAATGTGGAGATATTACTGTTTGTGCATTTACAATATTCATTGATTTTTGCCATTGAAAAACGTCCAGAAATGTTTGAAGCTACTGACTGAATGAAAGGAGCTGGCATCTCACTCTCTTTGAATCTTCTTTATCATGCTAGGATTAGCAGGAAAAAGCAAAAAATTTCAGAATTGCACATTGCAATGCGGAGAAATTACTGTTTGTGCATTTACAATATTCATTGATTTTTGCCATTGAAAAACATCATGTTATTCATATACCAGAAATGTTTGAAGCTACTGACTGAATGAAAAGAGCTGGCATCTCACTCTCTTTGAATCTTCTTTATCATGCTAAGAGGAGCAGGAAAAAGCAAAAAATTTCAGAATTGCACCTTGCAATGTGGAGATATTACTGTTTGTGCATTTACAATATTCATTGATTTTTGCCATTGAAAAACGTCCAGAAATGTTTGAAGCTACTGACTGAATGAAAGGAGCTGGCATCTCACTCTCTTTGAATCTTCTTTATCATGCTAGGATTAGCAGGAAAAAGCAAAAAATTTCAGAATTGCACCTTGCAATGCGGAGAAATTACTGTTTGTGCATTTACAATATTCATTGATTTTTGCCATTGAAAAACATCATGTTATTCATATACCAGAAATGTTTGAAGCTACTGACTGAATGAAAAGAGCTGGCATCTCACTCTCTTTGAATCTTCTTTATCATGCTAGGATTAGCAGGAAAAAGCAAAAAATTTCAGAATTGCACCTTGTAATGTGGAGATATTACTGTTTGTGCATTTACAATATTCATTGATTTTTGCCATTGAAAAACGTCCAGAAATGTTTGAAGCTACTGACTGAATGAAATGAGCTGGCATCTCACTCTCTTTGAATCTTCTTTATCATGCTAGGATTAGCAGGAAAAAGCAAAAAATTTCAGAATTGCACCTTGCAATGTGGAGATATTACTGTTTGTGCATTTACAATATTCATTGATTTTTGCCATTGAAAAACGTCCAGAAATGTTTGAAGCTACTGACTGAATGAAAGGAGCTGGCATCTCACTCTCTTTGAATCTTCTTTATCATGCTAGGATTAGCAGGAAAAAGCAAAAAATTTCAGAATTGCACCTTGCAATGCGGAGAAATTACTGTTTGTGCATTTACAATATTCATTGATTTTTGCCATTGAAAAACATCATGTTATTCATATACCAGAAATGTTTGAAGCTACTGACTGAATGAAAAGAGCTGGCATCTCACTCTCTTTGAATCTTCTTTATCATGCTAAGAGGAGCAGGAAAAAGCAAAAAATTTCAGAATTGCACCTTGCAATGTGGAGATATTACTGTTTGTGCATTTACAATATTCATTGATTTTTGCCATTGAAAAACGTCCAGAAATGTTTGAAGCTACTGACTGAATGAAAGGAGCTGGCATCTCACTCTCTTTGAATCTTCTTTATCATGCTAGGATTAGCAGGAAAAAGCAAAAAATTTCAGAATTGCACCTTGCAATGCGGAGAAATTACTGTTTGTGCATTTACAATATTCATTGATTTTTGCCATTGAAAAACATCATGTTATTCATATACCAGAAATGTTTGAAGCTACTGACTGAATGAAAAGAGCTGGCATCTCACACTCTTTGAATCTTCTTTATCATGCTAAGAGGAGCAGGAAAAAGCAAAAAATTTCAGAATTGCAAGTTGCAATGTGGAGATATTACTGTTTGTGCATTTACAATATTCATTGATTTTTGCCATTGAAAAACGTCCAGAAATGTTTGAAGCTACTGACTGAATGAAAGGAGCTGGCATCTCACTCTCTTTGAATCTTCTTTATCATGCTAGGATTAGCAGGAAAAAGCAAAAAATTTCAGAATTGCACCTTGCAATGCGGAGAAATTACTGTTTGTGCATTTACAATATTCATTGATTTTTGCCATTGAAAAACATCATGTTATTCATATACCAGAAATGTTTGTTTTACCGTATTTTTTTATTTTTCATTAACAACATATTGACAAGTGATTGACAGTAGCATAATTCTAAATACAAAGGGAAAATCAGGGATGACTGGAACGCGGGAAAAGGGGAAAGACCAAAGGGAGGGGAGGGAAAGGGAAACAACAAGGTTAGGATAACAAGGGGTAGAAGAGATTGATTCGTCAAATAATAATATAATCAGTAAAGGACTAATAAAGCAATCTAACAAAACACAAAACAATTTCAACGCACATTATCATGTTAGCAATAAAACAAATAAAATGAATGAACAGTCTGTAAGACATATTAAGAACTACCAGTATTATAGGCAGGACGGGGAAATTTATTTGACCAGATATCCCATTTCTTAGAAAATTTGAAAAGGTTATCGTTGATAGAGGCAAATCTAAATTCGTATATTCTATGTTGGTTCATCCTATCTACTAACTCCTCCAAAGTAGGAACAGACGATTTTCTCCAATGAAAAGATAAAGCATTTTTGCAAACCGAAAATATATGGATCATGATAGCTCTCTCATAAGACTTATATGATTCCAATTCTAATGATAGTAGAGCTGTTTGAGGGGTCAAAATTAAAAGTCTGCCCAGAAGGTCATTAATCAGAGAGGAAATCTGAGCCCACAGATTACGAATCTTAGGGCAGCTCCAAAAAATATGCAAAAGATCTCCTTTAATGCCACAATCCCTCCAACAAAGGGGAGAATTACTGGACCTTATGTGATGGAGCCTGATTGGGGTATAATACCACCTTGATAAAACCTTGAAATAGGCCTCTTGTAGAGGCATGGAAATATTGGAGGCTTGAGTAAAAAGTGCAGCATTCTCCCACTGGTCGAGAGGGAAGATGAGTTTCAGGTCTTTTTCCCATCGTAACATGTAGATATTTTTTTTGAAAGATAGATCATTGTTGAAGCTGTTGTAAATGTGTCTCAAGCTCCAGAAAATTTTGTGGGATGGATTACACAACAGGTTCGCCGAGGTTTTGGAAACAAGGAGTTTACCAGCCAGAAATTCTAGAATAATACTTTTAAAGTGGGAGTATAAGAAAAAATCAGAGGAAGGGAGATTAAATTTTTTTTTGAGGGTTTGGAAAGGAGAAAAAGTAGAAGTCTCGTAGAGGTCTCCAATTTTCCTTAACCCTCTACTATTCCAGTGATCCGGAACGCAGGAGTTATGTAAGGCAGCAACAAAATTGATTGGAAAGTTTTTAACAAGAGAGAGTTTGTCTACATTAGAATCTCTAGAAAGATTCCCTCTCTTTCTCCTAGCAATTTTCTTCCAAGCTTCAATAGTCGCTTGAAAGATAGGGTGAGAAGGATCATGAGTGCACTTTTTAAAGAGATGTTTAAATAGCAAATCTCGGGGAGGGGAGTCGCCGTTCAAAAAGGTCTCCAAAGTTAGCCATGCCGGGGGATTTGTAGAGTTAAGCCAATTTCTACTCTGCTTGATAAGGTTAGCATAACAATAGGCAGATATGTTAGGGAGACTCAGGCCTCCATTGCTTTTGTTTTTATATAAGATTTCAGCAGATATCCTCGCACGTTTTTTGTCCCAGATGTAGGAGTTGATCTGGTTCTGAATTTTTTGGATGAAACAAAGGGGAATGTTTAATGGCAAGTTACGAAAGAAATATAAGATTTTGGGAAGGACAAACATTTTAATGGATAGAACCCTACCCCACCACGACAAATCCTTTTTCAGGAGATTCGTCAAATCTCCTCGGACGACGTCATTAATTAGGTCTAGATTGGCAGAGAGTGTTGAATCAATAGATTTACCAACCACAATCCCCAAATAGGTCAGATTGTCCTTGGCTGAATCAAAGGAAAATTTTGAATATAAAGCTTCTCTCGTTTGATGGTCCAAATTATTGTTTAAAAGTTTTGATTTTTTTCTATTGATCTTAAAGTAGGAAATCTGGGAGAATGAATCCAGAACTTCCAAGACCTTATTGACTGAATTTATTGGATCCAGCAAGGAAAGCATGACGTCATCCGCGAAGAGACTAATTTTGAATTCCCGGGAAGGGGCAGAGATCCCCTTAATGTCAGTGCTTTCTCTGATCTTCTGTGCCAAAGGCTCCATAGCCAAAACGAAAAGTAGGGGGGAAAGAGGGCAACCCTGTCTAGTCCCGTTTGTAATAGGGATTGGGTGGGAAAAATAATTGTTGACATAAATTTTAGCTTGAGGGTTAGAATAAAGGGCCAAAATTGAAGAAAGAAAATTATTATTAAAACCAAATTTAATAAGAGTATGTTTTAAATATAGCCAATTTAATCTATCGAATGCTTTTTCAGCATCTAATGCTAGCAAGGAGGTTGGAACTCTAGCTGTATTAATCAATCTCAAAATATTCAAAATTCTTCTAGTGCCATCAGTAGCTTGTCTCCCACCAACGAAGCCAATTTGGTCATCGTTGATGAGATTTGGGAGGATAGTTGAAAACGATTGGCCAGAATTTTCGAATAAATTTTGATGTCGGTATTGATTAGTGAAATAGGTCTATAATTCTTGACATTATCTCTCTCATCTTTTGACTTGGGAATCAAAGTGATGGTGGCCTCCAACATTTCTTGGGGGAAGGAGCAACTTGAAGATGCCAAATTAAAGATTTTAGTAAGAGGAGGAGAAAGGAGTTCACAAAAGGTTTTATAATATTCATTGATGAACCCATCTGGACCCGGGGCCTTGAAAGATTTAAGTTGCTTAATTGTGTTCATAGTTTCAAGGGTAGTGAAAGGTTCATTCAATGACTCAAGATCCAGAGGGCTCAGTTTGGGTAATTTAATTGAAGAGAGAAAATTATTAATTGCTTCTGAGTTAGGTTGGGAGATTAAGGGATCGGATTTGATATTATAGAGTTTCTCATAAAATTCTGCGAACCGATCAGCTATATCTTTCGGATGATAGAGCAATGATCCGTTAACATTTTTTATTTTATCAATTCTATTGTTCGCTCTTTTTTGTTTAACCAATCGGGCCATAAAACGAGTAGGTTTGTTAAGGGCGGCATAATGATTAAACTTTGATTTTTGAATGATCGAGTCGTAGGAAGAAAAAAATTCGGATTTTAGGTCAATCCTTAGATTTAGTAGCTCCTTTTGAATTGTTGGGGAAGGGGAAGGAAGGTTAATCTGCGCTTGTTCTTTTTCTTTGATTAGTTTTTGAAGGGAATTTATTTTGGCTCTTTTTTCTTTTTTTTCTGATGAGGATATCTGTATTAGTACACCCCGAAGCACAGCTTTGTGGGCACACCAACTAGAGAAGGGGTTAGACAGATCCGGGGTTTCATTTTCTTTAAAATAATTTGAAATTGCATTTTCAATAGTTTTTTTATTCTTGGGATTATGAATAAGGGAAGATTTGCACTTCCAAAGGAATCCGTTTCTTAAAAGAGGGCCAATGTGGAGTTCACACGTTACAGGGGCATGATCCGATAGAGACCTGAGTCCTATGGAGATATTTGAGAATTTAGATAAAGAGAAGACGTCGGTTAATATTAGGTCAATTCTGGAGGCCGTTTGATGTGCATCTGAAAAGTGAGAGAACTCTTTTGAAGTAGTATTGAAACATCTGAATATGTCGAAAAGTTCATTTCTATGAAGCCAATTATTTAGTGTAGCATATAGATGACGACTAGGAGAAGAAGAGTCAATTAACCCATCAGGTACCATATTAAAATCCCCCAAAAGGATCAATTCACCTCTCCTAACCTCCTCCACTTTCCTTAAAACTTTATTTAAAAAAGAAATTTGCTTCTTATTTGGGGCATATACGTTAGCAATTGTACACTCATGATTGTTCAATTTGCAGTTCAGTATGTGATATCTGCCATTGACATCACAATGCTGATCTAATAGTTCAAATGGAACCAAATTTTTAATCAATGTTGCTACACCAGCTTTTTTCCGTTCGCTGATGGATTCAAAAATATGGGGATATTCTTTATGAGAAAATTTAGGATGTTTCCCCTCAGCGAACCTGGTCTCTTGTAGACACGCTACATCCGCTCCAAGATGAACCAATTCCTTCCAGAGGGAGAATCTTTTGCTGGGGCTATTCAGACCTCTTACATTGTATGAGACAACCTTAATAGGCATAGACCAGGGAGACAGTCAAAATGTATCAAAAGAAGAGAAAAAAAAAGCAGAAATCAGTTGATCCTGCGAACCACCCCAGACGGTAAAACCACCGACAATCAAAACTGGGAGATGGTATTTTAATAGGTAGAAAATGCGTTACAGACCACGATTCAAAGGAGAAAATTTGTCAAACAAACAACGACAGTAACAGTCACTAGGTATTCAAGATACCAGAAAAAAGAAATAAAAAAAAATGAATCAAAAACTTCCTGAGGGAACCTTTACCTGAAAGGTTCTCCCTCGGTTTTGGGGGAAAAAAAGAGTGTGGACACTACCTGAGGGCATGGTATAAAGAAGATTAATATAAGTTTCGGAACTCCAGAGCCAACCAGGACTCAAAAGGACAAAATTAACGTTTTAAGATTTAACTAAATCAGACAGTGATTGCTACACTATAAATTTTCAGAATTAGGTTAAGTAATTTAGTAATCCAGATATTATGTGATATAAGGAATAAAGTTTTAGAAAGGATCCAACAATAGCTCCCCCACATCTCAGCGGTTTGGAGCTTTCGGATCCTTCAGGGGAATGTCTTTTATAAATTCAAAGAATTTGGGGCCCTCATCTGGATCTGAAAGAGTAAAAGTTTTCCCCTTAAAAAAAATCAGTAGTTTCACTGGGAAGCCCCACCTATACGGAATACCCATGTCTCTCAATCTGTCAGTGGTCAATTTGTAGGCCCTTCTCGCATCCATAGTCTCCCTTGAAAAATCTGAGAAGATTTTTAGGTGCGAAAAAGGTTCAGGGAATTTCTTTTCCTCTCTAATAAAACTTAAAATTCTCTCCTTAGTGGAGAAAAAATGCAATCTTATTATCGTGTCTCTAGGTAAATCAGGAGAAATAGACGAAGGGCGAAATAAGCGATGTGCTCTGTCTATAATAAGATCCTGTTCAGACAAAGAAGGGATGGATTTGTGAAATAAGTCTCTAACATAGGAGAGAAGGTCAGAGGGGGAGACACTTTCAGAGATGCCCCTAATTTTCAAGTTATTTCTTCTGCTTCTGTCTTCTAGGTCAGCCACTTTTAATCTAAGTCTATGAAGCTCAGATTTAATCTCGAGATTTTCTGAGGAAACTTTATCTATTTTACCTTCTACCGTATTAAGTCTCTTGGTGTTTTCCTCTAATTTAACACCAAAGGCGCTTAAAGTAGACTTCATGGAATCAACCTGTCTATCAAATCCTAGCTTCATATTGTTATCAATCCTTTTGGTCAGGTTATCCAAAAATGAGGTAAGGTCAAAATTTTCTGGATTTTGAGAAGTAGGCAATTTTAACGGAACACTGATCATAGAATCAGGAGATATAGGAGATAGATCTTTTTTTAAACGTCTCCTTTCTGGACTTGGGTTAGGGGAAGTGTCTGAGCAATCGTCCTCTGAATTAGTTGCGAGGGGGGAAAATTTATTGCCCCAATCACCAGGATCTCTTCTTTTTGAGGAAACGGACAAATCCATATCCTCCTCTCTTTTATCTCTGGCTGTTGAGGCAGAGGCAGGTTTAGAAATAGAAACCTTTAGCTGTTTTGGGGAAGTTACAGTTTTAGATGAATCTTTAGTAGGAGTACACATTTTAGAAGTTGGGTTGTCTTCAGGGTTTCTATGCGGTGATCTGGACTTCATTGGGCTAATAGTATTAACAGAATCTTCTGAGGGGTTAGAAAAGGAAAAACGCTGAGAGGTCTTCACTCTTACCGCATTAGTCTTAAGGGGAATCTCTAGGGATTTTTGGGAATTTCTTTTGTTTGATGCCATTATAAACGTCAATTCTGTAGAGTATAAATGCAAGTATACACTATTATATCTAAATGTTACTTTAAAATGAATCCAGTGGAAGCTGACCTAAAATATCAGGTATCCGCAATCAAATAACAGTGAATAACAAATTTAGTAAACCATCAGATATATCTTAAAATACAATATATATATAATCAGTCAATATTCAAAAATCGCCGGATGTCCGTTTTCCTAAATTAAAGACAATTGGTTGAATCAAAGACATCAGAGAATTTCGCCAGGAAAGAATGTAAAATTATTAGGGCAAATGATAATCAATGTAGAATTAATAGTTCAAAAGTTAGTAGTAGCGAAAAAAAAAATTATTTCTATATCCAAGAGTATAAGCAGGCAAATTGTGAGTACCGTCCCTTTAAGGAAAAAAATATCTGAAAAAAGAAATTTATAGGAAAATCCTCCAAAGGGTTAATATAGAGTTCTTCCAACCAGAACTTATAAGGATCCGCAAATTCTGTGAGCAACAGTTTTTATCGGCACTGTCTAATGTTTTAATGGACTGCTTATAGGTACTGATATCAGATCAGCACCATGGACAGCAGAGCATAGCGACGCTGCAGCAGGAGGCAGGAGAATTTCACTAATATAAGATCAGCACCATGGACAGCAGTGTAGAGCGACGCTGCAGCAGGAGGCAGGAGAATTTGACTAATATAAGATCAGCACCATGGACAGCAGTTCAGAGCGACGCTGCAGCAGGAGGCAGGAGAATTTGACTAATATAAGATCAGCACCATGGACAGCAGTGCAGAGCTACGCCGCAGCAGGGGGCGGGAGATTTGAAAATATCAGCTGATTGAAAGTGTGTGACAGTGGAGGGCAGCGGTGCTGCTGCAGCGAGGGACCAGGGGCAAAAATCAAGGAGGGGGAACCGCTACTATGGGAACAGCCCGGAGTGCAGGTAACAGCCGCAGAGGAGAGGAGAGAGCCGGGTGCAGACAGCAGCGGTGGCAGTGAGCCGAGGGGGGAAAGGGACGCAGCAGCTTCACAGGGACACAAGGGGACACCGCTACCACCGGGGCAGCCCCGGAACCCCGGACAACGAACCCCCAGAAACACAGTAAGAGCCCTGGCGTCAGCCGGGCTTATCTGACCTTAAGCTGGAGTATGAAGTCCCGCTCCGTCTCAGTCTCCTGAGCTCCGCGTCGGACAAGCTAAGCGCTCAGTCCCTTGCCGGCAGCAGGGGTCTCGTCCTCGGGGTCCAGTGGGGTTGAGGGTATTTGGTCCGGGGGAGGTAGTGCTGCTTCTTTATGGGTTGGGGTCCTGCGGGTCCGGTCCGGTCCTCCGCGGGGCTGTGACAGTAGATTGCAGGGCTGTGTTTTTTCAGGTTGTCGCCGGTGTCTTGGTCTCAGTCTCCTCTTCTCCTCTCTTCTTGGGTCCGGTGTCGGGACAACTGATGCTGCTGTAGGGTCCTGCTCCCGGAGTAAAGAGCAGAGCAGGCCTGCACTGCTATCACAGTCACTTCAAAGCCACGCTGCAGAGTGACTGGAAACAAGAAAAGGGCCGCCAGTGATCGTCTGGGTGTCGGGACCAGAACCAGAATGTGCCACACTGTGGGTTAAAGGTAAGCTCTGACACCAGTCAGGGGGTCCAGTATATAGTGCTCTGTTAAGTAAGGTGGGAGAAATATGTGTCCCCACCGATCTGTGAACCTGCAGGGCCACATCACCGCCTAAAGGACTGGAATGCTCTCTGTGACTTACCGCAGCTGCATATAAAGCCTGCTGGCAGTCCTTAAGTCCGATATAAAACGGAGTAATCCTGGCTCCAGAGATAAAAGGGCATATATGGGCCCACAATCCTGTAGGGCCACGTTGCAGAGTCTCTTCAATGGAGGTTTCTGAACCTCACCCAAATGCCTCAGCACGAAGCAGCTCCAGGGTTGATGTGTTTAGAAGGGACTTCTTGGTGTCCAAATGATCCCTGGATGATGGCGAGTCAAATTATATGAAATTCTGAAAAAAAAATCCTCTTTTTGTCGCTTAAAAGTAGCTTTTAAGGCAAAGCCCTCAGGGAGCTCAGGATCAGGCTGCCATTTCGTCCTGTGCTCAGGCCACTCCCCCCACCAGAAATGTTTGAAGCTACTGACTGAATGAAAAGAGCTGGCATCTCACTCTCTTTGAATCTTCTTTATCATGCTAAGAGGAGCAGGAAAAAGCAAAAAATTTCAGAATTGCACCTTGCAATGTGGAGATATTACTGTTTGTGCATTTACAATATTCATTGATTTTTGCCATTGAAAAACATCATGTTATTCATATACCAGAAATGTTTGAAGCTACTGACTGAATGAAAAGAGCTGGCATCTCACTCTCTTTGAATCTTCTTTATCATGCTAGGATTAGCAGGAAAAAGCAAAAAATTTCAGAATTGCACATTGCAATGCGGAGATATTACTGTTTGTGCATTTACAATATTCATTGATTTTATTCATTGAAAAACGTCCAGAAATGTTTGAAGCTACTGACTGAATGAAAGGAGCTGGCATCTCACTCTCTTTGAATCTTCTTTATCATGCTAGGATTAGCAGGAAAAAGCAAAAAATTTCAGAATTGCACCTTGCAATGCGGAGAAATTACTGTTTGTGCATTTACAATATTCATTGATTTTTGCCATTGAAAAACATCATGTTATTCATATACCAGAAATGTTTGAAGCTACTGACTGAATGAAAAGAGCTGGCATCTCACTCTCTTTGAATCTTCTTTATCATGCTAGGATTAGCAGGAAAAAGCAAAAAATTTCAGAATTGCACATTGCAATGCGGAGATATTACTGTTTGTGCATTTACAATATTCATTGATTTTATTCATTGAAAAACGTCCAGAAATGTTTGAAGCTACTGACTGAATGAAAGGAGCTGGCATCTCACTCTCTTTGAATCTTCTTTATCATGCTAGGATTAGCAGGAAAAAGCAAAAAATTTCAGAATTGCACCTTGCAATGCGGAGAAATTACTGTTTGTGCATTTACAATATTCATTGATTTTTGCCATTGAAAAACATCATGTTATTCATATACCAGAAATGTTTGAAGCTACTGACTGAATGAAAAGAGCTGGCATCTCACTCTCTTTGAATCTTCTTTATCATGCTAAGAGGAGCAGGAAAAAGCAAAAAATTTCAGAATTGCACGTTGCAATGTGGAGATATTACTGTTTGTGCATTTACAATATTCATTGATTTTTGCCATTGAAAAACGTCCAGAAATGTTTGAAGCTACTGACTGAATGAAAGGAGCTGGCATCTCACTCTCTTTGAATCTTCTTTATCATGCTAGGATTAGCAGGAAAAAGCAAAAAATTTCAGAATTGCACCTCGCAATGCGGAGAAATTACTGTTTGTGCATTTACAATATTCATTGATTTTTGCCATTGAAAAACATCATGTTATTCATATACCAGAAATGTTTGAAGCTACTGACTGAATGAAAAGAGCTGGCATCTCACTCTCTTTGAATCTTCTTTATCATGCCAGGATTAGCAGGAAAAAGCAAAAAATTTCAGAATTGCACCTTGCAATGTGAAGATATTACTGTTTGTGCATTTACAATATTCATTGATTTTTGCCATTGAAAAACGTCCAGAAATGTTTGAAGCTACTGACTGAATGAAAGAAGCTGGCATCTCACTCTCTTTGAATCTTCTTTATCATGCTAGGATTAGCAGGAAAAAGCAAAAAATTTCAGAATTGCACCTTGCAATGCGGAGAAATTACTGTTTGTGCATTTACAATATTCATTGATTTTTGCCATTGAAAAACATCATGTTATTCATATACCAGAAATGTTTGAAGCTACTGACTGAATGAAAAGAGCTGGCATCTCACTCTCTTTGAATCTTCTTTATCATGCCAGGATTAGCAGGAAAAAGCAAAAAATTTCAGAATTGCACCTTGCAATGTGGAGATATTACTGTTTGTGCATTTACAATATTCATTGATTTTTGCCATTGAAAAACGTCCAGAAATGTTTGAAGCTACTGACTGAATGAAAGGAGCTGGCATCTCACTCTCTTTGAATCTTCTTTATCATGCTAGGATTAGCAGGAAAAAGCAAAAAATTTCAGAATTGCACCTTGCAATGCAGAGAAATTACTGTTTGTGCATTTACAATATTCATTGATTTTTGCCATTGAAAAACATCATGTTATTCATATACCAGAAATGTTTGAAGCTACTGACTGAATGAAAAGAGCTGGCATCTCACTCTCTTTGAATCTTCTTTATCATGCTAAGAGGAGCAGGAAAAAGCAAAAAATTTCAGAATTGCACCTTGCAATGTGGAGATATTACTGTTTGTGCATTTACAATATTTATTGATTTTTGCCATTGAAAAAAGTCCAGAAATGTTTGAAGCTACTGACTGAATGAAAGGAGCTGGCATCTCACTCTCTTTGAATCTTCTTTATCATGCTAGGATTAGCAGGAAAAAGCAAAAAATTTCAGAATTGCACATTGCAATGCGGAGAAATTACTGTTTGTGCATTTACAATATTCATTAATTTTTGCCATTGAAAAACATCATGTTATTCATATACCAGAAATGTTTGAAGCTACTGACTGAATGAAAAGAGCTGGCATCTCACTGTCTTTGAATCTTCTTTATCATGCTAAGAGGAGCAGGAAAAAGCAAAAAATTTCAGAATTGCACCTTGCAATGTGGAGATATTACTGTTTGTGAATTTACAATATTCATTGATTTTTGCCATTGAAAAACATCATGTTATTCATATACCAGAAATGTTTGAAGCTACTGACTGAATGAAAAGAGCTGGCATCTCACTCTCTTTGAATCTTCTTTATCATGCTAGGATTAGCAGGAAAAAGCAAAAAATTTCAGAATTGCACATTGCAATGCCGAGATATTACTGTTTGTGCATTTACAATATTCATTGATTTTTGCCATTGAAAAACGTCCAGAAATGTTTGAAGCTACTGACTGAATGAAAGGAGTTGGCATCTCACTCTCTTTGAATCTTCTTTATCATGCTAGGATTAGCAGGAAAAAGCAAAAAATTTCAGAATTGCACCTTGCAATGCGGAGAAATTACTCTTTGTGCATTTACAATATTCATTGATTTTTGCCATTGAAAAACATCATGTTATTCATATACCAGAAATGTTTGAAGCTACTGACTGAATGAAAAGAGCTGGCATCTCACTCTCTTTTAATCTTCTTTATCATGCTAAGAGGAGCAGGAAAAAGCAAAAAATTTCAGAATTGCACGTTGCAATGTGGAGATATTACTGTTTGTGCATTTACAATATTCATTGATTTTTGCCATTGAAAAACGTCCAGAAATGTTTGAAGCTACTGACTGAATGAAAGGAGCTGGCATCTCACTCTCTTTGAATCTTCTTTATCATGCTAGGATTAGCAGGAAAAAGCAAAAAATTTCAGAATTGCACCTTGCAATGCGGAGAAATTACTGTTTGTGCATTTACAATATTCATTGATTTTTGCCATTGAAAAACATCATGTTATTCATATACCAGAAATGTTTGAAGCTACTGACTGAATGAAAAGAGCTGGCATCTCACTCTCTTTGAATCTTCTTTGTCATGCTAAGAGGAGCAGGAAAAAGCAAAAAATTTCAGAATTGCACGTTGCAATGTGGAGATATTACTGTTTGTGCATTTACAATATTCATTGATTTTTGCCATTGAAAAACGTCCAGAAATGTTTGAAGCTACTGACTGAATGAAAGGAGCTGGCATCTCACTCTCTTTGAATCTTCTTTATCATGCTAGGATTAGCAGGAAAAAGCAAAAAATTTCAGAATTGCACCTTGCAATGCGGAGAAATTACTGTTTGTGCATTTACAATATTCATTGATTTTTGCCATTGAAAAACATCATGTCATTCATATACCAGAAATGTTTGAAGCTACTGACTGAATGAAAATAGCTGGCATCTCACTCTCTTTGAATCTTCTTTATGATGCCAGGATTAGCAGGAAGAAGCAAAAAATTTCAGAATTGCACCTTGCAATGTGGAGATATTACTGTTTGTGCATTTACAATATTCATTGATTTTTGCTATTGAAAAATGTCCAGAAATGTTTGAAGCTACTGACTGAATGAAAGGAGCTGGCATCTCACTCTCTTTGAATCTTCTTTATCATGATAGGATTAGCAGGAAAAAGCAAAAAATTTCAGAATTGCACCTTGCAATGCGGAGAAATTACTGTTTGTGCATTTACAATATTCATTGATTTTTGCCATTGAAAAACATCATGTTATTCATATACCAGAAATGTTTGAAGCTACTGACTGAATGAAAAGAGCTGGCATGTCACTCTCTTTGAATCTTCTTTATCATGCTAAGAGGAGCAGGAAAAAGCAAAAAATTTCAGAATTGCACGTTGCAATGTGGAGATATTACTGTTTGTGCATTTACAATATTCATTGATTTTTGCCATTGAAAAACGTCCAGAAATGTTTGAAGCTACTGACTGAATGAAAGGAGCTGGCATCTCACTCTCTTTGAATCTTCTTTATCATGCTAGGATTAGGAGGAAAAAGCAAAAAATTTCAGAATTGCACCTTGCAATGCGGAGAAATTACTGTTTGTGCATTTACAATATTCATTGATTTTTGCCATTGAAAAACATCATGTTATTTATATACCAGAAATGTTTGAAGCTACTGACTGAATGAAAAGAGCTGGCATCTCACTCTCTTTGAATCTTCTTTATCATGCCAGGATTAGCAGGAAAAAGCAAAAAATTTCAGAATTGCACCTTGCAATGTGGAGATATTACTGTTTGTGCATTTACAATATTCATTGATTTTTGCCATTGAAAAACGTCCAGAAATGTTTGAAGCTACTGACTGAATGAAAGGAGCTGGCATCTCACTCTCTTTGAATCTTCTTTATCATGCTAGGATTAGGAGGAAAAAGCGAAAAATTTCAGAATTGCACCTTGCAATGCGGAGAAATTACTGTTTGTGCATTTACAATATTCATTGATTTTTGCCATTGAAAAACATCATGTTATTCATATACCAGAAATGTTTGAAGCTACTGACTGAATGAAAAGAGCTGGCATCTCACTCTCTTTGAATCTTCTTTATCATGCTAAGAGGAGCAGGAAAAAGCAAAAAATTTCAGAATTGCACCTTGCAATGTGGAGATATTACTGTTTGTGCATTTACAATATTCATTGATTTTTGCCATTGAAAAACGTCCAGAAATGTTTGAAGCTACTGACTGAATGAAAGGAGCTGGCATCTCACTCTCTTTGAATCTTCTTTATCATGCTAGGATTAGCAGGAAAAAGCAAAAAATTTCAGAATTGCACCTTGCAATGCGGAGAAATTACTGTTTGTACATTTACAATATTCATTGATTTTTGCCATTGAAAAACATCATGTTATTCATATACCAGAAATGTTTGAAGCTACTGACTGAATGAAAAGAGCTGGCATCTCACTCTCTTTGAATCTTCTTTATCATGCTAAGAGGAGCAGGAAAAAGCAAAAAATTTCAGAATTGCACGTTGCAATGTGGAGATATTACTGTTTGTGCATTTACAATATTCATTGATTTTTGCCATTGAAAAACGTCCAGAAATGTTTGAAGCTACTGACTGAATGAAAGGAGCTGGCATCTCACTCTCTTTGAATCTTCTTTATCATGCTAGGATTAGCAGGAAAAAGCAAAAAATTTCAGAATTGCACCTTGCAATGCGGAGAAATTACTGTTTGTGCATTTACAATATTCATTGATTTTTGCCATTGAAAAACGTCCAGAAATGTTTGAAGCTACTGACTGAATGAAAGGAGCTGGCATCTCACTCTCTTTGAATCTTCTTTATCATGCTAGGATTAGCAGGAAAAAGCAAAAAATTTCAGAATTGCACATTGCAATGCGGAGAAATTACTGTTTGTGCATTTACAATATTCATTAATTTTTGCCATTGAAAAACATCATGTTATTCATATACCAGAAATGTTTGAAGCTACTGACTGAATGAAAAGAGCTGGCATCTCACTGTCTTTGAATCTTCTTTATCATGCTAAGAGGAGCAGGAAAAAGCAAAAAATTTCAGAATTGCACCTTGCAATGTGGAGATATTACTGTTTGTGCATTTACAATATTCATTGATTTTTGCCATTGAAAAACATCATGTTATTCATATACCAGAAATGTTTGAAGCTACTGACTGAATGAAAAGAGCTGGCATCTCACTCTCTTTGAATCTTCTTTATCATGCTAGGATTAGCAGGAAAAAGCAAAAAATTTCAGAATTGCACATTGCAATGCGGAGATATTACTGTTTGTGCATTTACAATATTCATTGATTTTTGCCATTGAAAAACGTCCAGAAATGTTTGAAGCTACTGACTGAATGAAAGGAGCTGGCATCTCACTCTCTTTGAATCTTCTTTATCATGCTAGGATTAGCAGGAAAATGCAAAAAATTTCAGAATTGCACCTTGCAATGCGGAGATATTACTGTTTGTGCATTTACAATATTCATTGATTTTTGCCATTGAAAAACGTCCAGAAATGTTTGAAGCTACTGACTGAATGAAAGGAGCTGGCATCTCACTCTCTTTGAATCTTCGTTATCATGCTAGGATTAGCAGGAAAAAGCAAAAAATTTCAGAATTGCACCTTGCAATGTGGAGATATTACTGTTTGTGCATTTACAATATTCATTGATTTTTGCCATTGAAAAACATCATGTTATTCATATACCAGAAATGTTTGAAGCTACTGACTGAATGAAAAGAGCTGGCATCTCACTCTCTTTGAATCTTCGTTATCATGCTAAGAGGAGCAGGAAAAAGCAAAAAATTTCAGAATTGCACCTTGCAATGTGGAGATATTACTGTTTGTGCATTTACAATATTCATTGATTTTTGCCATTGAAAAACGTCCAGAAATGTTTGAAGCTACTGACTGAATGAAAGGAGCTGGCATCTCACTCTCTTTGAATCTTCTTTATCATGCTAGGATTAGCAGGAAAAAGCAAAAAATTTCAGAATTGCACCTTGCAATGCGGAGAAATTACTGTTTGTACATTTACAATATTCATTGATTTTTTCCATTGAAAAACATCATGTTATTCATATACCAGAAATGTTTGAAGCTACTGACTGAATGAAAAGAGCTGGCATCTCACTCTCTTTGAATCTTCTTTATCATGCTAAGAGGAGCAGGAAAAAGCAAAAAATTTCAGAATTGCACGTTGCAATGTGGAGATATTACTGTTTGTGCATTTACAATATTCATTGATTTTTGCCATTGAAAAACGTCCAGAAATGTTTGAAGCTACTGACTGAATGAAAGGAGCTGGCATCTCACTCTCTTTGAATCTTCTTTATCATGCTAGGATTAGCAGGAAAAAGCAAAAAATTTCAGAATTGCACATTGCAATGCGGAGAAATTACTGTTTGTGCATTTACAATATTCATTAATTTTTGCCATTGAAAAACATCATGTTATTCATATACCAGAAATGTTTGAAGCTACTGACTGAATGAAAAGAGCTGGCATCTCACTGTCTTTGAATCTTCTTTATCATGCTAAGAGGAGCAGGAAAAAGCAAAAAATTTCAGAATTGCACCTTGCAATGTGGAGATATTACTGTTTGTGCATTTACAATATTCATTGATTTTTGCCATTGAAAAACATCATGTTATTCATATACCAGAAATGTTTGAAGCTACTGACTGAATGAAAAGAGCTGGCATCTCACTCTCTTTGAATCTTCTTTATCATGCTAGGATTAGCAGGAAAAAGCAAAAAATTTCAGAATTGCACATTGCAATGCGGAGATATTACTGTTTGTGCATTTACAATATTCATTGATTTTTGCCATTGAAAAACGTCCAGAAATGTTTGAAGCTACTGACTGAATGAAAGGAGCTGGCATCTCACTCTCTTTGAATCTTCTTTATCATGCTAGGATTAGCAGGAAAATGCAAAAAATTTCAGAATTGCACCTTGCAATGCGGAGATATTACTGTTTGTGCATTTACAATATTCATTGATTTTTGCCATTGAAAAACGTCCAGAAATGTTTGAAGCTACTGACTGAATGAAAGGAGCTGGCATCTCACTCTCTTTGAATCTTCGTTATCATGCTAGGATTAGCAGGAAAAAGCAAAAAATTTCAGAATTGCACCTTGCAATGTGGAGATATTACTGTTTGTGCATTTACAATATTCATTGATTTTTGCCATTGAAAAACATCATGTTATTCATATACCAGAAATGTTTGAAGCTACTGACTGAATGAAAAGAGCTGGCATCTCACTCTCTTTGAATCTTCGTTATCATGCTAAGAGGAGCAGGAAAAAGCAAAAAATTTCAGAATTGCACCTTGCAATGTGGAGATATTACTGTTTGTGCATTTACAATATTCATTGATTTTTGCCATTGAAAAACGTCCAGAAATGTTTGAAGCTACTGACTGAATGAAAGGAGCTGGCATCTCACTCTCTTTGAATCTTCTTTATCATGCTAGGATTAGCAGGAAAAAGCAAAAAATTTCAGAATTGCACCTTGCAATGCGGAGAAATTACTGTTTGTACATTTACAATATTCATTGATTTTTTCCATTGAAAAACATCATGTTATTCATATACCAGAAATGTTTGAAGCTACTGACTGAATGAAAAGAGCTGGCATCTCACTCTCTTTGAATCTTCTTTATCATGCTAAGAGGAGCAGGAAAAAGCAAAAAATTTCAGAATTGCACGTTGCAATGTGGAGATATTACTGTTTGTGCATTTACAATATTCATTGATTTTTGCCATTGAAAAACGTCCAGAAATGTTTGAAGCTACTGACTGAATGAAAGGAGCTGGCATCTCACTCTCTTTGAATCTTCGTTATCATGCTAGGATTAGTAGGAAAAAGCAAAAAATTTCAGAATTGCACCTTGCAATGTGGAGATATTACTGTTTGTGCATTTACAATATTCATTGATTTTTGCCATTGAAAAACATCATGTTATTCATATACCTGAAATGTTTGAAGCTACTGACTGAATGAAAAGAGCTGGCATCTCACTCTCTTTGAATCTTCTTTATCATGCTAAGAGGAGCAGGAAAAAGCAAAAAATTTCAGAATTGCACCTTGCAATGTGGAGATATTACTGTTTGTGCATTTACAATATTCATTGATTTTTGCCATTGAAAAACGTCCAGAAATGTTTGAAGCTACTGACTGAATGAAAGGAGCTGGCATCTCACTCTCTTTGAATCTTCTTTATCATGCTAGGATTAGCAGGAAAAAGCAAAAAATTTCAGAATTGCACCTTGCAATGCGGAGAAATTACTGTTTGTACATTTACAATATTCATTGATTTTTGCCATTGAAAAACATCATGTTATTCATATACCAGAAATGTTTGAAGCTACTGACTGAATGAAAAGAGCTGGCATCTCACTCTCTTTGAATCTTCTTTATCATGCTAAGAGGAGCAGGAAAAAGCAAAAAATTTCAGAATTGCACGTTGCAATGTGGAGATATTACTGTTTGTGCATTTACAATATTCATTGATTTTTGCCATTGAAAAACGTCCAGAAATGTTTGAAGCTACTGACTGAATGAAAGGAGCTGGCATCTCACTCTCTTTGAATCTTCTTTATCATGCTAGGATTAGCAGGAAAAAGCAAAAAATTTCAGAATTGCACCTTGCAATGCGGAGAAATTACTGTTTGTGCATTTACAATATTCATTGATTTTTGCCATTGAAAAACGTCCAGAAATGTTTGAAGCTACTGACTGAATGAAAGGAGCTGGCATCTCACTCTCTTTGAATCTTCTTTATCATGCTAGGATTAGCAGGAAAAAGCAAAAAATTTCAGAATTGCACATTGCAATGCGGAGAAATTACTGTTTGTGCATTTACAATATTCATTAATTTTTGCCATTGAAAAACATCATGTTATTCATATACCAGAAATGTTTGAAGCTACTGACTGAATGAAAAGAGCTGGCATCTCACTGTCTTTGAATCTTCTTTATCATGCTAAGAGGAGCAGGAAAAAGCAAAAAATTTCAGAATTGCACCTTGCAATGTGGAGATATTACTGTTTGTGCATTTACAATATTCATTGATTTTTGCCATTGAAAAACATCATGTTATTCATATACCAGAAATGTTTGAAGCTACTGACTGAATGAAAAGAGCTGGCATCTCACTCTCTTTGAATCTTCTTTATCATGCTAGGATTAGCAGGAAAAAGCAAAAAATTTCAGAATTGCACATTGCAATGCGGAGATATTACTGTTTGTGCATTTACAATATTCATTGATTTTTGCCATTGAAAAACGTCCAGAAATGTTTGAAGCTACTGACTGAATGAAAGGAGCTGGCATCTCACTCTCTTTGAATCTTCTTTATCATGCTAGGATTAGCAGGAAAATGCAAAAAATTTCAGAATTGCACCTTGCAATGCGGAGATATTACTGTTTGTGCATTTACAATATTCATTGATTTTTGCCATTGAAAAACGTCCAGAAATGTTTGAAGCTACTGACTGAATGAAAGGAGCTGGCATCTCACTCTCTTTGAATCTTCGTTATCATGCTAGGATTAGCAGGAAAAAGCAAAAAATTTCAGAATTGCACCTTGCAATGTGGAGATATTACTGTTTGTGCATTTACAATATTCATTGATTTTTGCCATTGAAAAACATCATGTTATTCATATACCAGAAATGTTTGAAGCTACTGACTGAATGAAAAGAGCTGGCATCTCACTCTCTTTGAATCTTCGTTATCATGCTAAGAGGAGCAGGAAAAAGCAAAAAATTTCAGAATTGCACCTTGCAATGTGGAGATATTACTGTTTGTGCATTTACAATATTCATTGATTTTTGCCATTGAAAAACGTCCAGAAATGTTTGAAGCTACTGACTGAATGAAAGGAGCTGGCATCTCACTCTCTTTGAATCTTCTTTATCATGCTAGGATTAGCAGGAAAAAGCAAAAAATTTCAGAATTGCACCTTGCAATGCGGAGAAATTACTGTTTGTACATTTACAATATTCATTGATTTTTTCCATTGAAAAACATCATGTTATTCATATACCAGAAATGTTTGAAGCTACTGACTGAATGAAAGGAGCTGGCATCTCACTCTCTTTGAATCTTCTTTATCATGCTAGGATTAGCAGGAAAAAGCAAAAAATTTCAGAATTGCACCTTGCAATGCGGAGAAATTACTGTTTGTGCATTTACAATATTCATTGATTTTTGCCATTGAAAAACGTCCAGAAATGTTTGAAGCTACTGACTGAATGAAAGGAGCTGGCATCTCACTCTCTTTGAATCTTCTTTATCATGCTAGGATTAGCAGGAAAAAGCAAAAAATTTCAGAATTGCACATTGCAATGCGGAGAAATTACTGTTTGTGCATTTACAATATTCATTAATTTTTGCCATTGAAAAACATCATGTTATTCATATACCAGAAATGTTTGAAGCTACTGACTGAATGAAAAGAGCTGGCATCTCACTGTCTTTGAATCTTCTTTATCATGCTAAGAGGAGCAGGAAAAAGCAAAACATTTCAGAATTGCACCTTGCAATGTGGAGATATTACTGTTTGTGCATTTACAATATTCATTGATTTTTGCCATTGAAAAACATCATGTTATTCATATACCAGAAATGTTTGAAGCTACTGACTGAATGAAAAGAGCTGGCATCTCACTCTCTTTGAATCTTCTTTATCATGCTAGGATTAGCAGGAAAAAGCAAAAAATTTCAGAATTGCACATTGCAATGCGGAGATATTACTGTTTGTGCATTTACAATATTCATTGATTTTTGCCATTGAAAAACGTCCAGAAATGTTTGAAGCTACTGACTGAATGAAAGGAGCTGGCATCTCACTCTCTTTGAATCTTCTTTATCATGCTAGGATTAGCAGGAAAATGCAAAAAATTTCAGAATTGCACCTTGCAATGCGGAGATATTACTGTTTGTGCATTTACAATATTCATTGATTTTTGCCATTGAAAAACGTCCAGAAATGTTTGAAGCTACTGACTGAATGAAAGGAGCTGGCATCTCACTCTCTTTGAATCTTCGTTATCATGCTAGGATTAGCAGGAAAAAGCAAAAAATTTCAGAATTGCACCTTGCAATGTGGAGATATTACTGTTTGTGCATTTACAATATTCATTGATTTTTGCCATTGAAAAACATCATGTTATTCATATACCAGAAATGTTTGAAGCTACTGACTGAATGAAAAGAGCTGGCATCTCACTCTCTTTGAATCTTCGTTATCATGCTAAGAGGAGCAGGAAAAAGCAAAAAATTTCAGAATTGCACCTTGCAATGTGGAGATATTACTGTTTGTGCATTTACAATATTCATTGATTTTTGCCATTGAAAAACGTCCAGAAATGTTTGAAGCTACTGACTGAATGAAAGGAGCTGGCATCTCACTCTCTTTGAATCTTCTTTATCATGCTAGGATTAGCAGGAAAAAGCAAAAAATTTCAGAATTGCACCTTGCAATGCGGAGAAATTACTGTTTGTACATTTACAATATTCATTGATTTTTTCCATTGAAAAACATCATGTTATTCATATACCAGAAATGTTTGAAGCTACTGACTGAATGAAAAGAGCTGGCATCTCACTCTCTTTGAATCTTCTTTATCATGCTAAGAGGAGCAGGAAAAAGCAAAAAATTTCAGAATTGCACGTTGCAATGTGGAGATATTACTGTTTGTGCATTTACAATATTCATTGATTTTTGCCATTGAAAAACGTCCAGAAATGTTTGAAGCTACTGACTGAATGAAAGGAGCTGGCATCTCACTCTCTTTGAATCTTCGTTATCATGCTAGGATTAGTAGGAAAAAGCAAAAAATTTCAGAATTGCACCTTGCAATGTGGAGATATTACTGTTTGTGCATTTACAATATTCATTGATTTTTGCCATTGAAAAACATCATGTTATTCATATACCAGAAATGTTTGAAGCTACTGACTGAATGAAAAGAGCTGGCATCTCACTCTCTTTGAATCTTCTTTATCATGCTAAGAGGAGCAGGAAAAAGCAAAAAATTTCAGAATTGCACCTTGCAATGTGGAGATATTACTGTTTGTGCATTTACAATATTCATTGATTTTTGCCATTGAAAAACGTCCAGAAATGTTTGAAGCTACTGACTGAATGAAAGGAGCTGGCATCTCACTCACTTTGAATCTTCTTTATCATGCTAGGATTAGCAGGAAAAAGCAAAAAATTTCAGAATTGCACCTTGCAATGCGGAGAAATTACTGTTTGTGCATTTACAATATTCATTGATTTTTGCCATTGAAAAACATCATGTTATTCATATACCAGAAATGTTTGAAGCTACTGACTGAATGAAAAGAGCTGGCATCTCACTCTCTTTGAATCTTCTTTATCATGCTAAGAGGAGCAGGAAAAAGCAAAAAATTTCAGAATTGCACCTTGCAATGTGGAGATATTACTGTTTGTGCATTTACAATATTTATTGATTTTTGCCATTGAAAAACGTCCAGAAATGTTTGAAGCTACTGACTGAATGAAAGGAGCTGGCATCTCACTCTCTTTGAATCTTCTTTATCATGCTAGGATTAGCAGGAAAAAGCAAAAAATTTCAGAATTGCACATTGCAATGCGGAGAAATTACTGTTTGTGCATTTACAATATTCATTAATTTTTGCCATTGAAAAACATCATGTTATTCATATACCAGAAATGTTTGAAGCTACTGACTGAATGAAAAGAGCTGGCATCTCACTGTCTTTGAATCTTCTTTATCATGCTAAGAGGAGCAGGAAAAAGCAAAAAATTTCAGAATTGCACCTTGCAATGTGGAGATATTACTGTTTGTGCATTTACAATATTCATTGATTTTTGCCATTGAAAAACATCATGTTATTCATATACCAGAAATGTTTGAAGCTACTGACTGAATGAAAAGAGCTGGCATCTCACTCTCTTTGAATCTTCTTTATCATGCTAGGATTAGCAGGAAAAAGCAAAAAATTTCAGAATTGCACATTGCAATGCGGAGATATTACTGTTTGTGCATTTACAATATTCATTGATTTTTGCCATTGAAAAACGTCCAGAAATGTTTGAAGCTACTGACTGAATGAAAGGAGCTGGCATCTCACTCTCTTTGAATCTTCTTTATCATGCTAGGATTAGCAGGAAAATGCAAAAAATTTCAGAATTGCACCTTGCAATGCGGAGATATTACTGTTTGTGCATTTACAATATTCATTGATTTTTGCCATTGAAAAACGTCCAGAAATGTTTGAAGCTACTGACTGAATGAAAGGAGCTGGCATCTCACTCTCTTTGAATCTTCTTTATCATGCTAGGATTAGCAGGAAAAAGCAAAAAATTTCAGAATTGCACCTTGCAATGCGGAGAAATTACTGTTTGTGCATTTACAATATTCATTGATTTTTGCCATTGAAAAACATCATGTTATTCATATACCAGAAATGTTTGAAGCTACTGACTGAATGAAAAGAGCTGGCATCTCACTCTCTTTGAATCTTCTTTATCATGCAAAGAGGAGCAGGAAAAAGCAAAAAATTTCAGAATTGCACGTTGCAATGTGGAGATATTACTGTTTGTGCATTTACAATATTCATTGATTTTTGCCATTGAAAAACGTCCAGAAATGTTTGAAGCTACTGACTGAATGAAAGGAGCTGGCATCTCACTCTCTTTGAATCTTCGTTATCATGCTAGGATTAGCAGGAAAAAGCAAAAAATTTCAGAATTGCACCTTGCAATGTGGAGATATTACTGTTTGTGCATTTACAATATTCATTGATTTTTGCCATTGAAAAACATCATGTTATTCATATACCAGAAATGTTTGAAGCTACTGACTGAATGAAAAGAGCTGGCATCTCACTCTCTTTGAATCTTCGTTATCATGCTAAGAGGAGCAGGAAAAAGCAAAAAATTTCAGAATTGCACCTTGCAATGTGGAGATATTACTGTTTGTGCATTTACAATATTCATTGATTTTTGCCATTGAAAAACGTCCAGAAATGTTTGAAGCTACTGACTGAATGAAAGGAGCTGGCATCTCACTCTCTTTGAATCTTCTTTATCATGCTAGGATTAGCAGGAAAAAGCAAAAAATTTCAGAATTGCACCTTGCAATGCGGAGAAATTACTGTTTGTACATTTACAATATTCATTGATTTTTTCCATTGAAAAACATCATGTTATTCATATACCAGAAATGTTTGAAGCTACTGACTGAATGAAAAGAGCTGGCATCTCACTCTCTTTGAATCTTCTTTATCATGCTAAGAGGAGCAGGAAAAAGCAAAAAATTTCAGAATTGCACCTTGCAATGTGGAGATATTACTGTTTGTGCATTTACAATATTCATTGATTTTTGCCATTGAAAAACGTCCAGAAATGTTTGAAGCTACTGACTGAATGAAAGGAGCTGGCATCTCACTCTCTTTGAATCTTCTTTATCATGCTAGGATTAGCAGGAAAAAGCAAAAAATTTCAGAATTGCACCTTGCAATGCGGAGAAATTACTGTTTGTACATTTACAATATTCATTGATTTTTGCCATTGAAAAACATCATGTTATTCATATACCAGAAATGTTTGAAGCTACTGACTGAATGAAAAGAGCTGGCATCTCACTCTCTTTGAATCTTCTTTATCATGCTAAGAGGAGCAGGAAAAAGCAAAAAATTTCAGAATTGCACGTTGCAATGTGGAGATATTACTGTTTGTGCATTTACAATATTCATTGATTTTTGCCATTGAAAAACGTCCAGAAATGTTTGAAGCTACTGACTGAATGAAAGGAGCTGGCATCTCACTCTCTTTGAATCTTCTTTATCATGCTAGGATTAGCAGGAAAAAGCAAAAAATTTCAGAATTGCACCTTGCAATGCGGAGAAATTACTGTTTGTGCATTTACAATATTCATTGATTTTTGCCATTGAAAAACATCATGTTATTCATATACCAGAAATGTTTGAAGCTACTGACTGAATGAAAAGAGCTGGCATCTCACTCTCTTTGAATCTTCTTTATCATGCTAAGAGGAGCAGGAAAAAGCAAAAAATTTCAGAATTGCACCTTGCAATGTGGAGATATTACTGTTTGTGCATTTACAATATTTATTGATTTTTGCCATTGAAAAACGTCCAGAAATGTTTGAAGCTACTGACTGAATGAAAGGAGCTGGCATCTCACTCTCTTTGAATCTTCTTTATCATGCTAGGATTAGCAGGAAAAAGCAAAAAATTTCAGAATTGCACATTGCAATGCGGAGAAATTACTGTTTGTGCATTTACAATATTCATTAATTTTTGCCATTGAAAAACATCATGTTATTCATATACCAGAAATGTTTGAAGCTACTGACTGAATGAAAAGAGCTGGCATCTCACTGTCTTTGAATCTTCTTTATCATGCTAAGAGGAGCAGGAAAAAGCAAAAAATTTCAGAATTGCAACTTGCAATGTGGAGATATTACTGTTTGTGCATTTACAATATTCATTGATTTTTGCCATTGAAAAACATCATGTTATTCATATACCAGAAATGTTTGAAGCTACTGACTGAATGAAAAGAGCTGGCATCTCACTCTCTTTGAATCTTCTCTATCATGCTAGGATTAGCAGGAAAAAGCAAAAAATTTCAGAATTGCACATTGCAATGCGGAGATATTACTGTTTGTGCATTTACAATATTCATTGATTTTTGCCATTGAAAAACGTCCAGAAATGTTTGAAGCTACTGACTGAATGAAAGGAGCTGGCATCTCACTCTCTTTGAATCTTCTTTATCATGCTAGGATTAGCAGGAAAATGCAAAAAATTTCAGAATTGCACCTTGCAATGCGGAGATATTACTGTTTGTGCATTTACAATATTCATTGATTTTTGCCATTGAAAAACGTCCAGAAATGTTTGAAGCTACTGACTGAATGAAAGGAGCTGGCATCTCACTCTCTTTGAATCTTCTTTATCATGCTAGGATTAGCAGGAAAAAGCAAAAAATTTCAGAATTGCACCTTGCAATGCGGAGAAATTACTGTTTGTGCATTTACAATATTCATTGATTTTTGCCATTGAAAAACATCATGTTATTCATATACCAGAAATGTTTGAAGCTACTGACTGAATGAAAAGAGCTGGCATCTCACTCTCTTTGAATCTTCTTTATCATGCTAAGAGGAGCAGGAAAAAGCAAAAAATTTCAGAATTGCAACTTGCAATGTGGAGATATTACTGTTTGTGCATTTACAATATTCATTGATTTTTGCCATTGAAAAACATCATGTTATTCATATACCAGAAATGTTTGAAGCTACTGACTGAATGAAAAGAGCTGGCATCTCACTCTCTTTGAATCTTCTCTATCATGCTAGGATTAGCAGGAAAAAGCAAAAAATTTCAGAATTGCACATTGCAATGCGGAGATATTACTGTTTGTGCATTTACAATATTCATTGATTTTTGCCATTGAAAAACGTCCAGAAATGTTTGAAGCTACTGACTGAATGAAAGGAGCTGGCATCTCACTCTCTTTGAATCTTCTTTATCATGCTAGGATTAGCAGGAAAATGCAAAAAATTTCAGAATTGCACCTTGCAATGCGGAGATATTACTGTTTGTGCATTTACAATATTCATTGATTTTTGCCATTGAAAAACGTCCAGAAATGTTTGAAGCTACTGACTGAATGAAAGGAGCTGGCATCTCACTCTCTTTGAATCTTCTTTATCATGCTAGGATTAGCAGGAAAAAGCAAAAAATTTCAGAATTGCACCTTGCAATGCGGAGAAATTACTGTTTGTGCATTTACAATATTCATTGATTTTTGCCATTGAAAAACATCATGTTATTCATATACCAGAAATGTTTGAAGCTACTGACTGAATGAAAAGAGCTGGCATCTCACTCTCTTTGAATCTTCTTTATCATGCTAAGAGGAGCAGGAAAAAGCAAAAAATTTCAGAATTGCACGTTGCAATGTGGAGATATTACTGTTTGTGCATTTACAATATTCATTGATTTTTGCCATTGAAAAACGTCCAGAAATGTTTGAAGCAACTGACTGAATGAAAGGAGCTGGCATCTCACTCTCTTTGAATCTTCTTTATCATGCTAGGATTAGCAGGAAAAAGCAAAAAATTTCAGAATTGCACCTTGCAATGCGGAGAAATTACTGTTTGTGCATTTACAATATTCATTGATTTTTGCCATTGAAAAACATCATGTTATTCATATACCAGAAATGTTTGAAGCTACTGACTGAATGAAAAGAGCTGGCATCTCACTCTCTTTGAATCTTCTTTATCATGCAAAGAGGAGCAGGAAAAAGCAAAAAATTTCAGAATTGCACGTTGCAATGTGGAGATATTACTGTTTGTGCATTTACAATATTCATTGATTTTTGCCATTGAAAAACGTCCAGAAATGTTTGAAGCTACTGACTGAATGAAAGGAGCTGGCATCTCACTCTCTTTGAATCTTCGTTATCATGCTAGGATTAGCAGGAAAAAGCAAAAAATTTCAGAATTGCACCTTGCAATGTGGAGATATTACTGTTTGTGCATTTACAATATTCATTGATTTTTGCCATTGAAAAACATCATGTTATTCATATACCAGAAATGTTTGAAGCTACTGACTGAATGAAAAGAGCTGGCATCTCACTCTCTTTGAATCTTCGTTATCATGCCAGGATTAGCAGGAAAAAGCAAAAAATTTCAGAATTGCACCTTGCAATGTGGAGATATTACTGTTTGTGCATTTACAATATTCATTGATTTTTGCCATTGAAAAACGTCCAGAAATGTTTGAAGCTACTGACTGAATGAAAGGAGCTGGCATCTCACTCTCTTTGAATCTTCTTTATCATGCTAGGATTAGCAGGAAAAAGCAAAAAATTTCAGAATTGCACCTTGCAATGCGGAGAAATTACTGTTTGTGCATTTACAATATTCATTGATTTTTGCCATTGAAAAACATCATGTTATTCATATACCAGAAATGTTTGAAGCTACTGACTGAATGAAAAGAGCTGGCATCTCACTCTCTTTGAATCTTCTTTATCATGCTAAGAGGAGCAGGAAAAAGCAAAAAATTTCAGAATTGCACCTTGCAATGTGGAGATATTACTGTTTGTGCATTTACAATATTCATTGATTTTTGCCATTGAAAAACGTCCAGAAATGTTTGAAGCTACTGACTGAATGAAAGGAGCTGGCATCTCACTCTCTTTGAATCTTCTTTATCATGCTAGGATTAGCAGGAAAAAGCAAAAAAATTCAGAATTGCACCTTGCAATGCGGAGAAATTACTGTTTGTGCATTTACAATATTCATTGATTTTTGCCATTGAAAAACATCATGTTATTCATATACCAGAAATGTTTGAAGCTACTGACTGAATGAAAAGAGCTGGCATCTCACTCTCTTTGAATCTTCTTTATCATGCCAGGATTAGCAGGAAAAAGCAAAAAATTTCAGAATTGCACCTTGCAATGTGGAGATATTACTGTTTGTGCATTTACAATATTCATTGATTTTTGCCATTGAAAAACGTCCAGAAATGTTTGAAGCTACTGACTGAATGAAAGGAGCTGGCATCTCACTCTCTTTGAATCTTCTTTATCATGCTAGGATTAGCAGGAAAAAGCAAAAAATTTCAGAATTGCACCTTGCAATGCGGAGAAATTACTGTTTGTACATTTACAATATTCATTGATTTTTGCCATTGAAAAACATCATGTTATTCATATACCAGAAATGTTTGAAGCTACTGACTGAATGAAAAGAGCTGGCATCTCACTCTCTTTGAATCTTCTTTATCATGCTAAGAGGAGCAGGAAAAAGCAAAAAATTTCAGAATTGCACGTTGCAATGTGGAGATATTACTGTTTGTGCATTTACAATATTCATTGATTTTTGCCATTGAAAAACGTCCAGAAATGTTTGAAGCTACTGACTGAATGAAAGGAGCTGGCATCTCACTCTCTTTGAATCTTCTTTATCATGCTAGGATTAGCAGGAAAAAGCAAAAAATTTCAGAATTGCACCTTGCAATGCGGAGAAATTACTGTTTGTGCATTTACAATATTCATTGATTTTTGCCATTGAAAAACATCATGTTATTCATATACCAGAAATGTTTGAAGCTACTGACTGAATGAAAAGAGCTGGCATCTCACTCTCTTTGAATCTTCGTTATCATGCCAGGATTAGCAGGAAAAAGCAAAAAATTTCAGAATTGCACCTTGCAATGTGGAGATATTACTGTTTGTGCACTTACAATATTCATTGATTTTTGCCATTGAAAAACGTCCAGAAATGTTTGAAGCTACTGACTGAATGAAAGGAGCTGGCATCTCACTCTCTTTGAATCTTCTTTATCATGCTAGGATTAGCAGGAAAAAGCAAAAAATTTCAGAATTGCACCTTGCAATGCGGAGAAATTACTGTTTGTGCATTTACAATATTCATTGATTTTTGCCATTGAAAAACATCATGTTATTCATATACCAGAAATGTTTGAAGCTACTGACTGAATGAAAAGAGCTGGCATCTCACTCTCTTTGAATCTTCTTTATCATGCTAAGAGGAGCAGGAAAAAGCAAAAAATTTCAGAATTGCACGTTGCAATGTGGAGATATTACTGTTTGTGCATTTACAATATTCATTGATTTTTGCCATTGAAAAACGTCCAGAAATGTTTGAAGCTACTGACTGAATGAAAGGAGCTGGCATCTCACTCTCTTTGAATCTTCTTTATCATGCTAGGATTAGCAGGAAAAAGCAAAAAATTTCAGAATTGCACCTTGCAATGCGGAGAAATTACTGTTTGTGCATTTACAATATTCATTGATTTTTGCCATTGAAAAACATCATGTTATTCATATACCAGAAATGTTTGAAGCTACTGACTGAATGAAAAGAGCTGGCATCTCACTCTCTTTGAATCTTCTTTATCATGCCAGGATTAGCAGGAAAAAGCAAAAAATTTCAGAATTGCACCTTGCAATGTGGAGATATTACTGTTTGTGCATTTACAATATTCATTGATTTTTGCCATTGAAAAACGTCCAGAAATGTTTGAAGCTACTGACTGAATGAAAGGAGCTGGCATCTCACTCTCTTTGAATCTTCTTTATCATGCTAGGATTAGCAGGAAAAAGCAAAAAATTTCAGAATTGCACCTTGCAATGCGGAGAAATTACTGTTTGTGCATTTACAATATTCATTGATTTTTGCCATTGAAAAACATCATGTTATTCATATACCAGAAATGTTTGAAGCTACTGACTGAATGAAAAGAGCTGGCATCTCACTCTCTTTGAATCTTCTTTATCATGCTAAGAGGAGCAGGAAAAAGCAAAAAATTTCAGAATTGCACCTTGCAATGTGGAGATATTACTGTTTGTGCATTTACAATATTCATTGATTTTTGCCATTGAAAAACGTCCAGAAATGTTTGAAGCTACTGACTGAATGAAAGGAGCTGGCATCTCACTCTCTTTGAATCTTCTTTATCATGCTAGGATTAGCAGGAAAATGCAAAAAATTTCAGAATTGCACCTTGCAATGCGGAGATATTACTGTTTGTGCATTTACAATATTCATTGATTTTTGCCATTGAAAAACGTCCAGAAATGTTTGAAGCTACTGACTGAATGAAAGGAGCTGGCATCTCACTCTCTTTGAATCTTCTTTATCATGCTAGGATTAGCAGGAAAAAGCAAAAAATTTCAGAATTGCACCTTGCAATGCGGAGAAATTACTGTTTGTGCATTTACAATATTCATTGATTTTTGCCATTGAAAAACATCATGTTATTCATATACCAGAAATGTTTGAAGCTACTGACTGAATGAAAAGAGCTGGCATCTCACTCTCTTTGAATCTTCTTTATCATGCTAAGAGGAGCAGGAAAAAGCAAAAAATTTCAGAATTGCACCTTGCAATGTGGAGATATTACTGTTTGTGCATTTACAATATTCATTGATTTTTGCCATTGAAAAACGTCCAGAAATGTTTGAAGCTACTGACTGAATGAAAGGAGCTGGCATCTCACTCTCTTTGAATCTTCTTTATCATGCTAGGATTAGCAGGAAAAAGCAAAAAATTTCAGAATTGCACCTTGCAATGCGGAGAAATTACTGTTTGTGCATTTACAATATTCATTGATTTTTGCCATTGAAAAACATCATGTTATTCATATACCAGAAATGTTTGAAGCTACTGACTGAATGAAAAGAGCTGGCATCTCACTCTCTTTGAATCTTCTTTATTATGCTAAGAGGAGCAGGAAAGAGCAAAAAATTTCAGAATTGCACCTTGCAATGTGGAGATATTACTGTTTGTGCATTTACAATATTCATTGATTTTTGCCATTGAAAAACGTCCAGAAATGTTTGAAGCTACTGACTGAATGAAAGGAGCTGGCATCTCACTCTCTTTGAATCTTCTTTATCATGCTAGGATTAGCAGGAAAATGCAAAAAATTTCAGAATTGCACCTTGCAATGCGGAGATATTACTGTTTGTGCATTTACAATATTCATTGATTTTTGCCATTGAAAAACGTCCAGAAATGTTTGAAGCTACTGACTGAATGAAAGGAGCTGGCATCTCACTCTCTTTGAATCTTCTTTATCATGCTAGGATTAGCAGGAAAAAGCAAAAAATTTCAGAATTGCACCTTGCAATGCGGAGAAATTACTGTTTGTGCATTTACAATATTCATTGATTTTTGCCATTGAAAAACATCATGTTATTCATATACCAGAAATGTTTGAAGCTACTGACTGAATGAAAAGAGCTGGCATCTCACTCTCTTTGAATCTTCTTTATCATGCTAAGAGGAGCAGGAAAAAGCAAAAAATTTCAGAATTGCACGTTGCAATGTGGAGATATTACTGTTTGTGCATTTACAATATTCATTGATTTTTGCCATTGAAAAACGTCCAGAAATGTTTGAAGCAACTGACTGAATGAAAGGAGCTGGCATCTCACTCTCTTTGAATCTTCTTTATCATGCTAGGATTAGCAGGAAAAAGCAAAAAATTTCAGAATTGCACCTTGCAATGCGGAGAAATTACTGTTTGTGCATTTACAATATTCATTGATTTTTGCCATTGAAAAACATCATGTTATTCATATACCAGAAATGTTTGAAGCTACTGACTGAATGAAAAGAGCTGGCATCTCACTCTCTTTGAATCTTCTTTATCATGAAAAGAGGAGCAGGAAAAAGCAAAAAATTTCAGAATTGCACGTTGCAATGTGGAGATATTACTGTTTGTGCATTTACAATATTCATTGATTTTTGCCATTGAAAAACGTCCAGAAATGTTTGAAGCTACTGACTGAATGAAAGGAGCTGGCATCTCACTCTCTTTGAATCTTCGTTATCATGCTAGGATTAGCAGGAAAAAGCAAAAAATTTCAGAATTGCACCTTGCAATGTGGAGATATTACTGTTTGTGCATTTACAATATTCATTGATTTTTGCCATTGAAAAACATCATGTTATTCATATACCAGAAATGTTTGAAGCTACTGACTGAATGAAAAGAGCTGGCATCTCACTCTCTTTGAATCTTCGTTATCATGCCAGGATTAGCAGGAAAAAGCAAAAAATTTCAGAATTGCACCTTGCAATGTGGAGATATTACTGTTTGTGCATTTACAATATTCATTGATTTTTGCCATTGAAAAACGTCCAGAAATGTTTGAAGCTACTGACTGAATGAAAGGAGCTGGCATCTCACTCTCTTTGAATCTTCTTTATCATGCTAGGATTAGCAGGAAAAAGCAAAAAATTTCAGAATTGCACCTTGCAATGCGGAGAAATTACTGTTTGTGCATTTACAATATTCATTGATTTTTGCCATTGAAAAACATCATGTTATTCATATACCAGAAATGTTTGAAGCTACTGACTGAATGAAAAGAGCTGGCATCTCACTCTCTTTGAATCTTCTTTATCATGCTAAGAGGAGTAGGAAAAAGCAAAAAATTTCAGAATTGCACCTTGCAATGTGGAGATATTACTGTTTGTGCATTTACAATATTCATTGATTTTTGCCATTGAAAAACGTCCAGAAATGTTTGAAGCTACTGACTGAATGAAAGGAGCTGGCATCTCACTCTCTTTGAATCTTCTTTATCATGCTAGGATTAGCAGGAAAAAGCAAAAAAATTCAGAATTGCACCTTGCAATGCGGAGAAATTACTGTTTGTGCATTTACAATATTCATTGATTTTTGCCATTGAAAAACATCATGTTATTCATATACCAGAAATGTTTGAAGCTACTGACTGAATGAAAAGAGCTGGCATCTCACTCTCTTTGAATCTTCTTTATCATGCCAGGATTAGCAGGAAAAAGCAAAAAATTTCAGAATTGCACCTTGCAATGTGGAGATATTACTGTTTGTGCATTTACAATATTCATTGATTTTTGCCATTGAAAAACGTCCAGAAATGTTTGAAGCTACTGACTGAATGAAAGGAGCTGGCATCTCACTCTCTTTGAATCTTCTTTATCATGCTAGGATTAGCAGGAAAAAGCAAAAAATTTCAGAATTGCACCTTGCAATGAGGAGAAATTACTGTTTGTGCATTTACAATATTCATTGATTTTTGCCATTGAAAAACATCATGTTATTCATATACCAGAAATGTTTGAAGCTACTGACTGAATGAAAAGAGCTGGCATCTCACTCTCTTTGAATCTTCTTTATCATGCTAAGAGGAGCAGGAAAAAGCAAAAAATTTCAGAATTGCACCTTGCAATGTGGAGATATTACTGTTTGTGCATTTACAATATTCATTGATTTTTGCCATTGAAAAACGTCCAGAAATGTTTGAAGCTACTGACTGAATGAAAGGAGCTGGCATCTCACTCTCTTTGAATCTTCTTTATCATGCTAGGATTAGCAGGAAAAAGCAAAAAATTTCAGAATTGCACCTTGCAATGCGGAGAAATTACTGTTTGTACATTTACAATATTCATTGATTTTTGCCATTGAAAAACATCATGTTATTCATATACCAGAAATGTTTGAAGCTACTGACTGAATGAAAAGAGCTGGCATCTCACTCTCTTTGAATCTTCTTTATCATGCTAAGAGGAGCAGGAAAAAGCAAAAAATTTCAGAATTGCACGTTGCAATGTGGAGATATTACTGTTTGTGCATTTACAATATTCATTGATTTTTGCCATTGAAAAACGTCCAGAAATGTTTGAAGCTACTGACTGAATGAAAGGAGCTGGCATCTCACTCTCTTTGAATCTTCTTTATCATGCTAGGATTAGCAGGAAAAAGCAAAAAATTTCAGAATTGCACCTTGCAATGCGGAGAAATTACTGTTTGTGCATTTACAATATTCATTGATTTTTGCCATTGAAAAACATCATGTTATTCATATACCAGAAATGTTTGAAGCTACTGACTGAATGAAAAGAGCTGGCATCTCACTCTCTTTGAATCTTCGTTATCATGCCAGGATTAGCAGGAAAAAGCAAAAAATTTCAGAATTGCACCTTGCAATGTGGAGATATTACTGTTTGTGCACTTACAATATTCATTGATTTTTGCCATTGAAAAACGTCCAGAAATGTTTGAAGCTACTGACTGAATGAAAGGAGCTGGCATCTCACTCTCTTTGAATCTTCTTTATCATGCTAGGATTAGCAGGAAAAAGCAAAAAATTTCAGAATTGCACCTTGCAATGCGGAGAAATTACTGTTTGTGCATTTACAATATTCATTGATTTTTGCCATTGAAAAACATCATGTTATTCATATACCAGAAATGTTTGAAGCTACTGACTGAATGAAAAGAGCTGGCATCTCACTCTCTTTGAATCTTCTTTATCATGCTAAGAGGAGCAGGAAAAAGCAAAAAATTTCAGAATTGCACGTTGCAATGTGGAGATATTACTGTTTGTGCATTTACAATATTCATTGATTTTTGCCATTGAAAAACGTCCAGAAATGTTTGAAGCTACTGACTGAATGAAAGGAGCTGGCATCTCACTCTCTTTGAATCTTCTTTATCATGCTAGGATTAGCAGGAAAAAGCAAAAAATTTCAGAATTGCACCTTGCAATGCGGAGAAATTACTGTTTGTGCATTTACAATATTCATTGATTTTTGCCATTGAAAAACATCATGTTATTCATATACCAGAAATGTTTGAAGCTACTGACTGAATGAAAAGAGCTGGCATCTCACTCTCTTTGAATCTTCTTTATCATGCCAGGATTAGCAGGAAAAAGCAAAAAATTTCAGAATTGCACCTTGCAATGTGGAGATATTACTGTTTGTGCATTTACAATATTCATTGATTTTTGCCATTGAAAAACGTCCAGAAATGTTTGAAGCTACTGACTGAATGAAAGGAGCTGGCATCTCACTCTCTTTGAATCTTCTTTATCATGCTAGGATTAGCAGGAAAAAGCAAAAAATTTCAGAATTGCACCTTGCAATGCGGAGAAATTACTGTTTGTGCATTTACAATATTCATTGATTTTTGCCATTGAAAAACATCATGTTATTCATATACCAGAAATGTTTGAAGCTACTGACTGAATGAAAAGAGCTGGCATCTCACTCTCTTTGAATCTTCTTTATCATGCTAAGAGGAGCAGGAAAAAGCAAAAAATTTCAGAATTGCACCTTGCAATGTGGAGATATTACTGTTTGTGCATTTACAATATTCATTGATTTTTGCCATTGAAAAACGTCCAGAAATGTTTGAAGCTACTGACTGAATGAAAGTAGCTGGCATCTCACTCTCTTTGAATCTTCTTTATCATGCTAGGATTAGCAGGAAAAAGCAAAAAATTTCAGAATTGCACCTTGCAATGCGGAGAAATTACTGTTTGTACATTTACAATATTCATTGATTTTTGCCATTGAAAAACATCATGTTATTCATATACCAGAAATGTTTGAAGCTACTGACTGAATGAAAAGAGCTGGCATCTCACTCTCTTTGAATCTTCTTTATCATGCTAAGAGGAGCAGGAAAAAGCAAAAAATTTCAGAATTGCACGTTGCAATGTGGAGATATTACTGTATGTGCATTTACAATATTCATTGATTTTTGCCATTGAAAAACGTCCAGAAATGTTTGAAGCTACTGACTGAATGAAAGGAGCTGGCATCTCACTCTCTTTGAATCTTCTTTATCATGCTAGGATTAGCAGGAAAAAGCAAAAAATTTCAGAATTGCACCTTGCAATGCGGAGAAATTACTGTTTGTGCATTTACAATATTCATTGATTTTTGCCATTGAAAAACATCATGTTATTCATATACCAGAAATGTTTGAAGCTACTGACTGAATGAAAAGAGCTGGCATCTCACTCTCTTTGAATCTTCTTTATCATGCCAGGATTAGCAGGAAAAAGCAAAAAATTTCAGAATTGCACCTTGCAATGTGGAGATATTACTGTTTGTGCATTTACAATATTCATTGATTTTTGCCATTGAAAAACGTCCAGAAATGTTTGAAGCTACTGACTGAATGAAAGGAGCTGGCATCTCACTCTCTTTGAATCTTCTTTATCATGCTAGGATTAGCAGGAAAAAGCAAAAAATTTCAGAATTGCACCTTGCAATGCGGAGAAATTACTGTTTGTGCATTTACAATATTCATTGATTTTTGCCATTGAAAAACATCATGTTATTCATATACCAGAAATGTTTGAAGCTACTGACTGAATGAAAAGAGCTGGCATCTCACTCTCTTTGAATCTTCTTTATCATGCTAAGAGGAGCAGGAAAAAGCAAAAAATTTCAGAATTGCACCTTGCAATGTGGAGATATTACTGTTTGTGCATTTACAATATTCATTGATTTTTGCCATTGAAAAACGTCCAGAAATGTTTGAAGCTACTGACTGAATGAAAGTAGCTGGCATCTCACTCTCTTTGAATCTTCTTTATCATGCTAGGATTAGCAGGAAAAAGCAAAAAATTTCAGAATTGCACCTTGCAATGCGGAGAAATTACTGTTTGTACATTTACAATATTCATTGATTTTTGCCATTGAAAAACATCATGTTATTCATATACCAGAAATGTTTGAAGCTACTGACTGAATGAAAAGAGCTGGCATCTCACTCTCTTTGAATCTTCTTTATCATGCTAAGAGGAGCAGGAAAAAGCAAAAAATTTCAGAATTGCACGTTGCAATGTGGAGATATTACTGTATGTGCATTTACAATATTCATTGATTTTTGCCATTGAAAAACGTCCAGAAATGTTTGAAGCTACTGACTGAATGAAAGGAGCTGGCATCTCACTCTCTTTGAATCTTCTTTATCATGCTAGGATTAGCAGGAAAAAGCAAAAAATTTCAGAATTGCACCTTGCAATGCGGAGAAATTACTGTTTGTGCATTTACAATATTCATTGATTTTTGCCATTGAAAAACATCATGTTATTCATATACCAGAAATGTTTGAAGCTACTGACTGAATGAAAAGAGCTGGCATCTCACTCTCTTTGAATCTTCTTTATCATGCTAAGAGGAGCAGGAAAAAGCAAAAAATTTCAGAATTGCACGTTGCAATGTGGAGATATTACTGTTTGTGCATTTACAATATTCATTGATTTTTGCCATTGAAAAACGTCCAGAAATGTTTGAAGCTACTGACTGAATGAAAGGAGCTGGCATCTCACTCTCTTTGAATCTTCTTTATCATGCTAGGATTAGCAGGAAAAAGCAAAAAATTTCAGAATTGCACCTTGCAATGCGGAGAAATTACTGTTTGTGCATTTACAATATTCATTGATTTTTGCCATTGAAAAACATCATGTTACTCATATACCAGAAATGTTTGAAGCTACTGACTGAATGAAAAGAGCTGGCATCTCACTCTCTTTGAATCTTCTTTATCATGCTAGGATTAGCAGGAAAAAGTAAAAAATTTCAGAATTGCACCTTGCAATGCGGAGATATTACTGTTTGTGCATTTACAATATTCATTGATTTTTGCCATTGAAAAACGTCCAGAAATGTTTGAAGCTACTGACTGAATGAAAGGAGCTGGCATCTCACTCTCTTTGAATCTTCTTTATCATGCTAGGATTAGCAGGAAAAAGCAAAAAATTTCAGAATTGCACCTTGCAATGCGGAGATATTACTGTTTGTGCATTTACAATATTCATTGATTTTTGCCATTGAAAAACGTCCAGAAATGTTTGAAGCTACTGACTGAATGAAAGGAGCTGGCATCTCACTCTCTTTGAATCTTCTTTATCATGCTAGGATTAGCAGGAAAAAGCAAAAAATTTCAGAATTGCACCTTGCAATGCGGAGATATTACTGTTTGTGCATTTACAATATTCATTGATTTTTGCCATTGAAAAACATCATGTTACTCATATACCAGAAATGTTTGAAGCTACTGACTGAATGAAAAGAGCTGGCATCTCACTCTCTTTGAATCTTCTTTATCATGCTAGGATTAGCAGGAAAAAGCAAAAAATTTCAGAATTGCACCTTGCAATGCGGAGATATTACTGTTTGTGCATTTACAATATTCATTGATTTTTGCCATTGAAAAACGTCCAGAAATGTTTGAAGCTACTGACTGAATGAAAGGAGCTGGCATCTCACTCTCTTTGAATCTTCTTTATCATGCTAGGATTAGCAGGAAAAAGCAAAAAATTTCAGAATTGCACCTTGCAATGCGGAGATATTACTGTTTGTGCATTTACAATATTCATTGATTTTTGCCATTGAAAAACGTCCAGAAATGTTTGAAGCTACTGACTGAATGAAAGGAGCTGGCATCTCACTCTCTTTGAATCTTCTTTATCATGCTAGGATTAGCAGGAAAAAGCAAAAAATTTCAGAATTGCACCTTGCAATGCGGAGATATTACTGTTTGTGCATTTACAATATTCATTGATTTTTGCCATTGAAAAACATCATGTTACTCATATACCAGAAATGTTTGAAGCTACTGACTGAATGAAAAGAGCTGGCATCTCACTCTCTTTGAATCTTCTTTATCATGCTAGGATTAGCAGGAAAAAGCAAAAAATTTCAGAATTGCACCTTGCAATGCGGAGATATTACTGTTTGTGCATTTACAATATTCATTGATTTTTGCCATTGAAAAACGTCCAGAAATGTTTGAAGCTACTGACTGAATGAAAGGAGCTGGCATCTCACTCTCTTTGAATCTTCTTTATCATGCTAGGATTAGCAGGAAAAAGCAAAAAATTTCAGAATTGCACCTTGCAATGCGGAGATATTACTGTTTGTGCATTTACAATATTCATTGATTTTTGCCATTGAAAAACATCATGTTACTCATATACCAGAAATGTTTGAAGCTACTGACTGAATGAAAAGAGCTGGCATCTCACTCTCTTTGAATCTTCTTTATCATGCTAGGATTAGCAGGAAAAAGCAAAAAATTTCAGAATTGCACCTTGCAATGCGGAGATATTACTGTTTGTGCATTTACAATATTCATTGATTTTTGCCATTGAAAAACGTCCAGAAATGTTTGAAGCTACTGACTGAATGAAAGGAGCTGGCATCTCACTCTCTTTGAATCTTCTTTATCATGCTAGGATTAGCAGGAAAAAGCAAAAAATTTCAGAATTGCACCTTGCAATGCGGAGATATTACTGTTTGTGCATTTACAATATTCATTGATTTTTGCCATTGAAAAACGTCCAGAAATGTTTGAAGCTACTGACTAAATGAAAGGAGCTGGCATCTCACTCTCTTTGAATCTTCTTTATCATGCTAGGATTAGCAGGAAAAAGCAAAAAATTTCAGAATTGCACCTTGCAATGCGGAGAAATTACTGTTTGTGCATTTACAATATTCATTGATTTTTGCCATTGAAAAACATCATGTTATTTATATACCAGAAATGTTTGAAGCTACTGACTGAATGAAAAGAGCTGGCATCTCACTCTCTTTGAATCTTCTTTATCATGCTAAGAGGAGCAGGAAAAAGCAAAAAATTTCAGAATTGCACGTTGCAATGTGGAGATATTACTGTTTGTGCATTTACAATATTCATTGATTTTTGGAATTGAAAAACGTCCAGAAATGTTTGAAGCTACTGACTGAATGAAAGGAGCTGGCATCTCACTCTCTTTGAATCTTCTTTATCATGCTAGGATTAGCAGGAAAAAGCAAAAAATTTCAGAATTGCACCTTGCAATGCGGAGAAATTACTGTTTGTGCATTTACAATATTCATTGATTTTTGCCATTGAAAAACATCAAGTTATTCATATACCAGAAATGTTTGAAGCTACTGACTGAATGAAAAGAGCTGGCATCTCACTCTCTTTGAATCTTCTTTATCATGCTAAGAGGAGCAGGAAAAAGTAAAAAATTTCAGAATTGCACCTTGCAATGTGGAGATATTACTGTCTGTGCATTTACAATATTCATTGATTTTTGCCATTGAAAAACGTCCAGAAATGTTTGAAGCTACTGACTGAATGAAAGGAGCTGGCATCTCACTCTCTTTTAATCTTCTTTATCATGCTAGGATTAGCAGGAAAAAGCAAAAAATTTCAGAATTGCACCTTGCAATGCGGAGAAATTACTGTTTGTGCTTTTACAATATTCATTGATTTTTGCCATTGAAAAACATCATGTTATTCATATACCAGAAATGTTTGAAGCTACTGACTGAATGAAAAGAGCTGGCATCTCACTCTCTTTGAATCTTCTTTATCATGCTAAGAGGAGCAGGAAAAAGCAAAAAATTTCAGAATTGCACCTTGCAATGTGGAGATATTACTGTTTGTGCATTTACAATATTCATTGATTTTTGCCATTGAAAAACGTCCAGAAATGTTTGAAGCTACTGACTGAATGAAAGGAGCTGGCATCTCACTCTCTTTGAATCTTCTTTATCATGCTAGGATTAGCAGGAAAAAGCAAAAAATTTCAGAATTGCACCTTGCAATGCGGAGAAATTACTGTTTGTGCATTTACAATATTCATTGATTTTTGCCATTGAAAAACATCATGTTATTCATATACCAGAAATGTTTGAAGCTACTGACTGAATGAAAAGAGCTGGCATCTCACTCTCTTTGAATCTTCTTTATCATGCCAGGATTAGCAGGAAAAAGCAAAAAATTTCAGAATTGCACCTTGCAATGTGGAGATATTACTGTTTGTGCATTTACAATATTCATTGATTTTTGCCATTGAAAAACGTCCAGAAATGTTTGAAGCTACTGACTGAATGAAAGGAGCTGGTATCTCACTCTCTTTGAATCTTCTTTATCATGCTAGGATTAGCAGGAAAAAGCAAAAAATTTCAGAATTGCACCTTGCAATGCGGAGAAATTACTGTTTGTGCATTTACAATATTCATTGATTTTTGCCATTGAAAAACATCATGTTATTCATATACCAGAAATGTTTGAAGCTACTGACTGAATGAAAAGAGCTGGCATCTCACTCTCTTTGAATCTTCTTTATCATGCTTAGAGGAGCAGGAAAAAGCAAAAAATTTCAGAATTGCACCTTGCAATGTGGAGATATTACTGTTTGTGCATTTACAATATTCATTGATTTTTGCCATTGAAAAACGTCCAGAAATGTTTGAAGCTACTGACTGAATGAAAGGAGCTGGCATCTCACTCTCTTTGAATCTTCTTTATCATGCTAGGATTAGCAGGAAAAAGCAAAAATTTTCAGAATTGCACCTTGCAATGCGGAGAAATTACTGTTTGTGCATTTACAATATTCATTGATTTTTGCCATTGAAAAACATCATGTTATTCATATACCAGAAATGTTTGAAGCTACTGACTGAATGAAAAGAGCTGGCATCTCAGTCTCTTTGAATCTTCTTTATCATGCTAAGAGGAGCAGGAAAAAGCAAAACATTTCAGAATTGCACCTTGCAATGTGGAGATATTACTGTTTGTGCATTTACAATATTCATTGATTTTTGCCATTGAAAAACGTCCAGAAATGTTTGAAGCTACTGACTGAATGAAAGGAGCTGGCATCTCACTCTCTTTGAATCTTCTTTATCATGCTAGGATTAGCAGGAAAAAGCAAAAAATTTCAGAATTGCACCTTGCAATGCGGAGAAATTACTGTTTGTGCATTTACAATATTCATTGATTTTTGCCATTGAAAAACATCATGTTATTCATATACCAGAAATGTTTGAAGCTACTGACTGAATGAAAAGAGCTGACATCTCACTCTCTTTGAATCTTCTTTATCATGCTAGGATTAGCAGGAAAAAGCAAAAAATTTCAGAATTGCACATTGCAATGCGGAGATATTACTGTTTGTGCATTTACAATATTCATTGATTTTTGCCATTGAAAAACGTCCAGAAATGTTTGAAGCTACTGACTGAATGAAAGGAGCTGGCATCTCACTCTCTTTGAATCTTCTTTATCATGCTAGGATTAGCAGGAAAAAGCAAAAAATTTCAGAATTGCACATTGCAATGCGGAGATATTACTGTTTGTGCATTTACAATATTCATTGATTTTTGCCATTGAAAAACGTCCAGAAATGTTTGAAGCTACTGACTGAATGAAAGGAGCTGGCATCTCACTCTCTTTGAATCTTCTTTATCATGCTAGGATTAGCAGGAAAAAGCAAAAAATTTCAGAATTGCACCTTGCAATGCGGAGATATTACTGTTTGTGCATTTACAATATTCATTGATTTTGCCATTGAAAAACGTCCAGAAATGTTTGAAGCTACTGACTGAATGAAAGGAGCTGGCATCTCACTCTCTTTGAATCTTCCTTATCATGCTAGGATTAGCAGGAAAAAGCAAAAAATTTCAGAATTGCACCTTGCAATGCGGAGAAATTACTGTTTGTGCATTTACAATATTCATTGATTTTTGCCATTGAAAAACATCATGTTATTCATATACCAGAAATGTTTGAAGCTGACTGAATGAAAAGAGCTGGCATCTCACTCTCTTTGAGTCTTCTTTATCATGCTAAGAGGAGCAGGAAAAAGCAAAAAATTTCAGAATTGCACGTTGCAATGTGGAGATATTACTGTTTGTGCATTTACAATATTCATTGATTATTGCCATTGAAAAACGTCCAGAAATGTTTGAAGCTACTGACTGAATGAAAGGAGCTGGCATCTCACTCTCTTTGAATCTTCTTTATCATGCTAGGATTAGCAGGAAAAAGCAAAAAATTTCAGAATTGCACCTTTCAATGCGGAGAAATTACTGTTTGTGCATTTACAATATTCATTGATTTTTGCCATTGAAAAACATCATGTTATTCATATACCAGAAATGTTTGAAGCTACTGACTGAATGAAAAGAGCTGGCATCTCACTCTCTTTGAATCTTCTTTATCATGCTAATAGGAGCAGGAAAAAAGCAAAAAATTTCAGAATTGCACGTTGCAATGTGGAGATATTACTGTTTGTGCATTTACAATATTCATTGATTTTTGCCATTGAAAAACGTCCAGAAATGTTTGAAGCTACTGACTGAATGTAAGGAGCTGGCATCTCACTCTCTTTGAATCTTCTTTATCATGCTAGGATTAGCAGGAAAAAGCAAAAAATTTCAGAATTGCACCTTGCAATGCGGAGAAATTACTGTTTGTGCATTTACAATATTCATTGATTTTTGCCATTGAAAAACATCATGTTATTCATATACCAGAAATGTTTGAAGCTACTGACTGAATGAAAAGAGCTGGCATCTCACTCTCTTTGAATCTTCTTTATCATGCCAGGATTAGCAGGAAAAAGCAAAAAATTTCAGAATTGCACCTTGCAATGTGGAGATATTACTGTTTGTGCATTTACAATATTCATTGATTTTTGCCATTGAAAAACGTCCAGAAATGTTTGAAGCTACTGACTGAATGAAAGGAGCTGGCATCTCACTCTCTTTGAATCTTCTTTATCATGCTAGGATTAGCAGGAAAAAGCAAAAAATTTCAGAATTGCACCTTGCAATGCGGAGAAATTACTGTTTGTGCATTTACAATATTCATTGATTTTTGCCATTGAAAAACATCATGTTATTCATATACCAGAAATGTTTGAAGCTACTGACTGAATGAAAAGAGCTGGCATCTCACTCTCTTTGAATCTTCTTTATCATGCTAAGAGGAGCAGGAAAAAGCAAAAAATTTCAGAATTGCACGTTGCAATGTGGAGATATTACTGTTTGTGCATTTACAATATTCATTGATTTTTGCCATTGAAAAACGTCCAGAAATGTTTGAAGCTACTGACTGAATGAAAGGAGCTGGCATCTCACTCTCTTTGAATCTTCTTTATCATGCTAGGATTAGCAGGAAAAAGCAAAAAATTTCAGAATTGCACCTTGCAATGCGGAGAAATTACTGTTTGTGCATTTACAATATTCATTGATTTTTGCCATTGAAAAACATCATGTTATTCATATACCAGAAATGTTTGAAGCTACTGACTGAATGAAAAGAGCTGGCATCTCACTCTCTTTGAATCTTCTTTATCATGCTAAGAGGAGCAGGAAAAAGCAAAAAATTTCAGAATTGCACGTTGCAATGTGGAGATATTACTGTTTGTGCATTTACAATATTCATTGATTTTTGCCATTGAAAAACGTCCAGAAATGTTTGAAGCTACTGACTGAATGAAAGGAGCTGGCATCTCACTCTCTTTGAATCTTCTTTATCATGCTAGGATTAGCAGGAAAAAGCAAAAAATTTCAGAATTGCACCTTGCAATGCGGAGATATTACTGTTTGTGCATTTACAATATTCATTGATTTTTGCCATTGAAAAACGTCCAGAAATGTTTGAAGCTACTGACTGAATGAAAGGAGCTGGCATCTCACTCTCTTTGAATCTTCCTTATCATGCTAGGATTAGCAGGAAAAAGCAAAAAATTTCAGAATTGCACCTTGCAATGCGGAGAAATTACTGTTTGTGCATTTACAATATTCATTGATTTTTGCCATTGAAAAACATCATGTTATTCATATACCAGAAATGTTTGAAGCTACTGACTGAATGAAAAGAGCTGGCATCTCACTCTCTTTGAATCTTCTTTATCATGCTAAGAGGAGAAGGAAAAAGCAAAAAATTTCAGAATTGCACGTTGCAATGTGGAGATATTACTGTTTGTGCATTTACAATATTCATTGATTTTTGCCATTGAAAAACGTCCAGAAATGTTTGAAGCTACTGACTGAATGAAAGGAGCTGGCATCTCACTCTCTTTGAATCTTCTTTATCATGCTAGGATTAGCAGGAAAAAGCAAAAAATTTCAGAATTGCACCTTGCAATGCGGAGAAATTACTGTTTGTGCATTTACAATATTCATTGATTTTTGCCATTGAAAAACATCATGTTATTCATATACCAGAAATGTTTGAAGCTACTGACTGAATGAAAAGAGCTGGCATCTCACTCTCTTTGAATCTTCTTTATCATGCTAAGAGGAGCAGGAAAAAGCAAAAAATTTCAGAATTGCACGTTGCAATGTGGAGATATTACTGTTTGTGCATTTAAAATATTCATTGATTTTTGCCATTGAAAAACGTCCAGAAATGTTTGAAGCTACTGACTGAATGAAAGGAGCTGGCATCTCACTCTCTTTGAATCTTCTTTATCATGCTAGGATTAGCAGGAAAAAGCAAAAAATTTCAGAATTGCACCTTGCAATGCGGAGAAATTACTGTTTGTGCATTTACAATATTCATTGATTTTTGCCATTGAAAAACATCATGTTATTCATATACCAGAAATGTTTGAAGCTACTGACTGAATGAAAAGAGCTGGCATCTCACTCTCTTTGAATCTTCTTTATCATGCCAGGATTAGCAGGAAAAAGCAAAAAATTTCAGAATTGCACCTTGCAATGTGGAGATATTACTGTTTGTGCATTTACAATATTCATTGATTTTTGCCATTGAAAAACGTCCAGAAATGTTTGAAGCTACTGACTGAATGAAAGGAGCTGGCATCTCACTCTCTTTGAATCTTCTTTATCATGCTAGGATTAGCAGGAAAAAGCAAAAAATTTCAGAATTGCACCTTGCAATGCGGAGAAATTACTGTTTGTGCATTTACAATATTCATTGATTTTTGCCATTGAAAAACAACATGTTATTCATATACCAGAAATGTTTGAAGCTACTGACTGAATGAAAAGAGCTGGCATCTCACTCTCTTTGAATCTTCTTTATCATGCTAAGAGGAGCAGGAAAAAGCAAAAAATTTCAGAATTGCACCTTGCAATGTGGAGATATTACTGTTTGTACATTTACAATATTCATTGATTTTTGCCATTGAAAAACGTCCAGAAATGTTTGAAGCTACTGACTGAATGAAAGGAGCTGGCATCTCACTCTCTTTGAATCTTCTTTATCATGCTAGGATTAGCAGGAAAAAGCAAAAAATTTCAGAATTGCACCTTGCAATGCGGAGAAATTACTGTTTGTGCATTTACAATATTCATTGATTTTTGCCATTGAAAAACATCATGTTATTCATATACCAGAAATGTTTGAAGCTACTGACTGAATGAAAAGAGCTGGCATCTCACTCTCTTTGAATCTTCTTTATCATGCTAAGAGGAGCAGGAAAAAGCAAAAAATTTCAGAATTGCACGTTGCAATGTGGAGATATTACTGTTTGTGCATTTACAATATTCATTGATTTTTGCCATTGAAAAACGTCCAGAAATGTTTGAAGCTACTGACTGAATGAAAGGAGCTGGCATCTCACTCTCTTTGAATCTTCTTTATCATGCTAGGATTAGCAGGAAAAAGCAAAAAATTTCAGAATTGCACCTTGCAATGCGGAGATATTACTGTTTGTGCATTTACAATATTCATTGATTTTTGCCATTGAAAAACGTCCAGAAATGTTTGAAGCTACTGACTGAATGAAAGGAGCTGGCATCTCACTCTCTTTGAATCTTCCTTATCATGCTAGGATTAGCAGGAAAAAGCAAAAAATTTCAGAATTGCACCTTGCAATGCGGAGAAATTACTGTTTGTGCATTTACAATATTCATTGATTTTTGCCATTGAAAAACATCATGTTATTCATATACCAGAAATGTTTGAAGCTACTGACTGAATGAAAAGAGCTGGCATCTCACTCTCTTTGAATCTTCTTTATCATGCTAAGAGGAGCAGGAAAAAGCAAAAAATTTCAGAATTGCACGTTGCAATGTGGAGATATTACTGTTTGTGCATTTACAATATTCATTGATTTTTGCCATTGAAAAACGTCCAGAAATGTTTGAAGCTACTGACTGAATGAAAGGAGCTGGCATCTCACTCTCTTTGAATCTTCTTTATCATGCTAGGATTAGCAGGAAAAAGCAAAAAATTTCAGAATTGCACCTTGCAATGCGGAGAAATTACTGTTTGTGCATTTACAATATTCATTGATTTTTGCCATTGAAAAACATCATGTTATTCATATACCAGAAATGTTTGAAGCTACTGACTGAATGAAAAGAGCTGGCATCTCACTCTCTTTGAATCTTCTTTATCATGCTAAGAGGAGCAGGAAAAAGCAAAAAATTTCAGAATTGCACGTTGCAATGTGGAGATATTACTGTTTGTGCATTTACAATATTCATTGATTTTTGCCATTGAAAAACGTCCAGAAATGTTTGAAGCTACTGACTGAATGAAAGGAGCTGGCATCTCACTCTCTTTGAATCTTCTTTATCATGCTAGGATTAGCAGGAAAAAGCAAAAAATTTCAGAATTGCACCTTGCAATGCGGAGAAATTACTGTTTGTGCATTTACAATATTCATTGATTTTTGCCATTGAAAAACATCATGTTATTCATATACCAGAAATGTTTGAAGCTACTGACTGAATGAAAAGAGCTGGCATCTCACTCTCTTTGAATCTTCTTTATCATGCCAGGATTAGCAGGAAAAAGCAAAAAATTTCAGATTTGCACCTTGCAATGTGGAGATATTACTGTTTGTGCATTTACAATATTCATTGATTTTTGCCATTGAAAAACGTCCAGAAATGTTTGAAGCTACTGACTGAATGAAAGGAGCTGGCATCTCACTCTCTTTGAATCTTCTTTATCATGCTAGGATTAGCAGGAAAAAGCAAAAAATTTCAGAATTGCACCTTGCAATGCGGAGAAATTACTGTTTGTGCATTTACAATATTCATTGATTTTTGCCATTGAAAAACAACATGTTATTCATATACCAGAAATGTTTGAAGCTACTGACTGAATGAAAAGAGCTGGCATCTCACTCTCTTTGAATCTTCTTTATCATGCTAAGAGGAGCAGGAAAAAGCAAAAAATTTCAGAATTGCACCTTGCAATGTGGAGATATTACTGTTTGTGCATTTACAATATTCATTGATTTTTGCCATTGAAAAACATCCAGAAATGTTTGAAGTTACTGACTGAATGAAAGGAGCTGGCATCTCACTCTCTTTGAATCTTCTTTATCATGCTAGGATTAGCAGGAAAAAGGAAAAAATTTCAGAATTGCACCTTGCAATGCGGAGAAATTACTGTTTGTGCATTTACAATATTCATTGATTTTTGCCATTGAAAAACATCATGTTATTCATATACCAGAAATGTTTGAAGCTACTGACTGAATGAAAAGAGCTGGCATCTCACTCTCTTTAAATCTTCTTTATCATGCCAGGATTAGCAGGAAAAAGCAAAAAATTTCAGAATTGCACCTTGCAATGTGGAGATATTACTGTTTGTGCATTTACAATATTCATTGATTTTTGCCATTGAAAAACGTCCAGAAATGTTTGAAGCTACTGACTGAATGAAAGGATCTGGCATCTCACTCTCTTTGAATCTTCTTTATCATGCTAGGATTAGCAGGAAAAAGCAATAAATTTCAGAATTGCACCTTGCAATGCGGAGATATTACTGTTTGTGCATTTACAATATTCATTGATTTTTGCCATTGAAAAACATCATGTTATTCATATACCAGAAATGTTTGAAGCTACTGACTGAATGAAAAGAGCTGGCATCTCACTCTCTTTGAATCTTCTTTATCATGCTAAGAGGAGCAGGAAAAAGCAAAAAATTTCAGAATTGCACGTTGCAATGTGGAGATATTACTGTTTGTGCATTTACAATATTCATTGATTTTTGCCATTGAAAAACGTCCAGAAATGTTTGAAGCTACTGACTGAATGAAAGGAGCTGGCATCTCACTCTCTTTGAATCTTCTTTATCATGCTAGGATTAGCAGGAAAAAGCAAAAAATTTCAGAATTGCACCTTGCAATGCGGAGAAATTACTGTTTGTGCATTTACAATATTCATTGATTTTTGCCATTGAAAAACATCATGTTATTCATATACCAGAAATGTTTGAAGCTACTGACTGAATGAAAAGAGCTGGCATCTCACTCTCTTTGAATCTTCTTTATCATGCCAGGATTAGCAGGAAAAAGCAAAAAATTTCAGAATTGCACCTTGCAATGTGGAGATATTACTGTTTGTGCATTTACAATATTCATTGATTTTTGCCATTGAAAAACGTCCAGAAATGTTTGAAGCTACTGACTGAATGAAAGGAGCTAGCATCTCACTCTCTTTGAATCTTCTTTATCATGCTAGGATTAGCAGGAAAAAGCAAAAAATTTCAGAATTGCACCTTGCAATGCGGAGAAATTACTGTTTGTGCATTTACAATATTCATTGATTTTTGCCATTGAAAAACATCATGTTATTCATATACCAGAAATGTTTGAAGCTACTGACTGAATGAAAAGAGCTGGCATCTCACTCTCTTTGAATCTTCTTTATCATGCTAAGAGGAGCAGGAAAAAGCAAAAAATTTTAGAATTGCACGTTGCAATGTGGAGATATTACTGTTTGTGCATTTACAATATTCATTGATTTTTGCCATTGAAAAACGTCCAGAAATGTTTGAAGCTACTGACTGAATGAAAGGAGCTGGCATCTCACTCTCTTTGAATCTTCTTTATCATGCTAGGATTAGCAGGAAAAAGCAAAAAATTTCAGAATTGCACCTTGCAATGCGGAGAAATTACTGTTTGTGCATTTACAATAGTCATTGATTTTTGCCATTGAAAAACATCATGTTATTCATATACCAGAAATGTTTGAAGCTACTGACTGAATGAAAGGAGCTGGCATCTCACTCTCTTTGAATCTTCTTTATCATGCTAGGATTAGCAGGAAAAAGCAAAAAATTTCAGAATTGCACCTTGCAATGCGGAGAAATTACTGTTTGTGCATTTACAATATTCATTGATTTTTGCCATTGAAAAACATCATGTTATTCATATACCAGAAATGTTTGAAGGTACTGACTGAATGAAAAGAGCTGGCATCTCACTCTCTTTGATTCTTCTTTATCATGCTAAGAGGAGCAGGAAAAAGCAAAAAATTTCAGAATTTCACCTTGCAATGTGGAGATATTACTGTTTGTGCATTTACAATATTCATTGATTTTTGCTATTGAAAAACGTCCAGAAATGTTTGAAGCTACTGACTGAATGAAAGGAGCTGGCATCTCACTCTCTTTGAATCTTCTTTATCATGCTAGGATTAGCAGGAAAAAGCAAAAAATTTCAGAATTGCACCTTGCAATGCGGAGAAATTACTGTTTGTGCATTTACAATATTCATTGATTTTTGCCATTGAAAAACATCATGTTATTCATATACCAGAAATGTTTGAAGGTACTGACTGAATGAAAAGAGCTGGCATCTCACTCTCTTTGATTCTTCTTTATCATGCTAAGAGGAGCAGGAAAAAGCAAAAAATTTCAGAATTTCACCTTGCAATGTGGAGATATTACTGTTTGTGCATTTACAATACTCATTGATTTTTGCCATTGAAAAACTTCCAGAAATGTTTGAAGCTACTGACTGAATGAAAGGAGCTGGCATCTCACTCTCTTTGAATCTTCTTTATCATGCTAGGATTAGCAGGAAAAAGCAAAAAATTTCAGAATTGCACCTTGCAATGCGGAGAAATTACTGTTTGTGCATTTACAATATTCATTGATTTTTGCCATTGAAAAACATCAGGTTATTCATATACCAGAAATGTTTGAAGCTACTGACTGAATGAAAAGAGCTGGCATCTCACTCTCTTTGAATCTTCTTTATCATGCCAGGATTAGCAGGAAAAAGCAAAAAATTTCAGAATTGCACCTTGCAATGTGGAGATATTACTGTTTGTGCATTTACAATATTCAATGATTTTTGCCATTGAAAAACGTCCAGAAATGTTTGAAGCTACTGACTGAATGAAAGGAGCTGGCATCTCACTCTCTTTGAATCTTCTTTATCATGCTAGGATTAGCAGGAAAAAGCAAAAAATTTCAGAATTGCACCTTGCAATGCGGAGAAATTACTGTTTGTGCATTTACAATATTCATTGATTTTTGCCATTGAAAAACAACATGTTATTCATATACCAGAAATGTTTGAAGCTACTGACTGAATGAAAAGAGCTGGCATCTCACTCTCTTTGAATCTTCTTTATCATGCTAAGAGGAGCAGGAAAAAGCAAAAAATTTCAGAATTGCACCTTGCAATGTGGAGATATTACTGTTTGTGCATTTACAATATTCATTGATTTTTGCCATTGAAAAACATCCAGAAATGTTTGAAGTTACTGACTGAATGAAAGGAGCTGGCATCTCACTCTCTTTGAATCTTCTTTATCATGCTAGGATTAGCAGGAAAAAGGAAAAAATTTCAGAATTGCACCTTGCAATGCGGAGAAATTACTGTTTGTGCATTTACAATATTCATTGATTTTTGCCATTGAAAAACATCATGTTATTCATATACCAGAAATGTTTGAAGCTACTGACTGAATGAAAAGAGCTGGCATCTCACTCTCTTTAAATCTTCTTTATCATGCCAGGATTAGCAGGAAAAAGCAAAAAATTTCAGAATTGCACCTTGCAATGTGGAGATATTACTGTTTGTGCATTTACAATATTCATTGATTTTTGCCATTGAAAAACGTCCAGAAATGTTTGAAGCTACTGACTGAATGAAAGGATCTGGCATCTCACTCTCTTTGAATCTTCTTTATCATGCTAGGATTAGCAGGAAAAAGCAATAAATTTCAGAATTGCACCTTGCAATGCGGAGATATTACTGTTTGTGCATTTACAATATTCATTGATTTTTGCCATTGAAAAACATCATGTTATTCATATACCAGAAATGTTTGAAGCTACTGACTGAATGAAAAGAGCTGGCATCTCACTCTCTTTGAATCTTCTTTATCATGCTAAGAGGAGCAGGAAAAAGCAAAAAATTTCAGAATTGCACGTTGCAATGTGGAGATATTACTGTTTGTGCATTTACAATATTCATTGATTTTTGCCATTGAAAAACGTCCAGAAATGTTTGAAGCTACTGACTGAATGAAAGGAGCTGGCATCTCACTCTCTTTGAATCTTCTTTATCATGCTAGGATTAGCAGGAAAAAGCAAAAAATTTCAGAATTGCACCTTGCAATGCGGAGAAATTACTGTTTGTGCATTTACAATATTCATTGATTTTTGCCATTGAAAAACATCATGTTATTCATATACCAGAAATGTTTGAAGCTACTGACTGAATGAAAAGAGCTGGCATCTCACTCTCTTTGAATCTTCTTTATCATGCCAGGATTAGCAGGAAAAAGCAAAAAATTTCAGAATTGCACCTTGCAATGTGGAGATATTACTGTTTGTGCATTTACAATATTCATTGATTTTTGCCATTGAAAAACGTCCAGAAATGTTTGAAGCTACTGACTGAATGAAAGGAGCTAGCATCTCACTCTCTTTGAATCTTCTTTATCATGCTAGGATTAGCAGGAAAAAGCAAAAAATTTCAGAATTGCACCTTGCAATGCGGAGAAATTACTGTTTGTGCATTTACAATATTCATTGATTTTTGCCATTGAAAAACATCATGTTATTCATATACCAGAAATGTTTGAAGCTACTGACTGAATGAAAAGAGCTGGCATCTCACTCTCTTTGAATCTTCTTTATCATGCTAAGAGGAGCAGGAAAAAGCAAAAAATTTTAGAATTGCACGTTGCAATGTGGAGATATTACTGTTTGTGCATTTACAATATTCATTGATTTTTGCCATTGAAAAACGTCCAGAAATGTTTGAAGCTACTGACTGAATGAAAGGAGCTGGCATCTCACTCTCTTTGAATCTTCTTTATCATGCTAGGATTAGCAGGAAAAAGCAAAAAATTTCAGAATTGCACCTTGCAATGCGGAGAAATTACTGTTTGTGCATTTACAATAGTCATTGATTTTTGCCATTGAAAAACATCATGTTATTCATATACCAGAAATGTTTGAAGCTACTGACTGAATGAAAGGAGCTGGCATCTCACTCTCTTTGAATCTTCTTTATCATGCTAGGATTAGCAGGAAAAAGCAAAAAATTTCAGAATTGCACCTTGCAATGCGGAGAAATTACTGTTTGTGCATTTACAATATTCATTGATTTTTGCCATTGAAAAACATCATGTTATTCATATACCAGAAATGTTTGAAGGTACTGACTGAATGAAAAGAGCTGGCATCTCACTCTCTTTGATTCTTCTTTATCATGCTAAGAGGAGCAGGAAAAAGCAAAAAATTTCAGAATTTCACCTTGCAATGTGGAGATATTACTGTTTGTGCATTTACAATATTCATTGATTTTTGCTATTGAAAAACGTCCAGAAATGTTTGAAGCTACTGACTGAATGAAAGGAGCTGGCATCTCACTCTCTTTGAATCTTCTTTATCATGCTAGGATTAGCAGGAAAAAGCAAAAAATTTCAGAATTGCACCTTGCAATGCGGAGAAATTACTGTTTGTGCATTTACAATATTCATTGATTTTTGCCATTGAAAAACATCATGTTATTCATATACCAGAAATGTTTGAAGGTACTGACTGAATGAAAAGAGCTGGCATCTCACTCTCTTTGATTCTTCTTTATCATGCTAAGAGGAGCAGGAAAAAGCAAAAAATTTCAGAATTTCACCTTGCAATGTGGAGATATTACTGTTTGTGCATTTACAATACTCATTGATTTTTGCCATTGAAAAACTTCCAGAAATGTTTGAAGCTACTGACTGAATGAAAGGAGCTGGCATCTCACTCTCTTTGAATCTTCTTTATCATGCTAGGATTAGCAGGAAAAAGCAAAAAATTTCAGAATTGCACCTTGCAATGCGGAGAAATTACTGTTTGTGCATTTACAATATTCATTGATTTTTGCCATTGAAAAACATCAGGTTATTCATATACCAGAAATGTTTGAAGCTACTGACTGAATGAAAAGAGCTGGCATCTCACTCTCTTTGAATCTTCTTTATCATGCCAGGATTAGCAGGAAAAAGCAAAAAATTTCAGAATTGCACCTTGCAATGTGGAGATATTACTGTTTGTGCATTTACAATATTCAATGATTTTTGCCATTGAAAAACGTCCAGAAATGTTTGAAGCTACTGACTGAATGAAAGGAGCTAGCATCTCACTCTCTTTGAATCTTCTTTATCATGCTAGGATTAGCAGGAAAAAGCAAAAAATTTCAGAATTGCACCTTGCAATGCGGAGAAATTACTGTTTGTGCATTTACAATATTCATTGATTTTTGCCATTGAAAAACATCATGTTATTCATATACCAGAAATGTTTGAAGCTACTGACTGAATGAAAAGAGCTGGCATCTCACTCTCTTTGAATCTTCTTTATCATGCTAAGAGGAGCAGGAAAAAGCAAAAAATTTTAGAATTGCACGTTGCAATGTGGAGATATTACTGTTTGTGCATTTACAATATTCATTGATTTTTGCCATTGAAAAACGTCCAGAAATGTTTGAAGCTACTGACTGAATGAAAGGAGCTGGCATCTCACTCTCTTTGAATCTTCTTTATCATGCTAGGATTAGCAGGAAAAGCAAAAAATTTCAGAATTGCACCTTGCAATGCGGAGAAATTACTGTTTGTGCATTTACAATATTCATTGATTTTTGCCATTGAAAAACATCATGTTATTCATATACCAGAAATGTTTGAAGCTACTGACTGAATGAAAGGAGCTGGCATCTCACTCTCTTTGAATCTTCTTTATCATGCTAGGATTAGCAGGAAAAAGCAAAAAATTTCAGAATTGCACCTTGCAATGCGGAGAAATTACTGTTTGTGCATTTACAATATTCATTGATTTTTGCCATTGAAAAACATCATGTTATTCATATACCAGAAATGTTTGAAGGTACTGACTGAATGAAAAGAGCTGGCATCTCACTCTCTTTGATTCTTCTTTATCATGCTAAGAGGAGCAGGAAAAAGCAAAAAATTTCAGAATTTCACCTTGCAATGTGGAGATATTACTGTTTGTGCATTTACAATATTCATTGATTTTTGCTATTGAAAAACGTCCAGAAATGTTTGAAGCTACTGACTGAATGAAAGGAGCTGGCATCTCACTCTCTTTGAATCTTCTTTATCATGCTAGGATTAGCAGGAAAAAGCAAAAAATTTCAGAATTGCACCTTGCAATGCGGAGAAATTACTTTTTGTGCATTTACAATATTCATTGATTTTTGCCATTGAAAAACATCATGTTATTCATATACCAGAAATGTTTGAAGCTACTGACTGAATGAAAAGAGCTGGCATCTCACTCTCTTTGAATCTTCTTTATCATGCTAAGAGGAGCAGGAAAAAGCAAAAAATTTCAGAATTGCACCTTGCAATGTGGAGATATTACTGTTTGTGCATTTACAATATTCATTGATTTTTGCCATTGAAAAACGTCCAGAAATGTTTGAAGCTACTGACTGAATGAAAGGAGCTGGCATCTCACTCTCTTTGAATCTTCTTTATCATGCTAGGATTAGCAGGAAAAAGCAAAAAATTTCAGAATTGCACCTTGCAATGCGGAGAAATTACTGTTTGTGCATTTACAATTTTCATTGATTTTTGCCATTGAAAAACATCATGTTATTCATATACCAGAAATGTTTGAAGCTACTGACTGAATGAAAAGAGCTGGCATCTCACTCTCTTTGAATCTTCTTTATCATGCTAGGATTAGCAGGAAAAAGCAAAAAATTTCAGAATTACACCTTGCAATGTGGATATATTAATGTTTGTGCATTTACAATATTCATTGATTTTTGCCATTGAAAAACGTCCAGAAATGTTTGAAGCTACTGACTGAATGAAAGGAGCTGGCATCTCACTCTCTTTGAATCTTCTTTATCATGCTAGGATTAGCAGGAAAAAGCAAAAAATTTCAGAATTGCACCTTGCAATGTGGAGTTATTACTGTTTGTGCATTTACAATATTCATTGATTTTTGCCATTGAAAAATGTCCAGAAATGTTTGAAGCTACTGACTGAATGAAAGGAGCTGGCATCTCACTCTCTTTGAATCTTCTTTATCATGCTAGGATTAGCAGGAAAAAGCAAAAAATTTCAGAATTGCACCTTGCAATGTGGAGATATTACTGTTTGTGCATTTACAATATTCATTGATTTTTGCCATTGAAAAACATCATTTATTCATATACCAGAAATGTTTGAAGCTACTGACTGAATGAAAAGAGCTGGCATCTCACTCTCTTTGAATCTTCTTTATCATGCTAAGAGGAGCAGGAAAAAGCAAAAAATTTCAGAATTGCACCTTGCAGTGTGGAGATATTACTGTTTGTGCATTTACAATATTCATTGATTTTTGCCATTGAAAAACGTCCAGAAATGTTTGAAGCTACTGACTGAATGAAAGGAGCTGGCATCTCACTCTCTTTGAATCTTCTTTATCATGCTAGGATTAGCAGGAAAAAGCAAAAAATTTCAGAATTGCACCTTGCAATGCGGAGAAATTACTGTTTGTGCATTTACAATATTCATTGATTTTTGCCATTGAAAAACATCATGTTATTCATATACCAGAAATGTTTGAAGCTACTGACTGAATGAAAAGAGCTGGCATCTCACTCTCTTTGAATCTTCTTTATCATGCTAAGAGGAGCAGGAAAAAGTAAAAAATTTCAGAATTGCACCTTGCAATGTGGAGATATTACTGTTTGTGCATTTACAATATTCATTGATTTTTGCCATTGAAAAACGTCCAGAAATGTTTGAAGCTACTGACTGAATGAAAGGAGCTGGCATCTCACTCTCTTTGAATCTTCTTTATCATGCTAGGATTAGCAGGAAAAAACAAAAAATTTCAGAATTGCACCTTGCAATGCGGAGAAATTACTGTTTGTGCATTTACAATATTCATTGATTCTTGCCATTGAAAAACATCATGTTATTCATATACCAGAAATGTTTGAAGCTACTAACTGAATGAAAAGAGCTGGCATCTCACTCTCTTTGAATCTTCTTTATCATGCTAAGAGGAGCAGGAAAAAGCAAAAAATTTCAGAATTGCACCTTGCAATGTGGAGATATTACTGTTTGTGCATTTACAATATTCATTGATTTTTGCCATTGAAAAACGTCCAGAAATGTTTGAAGCTACTGACTGAATGAAAGGAGCTGGCATCTCACTCTCTTTGAATCTTCTTTATCATGCTAGGATTAGCAGGAAAAAGCAAAAAATTTCAGAATTGCACCTTGCAATGCGGAGAAATTACTGTTTGTGCATTTACAATATTCATTGATTTTTGCCATTGAAAAACATCATGTTATTCATATACCAGAAATGTTTGAAGCTACTGACTGAATGAAAAGAGCTGGCATCTCACTCTCTTTGAATCTTCTTTATCATGCTAAGAGGAGCAGGAAAAAGCAAAAAATTTCAGAATTGCACCTTGCAATGTGGAGATATTACTGTTTGTGCATTTACAATATTCATTGATTTTTGCCATTGAAAAACGTCCAGAAATGTTTGAAGCTACTAACTGAATGAAAGGAGTTGGCATCTCACTCTCTTTGAATCTTCTTTATCATGCTAGGATTAGCAGGAAAAAGCAAAAAATTTCAGAATTGCACCTTGCAATGCGGAGAAATTACTGTTTGTGCATTTACAATATTCATTGATTTTTGCCATTGAAAAACATCATGTTATTCATATACCAGAAATGTTTGAAGCTACTGACTGAATGAAAAGAGCTGGCATCTCACTCTCTTTGAATCTTCTTTATCATGCTAAGAGGAGCAGGAAAAAGCAAAAAAATTCAGAATTGCACGTTGCAATGTGGAGGTATTACTGTTTGTGCATTTACAATATTCATTGATTTTTGCCATTGTAAAACGTCCAGAAATGTTTGAAGCTACTGACTGAATGAAAGGAGCTGGCATCTCACTCTCTTTGAATCTTCTTTATCATGCTAGGATTAGCAGGAAAAAGCAATAAATTTCAGAATTGCACCTTGCAATGCGGAGAAATTACTGTTTGTGCATTTACAATATTCATTGATTTTTGCCATTGAAAAACATCATGTTATTCATATACCAGAAATGTTTGAAGCTACTGACTGAATGAAAAGAGCTGGCATCTCACTCTCTTTGAATCTTCTTTATCATGCTAAGAGGAGCAGGAAAAAGCAAAAAATTTCAGAATTGCACCTTGCAATGTGGAGATATTACTGTTTGTGCATTTACAATATTCATTGATTTTTGCCATTGAAAAACGTCCAGAAATGTTTGAAGCTACTGACTGAATGAAAGGAGCTGGCATCTCACTCTCTTTGAATCTTCTTTATCATGCTAGGATTAGCAGGAAAAAGGTAAAAAATTTCAGAATTGCACCTTGCAATGCGGAGAAATTACTGTTTGTGCATTTACAATATTCATTGATTTTTGCCATTGAAAAACATCATGTTATTCATATACCAGAAATGTTTGAAGCTACTGACTGAATGAAAAGAGCTGGCATCTCACTCTCTTTGAATCTTCTTTATCATGCTAAGAGGAGCAGGAAAAAGCAAAAAATTTCAGAATTGCACCATGCAATGTGGAGATATTACTGTTTGTGCATTTACAATATTCATTGATTTTTGCCATTGAAAAACGTCCAGAAATGTTTGAAGCTACTGACTGAATGAAAGGAGCTGGCATCTCACTCTCTTTGAATCTTCTTTATCATGCTAGGATTAGCAGGAAAAAGCAAAAAATTTCAGAATTGCACCTTGCAATGCGGAGAAATTACTGTTTGTGCATTTACAATATTCATTGATTTTTGCCATTGAAAAACATCATGTTATTCATATACCAGAAATGTTTGAAGCTACTGACTGAATGAAAAGAGCTGGCATCTCACTCTCTTTGAATCTTCTTTATCATGCCAGGATTAGCAGGAAAAAGCAAAAAATTTCAGAATTGCACCTTGCAATGTGGAGATATTACTGTTTGTGCATTTACAATATTCATTGATTTTTGCCATTGAAAAACGTCCAGAAATGTTTGAAGCTACTGACTGAATGAAAGGAGCTGGCATCTCACTCTCTTTGAATCTTCTTTATCATGCTAGGATTAGCAGGAAAAAGCAAAAAATTTCAGAATTGCACCTTGCAATGCGGAGAAATTACTGTTTGTGCATTTACAATATTCATTGATTTTTGCCATTGAAAAACATCATGTTATTCATATACCAGAAATGTTTGAAGCTACTGACTGAATGAAAAGAGCTGGCATCTCACTCTCTTTGAATCTTCTTTATCATGCTAAGAGGAGCAGGAAAAAGCAAAAAATTTCAGAATTGCACCTTGCAATGTGGAGATATTACTCTTTGTGCATTTACAATATTCATTGATTTTTGCCATTGAAAAACGTCCAGAAATGTTTGAAGCTACTGACTGAATGAAAGGAGCTGGCATCTCACTCTCTTTGAATCTTCTTTATCATGCTAGGATTAGCAGGAAAAAGCAAAAAATTTCAGAATTGCACCTTGCAATGCGGAGAAATTACTGTTTGTGCATTTACAATATTCATTGATTTTTGCCATTGAAAAACATCATGTTATTCATATACCAGAAATGTTTGAAGCTACTGACTGAATGAAAAGAGCTGGCATCTCACTCTCTTTGAATCTTCTTTATCATGCTAAGAGGAGCAGGAAAAAGCAAAAAAATTCAGAATTGCACCTTGCAATGTGGAGATATTACTGTTTGTGCATTTACAATATTCATTGATTTTTGCCATTGAAAAACATCCAGAAATGTTTGAAGCTACTGACTGAATGAAAGGAGCTGGCATCTCACTCTCTTTGAAACTTCTTTATCATGCTAGGATTAGCAGGAAAAAGCAAAAAATTTCAGAATTGCACCTTGCAATGCGGAGAAATTACTGTTTGTGCATTTACAATATTCATTGATTTTTGCCATTGAAAAACATCATGTTATTCATATACCAGAAATGTTTGAAGCTACTGACTGAATGAAAAGAGCTGGCATCTCACTCTCTTTGAATCTTCTTTATCATGCCAGGATTAGCAGGAAAAAGCAAAAAATTTCAGAATTGCACCTTGCAATGTGGAGATATTACTGTTTGTGCATTTACAATATTCATTGATTTTTGCCATTGAAAAACGTCCAGAAATGTTTAAAGCTACTGACTGATTGAAAGGAGCTGGCATCTCACTCTCTTTGAATCTTCTTTATCATGCTAGGATTAGCAGGAAAAACAAAAAATTTCAGAATTGCACCTTGCAATGCGGAGAAATTGCTGTTTGTGCATTTACAATATTCATTGATTTTTGCCATTGAAAAACATCATGTTATTCATATACCAGAAATGTTTGAAGCTACTGACTGAATGAAAAGAGCTGGCATCTCACTCTCTTTGAATCTTCTTTATCATGCTAAGAGGAGCAGGAAAAAGCAAAAAATTTCAGAATTGCACGTTGCAATGTGGAGATATTACTGTTTGTGCATTTACAATATTCATTGATTTTTGCCATTGAAAAACGTCCAGAAATGTTTGAAGCTACTGACTGAATGAAAGGAGCTGGCATCTCACTCTCTTTGAATCTTCTTTATCATGCTAGGATTAGCAGGAAAAAGCAAAAAATTTCAGAATTGCACCTTGCAATGCGGAGAAATTACTGTTTGTGCATTTACAATATTCATTGATTTTTGCCATTGAAAAACATCATGTTATTCATATACCAGAAATGTTTGAAGCTACTGACTGAACGAAAAGAGCTGGCATCTCACTCTCTTTGAATCTTCTTTATCATGCCAGGATTAGCAGGAAAAAGCAAAAAATTTCAGAATTGCACCTTGCAATGTGGAGATATTACTGTTTGTGCATTTACAATATTCATTGATTTTTGCCATTGAAAAACGTCCAGAAATGTTTGAAGCTACTGACTGAATGAAAGGAGCTGGCATCTCACTCTCTTTGAATCTTCTTTATCATGCTAGGATTAGCAGGAAAAAGCAAAAAATTTCAGAATTGCACCTTGCAATGCGGAGAAATTACTGTTTGTGCATTTACAATATTCATTGATTTTTGCCATTGAAAAACATCATGTTATTCATATACCAGAAATGTTTGAAGCTACTGACTGAATGAAAAGAGCTGGCATCTCACTCTCTTTGAATCTTCTTTATCATGCTAAGAGGAGCAGGAAAAAGCAAAAAATTTCAGAATTGCACGTTGCAATGTGGAGATATTACTGTTTGTGCATTTACAATATTCATTGATTTTTGCCATTGAAAAACGTCCAGAAATGTTTGAAGCTACTGACTGAATGAAAGGAGTTGGCATCTCACTCTCTTTGAATCTTCTTTATCATGCTAGGATTAGCAGGAAAAAGCAAAAAATTTCAGAATTGCACCTTGCAATGCGGAGAAATTACTGTTTGTGCATTTACAATATTCATTGATTTTTGCCATTGAAAAACATCATGTTATTCATATACCAGAAATGTTTGAAGCTACTGACTGAATGAAAAGAGCTGGCATCTCACTCTCTTTGAATCTTCTTTATCATGCTAAGAGGAGCAGGAAAAAGCAAAAAATTTCAGAATTGCACGTTGCAATGTGGAGGTATTACTGTTTGTGCATTTACAATATTCATTGATTTTTGCCATTGTAAAACGTCCAGAAATGTTTGAAGCTACTGACTGAATGAAAGGAGCTGGCATCTCACTCTCTTTGAATCTTCTTTATCATGCTAGGATTAGCAGGAAAAAGCAATAAATTTCAGAATTGCACCTTGCAATGCGGAGAAATTACTGTTTGTGCATTTACAATATTCATTGATTTTTGCCATTGAAAAACATCATGTTATTCATATACCAGAAATGTTTGAAGCTACTGACTGAATGAAAAGAGCTGGCATCTCACTCTCTTTGAATCTTCTTTATCATGCTAAGAGGAGCAGGAAAAAGCAAAAAATTTCAGAATTGCACCTTGCAATGTGGAGATATTACTGTTTGTGCATTTACAATATTCATTGATTTTTGCCATTGAAAAATGTCCAGAAATGTTTGAAGCTACTGACTGAATGAAAGGAGCTGGCATCTCACTCTCTTTGAATCTTCTTTATCATGCTAGGATTAGCAGGAAAAAGGTAAAAAATTTCAGAATTGCACCTTGCAATGCGGAGAAATTACTGTTTGTGCATTTACAATATTCATTGATTTTTGCCATTGAAAAACATCATGTTATTCATATACCAGAAATGTTTGAAGCTACTGACTGAATGAAAAGAGCTGGCATCTCACTCTCTTTGAATCTTCTTTATCATGCTAAGAGGAGCAGGAAAAAGCAAAAAATTTCAGAATTGCACCATGCAATGTGGAGATATTACTGTTTGTGCATTTACAATATTCATTGATTTTTGCCATTGAAAAACGTCCAGAAATGTTTGAAGCTACTGACTGAATGAAAGGAGCTGGCATCTCACTCTCTTTGAATCTTCTTTATCATGCTAGGATTAGCAGGAAAAAGCAAAAAATTTCAGAATTGCACCTTGCAATGCGGAGAAATTACTGTTTGTGCATTTACAATATTCATTGATTTTTGCCATTGAAAAACATCATGTTATTCATATACCAGAAATGTTTGAAGCTACTGACTGAATGAAAAGAGCTGGCATCTCACTCTCTTTGAATCTTCTTTATCATGCCAGGATTAGCAGGAAAAAGCAAAAAATTTCAGAATTGCACCTTGCAATGTGGAGATATTACTGTTTGTGCATTTACAATATTCATTGATTTTTGCCATTGAAAAACGTCCAGAAATGTTTGAAGCTACTGACTGAATGAAAGGAGCTGGCATCTCACTCTCTTTGAATCTTCTTTATCATGCTAGGATTAGCAGGAAAAAGCAAAAAATTTCAGAATTGCACCTTGCAATGCGGAGAAATTACTGTTTGTGCATTTACAATATTCATTGATTTTTGCCATTGAAAAACATCATGTTATTCATATACCAGAAATGTTTGAAGCTACTGACTGAATGAAAAGAGCTGGCATCTCACTCTCTTTGAATCTTCTTTATCATGCTAAGAGGAGCAGGAAAAAGCAAAAAATTTCAGAATTGCACCTTGCAATGTGGAGATATTACTCTTTGTGCATTTACAATATTCATTGATTTTTGCCATTGAAAAACGTCCAGAAATGTTTGAAGCTACTGACTGAATGAAAGGAGCTGGCATCTCACTCTCTTTGAATCTTCTTTATCATGCTAGGATTAGCAGGAAAAAGCAAAAAATTTCAGAATTGCACCTTGCAATGCGGAGAAATTACTGTTTGTGCATTTACAATATTCATTGATTTTTGCCATTGAAAAACATCATGTTATTCATATACCAGAAATGTTTGAAGCTACTGACTGAATGAAAAGAGCTGGCATCTCACTCTCTTTGAATCTTCTTTATCATGCTAAGAGGAGCAGGAAAAAGCAAAAAAATTCAGAATTGCACCTTGCAATGTGGAGATATTACTGTTTGTGCATTTACAATATTCATTGATTTTTGCCATTGAAAAACATCCAGAAATGTTTGAAGCTACTGACTGAATGAAAGGAGCTGGCATCTCACTCTCTTTGAAACTTCTTTATCATGCTAGGATTAGCAGGAAAAAGCAAAAAATTTCAGAATTGCACCTTGCAATGCGGAGAAATTACTGTTTGTGCATTTACAATATTCATTGATTTTTGCCATTGAAAAACATCATGTTATTCATATACCAGAAATGTTTGAAGCTACTGACTGAATGAAAAGAGCTGGCATCTCACTCTCTTTGAATCTTCTTTATCATGCCAGGATTAGCAGGAAAAAGCAAAAAATTTCAGAATTGCACCTTGCAATGTGGAGATATTACTGTTTGTGCATTTACAATATTCATTGATTTTTGCCATTGAAAAACGTCCAGAAATGTTTGAAGCTACTGACTGATTGAAAGGAGCTGGCATCTCACTCTCTTTGAATCTTCTTTATCATGCTAGGATTAGCAGGAAAAACAAAAAATTTCAGAATTGCACCTTGCAATGCGGAGAAATTGCTGTTTGTGCATTTACAATATTCATTGATTTTTGCCATTGAAAAACATCATGTTATTCATATACCAGAAATGTTTGAAGCTACTGACTGAATGAAAAGAGCTGGCATCTCACTCTCTTTGAATCTTCTTTATCATGCTAAGAGGAGCAGGAAAAAGCAAAAAATTTCAGAATTGCACGTTGCAATGTGGAGATATTACTGTTTGTGCATTTACAATATTCATTGATTTTTGCCATTGAAAAACGTCCAGAAATGTTTGAAGCTACTGACTGAATGAAAGGAGCTGGCATCTCACTCTCTTTGAATCTTCTTTATCATGCTAGGATTAGCAGGAAAAAGCAAAAAATTTCAGAATTGCACCTTGCAATGCGGAGAAATTACTGTTTGTGCATTTACAATATTCATTGATTTTTGCCATTGAAAAACATCATGTTATTCATATACCAGAAATGTTTGAAGCTACTGACTGAACGAAAAGAGCTGGCATCTCACTCTCTTTGAATCTTCTTTATCATGCCAGGATTAGCAGGAAAAAGCAAAAAATTTCAGAATTGCACCTTGCAATGTGGAGATATTACTGTTTGTGCATTTACAATATTCATTGATTTTTGCCATTGAAAAACGTCCAGAAATGTTTGAAGCTACTGACTGAATGAAAGGAGCTGGCATCTCACTCTCTTTGAATCTTCTTTATCATGCTAGGATTAGCAGGAAAAAGCAAAAAATTTCAGAATTGCACCTTGCAATGCGGAGAAATTACTGTTTGTGCATTTACAATATTCATTGATTTTTGCCATTGAAAAACATCATGTTATTCATATACCAGAAATGTTTGAAGCTACTGACTGAATGAAAAGAGCTGGCATCTCACTCTCTTTGAATCTTCTTTATCATGCTAAGAGGAGCAGGAAAAAGCAAAAAATTTCAGAATTGCACGTTGCAATGTGGAGATATTACTGTTTGTGCATTTACAATATTCATTGATTTTTGCCATTGAAAAACGTCCAAAAATGTTTGAAGCTACTGACTGAATGAAAGGAGCTGGCATCTCACTCTCTTTGAATCTTCTTTATCATGCTAGGATTAGCAGGAAAAAGCAAAAAATTTCAGAATTGCACCTTGCAATGCGGAGAAATTACTGTTTGTGCATTTACAATATTCATTGATTTTTGCCATTGAAAAACATCATGTTATTCATATACCAGAAATGTTTGAAGCTACTGACTGAATGAAAAGAGCTGGCATCTCACTCTCTTTGAATCTTCTTTATCATGCCAGGATTAGCAGGAAAAAGCAAAAAATTTCAGAATTGCACCTTGCAATGTGGAGATATTACTGTTTGTGCATTTACAATATTCATTGATTTTTGCCATTCAAAAACGTCCAGAAATGTTTGAAGCTACTGACCTGATGAAAGGAGCTGGCATCTCACTCTCTTTGAATCTTCTTTATCATGCTAGGATTAGCAGGAAAAAGCAAAAAATTTCAGAATTGCACCTTGCAATGCGGAGAAATTACTGTTTGTGCATTTACAATATTCATTGATTTTTGCCATTGAAAAACATCATGTTATTCATATACCAGAAATGTTTGAAGCTACTGACTGAATGAAAAGAGCTGGCATCTCACTCTCTTTGAATCTTCTTTATCATGCTAAGAGGAGCAGGAAAAAGCAAAAAATTTCAGAATTGCACCTTGCAATGTGGAGATATTACTGTTTGTGCATTTACAATATTCATTGATTTTTGCCATTGAAAAACGTCCAGAAATGTTTGAAGCTACTGACTGAATGAAAGGAGCTGGCATCTCACTCTCTTTGAATCTTCTTTATCATGCTAGGATTAGCAGGAAAAAGCAAAAAATTTCAGAATTGCACCTTGCAATGCGGAGAAATTACTGTTTGTGCATTTACAATATTCATTGATTTTTGCCATTGAAAAACATCATGTTATTCATATACCAGAAATGTTTGAAGCTACTGACTGAATGAAAAGAGCTGGCATCTCACTCTCTTTGAATATTCTTTATCATGCTAAGAGGAGCAGGAAAAAGCAAAAAATTTCAGAATTGCACCTTGCAATGTGGAGATATTACTGTTTGTGCATTTACAATATTCATTGATTTTTGCCATTGAAAAACGTCCAGAAATGTTTGAAGCTACTGACTGAATGAAAGGAGCTGGCATCTCACTCTCTTTGAATCTTCTTTATCATGCTAGGATTAGCAGGAAAAAGCAAAAAATTTCAGAATTGCACCTTGCAATGCGGAGAAATTACTGTTTGTGCATTTACAAGTTTCATTGATTTTTGCCATTGAAAAACATCATGTTATTCATATACCAGAAATGTTTGAAGCTACTGACTGAATGAAAAGAGCTGGCATCTCACTCTCTTTGAATCTTCTTTATCATGCTAGGATTAGCAGGAAAAAGCAAAAAATTTCAGAATTACACCTTGCAATGTGGAGATATTACTGTTTGTGCATTTACAATATTCATTGATTTTTGCCATTGAAAAACGTCCAGAAATGTTTGAAGCTACTGACTGAATGAAAGGAGCTGGCATCTCACTCTCTTTGAATCTTCTTTATCATGCTAGGATTAGCAGGAAAAAGCAAAAAATTTCAGAATTGCACCTTGCAATGTGGAGTTATTACTGTTTGTGCATTTACAATATTCATTGATTTTTGCCATTGAAAAATGTCCAGAAATGTTTGAAGCTACTGACTGAATGAAAGGAGCTGGCATCTCACTCTCTTTGAATCTTCTTTATCATGCTAGGATTAGCAGGAAAAAGCAAAAAATTTCAGAATTGCACCTTGCAATGTGGAGATATTACTGTTTGTGCATTTACAATATTCATTGATTTTTGCCATTGAAAAACATCATGTTATTCATATACCAGAAATGTTTGAAGCTACTGACTGAATGAAAAGAGCTGGCATCTCACTCTCTTTGAATCTTCTTTATCATGCTAAGAGGAGCAGGAAAAAGCAAAAAATTTCAGAATTGCACCTTGCAATGTGGAGATATTACTGTTTGTGCATTTACAATATTCATTGATTTTTGCCATTGAAAAACGTCCAGAAATGTTTGAAGCTACTGACTGAATGAAAGGAGCTGGCATCTCACTCTCTTTGAATCTTCTTTATCATGCTAGGATTAGCAGGAAAAAGCAAAAAATTTCAGAATTGCACCTTGCAATGCGGAGAAATTACTGTTTGTGCATTTACAATATTCATTGATTTTTGCCATTGAAAAACATCATGTTATTCATATACCAGAAATGTTTGAAGCTACTGACTGAATGAAAAGAGCTGGCATCTCACTCTCTTTGAATCTTCTTTATCATGCTAAGAGGAGCAGGAAAAAGTAAAAAATTTCAGAATTGCACCTTGCAATGTGGAGATATTACTGTTTGTGCATTTACAATATTCATTGATTTTTGCCATTGAAAAACGTCCAGAAATGTTTGAAGCTACTGACTGAATGAAAGGAGCTGGCATCTCACTCTCTTTGAATCTTCTTTATCATGCTAGGATTAGCAGGAAAAAGCAAAAAATTTCAGAATTGCACCTCGCAATGCGGAGAAATTACTGTTTGTGCATTTACAATATTCATTGATTTTTGCCATTGAAAAACATCATGTTATTCATATACCAGAAATGTTTGAAGCTACTGACTGAATGAAAAGAGCTGGCATCTCACTCTCTTTGAATCTTCTTTATCATGCTAAGAGGAGCAGGAAAAAGCAAAAAATTTCAGAATTGCACCTTGCAATGTGGAGATATTACTGTTTGTGCATTTACAATATTCATTGATTTTTGCCATTGAAAAACGTCCAGAAATGTTTGAAGCTACTGACTGAATGAAAGGAGCTGGCATCTCACTCTCTTTGAATCTTCTTTATCATGCTAGGATTAGCAGGAAAAAGCAAAAAATTTCAGAATTGCACCTTGCAATGCGGAGAAATTACTGTTTGTGCATTTACAATATTCATTGATTTTTGCCATTGAAAAACATCATGTTATTCATATACCAGAAATGTTTGAATCTACTGACTGAATGAAAAGAGCTGGCATCTCACTCTCTTTGAATCTTCTTTATCATGCTAAGAGGAGCAGGAAAAAGCAAAAAATTTCAGAATTGCATGTTGCAATGTGGAGATATTACTGTTTGTGCATTTACAATATTCATTGATTTTTGCCATTGTAAAACGTCCAGAAATGTTTGAAGCTACTGACTGAATGAAAGGAGCTGGCATCTCACTCTCTTTGAATCTTCTTTATCATGCTAGGATTAGCAGGAAAAAGCAAAAAATTTCAGAATTGCACCTTGCAATGCGGAGAAATTACTGTTTGTGCATTTACAATATTCATTGATTTTTGCCATTGAAAAACATCATGTTATTCATATACCAGAAATGTTTGAAGCTACTGACTGAATGAAAAGAGCTGGCATCTCACTCTCTTTGAATCTTCTTTATCATGCCAGGATTAGCAGGAAAAAGCAAAAAATTTCAGAATTGCACCTTGCAATGTGGAGATATTACTGTTTGTGCATTTACAATATTCATTGATTTTTGCCATTCAAAAACGTCCAGAAATGTTTGAAGCTACTGACTGAATGAAAGGAGCTGGCATCTCACTCTCTTTGAATCTTCTTTATCATGCTAGGATTAGCAGGAAAAAGCAAAAAATTTCAGAATTGCACCTTGCAATGCGGAGAAATTACTGTTTGTGCATTTACAATATTCATTGATTTTTGCCATTGAAAAACATCATGTTATTCATATACCAGAAATGTTTGAAGCTACTGACTGAATGAAAAGAGCTGGCATCTCACTCTCTTTGAATCTTCTTTATCATGCTAAGAGGAGCAGGAAAAAGCAAAAAATTTCAGAATTGCACCTTGCAATGTGGAGATATTACTGTTTGTGCATTTACAATATTCATTGATTTTTGCCATTGAAAAACGTCCAGAAATGTTTGAAGCTACTGACTGAATGAAAGGAGCTGGCATCTCACTCTCTTTGAATCTTCTTTATCATGCTAGGATTAGCAGGAAAAAGCAAAAAATTTCAGAATTGCACCTTGCAATGCGGAGAAATTACTGTTTGTGCATTTACAAGTTTCATTGATTTTTGCCATTGAAAAACATCATGTTATTCATATACCAGAAATGTTTGAAGCTACTGACTGAATGAAAAGAGCTGGCATCTCACTCTCTTTGAATCTTCTTTATCATGCTAGGATTAGCAGGAAAAAGCAAAAAATTTCAGAATTACACCTTGCAATGTGGAGATATTACTGTTTGTGCATTTACAATATTCATTGATTTTTGCCATTGAAAAACGTCCAGAAATGTTTGAAGCTACTGACTGAATGAAAGGAGCTGGCATCTCACTCTCTTTGAATCTTCTTTATCATGCTAGGATTAGCAGGAAAAAGCAAAAAATTTCAGAATTGCACCTTGCAATGTGGAGTTATTACTGTTTGTGCATTTACAATATTCATTGATTTTTGCCATTGAAAAATGTCCAGAAATGTTTGAAGCTACTGACTGAATGAAAGGAGCTGGCATCTCACTCTCTTTGAATCTTCTTTATCATGCTAGGATTAGCAGGAAAAAGCAAAAAATTTCAGAATTGCACCTTGCAATGTGGAGATATTACTGTTTGTGCATTTACAATATTCATTGATTTTTGCCATTGAAAAACATCATGTTATTCATATACCAGAAATGTTTGAAGCTACTGACTGAATGAAAAGAGCTGGCATCTCACTCTCTTTGAATCTTCTTTATCATGCTAAGAGGAGCAGGAAAAAGCAAAAAATTTCAGAATTGCACCTTGCAATGTGGAGATATTACTGTTTGTGCATTTACAATATTCATTGATTTTTGCCCTTGAAAAACGTCCAGAAATGTTTGAAGCTACTGACTGAATGAAAGGAGCTGGCATCTCACTCTCTTTGAATCTTCTTTATCATGCTAGGATTAGCAGGAAAAAGCAAAAAATTTCAGAATTGCACCTTGCAATGCGGAGAAATTACTGTTTGTGCATTTACAATATTCATTGATTTTTGCCATTGAAAAACATCATGTTATTCATATACCAGAAATGTTTGAAGCTACTGACTGAATGAAAAGAGCTGGCATCTCACTCTCTTTGAATCTTCTTTATCATGCTAAGAGGAGCAGGAAAAAGTAAAAAATTTCAGAATTGCACCTTGCAATGTGGAGATATTACTGTTTGTGCATTTACAATATTCATTGATTTTTGCCATTGAAAAACGTCCAGAAATGTTTGAAGCTACTGACTGAATGAAAGGAGCTGGCATCTCACTCTCTTTGAATCTTCTTTATCATGCTAGGATTAGCAGGAAAAAGCAAAAAATTTCAGAATTGCACCTCGCAATGCGGAGAAATTACTGTTTGTGCATTTACAATATTCATTGATTTTTGCCATTGAAAAACATCATGTTATTCATATACCAGAAATGTTTGAAGCTACTGACTGAATGAAAAGAGCTGGCATCTCACTCTCTTTGAATCTTCTTTATCATGCTAAGAGGAGCAGGAAAAAGCAAAAAATTTCAGAATTGCACCTTGCAATGTGGAGATATTACTGTTTGTGCATTTACAATATTCATTGATTTTTGCCATTGAAAAACGTCCAGAAATGTTTGAAGCTACTGACTGAATGAAAGGAGCTGGCATCTCACTCTCTTTGAATCTTCTTTATCATGCTAGGATTAGCAGGAAAAAGCAAAAAATTTCAGAATTGCACCTTGCAATGCGGAGAAATTACTGTTTGTGCATTTACAATATTCATTGATTTTTGCCATTGAAAAACATCATGTTATTCATATACCAGAAATGTTTGAATCTACTGACTGAATGAAAAGAGCTGGCATCTCACTCTCTTTGAATCTTCTTTATCATGCTAAGAGGAGCAGGAAAAAGCAAAAAATTTCAGAATTGCATGTTGCAATGTGGAGATATTACTGTTTGTGCATTTACAATATTCATTGATTTTTGCCATTGTAAAACGTCCAGAAATGTTTGAAGCTACTGACTGAATGAAAGGAGCTGGCATCTCACTCTCTTTGAATCTTCTTTATCATGCTAGGATTAGCAGGAAAAAGCAAAAAATTTCAGAATTGCACCTTGCAATGCGGAGAAATTACTGTTTGTGCATTTACAATATTCATTGATTTTTGCCATTGAAAAACATCATGTTATTCATATACCAGAAATGTTTGAAGCTACTGACTGAATGAAAAGAGCTGGCATCTCACTCTCTTTGAATCTTCTTTATCATGCCAGGATTAGCAGGAAAAAGCAAAAAATTTCAGAATTGCACCTTGCAATGTGGAGATATTACTGTTTGTGCATTTACAATATTCATTGATTTTTGCCATTCAAAAACGTCCAGAAATGTTTGAAGCTACTGACTGAATGAAAGGAGCTGGCATCTCACTCTCTTTGAATCTTCTTTATCATGCTAGGATTAGCAGGAAAAAGCAAAAAATTTCAGAATTGCACCTTGCAATGCGGAGAAATTACTGTTTGTGCATTTACAATATTCATTGATTTTTGCCATTGAAAAACATCATGTTATTCATATACCAGAAATGTTTGAAGCTACTGACTGAATGAAAAGAGCTGGCATCTCACTCTCTTTGAATCTTCTTTATCATGCTAAGAGGAGCAGGAAAAAGCAAAAAATTTCAGAATTGCACCTTGCAATGTGGAGATATTACTGTTTGTGCATTTACAATATTCATTGATTTTTGCCATTGAAAAACGTCCAGAAATGTTTGAAGCTACTGACTGAATGAAAGGAGCTGGCATCTCACTCTCTTTGAATCTTCTTTATCATGCTAGGATTAGCAGGAAAAAGCAAAAAATTTCAGAATTGCACCTTGCAATGCGGAGAAATTACTGTTTGTGCATTTACAAGTTTCATTGATTTTTGCCATTGAAAAACATCATGTTATTCATATACCAGAAATGTTTGAAGCTACTGACTGAATGAAAAGAGCTGGCATCTCACTCTCTTTGAATCTTCTTTATCATGCTAGGATTAGCAGGAAAAAGCAAAAAATTTCAGAATTACACCTTGCAATGTGGAGATATTACTGTTTGTGCATTTACAATATTCATTGATTTTTGCCATTGAAAAACGTCCAGAAATGTTTGAAGCTACTGACTGAATGAAAGGAGCTGGCATCTCACTCTCTTTGAATCTTCTTTATCATGCTAGGATTAGCAGGAAAAAGCAAAAAATTTCAGAATTGCACCTTGCAATGTGGAGTTATTACTGTTTGTGCATTTACAATATTCATTGATTTTTGCCATTGAAAAATGTCCAGAAATGTTTGAAGCTACTGACTGAATGAAAGGAGCTGGCATCTCACTCTCTTTGAATCTTCTTTATCATGCTAGGATTAGCAGGAAAAAGCAAAAAATTTCAGAATTGCACCTTGCAATGTGGAGATATTACTGTTTGTGCATTTACAATATTCATTGATTTTTGCCATTGAAAAACATCATGTTATTCATATACCAGAAATGTTTGAAGCTACTGACTGAATGAAAAGAGCTGGCATCTCACTCTCTTTGAATCTTCTTTATCATGCTAAGAGGAGCAGGAAAAAGCAAAAAATTTCAGAATTGCACCTTGCAATGTGGAGATATTACTGTTTGTGCATTTACAATATTCATTGATTTTTGCCATTGAAAAACGTCCAGAAATGTTTGAAGCTACTGACTGAATGAAAGGAGCTGGCATCTCACTCTCTTTGAATCTTCTTTATCATGCTAGGATTAGCAGGAAAAAGCAAAAAATTTCAGAATTGCACCTTGCAATGCGGAGAAATTACTGTTTGTGCATTTACAATATTCATTGATTTTTGCCATTGAAAAACATCATGTTATTCATATACCAGAAATGTTTGAAGCTACTGACTGAATGAAAAGAGCTGGCATCTCACTCTCTTTGAATCTTCTTTATCATGCTAAGAGGAGCAGGAAAAAGTAAAAAATTTCAGAATTGCACCTTGCAATGTGGAGATATTACTGTTTGTGCATTTACAATATTCATTGATTTTTGCCATTGAAAAACGTCCAGAAATGTTTGAAGCTACTGACTGAATGAAAGGAGCTGGCATCTCACTCTCTTTGAATCTTCTTTATCATGCTAGGATTAGCAGGAAAAAGCAAAAAATTTCAGAATTGCACCTCGCAATGCGGAGAAATTACTGTTTGTGCATTTACAATATTCATTGATTTTTGCCATTGAAAAACATCATGTTATTCATATACCAGAAATGTTTGAAGCTACTGACTGAATGAAAAGAGCTGGCATCTCACTCTCTTTGAATCTTCTTTATCATGCTAAGAGGAGCAGGAAAAAGCAAAAAATTTCAGAATTGCACCTTGCAATGTGGAGATATTACTGTTTGTGCATTTACAATATTCATTGATTTTTGCCATTGAAAAACGTCCAGAAATGTTTGAAGCTACTGACTGAATGAAAGGAGCTGGCATCTCACTCTCTTTGAATCTTCTTTATCATGCTAGGATTAGCAGGAAAAAGCAAAAAATTTCAGAATTGCACCTTGCAATGCGGAGAAATTACTGTTTGTGCATTTACAATATTCATTGATTTTTGCCATTGAAAAACATCATGTTATTCATATACCAGAAATGTTTGAATCTACTGACTGAATGAAAAGAGCTGGCATCTCACTCTCTTTGAATCTTCTTTATCATGCTAAGAGGAGCAGGAAAAAGCAAAAAATTTCAGAATTGCATGTTGCAATGTGGAGATATTACTGTTTGTGCATTTAAATATTCATTGATTTTTGCCATTGTAAAACGTCCAGAAATGTTTGAAGCTACTGACTGAATGAAAGGAGCTGGCATCTCACTCTCTTTGAATCTTCTTTATCATGCTAGGATTAGCAGGAAAAAGCAAAAAATTTCAGAATTGCACCTTGCAATGCGGAGAAATTACTGTTTGTGCATTTACAATATTCATTGATTTTTGCCATTGAAAAACATCATGTTATTCATATACCAGAAATGTTTGAAGCTACTGACTGAATGAAAAGAGCTGGCATCTCACTCTCTTTGAATCTTCTTTATCATGCTAAGAGGAGCAGGAGAAAGCAAAAAATTTCAGAATTGCACCTTGCAATGTGGAGATATTACTGGTTGTGCATTTACAATATTCATTGATTTTTGCCATTGAAAAACGTCCAGAAATGTTTGAAGCTACTGACTGAATGAAAGGAGCTGGCATCTCACTCTCTTTGAATCTTCTTTATCATGCTAGGATTAGCAGGAAAAAGCAAAAAATTTCAGAATTGCACCTTGCAATGCGGAGAAATTACTGTTTGTGCATTTACAATATTCATTGATTTTTGCCATTGAAAAACATCATGTTATTCATATACCAGAAATGTTTGAAGCTACTGACTGAATGAAAAGAGCTGGCATCTCACTCTCTTTGAATCTTCTTTATCATGCTAAGAGGAGCAGGAAAAAGCAAAAAATTTCAGAATTGCACCTTGCAATGTGGAGATATTACTGTTTGTGCATTTACAATATTCATTGATTTTTGCCATTGAAAAACGTCCAGAAATGTTTGAAGCTACTGACTGAATGAAAGGAGCTGGCATCTCACTCTCTTTGAATCTTCTTTATCATGCTAGGATTAGCAGGAAAAAGCAAAAAATTTCAGAATTGCACCTTGCAATGCGGAGAAATTACTGTTTGTGCATTTACAATATTCATTGATTTTTGCCATTGAAAAACATCATGTTATTCATATACCAGAAATGTTTGAAGCTACTGACTGAATGAAAGGAGCTGGCATCTCACTCTCTTTGAATCTTCTTTATCATGCTAGGATTAGCAGGAAAAAGCAAAAAATTTCAGAATTGTACCTTGCAATGTGGAGTTATTACTGTTTGTGCATTTACAATATTCATTGATTTTTGCCATTGAAAAATGTCCAGAAATGTTTGAAGCTACTGACTGAATGAAAGGAGCTGGCATCTCAATCTCTTTGAATCTTCTTTATCATGCTAGGATTAGCAGGAAAAAGCAAAAAATTTCAGAATTGCACCTTGCAATGTGGAGATATTACTGTTTGTGCATTTACAATATTCATTGATTTTTGCCATTGAAAAACATCATGTTATTCATATACCAGAAATGTTTGAAGCTACTGACTGAATGAAAAGAGCTGGCATCTCACTCTCTTTGAATCTTCTTTATCATGCTAAGAGGAGCAGGAAAAAGCAAAAAATTTAAGAATTGCACCTTGCAATGTGGAGATATTACTGTTTGTGCATTTACAATATTCATTGATTTTTGCCATTGAAAAACGTCCAGAAATGTTTGAAGCTACTGACTGAATGAAAGGAGCTGGCATCTCACTCTCTTTGAATCTTCTTTATCATGCTAGGATTAGCAGGAAAAAGCAAAACATTTCAGAATTGCACCTTGCAATGCGGAGAAATTACTGTTTGTGCATTTACAATATTCATTGATTTTTGCCATTGAAAAACATCATGTTATTCATATACCAGAAATGTTTGAAGCTACTGACTGAATGAAAAGAGCTGGCATCTCACTCTCTTTGAATCTTCTTTATCATGCTAAGAGGAGCAGGAAAAAGCAAAAAATTTCAGAATTGCACCTTGCAATGTGGAGATATTACTGTTTGTGCATTTACAATATTCATTGATTTTTGCCATTGAAAAACGTCCAGAAATGTTTGAAGCTACTGACTGAATGAAAGGAGCTGGCATCTCACTCTCTTTGAATCTTCTTTATCATGCTAGGATTAGCAGGAAAAAGCAAAAAATTTCAGAATTGCACCTTGCAATGCGGAGAAATTACTGTTTGTGCATTTACAATATTCATTGATTTTTGCCATTGAAAAACATCATGTTATTCATATACCAGAAATGTTTGAAGCTACTGACTGAATGAAAAGAGCTGGCATCTCACTCTCTTTGAATCTTCTTTATCATGCTAAGAGGAGCAGGAAAAAGCAAAAAATTTCAGAATTGCACCTTGCAATGTGGAGATATTACTGTTTGTGCATTTACAATATTCATTGATTTTTGCCATTGAAAAACGTCCAGAAATGTTTGAAGCTACTGACTGAATGAAAGGAGCTGGCATCTCACTCTCTTTGAATCTTCTTTATCATGCTAGGATTAGCAGGAAAAAGCAAAAAATTTCAGAATTGCACCTTGCAATGCGGAGAAATTACTGTTTGTGCATTTACAATATTCATTGATTTTTGCCATTGAAAAACATCATGTTATTCATATACCAGAAATGTTTGAAGCTACTGACTGAATGAAAAGAGCTGGCATCTCACTCTCTTTGAATCTACTTTATCATGCTAAGAGGAGCAGGAAAAAGCAAAAAATTTCAGAATTGCACGTTGCAATGTGGAGATATTACTGTTTGTGCATTTACAATATTCATTGATTTTTGCCATTGAAAAACGTCCAGAAATGTTTGAAGCTACTGACTGAATGAAAGGAGCTGGCATCTCACTCTCTTTGAATCTTCTTTATCATGCTAGGATTAGCAGGAAAAAGATAAAAAATTTCAGAATTGCACCTTGCAATGCGGAGAAATTACTGTTTTTTGTGCATTTACAATATTCATTGATTTTTGCCATTGAAAAACATCATGTTATTCATATACCAGAAATGTTTGAAGCTACTGACTGAATGAAAAGAGCTGGCATCTCACTCTCTTTGAATCTTCTTTATCATGCCAGGATTAGCAGGAAAAAGCAAAAAATTTCAGAATTGCACCTTGCAATGTGGAGATATTACTGTTTGTGCATTTACAATATTCATTGATTTTTGCCATTGAAAAACGTCCAGAAATGTTTGAAGCTACTGACTGAATGAAAGGAGCTGGCATCTCACTCTCTTTGAATCTTCTTTATCATGCTAGGATTAGCAGGAAAAAGCAAAAAATTTCAGAATTGCACCTTGCAATGCGGAGAAATTACTGTTTGTGCATTTACAATATTCATTGATTTTTGCCATTGAAAAACATCATGTTATTCATATACCAGAAATGTTTGAAGCTACTGACTGAATGAAAAGAGCTGGCATCTCACTCTCATTGAATCTTCTTTATCATGCTAAGAGGAGCAGGAAAAAGCAAAAAATTTCAGAATTGCACCTTGCAATGTGGAGATATTACTGTTTGTGCATTTACAATATTCATTGATTTTTGCCATTGAAAAACGTCCAGAAATGTTTGAAGCTACTGACTGAATGAAAGGAGCTGGCATCTCACTCTCTTTGAATATTCTTTATCATGCTAGGATTAGCAGGAAAAAGCAAAAAATTTCAGAATTGCACCTTGCAATGCGGAGAAATTACTGTTTGTGCATTTACAATATTCATTGATTTTTGCCATTGAAAAACATCATGTTATTCATATACCAGAAATGTTTGAAGCTACTGACTGAATGAAAAGAGCTGGCATCTCACTCTCTTTGAATCTTCTTTATCATGCCAGGATTAGCAGGAAAAAGCAAAAAATTTCAGAATTGCACCTTGCAATGTGGAGATATTACTGTTTGTGCATTTACAATATTCATTGATTTTTGCCATTGAAAAACGTCCAGAAATGTTTGAAGCTACTGACTGAATGAAAGGAGCTGGCATCTCACTCTCTTTGAATCTTCTTTATCATGCTAGGATTAGCAGGAAAAAGCAAAAAATTTCAGAATTGCACCTTGCAATGCGGAGAAATTACTGTTTGTGCATTTACAATATTCATTGATTTTTGCCATTGAAAAACATCATGTTATTCATATACCAGAAATGTTTGAAGCTACTGACTGAATGAAAAGAGCTGGCATCTCACTCTCTTTGAATCTTCTTTATCATGCTAAGAGGAGCAGGAAAAAGCAAAAAATTTCAGAATTGCACCTTGCAATGTGGAGATATTACTGTTTGTGCATTTACAATATTTATTGATTTTTGCCATTGAAAAACGTCCAGAAATGTTTGAAGCTACTGACTGAATGAAAGGAGCTGGCATCTCACTCTCTTTGAATCTTCTTTATCATGCTAGGATTAGCAGGAAAAAGCAAAAAATTTCAGAATTGCACCTTGCAATGCGGAGAAATTACTGTTTGTGCATTTACAATATTCATTGATTTTTGCCATTGAAAAACATCATGTTATTCATATACCAGAAATGTTTGAAGCTACTGACTGAATGAAAAGAGCTGGCATCTCACTCTCTTTGAATCTTCTTTATCATGCTAGGATTAGCAGGAAAAAGCAAAAAATTTCAGAATTACACCTTGCAATGTGGAGATATTACTGTTTGTGCATTTACAATATTCATTGATTTTTGCCATTAAAAAACGTCCAGAAATGTTTGAAGCTACTGACTGAATGAAAGGAGCTGGCATCTCACTCTCTTTGAATCTTCTTTATCATGCTAGGATTAGCAGGAAAAAGCAAAAAATTTCAGAATTGCACCTTGCAATGTGGAGTTATTACTGTTTGTGCATTTACAATATTCATTGATTTTTGCCATTGAAAAATGTCCAGAAATGTTTGAAGCTACTGACTGAATGAAAGGAGCTGGCATCTCACTCTCTTTGAATCTTCTTTATCATGCTAGGATTAGCAGGAAAAAGCAAAAAATTTCAGAATTGCACCTTGCAATGTGGAGATATTACTGTTTGTGCATTTACAATATTCATTGATTTTTGCCATTGAAAAACATCATGTTATTCATATACCAGAAATGTTTGAAGCTACTGACTGAATGAAAAGAGCTGGCATCTCACTCTCTTTGAATCTTCTTTATCATGCTAAGAGGAGCAGGAAAAAGCAAAAAATTTCAGAATTGCACCTTGCAATGTGGAGATATTACTGTTTGTGCATTTACAATATTCATTGATTTTTGCCATTGAAAAACGTCCAGAAATGTTTGAAGCTACTGACTGAATGAAAGGAGCTGGCATCTCACTCTCTTTGAATCTTCTTTATCATGCTAGGATTAGCAGGAAAAAGCAAAAAATTTCAGAATTGCACCTTGCAATGCGGAGAAATTACTGTTTGTGCATTTACAATATTCATTGATTTTTGCCATTGAAAAACATCATGTTATTCATATACCAGAAATGTTTGAAGCTACTGACTGAATGAAAAGAGCTGGCATCTCACTCTCTTTGAATCTTCTTTATCATGCTAAGAGGAGCAGGAAAAAGTAAAAAATTTCAGAATTGCACCTTGCAATGTGGAGATATTACTGTTTGTGCATTTACAATATTCATTGATTTTTGCCATTGAAAAACGTCCAGAAATGTTTGAAGCTACTGACTGAATGAAAGGAGCTGGCATCTCACTCTCTTTGAATCTTCTTTATCATGCTAGGATTAGCAGGAAAAAGCAAAAAATTTCAGAATTGCACCTCGCAATGCGGAGAAATTACTGTTTGTGCATTTACAATATTCATTGATTTTTGCCATTGAAAAACATCATGTTATTCATATATCAGAAATGTTTGAAGCTACTGACTGAATGAAAAGAGCTGGCATCTCACTCTCTTTGAATCTTCTTTATCATGCTAAGAGGAGCAGGAAAAAGCAAAAAATTTCAGAATTGCACCTTGCAATGTGGAGATATTACTGTTTGTGCATTTACAATATTCATTGATTTTTGCCATTGAAAAACGTCCAGAAATGTTTGAAGCTACTGACTGAATGAAAGGAGCTGGCATCTCACTCTCTTTGAATCTTCTTTATCATGCTAGGATTAGCAGGAAAAAGCAAAAAATTTCAGAATTGCACCTTGCAATGCGGAGAAATTACTGTTTGTGCATTTACAATATTCATTGATTTTTGCCATTGAAAAACATCATGTTATTCATATACCAGAAATGTTTGAATCTACTGACTGAATGAAAAGAGCTGGCATCTCACTCTCTTTGAATCTTCTTTATCATGCTAAGAGGAGCAGGAAAAAGCAAAAAATTTCAGAATTGCATGTTGCAATGTGGAGATATTACTGTTTGTGCATTTACAATATTCATTGATTTTTGCCATTGTAAAACGTCCAGAAATGTTTGAAGCTACTGACTGAATGAAAGGAGCTGGCATCTCACTCTCTTTGAATCTTCTTTATCATGCTAGGATTAGCAGGAAAAAGCAAAAAATTTCAGAATTGCACCTTGCAATGCGGAGAAATTACTGTTTGTGCATTTACAATATTCATTGATTTTTGCCATTGAAAAACATCATGTTATTCATATACCAGAAATGTTTGAAGCTACTGACTGAATGAAAAGAGCTGGCATCTCACTCTCTTTGAATCTTCTTTATCATGCTAAGAGGAGCAGGAGAAAGCAAAAAATTTCAGAATTGCACCTTGCAATGTGGAGATATTACTGGTTGTGCATTTACAATATTCATTGATTTTTGCCATTGAAAAACGTCCAGAAATGTTTGAAGCTACTGACTGAATGAAAGGAGCTGGCATCTCACTCTCTTTGAATCCTCTTTATCATGCTAGGATTAGCAGGAAAAAGCAAAAAATTTCAGAATTGCACCTTGCAATGCGGAGAAATTACTGTTTGTGCATTTACAATATTCATTGATTTTTGCCATTGAAAAACATCATGTTATTCATATACCAGAAATGTTTGAAGCTACTGACTGAATGAAAAGAGCTGGCATCTCACTCTCTTTGAATCTTCTTTATCATGCTAAGAGGAGCAGGAAAAAGCAAAAAATTTCAGAATTGCACCTTGCAATGTGGAGATATTACTGTTTGTGCATTTACAATATTCATTGATTTTTGCCATTGAAAAACGTCCAGAAATGTTTGAAGCTACTGACTGAATGAAAGGAGCTGGCATCTCACTCTCTTTGAATCTTCTTTATCATGCTAAGAGGAGCAGGAAAAAGCAAAAAATTTCAGAATTGCACCTTGCAATGCGGAGAAATTACTGTTTGTGCATTTACAATATTCATTGATTTTTGCCATTGAAAAACATCATGTTATTCATATACCAGAAATGTTTGAAGCTACTGACTGAATGAAAGGAGCTGGCATCTCACGCTCTTTGAATCTTCTTTATCATGCTAGGATTAGCAGGAAAAAGCAAAAAATTTCAGAATTGCACCTTGCAATGTGGAGATATTACTGTTTGTGCATTTACAATATTCATTGATTTTTGCCATTGAAAAACGTCCCGAAATGTTTGAAGCTACTTACTGAATGAAAGGAGCTGGCATCTCACTCTCTTTGAATCTTCTTTATCATGCTAGGATTAGCAGGAAAAAGCAAAAAATTTCAGAATTGTACCTTGCAATGTGGAGTTATTACTATTTGTGCATTTACAATATTCATTGATTTTTGCCATTGAAAAATGTCCAGAAATGTTTGAAGCTACTGACTGAATGAAAGGAGCTGGCATCTCAATCTCTTTGAATCTTCTTTATCATGCTAGGATTAGCAGGAAAAAGCAAAAAATTTCAGAATTGCACCTTGCAATGTGGAGTTATTACTGTTTGTGCATTTACAATATTCATTGATTTTTGCCATTGAAAAATGTCCAGAAATGTTTGAAGCTACTGACTGAATGAAAGGAGCTGGCATCTCACTCTCTTTGAATCTTCTTTATCATGCTAGGATTAGCAGGAAAAAGCAAAAAATTTCAGAATTGCACCTTGCAATGTGGAGATATTACTGTTTGTGCATTTACAATATTCATTGATTTTTGCCATTGAAAAACATCATGTTATTCATATACCAGAAATGTTTGAAGCTACTGACTGAATGAAAAGAGCTGGCATCTCACTCTCTTTGAATCTTCTTTATCATGCTAAGAGGAGCAGGAAAAAGCAAAAAATTTCAGAATTGCACCTTGCAATGTGGAGATATTACTGTTTGTGCATTTACAATATTCATTGATTTTTGCCATTGAAAAACGTCCAGAAATGTTTGAAGCTACTGACTGAATGAAAGGAGCTGGCATCTCACTCTCTTTGAATCTTCTTTATCATGCTAGGATTAGCAGGAAAAAGCAAAAAATTTCAGAATTGCACCTTGCAATGCGGAGAAATTACTGTTTGTGCATTTACAATATTCATTGATTTTTGCCATTGAAAAACATCATGTTATTCATATACCAGAAATGTTTGAAGCTACTGACTGAATGAAAAGAGCTGGCATCTCACTCTCTTTGAATCTTCTTTATCATGCTAAGAGGAGCAGGAAAAAGTAAAAAATTTCAGAATTGCACCTTGCAATGTGGAGATATTACTGTTTGTGCATTTACAATATTCATTGATTTTTGCCATTGAAAAACGTCCAGAAATGTTTGAAGCTACTGACTGAATGAAAGGAGCTGGCATCTCACTCTCTTTGAATCTTCTTTATCATGCTAGGATTAGCAGGAAAAAGCAAAAAATTTCAGAATTGCACCTCGCAATGCGGAGAAATTACTGTTTGTGCATTTACAATATTCATTGATTTTTGCCATTGAAAAACATCATGTTATTCATATATCAGAAATGTTTGAAGCTACTGACTGAATGAAAAGAGCTGGCATCTCACTCTCTTTGAATCTTCTTTATCATGCTAAGAGGAGCAGGAAAAAGCAAAAAATTTCAGAATTGCACCTTGCAATGTGGAGATATTAATGTTTGTGCATTTACAATATTCATTGATTTTTGCCATTGAAAAACGTCCAGAAATGTTTGAAGCTACTGACTGAATGAAAGGAGCTGGCATCTCACTCTCTTTGAATCTTCTTTATCATGCTAGGATTAGCAGGAAAAAGCAAAAAATTTCAGAATTGCACCTTGCAATGCGGAGAAATTACTGTTTGTGCATTTACAATATTCATTGATTTTTGCCATTGAAAAACATCATGTTATTCATATACCAGAAATGTTTGAATCTACTGACTGAATGAAAAGAGCTGGCATCTCACTCTCTTTGAATCTTCTTTATCATGCTAAGAGGAGCAGGAAAAAGCAAAAAATTTCAGAATTGCATGTTGCAATGTGGAGATATTACTGTTTGTGCATTTACAATATTCATTGATTTTTGCCATTGTAAAACGTCCAGAAATGTTTGAAGCTACTGACTGAATGAAAGGAGCTGGCATCTCACTCTCTTTGAATCTTCTTTATCATGCTAGGATTAGCAGGAAAAAGCAAAAAATTTCAGAATTGCACCTTGCAATGCGGAGAAATTACTGTTTGTGCATTTACAATATTCATTGATTTTTGCCATTGAAAAACATCATGTTATTCATATACCAGAAATGTTTGAAGCTACTGACTGAATGAAAAGAGCTGGCATCTCACTCTCTTTGAATCTTCTTTATCATGCTAAGAGGAGCAGGAGAAAGCAAAAAATTTCAGAATTGCACCTTGCAATGTGGAGATATTACTGGTTGTGCATTTACAATATTCATTGATTTTTGCCATTGAAAAACGTCCAGAAATGTTTGAAGCTACTGACTGAATGAAAGGAGCTGGCATCTCACTCTCTTTGAATCTTCTTTATCATGCTAGGATTAGCAGGAAAAAGCAAAAAATTTCAGAATTGCACCTTGCAATGCGGAGAAATTACTGTTTGTGCATTTACAATATTCATTGATTTTTGCCATTGAAAAACATCATGTTATTCATATACCAGAAATGTTTGAAGCTACTGACTGAATGAAAAGAGCTGGCATCTCACTCTCTTTGAATCTTCTTTATCATGCTAAGAGGAGCAGGAAAAAGCAAAAAATTTCAGAATTGCACCTTGCAATGTGGAGATATTACTGTTTGTGCATTTACAATATTCATTGATTTTTGCCATTGAAAAACGTCCAGAAATGTTTGAAGCTACTGACTGAATGAAAGGAGCTGGCATCTCACTCTCTTTGAATCTTCTTTATCATGCTAAGAGGAGCAGGAAAAAGCAAAAAATTTCAGAATTGCACCTTGCAATGCGGAGAAATTACTGTTTGTGCATTTACAATATTCATTGATTTTTGCCATTGAAAAACATCATGTTATTCATATACCAGAAATGTTTGAAGCTACTGACTGAATGAAAGGAGCTGGCATCTCACGCTCTTTGAATCTTCTTTATCATGCTAGGATTAGCAGGAAAAAGCAAAAAATTTCAGAATTGCACCTTGCAATGTGGAGATATTACTGTTTGTGCATTTACAATATTCATTGATTTTTGCCATTGAAAAACGTCCCGAAATGTTTGAAGCTACTTACTGAATGAAAGGAGCTGGCATCTCACTCTCTTTGAATCTTCTTTATCATGCTAGGATTAGCAGGAAAAAGCAAAAAATTTCAGAATTGTACCTTGCAATGTGGAGTTATTACTATTTGTGCATTTACAATATTCATTGATTTTTGCCATTGAAAAATGTCCAGAAATGTTTGAAGCTACTGACTGAATGAAAGGAGCTGGCATCTCAATCTCTTTGAATCTTCTTTATCATGCTAGGATTAGCAGGAAAAAGCAAAAAATTTCAGAATTGCACCTTGCAATGTGGAGATATTACTGTTTGTGCATTTACAATATTCATTGATTTTTGCCATTGAAAAACATCATGTTATTCATATACCAGAAATGTTTGAAGCTACTGACTGAATGAAAAGAGCTGGCATCTCACTCTCTTTGAATCTTCTTTATCATGCTAAGAGGAGCAGGAAAAAGCAAAAAATTTAAGAATTGCACCTTGCAATGTGGAGATATTACTGTTTGTGCATTTACAATATTCATTGATTTTTGCCATTGAAAAACGTCCAGAAATGTTTGAAGCTACTGACTGAATGAAAGGAGCTGGCATCTCACTCTCTTTGAATCTTCTTTATCATGCTAGGATTAGCAGGAAAAAGCAAAACATTTCAGAATTGCACCTTGCAATGCGGAGAAATTACTGTTTGTGCATTTACAATATTCATTGATTTTTGCCATTGAAAAACATCATGTTATTCATATACCAGAAATGTTTGAAGCTACTGACTGAATGAAAAGAGCTGGCATCTCACTCTCTTTGAATCTTCTTTATCATGCTAAGAGGAGCAGGAAAAAGCAAAAAATTTCAGAATTGCACCTTGCAATGTGGAGATATTACTGTTTGTGCATTTACAATATTCATTGATTTTTGCCATTGAAAAACGTCCAGAAATGTTTGAAGCTACTGACTGAATGAAAGGAGCTGGCATCTCACTCTCTTTGAATCTTCTTTATCATGCTAGGATTAGCAGGAAAAAGCAAAAAATTTCAGAATTGCACCTTGCAATGCGGAGAAATTACTGTTTGTGCATTTACAATATTCATTGATTTTTGCCATTGAAAAACATCATGTTATTCATATACCAGAAATGTTTGAAGCTACTGACTGAATGAAAAGAGCTGGCATCTCACTCTCTTTGAATCTTCTTTATCATGCTAAGAGGAGCAGGAAAAAGCAAAAAATTTCAGAATTGCACCTTGCAATGTGGAGATATTACTGTTTGTGCATTTACAATATTCATTGATTTTTGCCATTGAAAAACGTCCAGAAATGTTTGAAGCTACTGACTGAATGAAAGGAGCTGGCATCTCACTCTCTTTGAATCTTCTTTATCATGCTAGGATTAGCAGGAAAAAGCAAAAAATTTCAGAATTGCACCTTCCAATGCGGAGAAATTACTGTTTGTGCATTTACAATATTCATTGATTTTTGCCATTGAAAAACATCATGTTATTCATATACCAGAAATGTTTGAAGCTACTGACTGAATGAAAAGAGCTGGCATCTCACTCTCTTTGAATCTACTTTATCATGCTAAGAGGAGCAGGAAAAAGCAAAAAATTTCAGAATTGCACGTTGCAATGTGGAGATTTTACTGTTTGTGCATTTACAATATTCATTGATTTTTGCCATTGAAAAACGTCCAGAAATGTTTGAAGCTACTGACTGAATGAAAGGAGCTGGCATCTCACTCTCTTTGAATCTTCTTTATCATGCTAGGATTAGCAGGAAAAAGATAAAAAATTTCAGAATTGCACCTTGCAATGCGGAGAAATTACTGTTTTTTGTGCATTTACAATATTCATTGATTTTTGCCATTGAAAAACATCATGTTATTCATATACCAGAAATGTTTGAAGCTACTGACTGAATGAAAAGAGCTGGCATCTCACTCTCTTTGAATCTTCTTTATCATGCCAGGATTAGCAGGAAAAAGCAAAAAATTTCAGAATTGCACCTTGCAATGTGGAGATATTACTGTTTGTGCATTTACAATATTCATTGATTTTTGCCATTGAAAAACGTCCAGAAATGTTTGAAGCTACTGACTGAATGAAAGGAGCTGGCATCTCACTCTCTTTGAATCTTCTTTATCATGCTAGGATTAGCAGGAAAAAGCAAAAAATTTCAGAATTGCACCTTGCAATGCGGAGAAATTACTGTTTGTGCATTTACAATATTCATTGATTTTTGCCATTGAAAAACATCATGTTATTCATATACCAGAAATGTTTGAAGCTACTGACTGAATGAAAAGAGCTGGCATCTCACTCTCATTGAATCTTCTTTATCATGCTAAGAGGAGCAGGAAAAAGCAAAAAATTTCAGAATTGCACCTTGCAATGTGGAGATATTACTGTTTGTGCATTTACAATATTCATTGATTTTTGCCATTGAAAAACGTCCAGAAATGTTTGAAGCTACTGACTGAATGAAAGGAGCTGGCATCTCACTCTCTTTGAATCTTCTTTATCATGCTAGGATTAGCAGGAAAAAGCAAAAAATTTCAGAATTGCACCTTGCAATGCGGAGAAATTACTGTTTGTGCATTTACAATATTCATTGATTTTTGCCATTGAAAAATATCATGTTATTCATATACCAGAAATGTTTGAAGCTACTGACTCAATGAAAAGAGCTGGCATCTCACTCTCTTTGAATCTTCTTTATCATGCTAAGAGGAGCAGGAAAAAGCAAAAAATTTCAGAATTGCACCTTGCAATGTGGAGATATTACTGTTTGTGCATTTACAATATTCATTGATTTTTGCCATTGAAAAACGTCCAGAAATGTTTGAAGCTACTGACTGAATGAAAGGAGCTGGCATCTCACTCTCTTTGAATATTCTTTATCATGCTAGGATTAGCAGGAAAAAGCAAAAAATTTCAGAATTGCACCTTGCAATGCGGAGAAATTACTGTTTGTTCATTTACAATATTCATTGATTTTTGCCATTGAAAAACATCATGTTATTCATATACCAGAAATGTTTGAAGCTACTGACTGAATGAAAAGAGCTGGCATCTCACTCTCTTTGAATCTTCTTTATCATGCCAGGATTAGCAGGAAAAAGCAAAAAATTTCAGAATTGCACCTTGCAATGTGGAGATATTACTGTTTGTGCATTTACAATATTCATTGATTTTTGCCATTGAAAAACGTCCAGAAATGTTTGAAGCTACTGACTGAATGAAAGGAGCTGGCATCTCACTCTCTTTGAATCTTCTTTATCATGCTAGGATTAGCAGGAAAAAGCAAAAAATTTCAGAATTGCACCTTGCAATGCGGAGAAATTACTGTTTGTGCATTTACAATATTCATTGATTTTTGCCATTGAAAAACATCATGTTATTCATATACCAGAAATGTTTGAAGCTACTGACTGAATGAAAAGAGCTGGCATCTCACTCTCTTTGAATCTTCTTTATCATGCTAAGAGGAGCAGGAAAAAGCAAAAAATTTCAGAATTGCACCTTGCAATGTGGAGATATTACTGTTTGTGCATTTACAATATTTATTGATTTTTGCCATTGAAAAACGTCCAGAAATGTTTGAAGCTACTGACTGAATGAAAGGAGCTGGCATCTCACTCTCTTTGAATCTTCTTTATCATGCTAGGATTAGCAGGAAAAAGCAAAAAATTTCAGAATTGCACCTTGCAATGCGGAGAAATTACTGTTTGTGCATTTACAATATTCATTGATTTTTGCCATTGAAAAACATCATGTTATTCACATACCAGAAATGTTTGAAGCTACTGACTGAATGAAAAGAGCTGGCATCTCACTCTCTTTGAATCTTCTTTATCATGCTAAGAGGAGCAGGAAAAAGCAAAAAATTTCAGAATTGCACCTTGCAATGTGGAGATATTACTGTTTGTGCATTTACAATATTCATTGATTTTTGCCATTGAAAAACGTCCAGAAATGTTTGAAGCTACTGACTGAATGAAAGGAGCTGGCATCTCACTCTCTTTGAATCTTCTTTAATATGCTAGGATTAGCAGGAAAAAGCAAAAAATTTCAGAATTGCACCTTGCAATGCGGAGAAATTACTGTTTGTGCATTTACAATATTCATTGATTTTTGCCATTGAAAAACATCATGTTATTCATATACCAGAAATGTTTGAAGCTACTGACTGAATGAAAAGAGCTGGCATCTCACTCTCTTTGAATCTACTTTATCATGCTAAGAGGAGCAGGAAAAAGCAAAAAATTTCAGAATTGCACGTTGCAATGTGGAGATATTACTGTTTGTGCATTTACAATATTCATTGATTTTTGCCATTGAAAAACGTCCAGAAATGTTTGAAGCTACTGACTGAATGAAAGGAGCTGGCATCTCACTCTCTTCGAATCTTCTTTATCATGCTAGGATTAGCAGGAAAAAGCAAAAAATTTCAGAATTGCACCTTGCAATGCGGAGAAATTACTGTTTTTTGTGCATTTACAATATTCATTGATTTTTGCCATTGAAAAACATCATGTTATTCATATACCAGAAATGTTTGAAGCTACTGACTGAATGAAAAGAGCTGGCATCTCACTCTCTTTGAATCTTCTTTATCATGCCAGGATTAGCAGGAAAAAGCAAAAAATTTCAGAATTGCACCTTGCAATGTGGAGATATTACTGTTTGTGCATTTACAATATTCATTGATTTTTGCCATTGAAAAACGTCCAGAAATGTTTGAAGCTACTGACTGAATGAAAGGAGCTGGCATCTCACTCTCTTTGAATCTTCTTTATCATGCTAGGATTAGCAGGAAAAAGCAAAAAATTTCAGAATTGCACCTTGCAATGCGGAGAAATTACTGTTTGTGCATTTACAATATTCATTGATTTTTGCCATTGAAAAACATCATGTTATTCATATACCAGAAATGTTTGAAGCTACTGACTGAATGAAAAGAGCTGGCATCTCACTCTCTTTGAATCTTCTTTATCATGCTAAGAGGAGCAGGAAAAAGCAAAAATTTCAGAATTGCACCTTGCAATGTGGAGATATTACTGTTTGTGCATTTACAATATTCATTGATTTTTGCCATTGAAAAACGTCCAGAAATGTTTGAAGCTACTGACTGAATGAAAGGAGCTGGCATCTCACTCTCTTTGAATCTTCTTTATCATGCTAGGATTAGCAGGAAAAAGCAAAAAATTTCAGAATTGCACCTTGCAATGCGGAGAAATTACTGTTTGTGCATTTACAATATTCATTGATTTTTGCCATTGAAAAATATCATGTTATTCATATACCAGAAATGTTTGAAGCTACTGACTCAATGAAAAGAGCTGGCATCTCACTCTCTTTGAATCTTCTTTATCATGCTAAGAGGAGCAGGAAAAAGCAAAAAATTTCAGAATTGCACCTTGCAATGTGGAGATATTACTGTTTGTGCATTTACAATATTCATTGATTTTTGCCATTGAAAAACGTCCAGAAATGTTTGAAGCTACTGACTGAATGAAAGGAGCTGGCATCTCACTCTCTTTGAATATTCTTTATCATGCTAGGATTAGCAGGAAAAAGCAAAAAATTTCAGAATTGCACCTTGCAATGCGGAGAAATTACTGTTTGTGCATTTACAATATTCATTGATTTTTGCCATTGAAAAACATCATGTTATTCATATACCAGAAATGTTTGAAGCTACTGACTGAATGAAAAGAGCTGGCATCTCACTCTCTTTGAATCTTCTTTATCATGCCAGGATTAGCAGGAAAAAGCAAAAAATTTCAGAATTGCACCTTGCAATGTGGAGATATTACTGTTTGTGCATTTACAATATTCATTGATTTTTGCCATTGAAAAACGTCCAGAAATGTTTGAAGCTACTGACTGAATGAAAGGAGCTGGCATCTCACTCTCTTTGAATCTTCTTTATCATGCTAGGATTAGCAGGAAAAAGCAAAAAATTTCAGAATTGCACCTTGCAATGCGGAGAAATTACTGTTTGTGCATTTACAATATTCATTGATTTTTGCCATTGAAAAACATCATGTTATTCATATACCAGAAATGTTTGAAGCTACTGACTGAATGAAAAGAGCTGGCATCTCACTCTCTTTGAATCTTCTTTATCATGCTAAGAGGAGCAGGAAAAAGCAAAAAATTTCAGAATTGCACCTTGCAATGTGGAGATATTACTGTTTGTGCATTTACAATATTTATTGATTTTTGCCATTGAAAAACGTCCAGAAATGTTTGAAGCTACTGACTGAATGAAAGGAGCTGGCATCTCACTCTCTTTGAATCTTCTTTATCATGCTAGGATTAGCAGGAAAAAGCAAAAAATTTCAGAATTGCACCTTGCAATGCGGAGAAATTACTGTTTGTGCATTTACAATATTCATTGATTTTTGCCATTGAAAAACATCATGTTATTCATATACCAGAAATGTTTGAAGCTACTGACTGAATGAAAAGAGCTGGCACTTCACTCTCTTTGAATCTTCTTTATCATGCTAAGAGGAGCAGGAAAAAGCAAAAAATTTCAGAATTGCACCTTGCAATGTGGAGATATTACTGTTTGTGCATTTACAATATTCATTGATTTTTGCCATTGAAAAACGTCCAGAAATGTTTGAAGCTACTGACTGAATGAAAGGAGCTGGCATCTCACTCTCTTTGAATCTTCTTTATCATGCTAGGATTAGCAGGAAAAAGCAAAAAATTTCAGAATTGCACCTTGCAATGCGGAGAAATTACTGTTTGTGCATTTACAATATTCATTGATTTTTGCCATTGAAAAACATCATGTTATTCATATACCAGAAATGTTTGAAGCTACTGACTGAATGAAAGGAGCTGGCATCTCACTCTCTTTGAATCTTCTTTATCATGCTAGGATTAGCAGGAAAAAGCAAAAAATTTCAGAATTGCACCTTGCAATGTGGAGATATTACTGTTTGTGCATTTACAATATTCATTGATTTTTGCCATTGAAAAACGTCCAGAAATGTTTGAAGCTACTTACTGAATGAAAGGAGCTGGCATCTCACTCTCTTTGAATCTTCTTTATCATGTTAGGATTAGCAGGAAAAAGCAAAAAATTTCAGAATTGTACCTTGCAATGTGGAGTTATTACTGTTTGTGCATTTACAATATTCATTGATTTTTGCCATTGAAAAATGTCCAGAAATGTTTGAAGCTACTGACTGAATGAAAGGAGCTGGCATCTCAATCTCTTTGAATCTTCTTTATCATGCTAGGATTAGCAGGAAAAAGCAAAAAATTTCAGAATTACACTTGCAATGTGGAGATATTACTGTTTGTGCATTTACAATATTCATTGATTTTTGCATTGAAAAACATCATGTTATTCATATACCAGAAATGTTTGAAGCTACTGACTGAATGAAAAGAGCTGGCATCTCACTCTCTTTGAATCTTCTTTATCATGCTAAGAGGAGCAGGAAAAAGCAAAAAATTTAAGAATTGCACCTTGCAATGTGGAGATATTACTGTTTGTGCATTTACAATATTCATTGATTTTTGCCATTGAAAAACGTCCAGAAATGTTTGAAGCTACTGACTGAATGAAAGGAGCTGGCATCTCACTCTCTTTGAATCTTCTTTATCATGCTAGGATTAGCAGGAAAAAGCAAAAAATTTCAGAATTGCACCTTGCAATGCGGAGAAATTACTGTTTGTGCATTTACAATATTCATTGATTTTTGCCATTGAAAAACATCATGTTATTCATATACCAGAAATGTTTGAAGCTACTGACTGAATGAAAAGAGCTGGCATCTCACTCTCTTTGAATCTTCTTTATCATGCTAAGAGGAGCAGGAAAAAGCAAAAAATTTCAGAATTGCACCTTGCAATGTGGAGATATTACTGTTTGTGCATTTACAATATTCATTGATTTTTGCCATTGAAAAACGTCCAGAAATGTTTGAAGCTACTGACTGAATGAAAGGAGCTGGCATCTCACTCTCTTTGAATCTTCTTTATCATGCTAGGATTAGCAGGAAAAAGCAAAAATTTCAGAATTGCACCTTGCAATGCGGAGAAATTACTGTTTGTGCTTTTACAATATTCATTGATTTTTGCCATTGAAAAACATCATGTTATTCATATACCAGAAATGTTTGAAGCTACTGACTGAATGAAAAGAGCTGGCATCTCACTCTCTTTGAATCTTCTTTATCATGCTAAGAGGAGCAGGAAAAAGCAAAAAATTTCAGAATTGCACCTTGCAATGTGGAGATATTACTGTTTGTGCATTTACAATATTCATTGATTTTTGCCATTGAAAAACGTCCAGAAATGTTTGAAGCTACTGACTGAATGAAAGGAGCTGGCATCTCACTCTCTTTGAATCTTCTTTATCATGCTAGGATTAGCAGGAAAAGCAAAAAATTTCAGAATTGCACCTTGCAATGCGGAGAAATTACTGTTTGTGCATTTACAATATTCATTGATTTTTGCCATTGAAAAACATCATGTTATTCATATACCAGAAATGTTTGAAGCTACTGACTGAATGAAAAGAGCTGGCATCTCACTCTCTTTGAATCTACTTTATCATGCTAAGAGGAGCAGGAAAAAGCAAAAAATTTCAGAATTGCACGTTGCAATGTGGAGATATTACTGTTTGTGCATTTACAATATTCATTGATTTTTGCCATTGAAAAACGTCCAGAAATGTTTGAAGCTACTGACTGAATGAAAGGAGCTGGCATCTCACTCTCTTTGAATCTTCTTTATCATGCTAGGATTAGCAGGAAAAAGCAAAAAATTTCAGAATTGCACCTTGCAATGCGGAGAAAATTACTGTTTTTTGTGCATTTACAATATTCATTGATTTTGCCATTGAAAAACATCATGTTATTCATATACCAGAAATGTTTGAAGCTACTGACTGAATGAAAAGAGCTGGCATCTCACTCTCTTTGAATCTTCTTTATCATGCCAGGATTAGCAGGAAAAAGCAAAAAATTTCAGAATTGCACCTTGCAATGTGGAGATATTACTGTTTGTGCATTTACAATATTCATTGATTTTTGCCATTGAAAAACGTCCAGAAATGTTTGAAGCTACTGACTGAATGAAAGGAGCTGGCATCTCACTCTCTTTGAATCTTCTTTATCATGCTAGGATTAGCAGGAAAAAGCAAAAAATTTCAGAATTGCACCTTGCAATGCGGAGAAATTACTGTTTGTGCATTTACAATATTCATTGATTTTTGCCATTGAAAAATATCATGTTATTCATATACCAGAAATGTTTGAAGCTACTGACTCAATGAAAAGAGCTGGCATCTCACGCTCTTTGAATCTTCTTTATCATGCTAAGAGGAGCAGGAAAAAGCAAAAAATTTCAGAATTGCACCTTGCAATGTGGAGATATTACTGTTTGTGCATTTACAATATTCATTGATTTTTGCCATTGAAAAACGTCCAGAAATGTTTGAAGCTACTGACTGAATGAAAGGAGCTGGCATCTCACTCTCTTTGAATATTCTTTATCATGCTAGGATTAGCAGGAAAAAGCAAAAAATTTCAGAATTGCACCTTGCAATGCGGGAGAAATTACTGTTTGTGCATTTACAATATTCATTGATTTTTGCCATTGAAAAACATCATGTTATTCATATACCAGAAATGTTTGAAAGCTACTGACTGAATGAAAAGAGCTGGCATCTCACTCTCTTTGAATCTTACTTTATCATGCCAGGATTAGCAGGAAAAAGCAAAAAATTTCAGAATTGCACCTTGCAATGTGGATATATTACTGTTTGTGCATTTACAATATTCATTGATTTTTGCCATTGAAAAACGTCCAGAAATGTTTGAAGCTACTGACTGAATGAAAGGAGCTGGCATCTCACTCTCTTTGAATCTTCTTTATCATGCTAGGATTAGCAGGAAAAAGCAAAAAATTTCAGAATTGCACCTTGCAATGCGGAGAAATTACTGTTTGTGCATTACAATATTCATTGATTTTTGCCATTGAAAAACATCATGTTATTCATATACCAGAAATGTTTGAAGCTACTGACTGAATGAAAAGAGCTGGCATCTCACTCTCTTTGAATCTTCTTTATCATGCTAAGAGGAGCAGGAAAAGCAAAAAATTTCAGAATTGCACCTTGCAATGTGGAGATATTACTGTTTGTGCATTTACAATATTCATTGATTTTTGCCATTGAAAAACGTCCAGAAATGTTTGAAGCTACTGACTGAATGAAAGGAGCTGGCATCTCACTCTCTTTGAATCTTCTTTATCATGCTAGGATTAGCAGGAAAAAGCAAAAAAATTTCAGAATTGCACCTTGCAATGCGGAGAAATTACTGTTTGTGCATTTACAATATTCATTGATTTTTGCCATTGAAAAACATCATGTTATTCATATACCAGAAATGTTTGAAGCTACTGACTGAATGAAAAGAGCTGGCATCTCACTCTCTTTGAATCTTCTTTATCATGCCAGGATTAGCAGGAAAAAGCAAAAAATTTCAGAATTGCACCTTGCAATGTGGAGATATTACTGTTTGTGCATTTACAATATTCATTGATTTTTGCCATTGAAAACGTCCAGTAATGTTTGAAGCTACTGACTGAATGAAAGGAGCTGGCATCTCACTCTCTTTGGATCTTCTTTATCATGCTAGGATTAGCAGGAAAAAGCAAAAATTTCAGAATTGCACCTTGCAATGCGGAGAAATTACTGTTTGTGCATTTACAATATTCATTGATTTTGCCATTGAAAAACATCATGTTATTCATATACCAGAAATATTTGAAGCTACTGACTGAATGAAAAGAGCTGGCATCTCACTCTCTTTGAATCTTCTTTATCATGCTAAGAGGAGCAGGAAAAAGGAAAAAATTTCAGAATTGCACCTTGCAATGTGGAGATATTACTGTTTGTGCATTTACAATATTCATTGATTTTTGCCATTGAAAACGTCCAGAAATGTTGAAGCTACTGACTGAATGAAAGGAGCTGGCATCTCACTCTCTTTGAATCTTCTTTATCATGCTAGGATTAGCAGGAAAAAGCAAAACATTTCAGAATTGCACCTTGCAATGTGGAGAAATTACTGTTTGTGCATTTACAATATTCATTGATTTTTGCCATTGAAAAACATCATGTTATTCATATACCAGAACCAGAAATGTTTGAAGCTACTGACTGAATGAAAAGAGCTGGCATCTCACTCTCTTTGAATCTTCTTTATCATGCTAAGAGGAGCAGGAAAAAGCAAAACATTTCAGAATTGCACCTTGCAATGTGGAGATATTACTGTTTGTGCATTTACAATATTCATTGATTTTTGAAATTGAAAAATGTCCAGAAATGTTTGAAGCTACTGACTGAATGAAAGGAGCTGGCATCTCACTCTCTTTGAATCTTCTTTATCATGCTAGGATTAGCAGGAAAAAGCAAAAAAATTCAGAATTTCACCTTTCAATGCGGAGAAATTACTGTTTGTGCATTTACAATATTCATTGATTTTTGCCATTGAAAAACATCATGTTATTCATATACCAGAAATGTTTGAAGCTACTGACTGAATGAAAAGAGCTGGCATCTCACTCTCTTTGAATCTTCTTTATCATGCTAGGATTAGCAGGAAAAAGCAAAAAATTTCAGAATTGCACCTTGCAATGTGGAGATATTACTGTTTGTGCATTTACAATATTCATTGATTTTTGCCATTGAAAAACATCATGTTATTCGTATACCAGAAATGTTTGAAGCTACTGACTGAATGAAAAGAGCTGGCATCTCACTCTCTTTGAATCTTCTTTATCATGCTAGGATTAGCAGGAAAAAGCAAAAAATTTCAGAATTGCACCTTGCAATGTGGAGATATTACTGTTTGTGCATTTACAATATTCATTGATTTTTGCCATTGAAAAACATCATGTTATTCATATACCAGAAATGTTTGAAGCTACTGACTGAATGAAAAGAGCTGGCATCTCACTCTCTTTGAATCTTCTTTATCATGCTAAGAGGAGCAGGAAAAAGCAAAAAATTTCAGAATTGCACCTTGCAATGTGGAGATATTACTGTTTGTGCATTTACAATATTCATTGATTTTTGCCATTGAAAAACGTCCAGAAATGTTTGAAGCTACTGACTGAATGAAAGGAGCTGGCATCTCACTCTCTTTGAATCTTCTTTATCATGCTAGGATTAGCAGGAAAAAGCAAAAAATTTCAGAATTGCACCTTGCAATGCGGAGAAATTACTGTTTGTGCATTTACAATATTCATTGATTTTTGCCATTGAAAAACATCATGTTATTCATATACCAGAAATGTTTGAAGCTACTGACTGAATGAAAAGAGCTGGCATCTCACTCTCTTTGAATCTTCTTTATCATGCCAGGATTAGCAGGAAAAAGCAAAAAATTTCAGAATTGCACCTTGCAATGTGGAGATATTACTGTTTGTGCATTTACAATATTCATTGATTTTTGCCATTGAAAAACGTCCAGAAATGTTTGAAGCTACTGACTGAATGAAAGGAGCTGGCATCTCACTCTCTTTGAATCTTCTTTATCATGCTAGGATTAGCAGGAAAAAGCAAAAAATTTCAGAATTGCACCTTGCAATGCGGAGAAATTACTGTTTGTGCATTTACAATATTCATTGATTTTTGCCATTGAAAAACATAATGTTATTCATATACCAGAAATGTTTGAATCTACTGACTCAATGAAAAGAGCTGGCATCTCACTCTCTTTGAATCTTCTTTATCATGCTAAGAGGAGCAGGAAAAAGCAAAAAATTTCAGAATTGCACCTTGCAATGTGGAGATATTACTGTTTGTGCATTTACAATATTCATTGATTTTTGCCATTGAAAAACGTCCAGAAATGTTTGAAGCTACTGACTGAATGAAAGGAGCTGGCATCTCACTCTCTTTGAATCTTCTTTATCATGCTAGGATTAGCAGGAAAAAGCAAAACATTTCAGAATTGCACCTTGCAATGTGGAGAAATTACTGTTTGTGCATTTACAATATTCATTGATTTTTGCCATTGAAAAACATCATGTTATTCATATACCAGAAATGTTTGAAGCTACTGACTGAATGAAAAGAGCTGGCATCTCACTCTCTTTGAATCTTCTTTATCATGCTAAGAGGAGCAGGAAAAAGCAAAAAATTTCAGAATTGCACCTTGCAATGTGGAGATATTACTGTTTGTGCATTTACAATATTCATTGATTTTTGAAATTGAAAAACGTCCAGAAATGTTTGAAGCTACTGACTGAATGAAAGGAGCTGGCATCTCACTCTCTTTGAATCTTCTTTATCATGCTAGGATTAGCAGGAAAAAGCAAAAAAATTCAGAATTGCACCTTGCAATGCGGAGAAATTACTGTTTGTGCATTTACAATATTCATTGATTTTTGCCATTGAAAAACATCATGTTATTCATATACCAGAAATGTTTGAAGCTACTGACTGAATGAAAAGAGCTGGCATCTCACTCTCTTTGAATCTTCTTTATCATGCTAGGATTAGCAGGAAAAAGCAAAAAAATTCAGAATTGCACCTTGCAATGTGGAGATATTACTGTTTGTGCATTTACAATATTCATTGATTTTTGCCATTGAAAAACGTCCAGAAATGTTTGAAGCTACTGACTGAATGAAAGGAGCTGGCATCTCACTCTCTTTGAATCTTCTTTATCATGCTAGGATTAGCAGGAAAAAGCAAAAAAATTCAGAATTGCACCTTGCAATGTGGAGTTATTACTGTTTGTGCATTTACAATATTCATTGATTTTTGCCATTGAAAAATGTCCAGAAATGTTTGAAGCTACTGACTGAATGAAAGGAGCTGGCATCTCACTCTCTTTGAATCTTCTTTATCATGCTAGGATTAGCAGGAAAAAGCAAAAAATTTCAGAATTGCACCTTGCAATGTGGAGATATTACTGTTTGTGCATTTACAATATTCATTGATTTTTGCCATTGAAAAACATCATGTTATTCATATACCAGAAATGTTTGAAGCTACTGACTGAATGAAAAGAGCTGGCATCTCACTCTCTTTGAATCTTCTTTATCATGCTAAGAGGAGCAGGAAAAATCAAAAAAATTCAGAATTGCACCTTGCAATGTGGAGATATTACTGTTTGTGCATTTACAATATTCATTGATTTTTGCCATTGAAAAACGTCCAGAAATGTTTGAAGCTACTGACTGAATGAAAGGAGCTGGCATCTCACTCTCTTTGAATCTTCTTTATCATGCTAGGATTAGCAGGAAAAAGCAAAAAATTTCAGAATTGCACCTTGCAATGCGGAGAAATTACTGTTTGTGCATTTACAATATTCATTGATTTTTGCCATTGAAAAACATCATGTTATTCATATACCAGAAATGTTTGAAGCTACTGACTGAATGAAAAGAGCTGGCATCTCACTCTCTTTGAATCTTCTTTATCATGCTAAGAGGAGCAGGAAAAAGCAAAAAATTTCAGAATTGCACCTTGCAATGTGGAGATATTACTGTTTGTGCATTTACAATATTCATTGATTTTTGCCATTGAAAAACGTCCAGAAATGTTTGAAGCTACTGACTGAATGAAAGGAGCTGGCATCTCACTCTCTTTGAATCTTCTTTATCATGCTAGGATTAGCAGGAAAAAGCAAAAAAATTCAGAATTGCACCTTGCAATGCGGAGAAATTATTGTTTGTGCATTTACAATATTCATTGATTTTTGCCATTGAAAAACATCATGTTATTCATATACCAGAAATGTTTGAAGCTACTGACTGAATGAAAAGAGCTGGCATCTCACTCTCTTTGAATCTTCTTTATCATGCTAAGAGGAGCAGGAAAAAGCAAAAAATTTCAGAATTGCACCTTGCAATGCGGAGAAATTACTGTTTGTGCATTTACAATATTCATTGATTTTTGCCATTGAAAAACATCATGTTATTCATATACCAGAAATGTTTGAAGCTACTGACTGAATGAAAAGAGCTGGCATCTCACTCTCTTTGAATCTTCTTTATCATGCTAAGAGGAGCAGGAAAAAGCAAAAAATTTCAGAATTGCACCTTGCAATGTGGAGATATTACTGTTTGTGCATTTACAATATTCATTGATTTTTGCCATTGAAAAACGTCCAGAAATGTTTGAAGCTACTGACTGAATGAAAGGAGCTGGCATCTCACTCTCTTTGAATCTTCTTTATCATGCTAGGATTAGCAGGAAAAAGCAAAAAATTTCAGAATTGCACCTTGCAATGCGGAGAAATTACTGTTTGTGCATTTACAATATTCATTGATTTTTGCCATTAAAAAACATCATGTTATTCATATACCAGAAATGTTTGAAGTTACTGACTGAATGAAAAGAGCTGGCATCTCACTCTCTTTGAATCTTCTTTATCATGCTAAGAGGAGCAGGAAAAAGCAAAAAATTTCAGAATTGCACCTTGCAATGTGGAGATATTACTGTTTGTGCATTTACAATATTCATTGATTTTTGCCATTGAAAAACGTCCAGAAATGTTTGAAGCTACTGACTGAATGAAAGGAGCTGGCATCTCACTCTCTTTGAATCTTCTTTATCATGCTAGGATTAGCAGGAAAAAGCAAAAAATTTCAGAATTGCACCTTGCAATGCGGAGAAATTACTGTTTGTGCATTTACAATATTCATTGATTTTTGCCATTGAAAAACATCATGTTATTCATATACCAGAAATGTTTGAAGCTACTGACTGAATGAAAAGAGCTGGCATGTCACTCTCTTTGAATCTTTTTTATCATGCTAAGAGGAGCAGGAAAAAGCAAAAAATTTCAGAATTGCACGTTGCAATGTGGAGATATTACTGTTTGTGCATTTACAATATTCATTGATTTTTGCCATTGAAAAACGTCCAGAAATGTTTGAAGCTACTGACTGAATGAAAGGAGCTGGCATCTCACTCTCTTTGAATCTTCTTTATCATGCTAGGATTAGCAGGAAAAAGCAAAAAATTTCAGAATTGCACCTTGCAATGCGGAGAAATTACTGTTTGTGCATTTACAATATTCATTGATTTTTGCCATTGAAAAACATCATGTTATTCATATACCAGAAATGTTTGAAGCTACTGACTGAATGAAAAGAGCTGGCATCTCACTCTCTTTGAATCTTCTTTATCATGCTAAGAGGAGCAGGAAAAAGCAAAAAATTTCAGAATTGCACGTTGCATTGTGGAGATATTACTGTTTGTGCATTTACAATATTCATTGATTTTTGCCATTGAAAAATGTCCAGAAATGTTTGAAGCTACTGACTGAATGAAAGGAGCTGGCATCTCACTCTCTTTGAATCTTCTTTATCATGCTAGGATTAGCAGGAAAAAGCAAAAAATTTCAGAATTGCACCTTGCAATGCGGAGAAATTACTGTTTGTGCATTTACAATATTCATTGAATTTTGCCATTGAAAAACATCATGTTATTCATATACCAGAAATGTTTGAAGCTACTGACTGAATGAAAAGAGCTGGCATCTCACTCTCTTTGAATCTTCTTTATCATGCCATGATTAGCAGGAAAAAGCAAAAAATTTCAGAATTGCACATTGCAATGCGGAGATATTACTGTTTGTGCATTTACAATATTCATTGATTTTTGCCATTGAAAAACGTCCAGAAATGTTTGAAGCTACTGACTGAATGAAAGGAGCTGGCATCTCACTCTCTTTGAATCTTCTTTATCATGCTAGGATTAACAGGAAAAAGCAAAAAATTTCAGAATTGCACCTTGCAATGCGGAGAAATTACTGTTTGTGCATTTACAATATTCATTGATTTTTGCCATTGAAAAACATCATGTTATTCATATACCAGAAATGTTTGAAGCTACTGACTGAATGAAAAGAGCTGGCATCTCACTCTCTTTGAATCTTCTTTATCATGCTAAGAGGAGCAGGAAAAAGCAAAAAATTTCAGAATTGCACCTTGCAATGTGGAGATATTACTGTTTGTGCATTTACAATATTCATTGATTTTTGCCATTGAAAAACGTCCAGAAATGTTTGAAGCTACTGACTGAATGAAAGGAGCTGGCATCTCACTCTCTTTGAATCTTCTTTATCATGCTAGGATTAGCAGGAAAAAGCAAAAAATTTCAGAATTGCACCTTGCAATGCGGAGAAATTACTGTTTGTGCATTTACAATATTCATTGATTTTTGCCATTGAAAAACATCATGTTATTCATATACCAGAAATGTTTGAAGCTACTGACTGAATGAAAAGAGCTGGCATCTCACTCTCTTTGAATCTTCTTTATCATGCCAGGATTAGCAGGAAAAAGCAAAAAATTTCAGAATTGCACCTTGCAATGTGGAGATATTACTGTTTGTGCATTTACAATATTCATTGATTTTTGCCATTGAAAAACGTCCAGAAATGTTTGAAGCTACTGACTGAATGAAAGGAGCTGGCATCTCACTCTCTTTGAATCTTCTTTATCATGCTAGGATTAGCAGGAAAAAGCAAAAAATTTCAGAATTGCACCTTGCAATGCGGAGAAATTACTGTTTGTGCATTTACAATATTCATTGATTTTTGCCATTGAAAAACATCATGTTATTCATATACCAGAAATGTTTGAAGCTACTGACTGAATGAAAAGAGCTGGCATCTCACTCTCTTTGAATCTTCTTTATCATGCTAAGAGGAGCAGGAAAAACCAAAAAATTTCAGAATTGCACCTTGCAATGTGGAGATATTACTGTTTGTGCATTTACAATATTCATTGATTTTTGCCATTGAAAAACGTCCAGAAATGTTTGAAGCTACTGACTGAATGAAAGGAGCTGGCATCTCACTCTCTTTGAATCTTCTTTATCATGCTAGGATTAGCAGGAAAAAGCAAAAAATTTCAGAATTGCACCTTGCAATGCGGAGAAATTACTGTTTGTGCATTTACAATATTCATTGATTTTTGCCATTGAAAAACATCATGTTATTCATATACCAGAAATGTTTGAAGCTACTGACTGAATGAAAAGAGCTGGCATGTCACTCTCTTTGAATCTTTTTTATCATGCTAAGAGGAGCAGGAAAAAGCAAAAAATTTCAGAATTGCACGTTGCAATGTGGAGATATTACTGTTTGTGCATTTACAATATTCATTGATTTTTGCCATTGAAAAACGTCCAGAAATGTTTGAAGCTACTGACTGAATGAAAGGAGCTGGCATCTCACTCTCTTAGAATCTTCTTTATCATGCTAGGATTAGCAGGAAAAAGCAAAAAATTTCAGAATTGCACCTTGCAATGCGGAGAAATTACTGTTTGTGCATTTACAATATTCATTGATTTTTGCCATTGAAAAACATCATGTTATTCATATACCAGAAATGTTTGAAGCTACTGACTGAATGAAAAGAGCTGGCATCTCACTCTCTTTGAATCTTCTTTATCATGCTAAGAGGAGCAGGAAAAAGCAAAAAATTTCAGAATTGCACGTTGCATTGTGGAGATATTACTGTTTGTGCATTTACAATATTCATTGATTTTTGCCATTGAAAAATGTCCAGAAATGTTTGAAGCTACTGACTGAATGAAAGGAGCTGGCATCTCACTCTCTTTGAATCTTCTTTATCATGCTAGGATTAGCAGGAAAAAGCAAAAAATTTCAGAATTGCACCTTGCAATGCGGAGAAATTACTGTTTGTGCATTTACAATATTCATTGAATTTTGCCATTGAAAAACATCATGTTATTCATATACCAGAAATGTTTGAAGCTACTGACTGAATGAAAAGAGATGGCATCTCACTCTCTTTGAATCTTCTTTATCATGCCATGATTAGCAGGAAAAAGCAAAAAATTTCAGAATTGCACATTGCAATGCGGAGATATTACTGTTTGTGCATTTACAATATTCATTGATTTTTGCCATTGAAAAACGTCCAGAAATGTTTGAAGCTACTGACTGAATGAAAGGAGCTGGCATCTCACTCTCTTTGAATCTTCTTTATCATGCTAGGATTAACAGGAAAAAGCAAAAAATTTCAGAATTGCACCTTGCAATGCGGAGAAATTACTGTTTGTGCATTTACAATATTCATTGATTTTTGCCATTGAAAAACATCATGTTATTCATATACCAGAAATGTTTGAAGCTACTGACTGAATGAAAAGAGCTGGCATCTCACTCTCTTTGAATCTTCTTTATCATGCTAAGAGGAGCAGGAAAAAGCAAAAAATTTCAGAATTGCACCTTGCAATGTGGAGATATTACTGTTTGTGCATTTACAATATTCATTGATTTTTGCCATTGAAAAACGTCCAGAAATGTTTGAAGCTACTGACTGAATGAAAGGAGCTGGCATCTCACTCTCTTTGAATCTTCTTTATCATGCTAGGATTAGCAGGAAAAAGCAAAAAATTTCAGAATTGCACCTTGCAATGCGGAGAAATTACTGTTTGTGCATTTACAATATTCATTGATTTTTGCCATTGAAAAACATCATGTTATTCATATACCAGAAATGTTTGAAGCTACTGACTGAATGAAAAGAGGTGGCATCTCACTCTCTTTGAATCTTCTTTATCATGCTAAGAGGAGCAGGAAAAAGCAAAAAATTTCAGAATTGCACGTTGCATTGTGGAGATATTACTGTTTGTGCATTTACAATATTCATTGATTTTTGCCATTGAAAAATGTCCAGAAATGTTTGAAGCTACTGACTGAATGAAAGGAGCTGGCATCTCACTCTCTTTGAATCTTCTTTATCATGCTAGGATTAGCAGGAAAAAGCAAAAAATTTCAGAATTGCACCTTGCAATGCGGAGAAATTACTGTTTGTGCATTTACAATATTCATTGAATTTTGCCATTGAAAAACATCATGTTATTCATATACCAGAAATGTTTGAAGCTACTGACTGAATGAAAAGAGCTGGCATCTCACTCTCTTTGAATCTTCTTTATCATGCCATGATTAGCAGGAAAAAGCAAAAAATTTCAGAATTGCACATTGCAATGCGGAGATATTACTGTTTGTGCATTTACAATATTCATTGTTTTTTGCCATTGAAAAACGTCCAGAAATGTTTGAAGCTACTGACTGAATGAAAGGAGCTGGCATCTCACTCTCTTTGAATCTTCTTTATCATGCTAGGATTAGCAGGAAAAAGCAAAAAAATTCAGAATTGCACCTTGCAATGCGGAGAAATTATTGTTTGTGCATTTACAATATTCATTGATTTTTGCCATTGAAAAACATCATGTTATTCATATACCAGAAATGTTTGAAGCTACTGACTGAATGAAAAGAGCTGGCATCTCACTCTCTTTGAATCTTCTTTATCATGCTAAGAGGAGCAGGAAAAAGCAAAAAAATTCAGAATTGCACCTTGCAATGTGGAGATATTACTGTTTGTGCATTTACAATATTCATTGATTTTTGCCATTGAAAAACATCCAGAAATGTTTGAAGCTACTGACTGAATGAAAGGACCTGGCATCTCACTCTCTTTGAATCTTCTTTATCATGCTAGGATTAGCAGGAAAAAGCAAAAAATTTCAGAATTGCACCTTGCAATGCGGAGAAATTACTGTTTGTGCATTTACAATATTCATTGATTTTTGCCATTGAAAAACATCATGTTATTCATATACCAGAAATGTTTGAAGCTACTGACTGAATGAAAAGAGCTGGCATCTCACTCTCTTTGAATCTTCTTTATCATGCCAGGATTAGCAGGAAAAAGCAAAAAAATTTCAGAATTGCACCTTGCAATGTGGAGATATTACTGTTTGTGCATTTACAATATTCATTGATTTTTGCCATTGAAAAACGTCCAGAAATGTTTGAAGCTACTGACTGAATGAAAGGAGCTGGCATCTCACTCTCTTTGAATCTTCTTTATCATGCTAGGATTAGCAGGAAAAAGCAAAAAATTTCAGAATTGCACCTTGCAATGCGGAGAAATTACTGTTTGTGCATTTACAATATTCATTGATTTTTGCCATTGAAAAACATCATGTTATTCATATACCAGAAATGTTTGAAGTTACTGACTGAATGAAAAGAGCTGGCATCTCACTCTCTTTGAATCTTCTTTATCATGCTAAGAGGAGCAGGAAAAAGCAAAAAATTTCAGAATTGCACCTTGCAATGTGGAGATATTACTGTTTGTGCATTTACAATATTCATTGATTTTTGCCATTGAAAAACGTCCAGAAATGTTTGAAGCTACTGACTGAATGAAAGGAGCTGGCATCTCACTCTCTTTGAATCTTCTTTATCATGCTAGGATTAGCAGGAAAAAGCAAAAAATTTCAGAATTGCACCTTGCAATGCGGAGAAATTACTGTTTGTGCATTTACAATATTCATTGATTTTTGCCATTGAAAAACATCATGTTATTCATATACCAGAAATGTTTGAAGCTACTGACTGAATGAAAAGAGCTGGCATGTCACTCTCTTTGAATCTTTTTTATCATGCTAAGAGGAGCAGGAAAAAGCAAAAAATTTCAGAATTGCACGTTGCAATGTGGAGATATTACTGTTTGTGCATTTACAATATTCATTGATTTTTGCCATTGAAAAACGTCCAGAAATGTTTGAAGCTACTGACTGAATGAAAGGAGCTGGCATCTCACTCTCTTTGAATCTTCTTTATCATGCTAGGATTAGCAGGAAAAAGCAAAAAATTTCAGAATTGCACCTTGCAATGCGGAGAAATTACTGTTTGTGCATTTACAATATTCATTGATTTTTGCCATTGAAAAACATCATGTTATTCATATACCAGAAATGTTTGAAGCTACTGACTGAATGAAAAGAGCTGGCATCTCACTCTCTTTGAATCTTCTTTATCATGCTAAGAGGAGCAGGAAAAAGCAAAAAATTTCAGAATTGCACGTTGCATTGTGGAGATATTACTGTTTGTGCATTTACAATATTCATTGATTTTTGCCATTGAAAAATGTCCAGAAATGTTTGAAGCTACTGACTGAATGAAAGGAGCTGGCATCTCACTCTCTTTGAATCTTATTTATCATGCTAGGATTAGCAGGAAAAAGCAAAAAATTTCAGAATTGCACCTTGCAATGCGGAGAAATTACTGTTTGTGCATTTACAATATTCATTGAATTTTGCCATTGAAAAACATCATGTTATTCATATACCAGAAATGTTTGAAGCTACTGACTGAATGAAAAGAGCTGGCATCTCACTCTCTTTGAATCTTCTTTATCATGCCATGATTAGCAGGAAAAAGCAAAAAATTTCAGAATTGCACATTGCAATGCGGAGATATTACTGTTTGTGCATTTACAATATTCATTGATTTTTGCCATTGAAAAACGTCCAGAAATGTTTGAAGCTACTGACTGAATGAAAGGAGCTGGCATCTCACTCTCTTTGAATCTTCTTTATCATGCTAGGATTAACAGGAAAAAGCAAAAAATTTCAGAATTGCACCTTGCAATGCGGAGAAATTACTGTTTGTGCATTTACAATATTCATTGATTTTTGCCATTGAAAAACATCATGTTATTCATATACCAGAAATGTTTGAAGCTACTGACTGAATGAAAAGAGCTGGCATCTCACTCTCTTTGAATCTTCTTTATCATGCTAAGAGGAGCAGGAAAAAGCAAAAAATTTCAGAATTGCACCTTGCAATGTGGAGATATTACTGTTTGTGCATTTACAATATTCATTGATTTTTGCCATTGAAAAACGTCCAGAAATGTTTGAAGCTACTGACTGAATGAAAGGAGCTGGCATCTCACTCTCTTTGAATCTTCTTTATCATGCTAGGATTAGCAGGAAAAAGCAAAAAATTTCAGAATTGCACCTTGCAATGCGGAGAAATTACTGTTTGTGCATTTACAATATTCATTGATTTTTGCCATTGAAAAACATCATGTTATTCATATACCAGAAATGTTTGAAGCTACTGACTGAATGAAAAGAGCTGGCATCTCACTCTCTTTGAATCTTCTTTATCATGCCAGGATTAGCAGGAAAAAGCAAAAAATTTCAGAATTGCACCTTGCAATGTGGAGATATTACTGTTTGTGCATTTACAATATTCATTGATTTTTGCCATTGAAAAACGTCCAGAAATGTTTGAAGCTACTGACTGAATGAAAGGAGCTGGCATCTCACTCTCTTTGAATCTTCTTTATCATGCTAGGATTAGCAGGAAAAAGCAAAAAATTTCAGAATTGCACCTTGCAATGCGGAGAAATTACTGTTTGTGCATTTACAATATTCATTGATTTTTGCCATTGAAAAACATCATGTTATTCATATACCAGAAATGTTTGAAGCTACTGACTGAATGAAAAGAGCTGGCATCTCACTCTCTTTGAATCTTCTTTATCATGCTAAGAGGAGCAGGAAAAAGCAAAAAATTTCAGAATTGCACCTTGCAATGTGGAGATATTACTGTTTGTGCATTTACAATATTCATTGATTTTTGCCATTGAAAAACGTCCAGAAATGTTTGAAGCTACTGACTGAATGAAAGGAGCTGGCATCTCACTCTCTTTGAATCTTCTTTATCATGCTAGTATTAGCAGGAAAAAGCAAAAAATTTCAGAATTGCACCTTGCAATGCGGAGAAATTACTGTTTGTGCATTTACAATATTCATTGATTTTTGCCATTGAAAAACATCATGTTATTCATATACCAGAAATGTTTGAAGCTACTGACTGAATGAAAAGAGCCGGCATGTCACTCTCTTTGAATCTTTTTTATCATGCTAAGAGGAGCAGGAAAAAGCAAAAAATTTCAGAATTGCACGTTGCAATGTGGAGATATTACTGTTTGTGCATTTACAATATTCATTGATTTTTGCCATTGAAAAACGTCCAGAAATGTTTGAAGCTACTGACTGAATGAAAGGAGCTGGCATCTCACTCTCTTTGAATCTTCTTTATCATGCTAGGATTAGCAGGAAAAAGCAAAAAATTTCAGAATTGCACCTTGCAATGCGGAGAAATTACTGTTTGTGCATTTACAATATTCATTGAATTTTGCCATTGAAAAACATCATGTTATTCATATACCAGAAATGTTTGAAGCTACTGACTGAATGAAAAGAGCTGGCATCTCACTCTCTTTGAATCTTCTTTATCATGCCATGATTAGCAGGAAAAAGCAAAAAATTTCAGAATTGCACATTGCAATGCGGAGATATTACTGTTTGTGCATTTACAATATTCATTGATTTTTGCCATTGAAAAACGTCCAGAAATGTTTGAAGCTACTGACTGAATGAAAGGAGCTGGCATCTCACTCTCTTTGAATCTTATTTATCATGCTAGGATTAACAGGAAAAAGCAAAAAATTTCAGAATTGCACCTTGCAATGCGGAGAAATTACTGTTTGTGCATTTACAATATTCATTGATTTTTGCCATTGAAAAACATCATGTTATTCATATACCAGAAATGTTTGAAGCTACTGACTGAATGAAAAGAGCTGGCATCTCACTCTCTTTGAATCTTCTTTATCATGCTAAGAGGAGCAGGAAAAAGCAAAAAATTTCAGAATTGCACCTTGCAATGTGGAGATATTACTGTTTGTGCATTTACAATATTCATTGATTTTTGCCATTGAAAAACGTCCAGAAATGTTTGAAGCTACTGACTGAATGAAAGGAGCTGGCATCTCACTCTCTTTGAATCTTCTTTATCATGCTAGGATTAGCAGGAAAAAGCAAAAAATTTCAGAATTGCACCTTGCAATGCGGAGAAATTACTGTTTGTGCATTTACAATATTCATTGATTTTTGCCATTGAAAAACATCATGTTATTCATATACCAGAAATGTTTGAAGCTACTGACTGAATGAAAAGAGCTGGCATCTCACTCTCTTTGAATCTTCTTTATCATGCTAAGAGGAGCAGGAAAAAGCAAAAAATTTCAGAATTGCACCTTGCAATGTGGAGATATTACTGTTTGTGCATTTACAATATTCATTGATTTTTGCCATTGAAAAACGTCCAGAAATGTTTGAAGCTACTGACTGAATGAAAGGAGCTGGCATCTCACTCTCTTTGAATCTTCTTTATCATGCTAGGATTAGCAGGAAAAAGCAAAACATTTCAGAATTGCACCTTGCAATGTGGAGTTATTACTGTTTGTGCATTTACAATATTCATTGATTTTTGCCATTGAAAAATGTCCAGAAATGTTTGAAGCTACTGACTGAATGAAAGGAGCTGGCATCTCACTCTCTTTGAATCTTCTTTATCATGCTAGGATTAGCAGGAAAAAGCAAAAAATTTCAGAATTGCACCTTGCAATGTGGAGATATTACTGTTTGTGCATTTACAATATTCATTGATTTTTGCCATTGAAAAACATCATGTTATTCATATAAAAGAAATGTTTGATGCTACTGACTGAATGAAAAGAGCTGGCATCTCACTCTCTTTGAATCTTCTTTATCATGCTAAGAGGAGCAGGAAAAATCAAAAAATTTCAGAATTGCACCTTGCAATGTGGAGATATTACTGTTTGTGCATTTACAATATTCATTGATTTTTGCCATTGAAAAACGTCCAGAAATGTTTGAAGCTACTGACTGAATGAAAGGAGCTGGCATCTCACTCTCTTTGAATCTTCTTTATCATGCTAGGATTAGCAGGAAAAAGCAAAAAATTTCAGAATTGCACCTTGCAATGCGGAGAAATTACTGTTTGTGCATTTACAATATTCATTGATTTTTGCCATTGAAAAACATCATGTTATTCATATACCAGAAATGTTTGAAGCTACTAACTGAATGAAAAGAGCTGGCATCTCACTCTCTTTGAATCTTCTTTATCATGCTAAGAGGAGCAGGAAAAAGCAAAAAATTTCAGAATTGCACCTTGCAATGTGGAGATTTTACTGTTTGTGCATTTACAATATTCATTGATTTTTGCCATTGAAAAACGTCCAGAAATGTTTGAAGCTACTGACTGAATGAAAGGAGCTGGCATCTCACTCTCTTTGAATCTTCTTTGTCATGCTAGGATTAGCAGGAAAAAGCAAAAAATTTCAGAATTGCACCTTGCAATGCGGAGAAATTACTGTTTGTGCATTTACAATATTCATTGATTTTTGCCATTGAAAAACATAATGTTATTCATATACCAGAAATGTTTGAAGCTACTGACTGAATGAAAAGAGCTGGCATCTCACTCTCTTTGAATCTTCTTTATCATGCTAGGATTAGCAGGAAAAAGCAAAAAATTTCAGAATTGCACATTGCAATGCGGAGATATTACTGTTTGTGCATTTACAATATTCATTGATTTTTGCCATTGAAAAACGTCCAGAAATGTTTGAAGCTACTGACTGAATGAAAGGAGCTGGCATCTCACTCTCTTTGAATCTTCTTTATCATGCTAGGATTAGCAGGAAAAAGCAAAAAATTTCAGAATTGCACCTTGCAATGCGGAGAAATTACTGTTTGTGCATTTACAATATTCATTGATTTTTGCCATTGAAAAACATCATGTTATTCATATACCAGAAATGTTTGAAGCTACTGACTGAATGAAAAGAGCTGGCATCTCACTCTCTTTGAATCTTCTTTATCATGCTAAGAGGAGCAGGAAAAAGCAAAAAATTTCAGAATTGCACCTTGCAATGTGGAGATATTACTGTTTGTGCATTTACAATATTCATTGATTTTTGCCATTGAAAAACGTCCAGAAATGTTTGAAGCTACTGACTGAATGAAAGGAGCTGGCATCTCATTCTCTTTGAATCTTCTTTATCATGCTAGGATTAGCAGGAAAAAGCAAAAAATTTCAGAATTGCACCTTGCAATGCGGAGAAATTACTGTTTGTGCATTTACAATATTCATTGAATTTTGCCATTGAAAAACATCATGTTATTCATATACCAGAAATGTTTGAAGCTACTGACTGAATGAAAAGAGCTGGCATCTCACTCTCTTTGAATCTTCTTTATCATGCCATGATTAGCAGGAAAAAGCAAAAAATTTCAGAATTGCACATTGCAATGCGGAGATATTACTGTTTGTGCATTTACAATATTCATTGATTTTTGCCATTGAAAAACGTCCAGAAATGTTTGAAGCTACTGACTGAATGAAAGGAGCTGGCATCTCACTCTCTTTGAATCTTCTTTATCATGCTAGGATTAGCAGGAAAAAGCAAAAAATTTCAGAATTGCACCTTGCAATGCGGAGAAATTACTGTTTGTGCATTTACAATATTCATTGATTTTTGCCATTGAAAAACATCATGTTATTCATATACCAGAAATGTTTGAAGCTACTGACTGAATGAAAAGAGCTGGCATCTCACTCTCTTTGAATCTTCTTTATCATGCTAAGAGGAGCAGGAAAAAGCAAAAAATTTCAGAATTGCACCTTGCAATGTGAAGATATTACTGTTTGTGCATTTACAATATTCATTGATTTTTGAAATTGAAAAACGTCCAGAAATGTTTGAAGCTACTGACTGAATGAAAGGAGCTGGCATCTCACTCTCTTTGAATCTTCTTTATCATGCTAGGATTAGCAGGAAAAAGCAAAAAATTTCAGAATTGCACCTTGCAATGTGGAGTTATTACTGTTTGTGCATTTACAATATTCATTGATTTTTGCCATTGAAAAATGTCCAGAAATGTTTGAAGCTACTGACTGAATGAAAGGAGCTGGCATCTCACTCTCTTTGAATCTTCTTTATCATGCTAGGATTAGCAGGAAAAAGCAAAAAATTTCAGAATTGCACCTTGCAATGTGGAGATATTACTGTTTGTGCATTTACAATATTCATTGATTTTTGCCATTGAAAAACATCATGTTATTCATATACCAGAAATGTTTGAAGCTACTGACTGAATGAAAAGAGCTATCATCTCACTCTCTTTGAATCTTCTTTATCATGCTAAGAGGAGCAGGAAAAATCAAAAAATTTCAGAATTGCACCTTGCAATGTGGAGATATTACTGTTTGTGCATTTACAATATTCATTGATTTTTGCCATTGAAAAACGTCCAGAAATGTTTGAAGCTACTGACTGAATGAAAGGAGCTGGCATCTCACTCTCTTTGAATCTTCTTTATCATGCTAGGATTAGCAGGAAAAAGCAAAAAATTTCAGAATTGCACCTTGCAATGCGGAGAAATTACTGTTTGTGCATTTACAATATTCATTGATTTTTGCCATTGAAAAACATCATGTTATTCATATACCAGAAATGTTTGAAGCTACTGACTGAATGAAAAGAGCTGGCATCTCACTCTCTTTGAATCTTCTTTATCATGCTAAGAGGAGCAGGAAAAAGCAAAAAATTTCAGAATTGCACCTTGCAATGTGGAGATATTACTGTTTGTGCATTTACAATATTCATTGATTTTTGCCATTGAAAAACGTCCAGAAATGTTTGAAGCTACTGACTGAATGAAAGGAGCTGGCATCTCACTCTCTTTGAATCTTCTTTATCATGCTAGGATTAGCAGGAAAAAGCAAAAAATTTCAGAATTGCACCTTGCAATGCGGAGAAATTACTGTTTGTGCATTTACAATATTCATTGATTTTTGCCATTGAAAAACATCATGTTATTCATATACCAGAAATGTTTGAAGCTACTGACTGAATGAAAAGAGCTGGCATCTCACTCTCTTTGAATCTTCTTTATCATGCTAAGAGGAGCAGGAAAAAGCAAAAAATTTCAGAATTGCACCTTGCAATGTGGAGATATTACTGTTTGTGCATTTACAATATTCATTGATTTTTGCCATTGAAAAACGTCCAGAAATGTTTGAAGCTACTGACTGAATGAAAGGAGCTGGCATCTCACTCTCTTTGAATCTTCTTTATCATGCTAGGATTAGCAGGAAAAAGCAAAAAATTTCAGAATTGCACCTTGCAATGCTGAGAAATTACTGTTTGTGCATTTACAATATTCATTGATTTTTGCCATTGAAAAACATCATGTTATTCATATACCAGAAATGTTTGAAGCTACTGACTGAATGAAAAGAGCTGGCATCTCACTCTCTTTGAATCTTCTTTATCATGCTAAGAGGAGCAGGAAAAAGCAAAAAATTTCAGAATTGCACCTTGCAATGTGGAGATATTACTGTTTGTGCATTTACAATATTCATTGATTTTTGCCATTGAAAAACGTCCAGAAATGTTTGAAGCTACTGACTGAATGAAAGGAGCTGGCCTCTCACTCTCTTTGAATCTTCTTTATCATGCTAGGATTAACAGGAAAAAGCAAAAACTTTCAGAATTGCACCTTGCAATGCGGAGAAATTACTGTTTGTGCATTTACAATATTCATTGATTTTTGCCATTGAAAAACATCATGTTATTCATATACCAGAAATGTTTGAAGCTACTGACTGAATGAAAAGAGCTGGCATCTCACTCTCTTTGAATCTTCTTTATCATGCTAAGAGGAGCAGGAAAAAGCAAAAAATTTCAGAATTGCACGTTGCAATGTGGAGATATTACTGTTTGTGCATTTACAATATTCATTGATTTTTGCCATTGAAAAACGTCCAGAAATGTTTGAAGCTACTGACTGAATGAAAGGAGCTGGCATCTCACTCTCTTTGAATCTTCTTTATCATGCTAGGATTAGCAGGAAAAAGCAAAAAATTTCAGAATTGCACCTTGCAATGCGGAGAAATTACTGTTTGTGCATTTACAATATTCATAGATTTTTGCCATTGAAAAACATCATGTTATTCATATACCAGAAATGTTTGAAGCTACTGACTGAATGAAAAGAGCTGGCATCTCACTCTCTTTGAATCTTCTTTATCATGCCAGGATTAGCAGGAAAAAGCAAAAAATTTCAGAATTGCACCTTGCAATGTGGAGATATTACTGTTTGTGCATTTACAATATTCATTGATTTTTGCCATTGAAAAACGTCCAGAAATGTTTGAAGCTACTGACTGAATGAAAGGAGCTGGCATCTCACTCTCTTTGAATCTTCTTTATCATGCTAGGATTAGCAGGAAAAAGCAAAAAATTTCAGAATTGCACCTTGCAATGCGGAGAAATTACTGTTTGTGCATTTACAATATTCATTGATTTTTGCCATTGAAAAACATCATGTTATTCATATACCAGAAATGTTTGAAGCTACTGACTGAATGAAAAGAGCTGGCATCTCACTCTCTTTGAATCTTCTTTATCATGCTAAGAGGAGCAGGAAAAAGCAAAAAATTTCAGAATTGCACCTTGCAATGTGGAGATATTACTGTTTGTGCATTTACAATATTCATTGATTTTTGAAATTGAGAAACGTCCAGAAATGTTTGAAGCTACTGACTGAATGAAAGGAGCTGGCATCTCACTCTCTTTGAATCTTCTTTATCATGCTAGGATTAGCAGGAAAAAGCAAAAAATTTCAGAATTGCACCTTGCAATGTGGAGTTATTACTGTTTGTGCATTTACAATATTCGTTGATTTTTGCCATTGAAAAATGTCCAGAAATGTTTGAAGCTACTGACTGAATGAAAGGAGCTGGCATCTCACTCTCTTTGAATCTTCTTTATCATGCTAGGATTAGCAGGAAAAAGCAAAAAATTTCAGAATTGCACCTTGCAATGTGGAGATATTACTGTTTGTGCATTTACAATATTCATTGATTTTTGCCATTGAAAAACATCATGTTATTCATATACCAGAAATGTTTGAAGCTACTGACTGAATGAAAAGAGCTGGCATCTCACTCTCTTTGAATCTTCTTTATCATGCTAAGAGGAGCAGGAAAAATCAAAAAATTTCAGAATTGCACCTTGCAATGTGGAGATATTACTGTTTGTGCATTTACAATATTCATTGATTTTTGCCATTGAAAAACGTCCAGAAATGTTTGAAGCTACTGACTGAATGAAAGGAGCTGGCATCTCACTCTCTTTGAATCTTCTTTATCATGCTAGGATTAGCAGGAAAAAGCAAAAAATTTCAGAATTGCACCTTGCAATGCGGAGAAATTACTGTTTGTGCATTTACAATATTCATTGATTTTTGCCATTGAAAAACATCATGTTATTCATATACCAGAATTGTTTGAAGCTACTGACTGAATGAAAAGAGCTGGCATCTCACTCTCTTTGAATCTTCTTTATCATGCTAAGAGGAGCAGGAAAAAGCAAAAAATTTCAGAATTGCACCTTGCAATGTGGAGATATTACTGTTTGTGCATTTACAATATTCATTGATTTTTGCCATTGAAAAACGTCCAGAAATGCTTGAAGCTACTGACTGAATGGAAGGAGCTGGCATCTCACTCTCTTTGAATCTTCTTTATCATGCTAGGATTAGCAGGAAAAAGCAAAAATTTTCAGAATTGCACCTTGCAATGCGGAGAAATTACTGTTTGTGCATTTACAATATTCATTGATTTTTGCCATTGAAAAACATCATGTTATTCATATACCAGAAATGTTTGAAGCTACTGACTGAATGAAAAGAGCTGGCATCTCACTCTCTTTGAATCTTCTTTATCATGCTAGGATTAGCAGGAAAAAGCAAAAAATTTCAGAATTGCACATTGCAATGCGGAGAAATTACTGTTTGTACATTTACAATATTCATTGATTTTTGCCATTGAAAAACATCATGTTATTCATATACCAGAAATGTTTGAAGCTACTGACTGAATGAAAAGAGCTGGCATCTCACTCTCTTTGAATCTTCTTTATCATGCTAAGAGGAGCAGGAAAAAGCAAAAAAATTTCAGAATTGCACGTTGCAATGTGGAGATATTACTGTTTGTGCATTTACAATATTCATTGATTTTTGCCATTGAAAAACGTCCAGAAATGTTTGAAGCTACTGACTGAATGAAAGGAGCTGGCATCTCACTCTCTTTGAATCTTCTTTATCATGCTAGGATTAGCAGGAAAAAGCAAAAAATTTCAGAATTGCACCTTGCAATGCGGAGAAATTACTGTTTGTGCATTTACAATATTCATTGAATTTTGCCATTGAAAAACATCATGTTATTCATATACCAGAAATGTTTGAAGCTACTGACTAAATGAAAAGAGCTGGCATCTCACTCTCTTTGAATCTTCTTTATCATGCCATGATTAGCAGGAAAAAGCAAAAAATTTCAGAATTGCACATTGCAATGCGGAGATATTACTGTTTGTGCATTTACAATATTCATTGATTTTTGCCATTGAAAAACGTCCAGAAATGTTTGAAGCTACTGACTGAATGAAAGGAGCTGGCATCTCACTCTCTTTGAATCTTCTTTATCATGCTAGGATTAACAGGAAAAAGCAAAAAATTTCAGAATTGCACCTTGCAATGCGGAGAAATTACTGTTTGTGCATTTACAATATTCATTGATTTTTGCCATTGAAAAACATCATGTTATTCATATACCAGAAATGTTTGAAGCTACTGACTGAATGAAAAGAGCTGGCATCTCACTCTCTTTGAATCTTCTTTATCATGCTAAGAGGAGCAGGAAAAAGCAAAAAATTTCAGAATTGCGCCTTGCAATGTGGAGATATTACTGTTTGTGCATTTACAATATTCATTGATTTTTGCCATTGAAAAACGTCCAGAAATGTTTGAAGCTACTGACTGAATGAAAGGAGCTGGCATCTCACTCTCTTTGAATCTTCTTTATCATGCTAGGATTAGCAGGAAAAAGCAAAAAATTTCAGAATTGCACCTTGCAATGCGGAGAAATTACTGTTTGTGCATTTACAATATTCATTGATTTTTGCCATTGAAAAACATCATGTTATTCATATACCAGAAATGTTTGAAGCTACTGACTGAATGAAAAGAGCTGGCATCTCACTCTCTTTGAATCTTCTTTATCATGCTAAGAGGAGCAGGAAAAAGCAAAAAATTTCAGAATTGCACCTTGCAATGTGGAGATATTACTGTTTGTGCATTTACAATATTCATTGATTTTTGCCATTGAAAAACGTCCAGAAATGTTTGAAGCTACTGACTGAATGAAAGGAGCTGGCATCTCACTCTCTTTGAATCTTCTTTATCATGCTAGGATTAGCAGGAAAAAGCAAAAAATTTCAGAATTGCACCTTGCAATGCGGAGAAATTACTGTTTGTGCATTTACAATATTCATTGATTTTTGCCATTGAAAAACATCATGTTATTCATATACCAGAAATGTTTGAAGCTACTGACTGAATGAAAAGAGCTGGCATCTCACTCTCTTTGAATCTTCTTTATCATGCTAAGAGGAGCAGGAAAAAGCAAAAAATTTCAGAATTGCACCTTGCAATGTGGAGATATTACTGTTTGTGCATTTACAATATTCATTGATTTTTGCCATTGAAAAACGTCCAGAAATGTTTGAAGCTACTGACTGAATGAAAGGAGCTGGCATCTCACTCTCTTTGAATCTTCTTTATCATGCTAGGATTAGCAGGAAAAAGCAAAAAATTTCAGAATTGCACCTTGCAATGCGGAGAAATTACTGTTTGTGCATTTAAAATATTCATTGATTTTTGCCATTGAAAAACATCATGTTATTCATATACCAGAAATGTTTGAAGCTACTGACTGAATGAAAAGAGCTGGCATCTCACTCTCTTTGAATCTTCTTTATCATGCTAGGATTAGCAGGAAAAAGCAAAAAATTTCAGAATTGCACATTGCAATGCGGAGATATTACTGTTTGTGCATTTACAATATTCATTGATTTTTGCCATTGAAAAACGTCCAGAAATGTTTGAAGCTACTGACTGAATGAAAGGAGCTGGCATCTCACTCTCTTTGAATCTTCTTTATCATGCTAGGATTAGCAGGAAAAAACAAAAAATTTCAGAATTGCACCTTGCAATGCGGAGAAATTATTGTTTGTGCATTTACAATATTCATTGATTTTTGCCATTGAAAAACATCATGTTATTCATATACCAGAAATGTTTGAAGCTACTGACTGAATGAAAAGAGCTGGCATCTCACTCTCTTTGAATCTTCTTTATCATGCTAAGAGGAGCAGGAAAAAGCAAAAAATTTCAGAATTGCACGTTGCAATGTGGAGATATTACTGTTTGTGCATTTACAATATTCATTGATTTTTGCCATTGAAAAACGTCCAGAAATGTTTGAAGCTACTGACTGAATGAAAGGAGCTGGCATCTCACTCTCTTTGAATCTTCTTTATCATGCTAGGATTAGCAGGAAAAAGCAAAAAATTTCAGAATTGCACCTTGCAATGCGGAGAAATTACTGTTTGTGCATTTACAATATTCATTGAATTTTGCCATTGAAAAACATCATGTTATTCATATACCAGAAATGTTTGAAGCTACTGACTGAATGAAAAGAGCTGGCATCTCACTCTCTTTGAATCTTCTTTATCATGCCATGATTAGCAGGAAAAAGCAAAAAATTTCAGAATTGCACATTGCAATGCGGAGATATTACTGTTTGTGCATTTACAATATTCATTGATTTTTGCCATTGAAAAACGTCCAGAAATGTTTGAAGCTACTGACTGAATGAAAGGAGCTGGCATCTCACTCTCTTTGAATCTTCTTTACCATGCTAGGATTAACAGGAAAAAGCAAAAAATTTCAGAATTGCACCTTGCAATGCGGAGAAATTACTGTTTGTGCATTTACAATATTCATTGATTTTTGCCATTGAAAAACATCATGTTATTCATATACCAGAAATGTTTGAAGCTACTGACTGAATGAAAAGAGCTGGCATCTCACTCTCTTTGAATCTTCTTTATCATGCTAAGAGGAGCAGGAAAAAGCAAAAAATTTCAGAATTGCACCTTGAAATGTGGAGATATTACTGTTTGTGCATTTACAATATTCATTGATTTTTGCCATTGAAAAACGTCCAGAAATGTTTGAAGCTACTGACTGAATGAAAGGAGCTGGCATCTCACTCTCTTTGAATCTTCTTTATCATGCTAGGATTAGCAGGAAAAAGCAAAACATTTCAGAATTGCACCTTGCAATGTGGAGTTATTACTGTTTGTGCATTTACAATATTCATTGATTTTTGCCATTGAAAAATGTCCAGAAATGTTTGAAGCTACTGACTGAATGAAAGGAGCTGGCATCTCACTCTCTTTGAATCTTCTTTATCATGCTAGGATTAGCAGGAAAAAGCAAAAAATTTCAGAATTGCACCTTGCAATGTGGAGATATTACTGTTTGTGCATTTACAATATTCATTGATTTTTGCCATTGAAAAACATCATGTTATTCATATACCAGAAATGTTTGATGCTACTGACTGAATGAAAAGAGCTGGCATCTCACTCTCTTTGAATCTTCTTTATCATGCTAAGAGGAGCAGGAAAAATCAAAAAATTTCAGAATTGCACCTTGCAATGTGGAGATATTACTGTTTGTGCATTTACAATATTCATTGATTTTTGCCATTGAAAAACGTCCAGAAATGTTTGAAGCTACTGACTGAATGAAAGGAGCTGGCATCTCACTCTCTTTGAATCTTCTTTATCATGCTAGGATTAGCAGGAAAAAGCAAAAAATTTCAGAATTGCACCTTGCAATGCGGAGAAATTACTGTTTGTGCATTTACAATATTCATTGATTTTTGCCATTGAAAAACATCATGTTATTCATATACCAGAAATGTTTGAAGCTACTAACTGAATGAAAAGAGCTGGCATCTCACTCTCTTTGAATCTTCTTTATCATGCTAAGAGGAGCAGGAAAAAGCAAAAAATTTCAGAATTGCACCTTGCAATGTGGAGATTTTACTGTTTGTGCATTTACAATATTCATTGATTTTTGCCATTGAAAAACGTCCAGAAATGTTTGAAGCTACTGACTGAATGAAAGGAGCTGGCATCTCACTCTCTTTGAATCTTCTTTATCATGCTAGGATTAGCAGGAAAAAGCAAAAAATTTCAGAATTGCACCTTGCAATGCGGAGAAATTACTGTTTGTGCATTTACAATATTCATTGATTTTTGCCATTGAAAAACATAATGTTATTCATATACCAGAAATGTTTGAAGCTACTGACTGAATGAAAAGAGCTGGCATCTCACTCTCTTTGAATCTTCTTTATCATGCTAAGAGGAGCAGGAAAAAGCAAAAAATTTCAGAATTGCACCTTGCAATGTGGAGATATTACTGTTTGTGCATTTACAATATTCATTGATTTTTGCCATTGGAAAACGTCCAGAAATGTTTGAAGCTACTGACTGAATGAAAGGAGCTGGCATCTCATTCTCTTTGAATCTTCTTTATCATGCTAGGATTAGCAGGAAAAAGCAAAAAATTTCAGAATTGCACCTTGCAATGCGGAGAAATTACTGTTTGTGCATTTACAATATTCATTGAATTTTGCCATTGAAAAACATCATGTTATTCATATACCAGAAATGTTTGAAGCTACTGACTGAATGAAAAGAGCTGGCATCTCACTCTCTTTGAATCTTCTTTATCATGCCATGATTAGCAGGAAAAAGCAAAAAATTTCAGAATTGCACATTGCAATGCGGAGATATTACTGTTTGTGCATTTACAATATTCATTGATTTTTGCCATTGAAAAACGTCCAGAAATGTTTGAAGCTACTGACTGAATGAAAGGAGCTGGCATCTCACTCTCTTTGAAACTTCTTTATCATGCTAGGATTAGCAGGAAAAAGCAAAAAATTTCAGAATTGCACCTTGCAATGCGGAGAAATTACTGTTTGTGCATTTACAATATTCATTGATTTTTGCCATTGAAAAACATCATGTTATTCATATACCAGAAATGTTTGAAGCTACTGACTGAATGAAAAGAGCTGGCATCTCACTCTCTTTGAATCTTCTTTATCATGCTAAGAGGAGCAGGAAAAAGCAAAAAATTTCAGAATTGCACCTTGCAATGTGGAGATATTACTGTTTGTGCATTTACAATATTCATTGATTTTTGCCATTGAAAAACGTCCAGAAATGTTTGAAGCTACTGACTGAATGAAAGGAGCTGGCCTCTCACTCTCTTTGAATCTTCTTTATCATGCTAGGATTAACAGGAAAAAGCAAAAACTTTCAGAATTGCACCTTGCAATGCGGAGAAATTACTGTTTGTGCATTTACAATATTCATTGATTTTTGCCATTGAAAAACATCATGTTATTCATATACCAGAAATGTTTGAAGCTACTGACTGAATGAAAAGAGCTGGCATCTCACTCTCTTTGAATCTTCTTTATCATGCTAAGAGGAGCAGGAAAAAGCAAAAAATTTCAGAATTGCACGTTGCAATGTGGAGATATTACTGTTTGTGCATTTACAATATTCATTGATTTTTGCCATTGAAAAACGTCCAGAAATGTTTGAAGCTACTGACTGAATGAAAGGAGCTGGCATCTCACTCTCTTTGAATCTTCTTTATCATGCTAGGATTAGCAGGAAAAAGCAAAAAATTTCAGAATTGCACCTTGCAATGCGGAGAAATTACTGTTTGTGCATTTACAATATTCATTGATTTTTGCCATTGAAAAACATCATGTTATTCATATACCAGAAATGTTTGAAGCTACTGACTGAATGAAGAGAGCTGGCATCTCACTCTCTTTGAATCTTCTTTATCATGCCAGGATTAGCAGGAAAAAGCAAAAAATTTCAGAATTGCACCTTGCAATGTGGAGATATTACTGTTTGTGCATTTACAATATTCATTGATTTTTGCCATTGAAAAACGTCCAGAAATGTTTGAAGCTACTGACTGAATGAAAGGAGCTGGCATCTCACTCTCTTTGAATCTTCTTTATCATGCTAGGATTAGCAGGAAAAAGCAAAAAATTTCAGAATTGCACCTTGCAATGCGGAGAAATTACTGTTTGTGCATTTACAATATTCATTGATTTTTGCCATTGAAAAACATCATGTTATTCATATACCAGAAATGTTTGAAGCTACTGACTGAATGAAAAGAGCTGGCATCTCACTCTCTTTGAATCTTCTTGATCATGCTAAGAGGAGCAGGAAAAAGCAAAAAATTTCAGAATTGCACCTTGCAATGTGGAGATATTACTGTTTGTGCATTTACAATATTCATTGATTTTTGAAATTGAGAAACGTCCAGAAATGTTTGAAGCTACTGACTGAATGAAAGGAGCTGGCATCTCACTCTCTTTGAATCTTCTTTATCATGCTAGGATTAGCAGGAAAAAGCAAAAAATTTCAGAATTGCACCTTGCAATGTGGAGTTATTACTGTTTGTGCATTTACAATATTCATTGATTTTTGCCATTGAAAAATGTCCAGAAATGTTTGAAGCTACTGACTGAATGAAAGGAGCTGGCATCTCACTCTCTTTGAATCTTCTTTATCATGCTAGGATTAGCAGGAAAAAGCAAAAAATTTCAGAATTGCACCTTGCAATGTGGAGATATTACTGTTTGTGCATTTACAATATTCATTGATTTTTGCCATTGAAAAACATCATGTTATTCATATACCAGAAATGTTTGAAGCTACTGACTGAATGAAAAGAGCTGGCATCTCACTCTCTTTGAATCTTCTTTATCATGCTAAGAGGAGCAGGAAAAATCAAAAAATTTCAGAATTGCACCTTGCAATGTGGAGATATTACTGTTTGTGCATTTACAATATTCATTGATTTTTGCCATTGAAAAACATCCAGAAATGTTTGAAGCTACTGACTGAATGAAAGGAGCTGGCATCTCACTCTCTTTGAATCTTCTTTATCATGCTAGGATTAGCAGGAAAAAGCAAAAAATTTCAGAATTGCACCTTGCAATGCGGAGAAATTACTGTTTGTGCATTTACAATATTCATTGATTTTTGCCATTGAAAAACATCATGTTATTCATATACCAGAAATGTTTGAAGCTACTGACTGAATGAAAAGAGCTGGCATCTCACTCTCTTTGAATCTTCTTTATCATGCTAAGAGGAGCAGGAAAAAGCAAAAAATTTCAGAATTGCACCTTGCAATGTGGAGATATTACTGTTTGTGCATTTACAATATTCATTGATTTTTGCCATTGAAAAACGTCCAGAAATGCTTGAAGCTACTGACTGAATGAAAGGAGCTGGCATCTCACTCTCTTTGAATCTTCTTTATCATGCTAGGATTAGCAGGAAAAAGCAAAAAATTTCAGAATTGCACCTTGCAATGCGGAGAAATTACTGTTTGTGCATTTACAATATTCATTGATTTTTGCCATTGAAAAACATCATGTTATTCATATACCAGAAATGTTTGAAGCTACTGACTGAATGAAAAGAGCTGGCATCTCACTCTCTTTGAATCTTCTTTATCATGCTAAGAGGAGCAGGAAAAAGCAAAAAATTTCAGAATTGCACCTTGCAATGTGGAGATATTACTGTTTGTGCATTTACAATATTCATTGATTTTTGCCATTGAAAAACGTCCAGAAATGTTTGAAGCTACTGACTGAATGAAAGGAGCTGGCATCTCACTCTCTTTGAATCTTCTTTATCATGCTAGGATTAGCAGGAAAAAGCAAAAAATTTCAGAATTGCACCTTGCAATGCGGAGAAATTACTGTTTGTGCATTTACAATATTCATTGATTTTTGCCATTGAAAAACATCATGTTATTCATATACCAGAAATGTTTGAAGCTACTGACTGAATGAAAAGAGCTGGCATCTCACTCTCTTTGAATCTTCTTTATCATGCTAAGACGAGCAGGAAAAAGCAAAAAATTTCAGAATTGCACCTTGCAATGTGGAGATATTACTGTTTGTGCATTTACAATATTCATTGATTTTTGCCATTGAAAAACGTCCAGAAATGTTTGAAGCTACTGACTGAATGAAAGGAGCTGGCATCTCACTCTCTTTGAATCTTCTTTATCATGCTAGTATTAGCAGGAAAAAGCAAAAATTTTCAGAATTGCACCTTGCAATGCGGAGAAATTACTGTTTGTGCATTTACAATATTCATTGATTTTTGCCATTGAAAAACATCATGTTATTCATATACCAGAAATGTTTGAAGCTACTGACTGAATGAAAAGAGCTGGCATCTCACTCTCTTTGAATCTTCTTTATCATGCTAGGATTAGCAGGAAAAAGCAAAAAATTTCAGAATTGCACATTGCAATGCGGAGATATTACTGTTTGTGCATTTACAATATACATTGATTTTTGCCATTGAAAAACGTCCAGAAATGTTTGAAGCTACTGACTGAATGAAAGGAGCTGGCATCTCACTCTCTTTGAATCTTCTTTATCATGCTAGGATTAGCAGGAAAAAGCAAAAAATTTCAGAATTGCACCTTGCAATGCGGAGAAATTACTGTTTGTACATTTACAATATTCATTGATTTTTGCCATTGAAAAACATCATGTTATTCATATACCAGAAATGTTTGAAGCTACTGACTGAATGAAAAGAGCTGGCATCTCACTCTCTTTGAATCTTCTTTATCATGCTAAGAGGAGCAGGAAAAAGCAAAAAATTTCAGAATTGCACGTTGCAATGTGGAGATATTACTGTTTGTGCATTTACAATATTCATTGATTTTTGCCATTGAAAAACGTCCAGAAATGTTTGAAGCTACTGACTGAATGAAAGGAGCTGGCATCTCACTCTCTTTGAATCTTCTTTATCATGCTAGGATTAGCAGGAAAAAGCAAAAAATTTCAGAATTGCACCTTGCAATGCGGAGAAATTACTGTTTGTGCATTTACAATATTCATTGAATTTTGCCATTGAAAAACATCATGTTATTCATATACCAGAAATGTTTGAAGCTACTGACTAAATGAAAAGAGCTGGCATCTCACTCTCTTTGAATCTTCTTTATCATGCGATGATTAGCAGGAAAAAGCAAAAAATTTCAGAATTGCACATTGCAATGCGGAGATATTACTGTTTGTGCATTTACAATATTCATTGATTTTTGCCATTGAAAAACGTCCAGAAATGTTTGAAGCTACTGACTGAATGAAAGGAGCTGGCATCTCACTCTCTTTGAATCTTCTTTATCATGCTAGGATTAACAGGAAAAAGCAAAAAATTTCAGAATTGCACCTTGCAATGCGGAGAAATTACTGTTTGTGCATTTACAATATTCATTGATTTTTGCCATTGAAAAACATCATGTTATTCATATACCAGAAATGTTTGAAGCTACTGACTGAATGAAAAGAGCTGGCATCTCACTCTCTTTGAATCTTCTTTATCATGCTAAGAGGAGCAGGAAAAAGCAAAAAATTTCAGAATTGCACCTTGCAATGTGGAGATATTACTGTTTGTGCATTTACAATATTCATTGATTTTTGCCATTGAAAAACGTCCAGAAATGTTTGAAGCTACTGACTGAATGAAAGGAGCTGGCATCTCACTCTCTTTGAATCTTCTTTATCATGCTAGGATTAGCAGGAAAAAGCAAAAAATTTCAGAATTGCACCTTGCAATGCGGAGAAATTACTGTTTGTGCATTTACAATATTCATTGATTTTTGCCATTGAAAAACATCATGTTATTCATATACCAGAAATGTTTGAAGCTACTGACTGAATGAAAAGAGCTGGCATCTCACTCTCTTTGAATCTTCTTTATCATGCTAAGAGGAGCAGGAAAAAGCAAAAAATTTCAGAATTGCACCTTGCAATGTGGAGATATTACTGTTTGTGCATTTACAATATTCATTGATTTTTGCCATTGAAAAACGTCCAGAAATGTTTGAAGCTACTGACTGAATGAAAGGAGCTGGCATCTCACTCTCTTTGAATCTTCTTTATCATGCTAGGATTAGCAGGAAAAAGCAAAAAATTTCAGAATTGCACCTTGCAATGCGGAGAAATTACTCTTTGTGCATTTACAATATTCATTGATTTTTGCCATTGAAAAACATCATGTTATTCATATACCAGAAATGTTTGAAGCTACTGACTGAATGAAAAGAGCTGGCATCTCACTCTCTTTGAATCTTCTTTATCATGCTAAGAGGAGCAGGAAAAAGCAAAAAATTTCAGAATTGCACCTTGCAATGTGGAGATATTACTGTTTGTGCATTTACAATATTCATTGATTTTTGCCATTGAAAAACGTCCAGAAATGTTTGAAGCTACTGACTGAATGAAAGGAGCTGGCATCTCACTCTCTTTGAATCTTCTTTATCATGCTAGGATTAGCAGGAAAAAGCAAAAAATTTCAGAATTGCACCTTGCAATGCGGAGAAATTACTGTTTGTGCATTTAAAATATTCATTGATTTTTGCCATTGAAAAACATCATGTTATTCATATACCAGAAATGTTTGAAGCTACTGACTGAATGAAAAGAGCTGGCATCTCACTCTCTTTGAATCTTCTTTATCATGCTAGGATTAGCAGGAAAAAGCAAAAAATTTCAGAATTGCACATTGCAATGCGGAGATATTACTGTTTGTGCATTTACAATATTCATTGATTTTTGCCATTGAAAAACGTCCAGAAATGTTTGAAGCTACTGACTGAATGAAAGGAGCTGGCATCTCACTCTCTTTGAATCTTCTTTATCATGCTAGGATTAGCAGGAAAAAGCAAAAAATTTCAGAATTGCACCTTGCAATGCGGAGAAATTACTGTTTGTGCATTTACAATATTCATTGATTTTTGCCATTGAAAAACATCATGTTATTCATATACCAGAAATGTTTGAAGCTACTGACTGAATGAAAAGAGCTGGCATCTCACTCTCTTTGAATCTTCTTTATCATGCTAAGAGGAGCAGGAAAAAGCAAAAAATTTCAGAATTGCACGTTGCAATGTGGAGATATTACTGTTTGTGCATTTACAATATTCATTGATTTTTGCCATTGAAAAACGTCCAGAAATGTTTGAAGCTACTGACTGAATGAAAGGAGCTGGCATCTCACTCTCTTTGAATCTTCTTTATCATGCTAGGATTAGCAGGAAAAAGCAAAAAATTTCAGAATTGCACCTTGCAATGCGGAGAAATTACTGTTTGTGCATTTACAATATTCATTGAATTTTGCCATTGAAAAACATCATGTTATTCATATACCAGAAATGTTTGAAGCTACTGACTGAATGAAAAGAGCTGGCATCTCACTCTCTTTGAATCTTCTTTATCATGCCATGATTAGCAGGAAAAAGCAAAAAATTTCAGAATTGCACATTGCAATGCGGAGATATTACTGTTTGTGCATTTACAATATTCATTGATTTTTGCCATTGAAAAACGTCCAGAAATGTTTGAAGCTACTGACTGAATGAAAGGAGCTGGCATCTCACTCTCTTTGAATCTTCTTTACCATGCTAGGATTAACAGGAAAAAGCAAAAAATTTCAGAATTGCACCTTGCAATGCGGAGAAATTACTGTTTGTGCATTTACAATATTCATTGATTTTTGCCATTGAAAAACATCATGTTATTCATATACCAGAAATGTTTGAAGCTACTGACTGAATGAAAAGAGCTGGCATCTCACTCTCTTTGAATCTTCTTTATCATGCTAAGAGGAGCAGGAAAAAGCAAAAAATTTCAGAATTGCACCTTGAAATGTGGAGATATTACTGTTTGTGCATTTACAATATTCATTGATTTTTGCCATTGAAAAACGTCCAGAAATGTTTGAAGCTACTGACTGAATGAAAGGAGCTGGCATCTCACTCTCTTTGAATCTTCTTTATCATGCTAGGATTAGCAGGAAAAAGCAAAAAATTTCAGAATTGCACCTTGCAATGCGGAGAAATTACTGTTTGTGCATTTACAATATTCATTGATTTTTGCCATTGAAAAACATCATGTTATTCATATACCAGAAATGTTTGAAGCTACTGACTGAATGAAAAGAGCTGGCATCTCACTCTCTTTGAATCTTCTTTATCATGCTAAGAGGAGTAGGAAAAAGCAAAAAATTTCAGAATTGCACCTTGCAATGTGGAGATATTACTGTTTGTGCATTTACAATATTCATTGATTTTTGCCATTGAAAAACGTCCAGAAATGTTTGAAGCTACTGACTGAATGAAAGGAGCTGGCATCTCACTCTCTTTGAATCTTCTTTATCATGCTAGGATTAGCAGGAAAAAGCAAAAAATTTCAGAATTGCACCTTGCAATGCGGAGAAATTACTGTTTGTGCATTTACAATATTCATTGATTTTTGCCATTGAAAAACATCATGTTATTCATATACCAGAAATGTTTGAAGCTACTGACTGAATGAAAAGAGCTGGCATCTCACTCTCTTTGAATCTTCTTTATCATGCTAAGAGGAGCAGGAAAAAGCAAAAAATTTCAGAATTGCACCTTGCAATGTGGAGATATTACTGTTTGTGCATTTACAATATTCATTGATTTTTGCCATTGAAAAACGTCCAGAAATGTTTGAAGCTACTGACTGAATGAAAGGAGCTGGCATCTCACTCTCTTTGAATCTTCTTTATCATGCTAGGATTAGCAGGAAAAAGCAAAAAATTTCAGAATTGCACCTTGCAATGCGGAGAAATTACTGTTTGTGCATTTACAATATTCATTGATTTTTGCCATTGAAAAACATCATGTTATTCATATACCAGAAATGTTTGAAGCTACTGACTGAATGAAAAGAGCTGGCATCTCACTCTCTTTGAATCTTCTTTATCATGCTAAGAGGAGCAGGAAAAAGCAAAAAATTTCAGAATTGCACCTTGCAATGTGGAGATATTACTGTTTGTGCATTTACAATATTCATTGATTTTTGCCATTGAAAAACGTCCAGAAATGTTTGAAGCTACTGACTGAATGAAAGGAGCTGGCATCTCACTCTCTTTGAATCTTCTTTATCATGCTAGGATTAGCAGGAAAAAGCAAAAAATTTCAGAATTGCACCTTGCAATGCGGAGAAATTACTGTTTGTGCATTTACAATATTCATTGATTTTTGCCATTGAAAAACATCATGTTATTCATATACCAGAAATGTTTGAAGCTACTGACTGAATGAAAAGAGCTGGCATCTCACTCTCTTTGAATCTTCTTTATCATGCTAGGATTAGCAGGAAAAAGCAAAAAATTTCAGAATTGCACATTGCAATGTGGAGATATTACTGTTTGTGCATTTACAATATTCATTGATTTTTGCCATTGAAAAACGTCCAGAAATGTTTGAAGCTACTGACTGAATGAAAGGAGCTGGCATCTCACTCTCTTTGAATCTTCTTTATCATGCTAAGAGGAGCAGGAAAAAGCAAAAAATTTCAGAATTGCACCTTGCAATGTGGAGATATTACTGTTTGTGCATTTACAATATTCATTGATTTTTGCCATTGAAAAACATCATGTTATTCATATACCAGAAATGTTTGAAGCTACTGACTGAATGAAAGGAGCTGGCATCTCACTCTTTTTGAATCTTCTTTATCATGCTAGGATTAGCAGGAAAAAGCAAAACATTTCAGAATTGCACCTTGCAATGCGGAGAAATTACTGTTTGTGCATTTACAATATTCATTGAATTTTGCCATTGAAAAACATCATGTTATTCATATACCAGAAATGTTTGAAGCTACTGACTGAATGAAAAGAGCTGGCATCTCACTCTCTTTGAATCTTCTTTATCATGCCATGATTAGCAGGAAAAAGCAAAAAATTTCAGAATTGCACATTGCAATGTGGAGATATTACTGTTTGTGCATTTACAATATTCATTGATTTTTGCCATTGAAAAACGTCCAGAAATGTTTGAAGCTACTGACTGAATGAAAGGAGCTGGCGTCTCACTCTCTTTGAATCTTCTTTATCATGCTAGGATTAACAGGAAAAAGCAAAAAATTTCAGAATTGCACCTTGCAATGCGGAGAAATTACTGTTTGTGCATTTACAATATTCATTGATTTTTGCCATTGAAAAACATCATGTTATTCATATACCAGAAATGTTTGAAGCTACTGACTGAATGAAAAGAGCTGGCATCTCACTCTCTTTGAATCTTCTTTATCATGCTAAGAGGAGCAGGAAAAAGCAAAACATTTCAGAATTGCACCTTGCAATGCGGAGAAATTACTGTTTGTGCATTTACAATATTCATTGAATTTTGCCATTGAAAAACATCATGTTATTCATATACCAGAAATGTTTGAAGCTACTGACTGAATGAAAAGAGCTGGCATCTCACTCTCTTTGAATCTTCTTTATCATGCCATGATTAGCAGGAAAAAGCAAAAAATTTCAGAATTGCACATTGCAATGTGGAGATATTACTGTTTGTGCATTTACAATATTCATTGATTTTTGCCATTGAAAAACGTCCAGAAATGTTTGAAGCTACTGACTGAATGAAAGGAGCTGGCGTCTCACTCTCTTTGAATCTTCTTTATCATGCTAGGATTAACAGGAAAAAGCAAAAAATTTCAGAATTGCACCTTGCAATGCGGAGAAATTACTGTTTGTGCATCTACAATATTCATTGATTTTTGCCATTGAAAAACATCATGTTATTCATATACCAGAAATGTTTGAAGCTACTGACTGAATGAAAAGAGCTGGCATCTCACTCTCTTTGAATCTTCTTTATCATGCTAAGAGGAGCAGGAAAAAGCAAAACATTTCAGAATTGCACCTTGCAATGCGGAGAAATTACTGTTTGTGCATTTACAATATTCATTGAATTTTGCCATTGAAAAACATCATGTTATTCATATACCAGAAATGTTTGAAGCTACTGACTGAATGAAAAGAGCTGGCATCTCACTCTCTTTGAATCTTCTTTATCATGCCATGATTAGCAGGAAAAAGCAAAAAATTTCAGAATTCCACATTGCAATGCGGAGATATTACTGTTTGTGCATTTACAATATTCATTGATTTTTGCCATTGAAAAACGTCCAGAAATGTTTGAAGCTACTGACTGAATGAAAGGAGCTGGCATCTCACTCTCTTTGAATCTTCTTTATCATGCTAGGATTAACAGGAAAAAGCAAAAAATTTCAGAATTGCACCTTGCAATGCGGAGAAATTACTGTTTGTGCATTTACAATATTCATTGATTTTTGCCATTGAAAAACATCATGTTATTCATATACCAGAAATGTTTGAAGCTACTGACTGAATGAAAAGAGCTGGCATCTCACTCTCTTTGAATCTTCTTTATCATGCTAAGAGGAGCAGGAAAAAGCAAAAAATTTCAGAATTGCACCTTGCAATGTGGAGATATTACTGTTTGTGCATTTACAATATTCATTGATTTTTGCCATTGAAAAACGTCCAGAAATGTTTGAAGCTACTGACTGAATGAAAGGAGCTGGCATCTCACTCTCTTTGAATCTTCTTTATCATGCTAGGATTAGCAGGAAAAAGCAAAAAATTTCAGAATTGCACCTTGCAATGTGGAGAAATTACTGTTTGTGCATTTACAATATTCATTGATTTTTGCCATTGAAAAACATCATGTTATTCATATACCAGAAATGTTTGAAGCTACTGACTGAATGAAAAGAGCTGGCATCTCACTCTCTTTGAATCTTCTTTATCATGCTAAGAGGAGCAGGAAAAAGCAAAAAATTTCAGAATTGCACCTTGCAATGTGGAGATATTACTGTTTGTGCATTTACAATATTCATTGATTTTTGAAATTGAAAAACGTCCAGAAATGTTTGAAGCTACTGACTGAATGAAAGGAGCTGGCATCTCACTCTCTTTGAATCTTCTTTATCATGCTAGGATTAGCAGGAAAAAGCAAAAAATTTCAGAATTGCACCTTGCAATGTGGAGTTATTACTGTTTGTGCATTTACAATATTCATTGATTTTTGCCATTGAAAAATGTCCAGAAATGTTTGAAGCTACTGACTGAATGAAAGGAGCTGGCATCTCACTCTCTTTGAATCTTCTTTATCATGCTAGGATTAGCAGGATAAAGCAAAAAATTTCAGAATTGCACCTTGCAATGTGGAGATATTACTGTTTGTGCATTTACAATATTCATTGATTTTTGCCATTGAAAAACATCATGTTATTCATATACCAGAAATGTTTGAAGCTACTGACTGAATGAAAGGAGCTGGCATCTCACTCTTTTTGAATCTTCTTTATCATGCTAGGATTAGCAGGAAAAAGCAAAACATTTCAGAATTGCACCTTGCAATGCGGAGAAATTACTGTTTGTGCATTTACAATATTCATTGAATTTTGCCATTGAAAAACATCATGTTATTCATATACCAGAAATGTTTGAAGCTACTGACTGAATGAAAAGAGCTGGCATCTCACTCTCTTTGAATCTTCTTTATCATGCCATGATTAGCAGGAAAAAGCAAAAAATTTCAGAATTGCACATTGCAATGCGGAGATATTACTGTTTGTGCATTTACAATATTCATTGATTTTTGCCATTGAAAAACGTCCAGAAATGTTTGAAGCTACTGACAGAATGAAAGGAGCTGGCATCTCACTCTCTTTGAATCTTCTTTATCATGCTAGGATTAACAGGAAAAAGCAAAAAATTTCAGAATTGCACCTTGCAATGCGGAGAAATTACTGTTTGTGCATTTACAATATTCATTGATTTTTGCCATTGAAAAACATCATGTTATTCATATACCAGAAATGTTTGAAGCTACTGACTGAATGAAAAGAGCTGGAATCTCACTCTCTTTGAATCTTCTTTATCATGCTAAGAGGAGCAGGAAAAAGCAAAAAATTTCAGAATTGCACCTTGCAATGTGGAGATATTACTGTTTGTGCATTTACAATATTCATTGATTTTTGCCATTGAAAAACGTCCAGAAATGTTTGAAGCTACTGACTGAATGAAAAGAGCTGGCATCTCACTCTCTTTGAATCTTCTTTATCATGCTAGGATTAGCAGGAAAAAGCAAAAAATTTCAGAATTGCACCTTGCAATGCGGAGAAATTACTGTTTGTGCATTTACAATATTCATTGAATTTTGCCATTGAAAAACATCATGTTATTCATATACCAGAAATGTTTGAAGCTACTGACTGAATGAAAAGAGCTGGCATCTCACTCTCTTTGAATCTTCTTTATCATGCCATGATTAGCAGGAAAAAGCAAAAAATTTCAGAATTGCACATTGCAATGCGGAGATATTACTGTTTGTGCATTTACAATATTCATTGATTTTTGCCATTGAAAAACGTCCAGAAATGTTTGAAGCTACTGACTGAATGAAAGGAGCTGGCATCTCACTCTCTTTGAATCTTCTTTATCATGCTAGGATTAACAGGAAAAAGCAAAAAATTTCAGAATTGCACCTTGCAATGCGGAGAAATTACTGTTTGTGCATTTACAATATTCATTGATTTTTGCCATTGAAAAACATCATGTTATTCATATACCAGAAATGTTTGAAGCTACTGACTGAATGAAAAGAGCTGGCATCTCACTCTCTTTGAATCTTCTTTATCATGCTAAGAGGAGCAGGAAAAAGCAAAAAATTTCAGAATTGCACCTTGCAATGTGGAGATATTACTGTTTGTGCATTTACAATATTCATTGATTTTTGCCATTGAAAAACGTCCAGAAATGTTTGAAGCTACTGACTGAATGAAAGGAGCTGGCATCTCACTCTCTTTGAATCTTCTTTATCATGCTAGGATTAGCAGGAAAAAGCAAAACATTTCAGAATTGCACCTTGCAATGTGGAGAAATTACTGTTTGTGCATTTACAATATTCATTGATTTTTGCCATTGAAAAACATCATGTTATTCATATACCAGAAATGTTTGAAGCTACTGACTGAATGAAAAGAGCTGGCATCTCACTCTCTTTGAATCTTCTTTATCATGCTAAGAGGAGCAGGAAAAAGCAAAAAATTTCAGAATTGCACCTTGCAATGTGGAGATATTACTGTTTGTGCATTTACAATATTCATTGATTTTTGAAATTGAAAAACGTCCAGAAATGTTTGAAGCTACTGACTGAATGAAAGGAGCTGGCATCTCACTCTCTTTGAATCTTCTTTACCATGCTAGGATTAGCAGGAAAAAGCAAAAAATTTCAGAATTGCACCTTGCAATGTGGAGTTATTACTGTTTGTGCATTTACAATATTCATTGATTTTTGCCATTGAAAAATGTCCAGAAATGTTTGAAGCTACTGACTGAATGAAAGGAGCTGGCATCTCACTCTCTTTGAATCTTCTTTATCATGCTAGGATTAGCAGGAAAAAGCAAAAAATTTCAGAATTGCACCTTGCAATGTGGAGATATTACTGTTTGTGCATTTACAATATTCATTGATTTTTGCCATTGAAAAACATCATGTTATTCATATACCAGAAATGTTTGAAGCTACTGACTGAATGAAAAGAGCTGGCATCTCACTCTCTTTGAATCTTTTTTATCATGCTAAGAGGAGCAGGAAAAATCAAAAAATTTCAGAATTGCACCTTGCAATGTGGAGATATTACTGTTTGTGCATTTACAATATTCATTGATTTTTGCCTTTGAAAAACGTCCAGAAATGTTTGAAGCTACTGACTGAATGAAAGGAGCTGGCATCTCACTCTCTTTGAATCTTCTTTATCATGCTAGGTTTAGCAGGAAAAAGCAAAAAATTTCAGAATTGCACCTTGCAATGCGGAGAAATTACTGTTTGTGCATTTACAATATTCATTGATTTTTGCCATTGAAAAACATCATGTTATTCATATACCAGAAATGTTTGAAGCTACTGACTGAATGAAAAGAGCTGGCATCTCACTCTCTTTGAATCTTCTTTATCATGCCAGGATTAGCAGGAAAAAGCAAAAAAATTCAGAATTGCACCTTGCAATGTGGAGATATTACTGTTTGTGCATTTACAATATTCATTGATTTTTGCCATTGAAAAACGTCCAGAAATGTTTGAAGCTACTGACTGAATGAAAGGAGCTGGCATCTCACTCTCTTTGAATCTTCTTTATCATGCTAGGATTAGCAGGAAAAAGCAAAAAATTTCAGAATTGCACCTTGCAATGCGGAGAAATTACTGTTTGTGCATTTACAATATTCATTGATTTTTGCCATTGAAAAACATCATGTTATTCATATACCAGAAATGTTTGAAGCTACTGACTGAATGAAAAGAGCTGGCATCTCACTCTCTTTGAATCTTCTTTATCATGCTAAGAGGAGCAGGAAAAAGCAAAAAATTTCAGAATTGCACCTTGCAATGTGGAGATATTACTGTTTGTGCATTTACAATATTCATTGATTTTTGCCATTGAAAAACGTCCAGAAATGTTTGAAGCTACTGACTGAATGAAAGGAGCTGGCATCTCACTCTCTTTGAATCTTCTTTATCATGCTAGGATTAGCAGGAAAAAGCAAAAAATTTCAGAATTGCACCTTGCAATGCGGAGAAATTACTGTTTGTGCATTTACAATATTCATTGATTTTTGCCATTGAAAAACATCATGTTATTCATATACCAGAAATGTTTGAAGCTACTGACTGAATGAAAAGAGCTGGCATCTCACTCTCTTTGAATCTTCTTTATCATGCTAAGAGGAGCAGGAAAAAGCAAAAAATTTCAGAATTGCACCTTGCAATGTGGAGATATTACTGTTTGTGCATTTACAATATTCATTGATTTTTGCCATTGAAAAACGTCCAGAAATGTTTGAAGCTACTGACTGAATGAAAGGAGCTGGCATCTCACTCTCTTTGAATCTTCTTTATCATGCTAGGATTAGCAGGAAAAAGCAAAAAATTTCAGAATTGCACCTTGCAATGCGGAGAAATTACTGTTTGTGCATTTACAATATTCATTGATTTTTGCCATTGAAAAACATCATGTTATTCATATACCAGAAATGTTTGAAGCTACTGACTGAATGAAAAGAGCTGGCATCTCACTCTCTTTGAATATTCTTTATCATGCTAGGATTAGCAGGAAAAAGCAAAAAATTTCAGAATTGCACATTGCAATGCGGAGATATTACTGTTTGTGCATTTACAATATTCATTGATTTTTGCCATTGAAAAACGTCCAGAAATGTTTGAAGCTACTGACTGAATGAAAGGAGCTGGCATCTCACTCTCTTTGAATCTTCTTTATCATGCTAGGATTAGCAGTAAAAAGCAAAAAATTTCAGAATTGCACCTTGCAATGCGGAGAAATTACTGTTTGTGCATTTACAATATTCATTGATTTTTGCCATTGAAAAACATCATGTTATTCATATACCAGAAATGTTTGAAGCTACTGACTGAATGAAAAGAGCTGGCATCTCACTCTCTTTGAATCTTCTTTATCATGCTAAGAGGAGCAGGAAAAAGCAAAAAATTTCAGAATTGCACGTTGCAATGTGGAGATATTACTGTTTGTGCATATACAATATTCATTGATTTTTGCCATTGAAAAACGTCCAGAAATGTTTGAAGCTACTGACTGAATGAAAGGAGCTGGCATCTCACTCTCTTTGAATCTTTTTTATCATGCTAGGATTAGCAGGAAAAAGCAAAAAATTTCAGAATTGCACCTTGCAATGTGGAGTTATTACTGTTTGTGCATTTACAATATTCATTGATTTTTGCCATTGAAAAATGTCCAGAAATGTTTGAAGCTACTGACTGAATGAAAGGAGCTGGCATCTCACTCTCTTTGAATCTTCTTTATCATGCTAGGATTAGCAGGAAAAAGCAAAAAATTTCAGAATTGCACCTTGCAATGTGGAGATATTACTGTTTGTGCATTTACAATATTCATTGATTTTTGCCATTGAAAAACGTCCAGAAATGTTTGAAGCTACTGACTGAATGAAAGGAGCTGGCATCTCACTCTCTTTGAATCTTCTTTATCATGCTAGGATTAGCAGGAAAAAGCAAAAAATTTCAGAATTGCACCTTGCAATGCGGAGAAATTACTGTTTGTGCATTTACAATATTCATTGATTTTTGCCATTGAAAAATATCATGTTATTCATATACCAGAAATGTTTGAAGCTACTGACTGAATGAAAAGAGCTGGCATCTCACTCTCTTTGAATCTTCTTTATCATGCTAAGAGGAGCAGGAAAAAGCAAAAAATTTCAGAATTGCACCTTGCAATGTGGAGATATTACTGTTTGTGCATTTACAATATTCATTGATTTTTGCCATTGAAAAACGTCCAGAAATGTTTGAAGCTACTGACTGAATGAAAGGAGCTGGCATCTCACTCTCTTTGAATCTTCTTTATCATGCTAGGATTAGCAGGAAAAAGCAAAAAATTTCAGAATTGCACCTTGCAATGCGGAGAAATTACTGTTTGTGCATTTACAATATTCATTGATTTTTGCCATTGAAAAACATCATGTTATTCATATACCAGAAATGTTTGAAGCTACTGACTGAATGAAAAGAGCTGGCATCTCACTCTCTTTGAATCTTCTTTATCATGCTAAGAGGAGCAGGAAAAAGCAAAAAATTTCAGAATTGCACCTTGCAATGTGGAGATATTACTGTTTGTGCATTTACAATATTCATTGATTTTTGCCATTGAAAAACGTCCAGAAATGTTTGAAGCTACTGACTGAATGAAAGGAGCTGGCATCTCACTCTCTTTGAATCTTCTTTATCATGCTAGGATTAGCAGGAAAAAGCAAAAAATTTCAGAATTGCACCTTGCAATGCGGAGAAATTACTGTTTGTGCATTTACAATATTCATTGATTTTTGCCATTGAAAAACATCATGTTATTCATATACCAGAAATGTTTGAAGCTACTGACTGAATGAAAAGAGCTGGCATCTCACTCTCTTTGAATCTTCTTTATCATGCTAAGAGGAGCAGGAAAAAGCAAAAAATTTCAGAATTGCACCTTGAAATGTGGAGATATTACTGTTTGTGCATTTACAATATTCATTGATTTTTGCCATTGAAAAACATCCAGAAATGTTTGAAGCTACTGACTGAATGAAAGGAGCTGGCATCTCACTCTCTTTGAATCTTCTTTATCATGCTAGGATTAGCAGGAAAAAGCAAAAAATTTCAGAATTGCACCTTGCAATGCGGAGAAATTACTGTTTGTGCATTTACAATATTCATTGATTTTTGCCATTGAAAAACATCATGTTATTCATATACCAGAAATGTTTGAAGCTACTGACTGAATGAAAAGAGCTGGCATCTCACTCTCTTTGAATCTTCTTTATCATGCTAAGAGGAGCAGGAAAAAGCAAAAAATTTCAGAATTGCACCTTGCAATGTGGAGATATTACTGTTTGTGCATTTACAATATTCATTGATTTTTGCCATTGAAAAACGTCCAGAAATGTTTGAAGCTACTGACTGAATGAAAGGAGCTGGCATCTCACTCTCTTTGAATCTTCTTTATCATGCTAGGATTAGCAGGAAAAAGCAAAAAATTTCAGAATTGCACCTTGCAATGCGGAGAAATTACTGTTTGTGCATTTACAATATTCATTGATTTTTGCCATTGAAAAACATCATGTTATTCATATACCAGAAATGTTTGAAGCTACTGACTGAATGAAAAAAGCTGGCATCTCACTCTCTTTGAATCTTCTTTATCATGCTAAGAGGAGCAGGAAAAAGCAAAAAATTTCAGAATTGCACCTTGCAATGTGGAGATATTACTGTTTGTGCATTTACAATATTCATTGATTTTTGCCATTGAAAAACGTCCAGAAATGTTTGAAGCTACTGACTGAATGAAAGGAGCTGGCATCTCACTCTCTTTGAATCTTCTTTATCATGCTAGGATTAGCAGGAAAAAGCAAAAAATTTCAGAATTGCACCTTGCAATGCGGAGAAATTACTGTTTGTGCATTTACAATATTCATTGATTTTTGCCATTGAAAAACATCATGTTATTCATATACCAGAAATGTTTGAAGCTACTGACTGAATGAAAAGAGCTGGCATCTCACTCTCTTTGAATCTTCTTTATCATGCTAGGATTAGCAGGAAAAAGCAAAAAATTTCAGAATTGCACATTGCAATGCGGAGATATTACTGTTTGTGCATTTACAATATTCATTGATTTTTGCCATTGAAAAACGTCCAGAAATGTTTGAAGCTACTGACTGAATGAAAGGAGCTGGCATCTCACTCTCTTTGAATCTTCTTTATCATGCTAGGATTAGCAGTAAAAAGCAAAAAATTTCAGAATTGCACCTTGCAATGCAGAGAAATTACTGTTTGTGCATTTACAATATTCATTGATTTTTGCCATTGAAAAACATCATGTTATTCATATACCAGAAATGTTTGAAGCTACTGACTGAATGAAAAGAGCTGGCATCTCACTCTCTTTCAATCTTCTTTATCATGCTAAGAGGAGCAGGAAAAAGCAAAAAATTTCAGAATTGCACGTTGCAATGTGGAGATATTACTGTTTGTGCATTTACAATATTCATTGATTTTTGCCATTGAAAAACGTCCAGAAATGTTTGAAGCTACTGACTGAATGAAAGGAGCTGGCATCTCACTCTCTTTGAATCTTCTTTATCATGCTAGGATTAGCAGGAAAAAGCAAAAAATTTCAGAATTGCACCTTGCAATGCGGAGAAATTACTGTTTGTGCATTTACAATATTCATTGATTTTTGCCATTGAAAAACATCATGTTATTCATATACCAGAAATGTTTGAAGCTACTGACTGAATGAAAAGAGCTGGCATCTCACTCTCTTTGACTCTTCTTTATCATCCTAGGATTAGCAGGAAAAAGCAAAAAATTTCAGAATTGCACGTTGCAATGTGGAGATATTACTGTTTGTGCATTTACAATATTCATTGATTTTTGCCATTGAAAAACGTCCAGAAATGTTTGAAGCTACTGACTGAATGAAAGGAGCTGGCATCTCACTCTCTTTGAATCTTCTTTATCATGCTAGGATTAGCAGGAAAAAGCAAAAAATTTCAGAATTGCACCTTGCAATGCGGAGAAATTACTGTTTGTGCATTTACAATATTCATTGATTTTTGCCATTGAAAAACGTCCAGAAATGTTTGAAGCTACTGACTGAATGAAAGGAGCTGGCATCTCACTCTCTTTGAATCTTCTTTATCATGCTAGGATTAGCAGGAAAAAGCAAAAAATTTCAGAATTGCACCTTGCAATGTGGAGAAATTACTGTTTGTGCATTTACAATATTCATTGATTTTTGCCATTGAAAAATGTCCAGAAATGTTTGAAGCTACTGACTGAATGAAAGGAGCTGGCATCTCACTCTCTTTGAATCTTCTTTATCATGCTAGGATTAGCAGGAAAAAGCAAAAAATTTCAGAATTGCACGTTGGAATGTGGAGATATTACTGTTTGTGCATTTACAATATTCATTGATTTTTGCCATTGAAAAACGTCCAGAAATGTTTGAAGCTACTGACTGAATGAAAAGAGCTGGCATCTCACTCTCTTTGAATCTTCTTTATCATGCTAGAATTAGCAGGAAAAAGCAAAAAATTTCAGAATTGCACCTTGCAATGCGGAGAAATTACTGTTTGTGCATTTACAATATTCATTGATTTTTGCCATTGAAAAACATCATGTTATTCATATACCAGAAATGTTTGAAGCTACTGACTGAATGAAAAGAGCTGGCATCTCCCTCTCTTTGAATCTTCTTTATCATGCCAGGATTAGCAGGAAAAAGCAAAAAATTTCAGAATTGCACCTTGCAATGTGGAGATATTACTGTTTGTGCATTTACAATATTCATTGATTTTTGCCATTGAAAAACGTCCAGAAATGTTTGAAGCTACTGACTGAATGAAAGGAGCTGGCATCTCACTCTCTTTGAATCTTCTTTATCATGCTAGGATTAGCAGGAAAAAGCAAAAAATTTCAGAATTGCACCTTGCAATGCGGAGAAATTACTGTTTGTGCATTTACAATATTCATTGATTTTTGCCATTGAAAAACATCATGTTATTCATATACCAGAAATGTTTGAAGCTACTGACTGAATGAAAAGAGCTGGCATCTCACTCTCTTTGAATCTTCTTTATCATGCTAGGATTAGCAGGAAAAAGCAAAAAATTTCAGAATTGCACATTGCAATGCGGAGATATTACTGTTTGTGCATTTACAATATTCATTGATTTTTGCCATTGAAAAACGTCCAGAAATGTTTGAAGCTACTGACTGAATGAAAGGAGCTGGCATCTCACTTTCTTTGAATCTTCTTTATCATGCTAGGATTAGCAGTAAAAAGCAAAAAATTTCAGAATTGCACCTTGCAATGCAGAGAAATTACTGTTTGTGCATTTACAATATTCATTGATTTTTGCCATTGAAAAACATCATGTTATTCATATACCAGAAATGTTTGAAGCTACTGACTGAATGAAAAGAGCTGGCATCTCACTCTCTTTCAATCTTCTTTATCATGCTAAGAGGAGCAGGAAAAAGCAAAAAATTTCAGAATTGCACGTTGCAATGTGGAGATATTACTGTTTGTGCATTTACAATATTCATTGATTTTTGCCATTGAAAAACGTCCAGAAATGTTTGAAGCTACTGACTGAATGAAAGGAGCTGGCATCTCACTCTCTTTGAATCTTCTTTATCATGCTAGGATTAGCAGGAAAAAGCAAAAAATTTCAGAATTGCACCTTGCAATGCGGAGAAATTACTGTTTGTGCATTTACAATATTCATTGATTTTTGCCATTGAAAAACATCATGTTATTCATATACCAGAAATGTTTGAAGCTACTGACTGAATGAAAAGAGCTGGCATCTCACTCTCTTTGACTCTTCTTTATCATCCTAGGATTAGCAGGAAAAAGCAAAAAATTTCAGAATTGCACGTTGCAATGTGGAGATATTACTGTTTGTGCATTTACAATATTCATTGATTTTTGCCATTGAAAAACGTCCAGAAATGTTTGAAGCTACTGACTGAATGAAAGGAGCTGGCATCTCACTCTCTTTGAATCTTCTTTATCATGCTAGGATTAGCAGGAAAAAGCAAAAAATTTCAGAATTGCACCTTGCAATGCGGAGAAATTACTGTTTGTGCATTTACAATATTCATTGATTTTTGCCATTGAAAAACGTCCAGAAATGTTTGAAGCTACTGACTGAATGAAAGGAGCTGGCATCTCACTCTCTTTGAATCTTCTTTATCATGCTAGGATTAGCAGGAAAAAGCAAAAAATTTCAGAATTGCACCTTGCAATGTGGAGAAATTACTGTTTGTGCATTTACAATATTCATTGATTTTTGCCATTGAAAAATGTCCAGAAATGTTTGAAGCTACTGACTGAATGAAAGGAGCTGGCATCTCACTCTCTTTGAATCTTCTTTATCATGCTAGGATTAGCAGGAAAAAGCAAAAAATTTCAGAATTGCACGTTGCAATGTGGAGATATTACTGTTTGTGCATTTACAATATTCATTGATTTTTGCCATTGAAAAACGTCCAGAAATGTTTGAAGCTACTGACTGAATGAAAAGAGCTGGCATCTCACTCTCTTTGAATCTTCTTTATCATGCTAGAATTAGCAGGAAAAAGCAAAAAATTTCAGAATTGCACCTTGCAATGCGGAGAAATTACTGTTTGTGCATTTACAATATTCATTGATTTTTGCCATTGAAAAACATCATGTTATTCATATACCAGAAATGTTTGAAGCTACTGACTGAATGAAAAGAGCTGGCATCTCCCTCTCTTTGAATCTTCTTTATCATGCCAGGATTAGCAGGAAAAAGCAAAAAATTTCAGAATTGCACCTTGCAATGTGGAGATATTACTGTTTGTGCATTTTCAATATTCATTGATTTTTGCCATTGAAAAACGTCCAGAAATGTTTGAAGCTACTGACTGAATGAAAGGAGCTGGCATCTCACTCTCTTTGAATCTTCTTTATCATGCTAGGATTAGCAGGAAAAAGCAAAAAATTTCAGAATTGCACCTTGCAATGCGGAGAAATTACTGTTTGTGCATTTACAATATTCATTGATTTTTGCCTTTGAAAAACATCATGTTATTCATATACCAGAAATGTTTGAAGCTACTGACTGAATGAAAAGAGCTGGCATCTCACTCTCTTTGAATCTTCTTTATCATGCTAAGAGGAGCAGGAAAAAGCAAAAAATTTCAGAATTGCACCTTGCAATGTGGAGATATTACTGTTTGTGCATTTACAATATTCATTGATTTTTGCCATTGAAAAACGTCCAGAAATGTTTGAAGCTACTGACTGAATGAAAAGAGCTGGCATCTCACTCTCTTTGAATCTTCTTTATCATGCCAGGATTAGCAGGAAAAAGCAAAAAATTTCAGAATTGCACCTTGCAATGTGGAGATATTACTGTTTGTGCATTTACAATATTCATTGATTTTTGCCATTGAAAAACGTCCAGAAATGTTTGAAGCTACTGACTGAATGAAAGGAGCTGGCATCTCACTCTCTTTGAATCTTCTTTATCATGCTAGGATTAGCAGGAAAAAGCAAAAAATTTCAGAATTGCACCTTGCAATGCGGAGAAATTACTGTTTGTGCATTTACAATATTCATTGATTTTTGCCATTGAAAAACATCATGTTATTCATATACCAGAAATGTTTGAAGCTACTGACTGAATGAAAAGAGCTGGCATCTCACTCTCTTTGAATCTTCTTTATCATGCTAAGAGGAGCAGGAAAAAGCAAAAAATTTCAGAATTGCACCTTGCAATGTGGAGATATTACTGTTTGTGCATTTACAATATTCATTGATTTTTGCCATTGAAAAACGTCCAGAAATGTTTGAAGCTACTGACTGAATGAAAGGAGCTGGCATCTCACTCTCTTTGAATCTTCTTTATCATGCTAGGATTAGCAGGAAAAAGCAAAAAATTTCAGAATTGCACCTTGCAATGCGGAGAAATTACTGTTTGTGCATTTACAATATTCATTGATTTTTGCCATTGAAAAACATCATGTTATTCATATACCAGAAATGTTTGAAGCTACTGACTGAATGAAAAGAGCTGGCATCTCACTCTCTTTGAATCTTCTTTATCATGCTAAGAGGAGCAGGAAAAAGCAAAAAATTTCAGAATTGCACCTTGCAATGTGGAGATATTACTGTTTGTGCATTTACAATATTCATTGATTTTTGCCATTGAAAAACGTCCAGAAATGTTTGAAGCTACTGACTGAATGAAAGGAGCTGGCATCTCACTCTCTTTGAATCTTCTTTATCATGCTAGGATTAGCAGGAAAAAGCAAAAAATTTCAGAATTGCACCTTGCAATGCGGAGAAATTACTGTTTGTGCATTTACAATATTCATTGATTTTTGCCATTGAAAAACATCATGTTATTCATATACCAGAAATGTTTGAAGCTACTGACTGAATGAAAAGAGCTGGCATCTCACTCTCTTTGAATCTTCTTTATCATGCTAGGATTAGCAGGAAAAAGCAAAAAATTTCAGAATTGCACATTGCAATGCGGATATATTACTGTTTGTGCATTTACAATATTCATTGATTTTTGCCATTGAAAAACGTCCAGAAATGTTTGAAGCTACTGACTGAATGAAAGGAGCTGGCATCTCACTCTCTTTGAATCTTCTTTATCATGCTAGGATTAGCAGTAAAAAGCAAAAAATTTCAGAATTGCACCTTGCAATGCAGAGAAATTACTGTTTGTGCATTTACAATATTCATTGATTTTTGCCATTGAAAAACATCATGTTATTCATATACCAGAAATGTTTGAAGCTACTGACTGAATGAAAAGAGCTGGCATCTCACTCTCTTTCAATCTTCTTTATCATGCTAAGAGGAGCAGGAAAAAGCAAAAAATTTCAGAATTGCACGTTGCAATGTGGAGATATTACTGTTTGTGCATTTACAATATTCATTGATTTTTGCCATTGAAAAACGTCCAGAAATGTTTGAAGCTACTGACTGAATGAAAGGAGCTGGCATCTCACTCTCTTTGAATCTTCTTTATCATGCTAGGATTAGCAGGAAAAAGCAAAAAATTTCAGAATTGCACCTTGCAATGCGGAGAAATTACTGTTTGTGCATTTACAATATTCATTGATTTTTGCCATTGAAAAACATCATGTTATTCATATACCAGAAATGTTTGAAGCTACTGACTGAATGAAAAGAGCTGGCATCTCACTCTCTTTGAATCTTCTTTATCATCCTAGGATTAGCAGGAAAAAGCAAAAAATTTCAGAATTGCACGTTGCAATGTGGAGATATTACTGTTTGTGCATTTACAATATTCATTGATTTTTGCCATTGAAAAACGTCCAGAAATGTTTGAAGCTACTGACTGAATGAAAGGAGCTGGCATCTCACTCTCTTTGAATCTTCTTTATCATGCTAGGATTAGCAGGAAAAAGCAAAAAATTTCAGAATTGCACCTTGCAATGCGGAGAAATTACTGTTTGTGCATTTACAATATTCATTGATTTTTGCCATTGAAAAACGTCCAGAAATGTTTGAAGCTACTGACTGAATGAAAGGAGCTGGCATCTCACTCTCTTTGAATCTTCTTTATCATGCTAGGATTAGCAGGAAAAAGCAAAAAATTTCAGAATTGCACCTTGCAATGTGGAGAAATTACTGTTTGTGCATTTACAATATTCATTGATTTTTGCCATTGAAAAATGTCCAGAAATGTTTGAAGCTACTGACTGAATGAAAGGAGCTGGCATCTCACTCTCTTTGAATCTTCTTTATCATGCTAGGATTAGCAGGAAAAAGCAAAAAATTTCAGAATTGCACGTTGCAATGTGGAGATATTACTGTTTGTGCATTTACAATATTCATTGATTTTTGCCATTGAAAAACGTCCAGAAATGTTTGAAGCTACTGACTGAATGAAAAGAGCTGGCATCTCACTCTCTTTGAATCTTCTTTATCATGCTAGAATTAGCAGGAAAAAGCAAAAAATTTCAGAATTGCACCTTGCAATGCGGAGAAATTACTGTTTGTGCATTTACAATATTCATTGATTTTTGCCATTGAAAAACATCATGTTATTCATATACCAGAAATGTTTGAAGCTACTGACTGAATGAAAAGAGCTGGCATCTCACTCTCTTTGAATCTTCTTTATCATGCCAGGATTAGCAGGAAAAAGCAAAAAATTTCAGAATTGCACCTTGCAATGTGGAGATATTACTGTTTGTGCATTTACAATATTCATTGATTTTTGCCATTGAAAAACGTCCAGAAATGTTTGAAGCTACTGACTGAATGAAAGGAGCTGGCATCTCACTCTCTTTGAATCTTCTTTATCATGCTAAGAGGAGCAGGAAAAAGCAAAAAATTTCAGAATTGCACCTTGCAATGTGGAGATATTACTGTTTGTGCATTTACAATATTCATTGATTTTTGCCATTGAAAAACGTCCAGAAATGTTTGAAGCTACTGAATGAATGAAAGGAGCTGGCATCTCACTCTCTTTGAATCTTCTTTATCATGCTAGGATTAGCAGGAAAAAGCAAAACATTTCAGAATTGCACCTTGCAATGTGGAGAAATTACTGTTTGTGCATTTACAATATTCATTGATTTTTTGCCATTGAAAAACATCATGTTATTCATATACCAGAAATGTTTGAAGCTACTGACTGAATGAAAAGAGCTTGCATCTCACTCTCTTTGAATCTTCTTTATCATGCTAAGAGGAGCAGGAAAAAGCAAAAAATTTCAGAATTGCACCTTGCAATGTGGAGATATTACTGTTTGTGCATTTACAATATTCATTGATTTTTGAAATTGAAAAACGTCCAGAAATGTTTGAAGCTACTGATTGAATGAAAGGAGCTGGCATCTCACTCTCTTTGAATCTTCTTTATCATGCTAGGATTAGCAGAAAAAAGCAAAAAATTTCAGAATTGCACCTTGCAATGTGGAGTTATTACTCTTTGTGCATTTACAATATTCATTGATTTTTGGCATTGAAAAATGTCCAGAAATGTTTGAAGCTACTGACTGAATGAAAGGAGCTGGCATCTCACTCTCTTTGAATCTTCTTTATCATGCTAGGATTAGCAGGAAAAAGCAAAAAATTTCAGAATTGCACCTTGCAATGTGGAGATATTACTGTTTGTGCATTTACAATATTCATTGATTTTTGCCATTGAAAAACATCATGTTATTCATATACCAGAAATGTTTGAAGCTACTGACTGAATGAAAAGAGCTGGCATCTCACTCTCTTTGAATCTTCTTTATCATGCCAGGATTAGCAGGAAAAAGCAAAAAATTTCAGAATTGCACCTTGCAATGTGGAGATATTACTGTTTGTGCATTTACAATATTCATTGATTTTTGCCATTGAAAAACGTCCAGAAATGTTTGAAGCTACTGACTGAATGAAAGGAGCTGGCATCTCACTCTCTTTGAATCTTCTTTATCATGCTAGGATTAGCAGGAAAAAGCAAAAAATTTCAGAATTGCACCTTGCAATGCGGAGAAATTACTGTTTGTGCATTTACAATATTCATTGATTTTTGCCATTGAAAAACATCATGTTATTCATATACCAGAAATGTTTGAAGCTACTGACTGAATGAAAAGAGCTGGCATCTCACTCTCTTTGAATCTTCTTTATCATGCTAAGAGGAGCAGGAAAAAGCAAAAAATTTCAGAATTGCACCTTGCAATGTGGAGATATTACTGTTTGTGCATTTACAATATTCATTGATTTTTGCCATTGAAAAACGTCCAGAAATGTTTGAAGCTACTGACTGAATGAAAGGAGCTGGCATCTCACTCTCTTTGAATCTTCTTTATCATGCTAGGATTAGCAGGAAAAAGCAAAAAATTTCAGAATTGCACCTTGCAATGCGGAGAAATTACTGTTTGTGCATTTACAATATTCATTGATTTTTGCCATTGAAAAACATCATGTTATTCATATACCAGAAATGTTTGAAGCTACTGACTGAATGAAAAGAGCTGGCATCTCACTCTCTTTGAATCTTCTTTATCATGCTAAGAGGAGCAGGAAAAAGCAAAAAATTTCAGAATTGCACCTTGCAATGTGGAGATATTACTGTTTGTGCATTTACAATATTCATTGATTTTTGCCATTGAAAAACGTCCAGAAATGTTTGAAGCTACTGACTGAATGAAAGGAGCTGGCATCTCACTCTCTTTGAATCTTCTTTATCATGCTAGGATTAGCAGGAAAAAGCAAAAAATTTCAGAATTGCACCTTGCAATGCGGAGAAATTACTGTTTGTGCATTTACAATATTCATTGATTTTTGCCATTGAAAAACAACATGTTATTCATATACCAGAAATGTTTGAAGCTACTGACTGAATGAAAAGAGCTGGCATCTCACTCTCTTTGAATCTTCTTTATCATGCTAGGATTAGCAGGAAAAAGCAAAAAATTTCAGAATTGCACATTGCAATGCGGAGATATTACTGTTTGTGCATTTACAATATTCATTGATTTTTGCCATTGAAAAACGTCCAGAAATGTTTGAAGCTACTGACTGAATGAAAGGAGCTGGCATCTCACTCTCTTTGAATCTTCTTTATCATGCTAGGATTAGCAGTAAAAAGCAGAAAATTTCAGAATTGCACCTTGCAATGCGGAGAAATTACTGTTTGTGCATTTACAATATTCATTGATTTTTGCCATTGAAAAACATCATGTTATTCATATACCAGAAATGTTTGAAGCTACTGACTGAATGAAAAGAGCTGGCATCTCACTCTCTTTGAATCTTCTTTATCATGCTAAGAGGAGCAGGAAAAAGCAAAAAATTTCAGAATTGCACGTTGCAATGTGGAGATATTACTGTTTGTGCATTTACAATATTCATTGATTTTTGCCATTGAAAAACGTCCAGAAATGTTTGAAGCTACTGACTGAATGAAAGGAGCTGGCATCTCACTCTCTTTGAATCTTCTTTATCATGCTAGGATTAGCAGGAAAAAGCAAAAAATTTCAGAATTGCACCTTGCAATGTGGAGAAATTACTGTTTGTGCATTTACAATATTCATTGATTTTTGCCATTGAAAAACATCATGTTATTCATATACCAGAAATGTTTGAAGCTACTGACTGAATGAAAAGAGCTGGCATCTCACTCTCTTTGAATCTTCTTTATCATGCTAAGAGGAGCAGGAAAAAGCAAAAAATTTCAGAATTGCACCTTGCAATGTGGAGATATTACTGTTTGTGCATTTACAATATTCATTGATTTTTGAAATTGAAAAACGTCCAGAAATGTTTGAAGCTACTGACTGAATGAAAGGAGCTGGCATCTCACTCTCTTTGAATCTTCTTTATCATGCTAGGATTAGCAGGAAAAAGCAAAAAAATTCAGAATTGCACCTTGCAATGCGGAGAAATTACTGTTTGTGCATTTACAATATTCATTGATTTTTGCCATTGAAAAACATCATGTTATTCATATACCAGAAATGTTTGAAGCTACTGACTGAATGAAAAGAGCTGGCATCTCACTCTCTTTGAATCTTCTTTATCATGCTAGGATTAGCAGGAAAAAGCAAAAAATTTCCGAATTGCACCTTGCAATGTGGAGATATTACTGTTTGTGCATTTACAATATTCATTGATTTTTGCCATTGAAAAACGTCCAGAAATGTTTGAAGCTACTGACTGAATGAAAGGAGCTGGCATCTCACTCTCTTTGAATCTTCTTTATCATGATAGGATTAGCAGGAAAAAGCAAAAAATTTCAGAATTGCACCTTGCAATGTGGAGTTATTACTGTTTGTGCATTTACAATATTCATTGATTTTTGCCATTGAAAAATGTCCAGAAATGTTTGAAGCTACTGACTGAATGAAAGGAGCTGGCATCTCACTCTCTTTGAATCTTCTTTATCATGCTAGGATTAGCAGGAAAAAGCAAAAAATTTCAGAATTGCACCTTGCAATGTGGAGATATTACTGTTTGTGCATTTACAATATTCATTGATTTTTGCCATTGAAAAACATCATGTTATTCATATACCAGAAATGTTTGAAGCTACTGACTGAATGAAAAGAGCTGGCATCTCACTCTCTTTGAATCTTCTTTATCATGCTAAGAGGAGCAGGAAAAATCAAAAAATTTCAGAATTGCACCTTGCAATGTGGAGATATTACTGTTTGTGCATTTACAATATTCATTGATTTTTGCCATTGAAAAACGTCCAGAAATGTTTGAAGCTACTGACTGAATGAAAGGAGCTGGCATCTCACTCTCTTTGAATCTTCTTTATCATGCTAGGATTAGCAGGAAAAAGCAAAAAATTTCAGAATTGCACCTTGCAATGCGGAGAAATTACTGTTTGTGCATTTACAATATTCATTGATTTTTGCCATTGAAAAACATCATGTTATTCATATACCAGAAATGTTTGAAGCTACTGACTGAATGAAAAGAGCTGGCATCTCACTCTCTTTGAATCTTCTTTATCATGCTAAGAGGAGCAGGAAAAAGCAAAAAATTTCAGAATTGCACCTTGCAATGTGGAGATATTACTGTTTGTGCATTTACAATATTCATTGATTTTTGCCATTGAAAAACGTCCAGAAATGTTTGAAGCTACTGACTGAATGAAAGGAGCTGGCATCTCACTCTCTTTGAATCTTCTTTATCATGCTAGGATTAGCAGGAAAAAGCAAAAAATTTCAGAATTGCACCTTGCAATGCGGAGAAATTACTGTTTGTGCATTTACAATATTCATTGATTTTTGCCATTGAAAAACATCATGTTATTCATATACCAGAAATGTTTGAAGCTACTGACTGAATGAAAAGAGCTGGCATCTCACTCTCTTTGAATCTTCTTTATCATGCTAAGAGGAGCAGGAAAAAGCAAAAAATTTCAGAATTGCACCTTGCAATGTGGAGATATTACTGTTTGTGCATTTACAATATTCATTGATTTTTGCCATTGAAAAACATCCAGAAATGTTTGAAGCTACTGACTGAATGAAAGGAGCTGGCATCTCACTCTCTTTGAATCTTCTTTATCATGCTAGGATTAGCAGGAAAAAGCAAAAAATTTCAGAATTGCACCTTGCAATGCGGAGAAATTACTGTTTGTGCATTTACAATATTCATTGATTTTTGCCATTGAAAAACATCATGTTATTCATATACCAGAAATGTTTGAAGCTACTGACTGAATGAAAAGAGCTGGCATCTCACTCTCTTTGAATCTTCTTTATCATGCCAGGATTAGCAGGAAAAAGCAAAAAATTTCAGAATTGCACCTTGCAATGTGGAGATATTACTGTTTGTGCATTTACAATATTCATTGATTTTTGCCATTGAAAAACGTCCAGAAATGTTTGAAGCTACTGACTGAATGAAAGGAGCTGGCATCTCACTCTCTTTGAATCTTCTTTATCATGCTAGGTTTAGCAGGAAAAAGCAAAAAATTTCAGAATTGCACCTTGCAATGCGGAGAAATTACTGTTTGTGCATTTACAATATTCATTGATTTTTGCCATTGAAAAACATCATGTTATTCATATACCAGAAATGTTTGAAGCTACTGACTGAATGAAAAGAGCTGGCATCTCACTCTCTTTGAATCTTCTTTATCATGCTAAGAGGAGCAGGAAAAAGCAAAAAATTTCAGAATTGCACCTTGCAATGTGGAGATATTACTGTTTGTGCATTTACAATATTCATTGATTTTTGCCATTGAAAAACGTCCAGAAATGTTTGAAGCTACTGACTGAATGAAAGGAGCTGGCATCTTACTCTCTTTGAATCTTCTTTATCATGCTAGGATTAGCAGGAAAAAGCAAAAAAATTCAGAATTGCACCTTGCAATGCGGAGAAATTACTGTTTGTGCATTTACAATATTCATTGATTTTTGCCATTGAAAAACATCATGTTATTCATATACCAGAAATGTTTGAAGCTACTGACTGAATGAAAAGAGCTGGCATCTCACTCTCTTTGAATCTTCTTTATCATGCTAGGATTAGCAGGAAAAAGCAAAAAATTTCAGAATTGCACCTTGCAATGTGGAGATATTACTGTTTGTGCATTTACAATATTCATTGATTTTTGCCATTGAAAAACGTCCAGAAATGTTTGAAGCTACTGACTGAATGAAAGGAGCTGGCATCTCACTCTCTTTGAATCTTCTTTATCATGCTAGGATTAGCAGGAAAAAGCAAAAAATTTCAGAATTGCACCTTGCAATGTGGAGTTATTACTGTTTGTGCATTTACAATATTCATTGATTTTTGCCATTGAAAAATGTCCAGAAATGTTTGAAGCTACTGACTGAATGAAAGGAGCTGGCATCTCACTCTCTTTGAATCTTCTTTATCATGCTAGGATTAGCAGGAAAAAGCAAAAAATTTCAGAATTGCACCTTGCAATGTGGAGATATTACTGTTTGTGCATTTACAATATTCATTGATTTTTGCCATTGAAAAACATCATGTTATTCATATACCAGAAATGTTTGAAGCTACTGACTGAATGAAAAGAGCTGGCATCTCACTCTCTTTGAATCTTCTTTATCATGCTAAGAGGAGCAGGAAAAATCAAAAAATTTCAGAATTGCACCTTGCAATGTGGAGATATTACTGTTTGTGCATTTACAATATTCATTGATTTTTGCCATTGAAAAACGTCCAGAAATGTTTGAAGCTACTGACTGAATGAAAGGAGCTGGCATCTCACTCTCTTTGAATCTTCTTTATCATGCTAGGATTAGCAGGAAAAAGCAAAAAATTTCAGAATTGCACCTTGCAATGCGGAGAAATTACTGTTTGTGCATTTACAATATTCATTGATTTTTGCCATTGAAAAACATCATGTTATTCATATACCAGAAATGTTTGAAGCTACTGACTGAATGAAAAGAGCTGGCATCTCACTCTCTTTGAATCTTCTTTATCATGCTAAGAGGAGCAGGAAAAAGCAAAAAATTTCAGAATTGCACCTTGCAATGTGGAGATATTACTGTTTGTGCATTTACAATATTCATTGATTTTTGCCATTGAAAAACGTCCAGAAATGTTTGAAGCTACTGACTGAATGAAAGGAGCTGGCATCTCACTCTCTTTGAATCTTCTTTATCATGCTAGGATAAGCAGGAAAAAGCAAAAAATTTCAGAATTGCACCTTGCAATGCGGAGAAATTACTGTTTGTGCATTTACAATATTCATTGATTTTTGCCATTGAAAAACATCATGTTATTCATATACCAGAAATGTTTGAAGCTACTGACTGAATGAAAAGAGCTGGCATCTCACTCTCTTTGAATCTTCTTTATCATGCTAGGATTAGCAGGAAAAAGCAAAAAATTTCAGAATTGCACCTTGCAATGCGGAGAAATTACTGTTTGTGCATTTACAATATTCATTGATTTTTGCCATTGAAAAACATCATGTTATTCATATACCAGAAATGTTTGAAGCTACTGACTGAATGAAAAGAGCTGGCATCTCACTCTCTTTGAATCTTCTTTATCATGCCAGGATTAGCAGGAAAAAGCAAAAAATTTCAGAATTGCACCTTGCAATGTGGAGATATTACTGTTTGTGCATTTACAATATTCATTGATTTTTGCCATTGAAAAACGTCCAGAAATGTTTGAAGCTACTGACTGAATGAAAGGAGCTGGCATCTCACTCTCTTTGAATCTTCTTTATCATGCTAGGATTAGCAGGAAAAAGCAAAAAATTTCAGAATTGCACCTTGCAATGCGGAGAAATTACTGTTTGTGCATTTACAATATTCATTGATTTTTGCCATTGAAAAACATCATGTTATTCATATACCAGAAATGTTTGAAGCTACTGACTGAATGAAAAGAGCTGGCATCTCACTCTCTTTGAATCTTCTTTATCATGCTAAGAGGAGCAGGAAAAAGCAAAAAATTTCAGAATTGCACCTTGCAATGTGGAGATATTACTGTTTGTGCATTTACAATATTCATTGATTTTTGCCATTGAAAAACGTCCAGAAATGTTTGAAGCTACTGACTGAATGAAAGGAGCTGGCATCTCACTCTCTTTGAATCTTCTTTATCATGCTAGGATTAGCAGGAAAAAGCAAAAAATTTCAGAATTGCACCTTGCAATGCGGAGAAATTACTGTTTGTGCATTTACAATATTCATTGATTTTTGCCATTGAAAAACATCATGTTATTCATATACCAGAAATGTTTGAAGCTACTGACTGAATGAAAAGAGCTGGCATCTCACTCTCTTTGAATCTTCTTTATCATGCTAAGAGGAGCAGGAAAAAGCAAAAAATTTCAGAATTGCACCTTGCAATGTGGAGATATTACTGTTTGTGCATTTACAATATTCATTGATTTTTGCCATTGAAAAACGTCCAGAAATGTTTGAAGCTACTGACTGAATGAAAGGAGCTGGCATCTCACTCTCTTTGAATCTTCTTTATCATGCTAGGATTAGCAGGAAAAAGCAAAAAAATTCAGAATTGCACCTTGCAATGCGGAGAAATTACTGTTTGTGCATTTACAATATTCATTGAATTTTGCCATTGAAAAACTTCATGTTATTCATATACCAGAAATGTTTGAAGCTACTGACTGAATGAAAAGAGCTGGCATCTCACTCTCTTTGAATCTTCTTTATCATGCCATGATTAGCAGGAAAAAGCAAAAAATTTCAGAATTGCACATTGCAATGCGGAGATATTACTGTTTGTGCATTTACAATATTCATTGATTTTTGCCATTGAAAAACGTCCAGAAATGTTTGAAGCTACTGACTGAATGAAAGGAGCTGGCATCTCACTCTCTTTGAATCTTCTTTATCATGCTAGGATTAACAGGAAAAAGCAAAAAAATTCAGAATTGCACCTTGCAATGCGGAGAAATTACTGTTTGTGCATTTACAATATTCATTGATTTTTGCCATTGAAAAACATCATGTTATTCATATACCAGAAATGTTTGAAGCTACTGACTGAATGAAAAGAGCTGGCATCTCACTCTCTTTGAATCTTCTTTATCATGCTAAGAGGAGCAGGAAAAAGCAAAAAATTTCAGAATTGCACGTTGCAATGTGGAGATATTACTGTTTGTGCATTTACAATATTCATTGATTTTTGCCATTGAAAAATGTCCAGAAATGTTTGAAGCTACTGACTGAATGAAAGGAGCTGGCATCTCACTCTCTTTGAATCTTCTTTATCATGCTAGGATTAGCAGGAAAAAGCAAAAAATTTCAGAATTGCACCTTGCAATGCGGAGAAATTACTGTTTGTGCATTTACAATATTCATTGATTTTTGCCATTGAAAAACATCATGTTATTCATATACCAGAAATGTTTGAAGCTACTGACTGAATGAAAAGAGCTGGCATCTCACTCTCTTTGATCCTTCTTTATCATGCCATGATTATCAGGAAAAAGCAAAAAATTTCAGAATTGCACATTGCAATGCGGAGAAATTACTGTTTGTGCATTTACAATATTCATTGATTTTTGCCATTGAAAAACATCATGTTATTCATATACCAGAAATGTTTGAAGCTACTGACTGAATGAAAAGAGCTGGCATCTCACTCTCTTTGAATCTTCTTTATCATGCTAAGAGGAGCAGGAAAAAGCAAAAAATTTCAGAATTGCACCTTGCAATGTGGAGATATTACTGTTTGTGCATTTACAATATTCATTGATTTTTGCCATTGAAAAACGTCCAGAAATGTTTGAAGCTACTGACTGAATGAAAGGAGCTGGCATCTCACTCTCTTTGAATCTTCTTTATCATGCTAGGATTAGCAGGAAAAAGCAAAAAATTTCAGAATTGCACCTTGCAATGCGGAGAAATTACTGTTTGTGCATTTACAATATTCATTGATTTTTGCCATTGAAAAACATCATGTTATTCATATACAAGAAATGTTTGAAGCTACTGACTGAATGAAAAGAGCTGGCATCTCACTCTCTTTGAAACTTCTTTATCATGCCAGGATTAGCAGGAAAAAGCAAAAAATTTCAGAATTGCACCTTGCAATGTGGAGATATTACTGTTTGTGCATTTACAATATTCATTGATTTTTGCCATTGAAAAACGTCCAGAAATGTTTGAAGCTACTGACTGAATGAAAGGAGCTGGCATCTCACTCTCTTTGAATCTTCTTTATCATGCTAGGATTAGCAGGAAAAAGCAAAAAATTTCAGAATTGCACCTTGCAATGCGGAGAAATTACTGTTTGTGCATTTACAATATTCATTGATTTTTGCCATTGAAAAACATCATGTTATTCATATACCAGATATGTTTGAAGCTACTGACTGAATGAAAAGAGCTGGCATCTCACTCTCTTTGAATCTTCTTTATCATGCCAGGATTAGCAGGAAAAAGCAAAAAATTTCAGAATTGCACCTTGCAATGTGGAGATATTACTGTTTGTGCATTTACAATATTCATTGATTTTTGCCATTGAAAAACGTCCAGAAATGTTTGAAGCTACTGACTGAATGAAAGGAGCTGGCATCTCACTCTCTTTGAATCTTCTTTATCATGCTAGGATTAGCAGGAAAAAGCAAAAAATTTCAGAATTGCACCTTGCAATGCGGAGAAATTACTGTTTGTGCATTTACAATATTCATTGATTTTTGCCATTGAAAAACATCATGTTATTCATATACCAGAAATGTTTGAAGCTACTGACTGAATGAAAAGAGCTGGCATCTCACTCTCTTTGAATCTTCTTTATCATGCTAGGATTAGCAGGAAAAAGCAAAAAATTTCAGAATTGCACCTTGCAATGCGGAGATATTACTGTTTGTGCATTTACAATATTCATTGATTTTTGCCATTGAAAAACGTCCAGAAATGTTTGAAGCTACTGACTGAATGAAAGGAGCTGGCATCTCACTCTCTTTGAATCTTCTTCATCATGCTAGGATTAGCAGGAAAAAGCAAAAAATTTCAGAATTGCACCTTGCAATGCGGAGAAATTACTGTTTGTGCATTTACAATATTCATTGATTTTTGCCATTGAAAAACGTCCAGAAATGTTTGAAGCTACTGACTGAATGAAAGGAGCTGGCATCTCACTCTCTTTGAATATTCTTTATCATGCTAGGATTAGCAGGAAAAAGCAAAAAATTTCAGAATTGCACCTTGCAATGCGGAGAAATTACTGTTTGTGCATTTACAATATTCATTGATTTTTGCCATTGAAAAACATCATGTTATTCATATACCAGAAATGTTTGAAGCTACTGACTGAATGAAAAGAGCTGGCATCTCACTCTCTTTGAATCTTCTTTATCATGCCATGATTAGCAGGAAAAAGCAAAAAATTTCAGAATTGCACATTGCAATGCGGAGATATTACTGTTTGTGCATTTACAATATTCATTGATTTTTGCCATTGAAAAACGTCCAGAAATGTTTGAAGCTACTGACTGAATGAAAGGAGCTGGCATCTCACTCTCTTTAAATCTTCTTTATCATGCTAGGATTAGCAGGAAAAAGCAAAAAATTTCAGAATTGCACCTTGCAATGCGGAGAACTTACTGTTTGTGCATTTACAATATTCATTGATTTTTGCCATTGAAAAACATCATGTTATTCATATACCAGAAATGTTTGAAGCTACTGACTGAATGAAAAGAGCTGGCATCTCACTCTCTTTGAATCTTCTTTATCATGCTAAGAGGAGCAGGAAAAAGCAAAAAATTTCAGAATTGCACGTTGCAATGTGGAGATATTACTGTTTGTGCATTTACAATATTCATTGATTTTTGCCATTGAAAAACGTCCAGAAATGTTTGAAGATACTGACTGAATGAAAGGAGCTGGCATCTCACTCTCCTTGAATCTTCTTTATCATGCTAGGATTATCAGGAAAAAGCAAAAATTTCAGAATTGCACCTTGCAATGCGGAGAAATTACTGTTTGTGCATTTACAATATTCATTGATTTTTGCCATTGAAAAACATCATGTTATTCATATACCAGAAATGTTTGAAGCTACTGACTGAATGAAAAGAGCTGGCATCTCACTCTCTTTGAATCTTCTTTATCATGCCATGATTAGCAGGAAAAAGCAAAAAATTTCAGAATTGCACATTGCAATGCGGAGATATTACTGTTTGTGCATTTACAATATTCATTGATTTTTGCCATTGAAAAACGTCCAGAAATGTTTGAAGCTACTGACTGAATGAAAGGAGCTGGCATCTCACTCTCTTTGAATCTTCTTTATCATGCTAGGATTAACAGGAAAAAGCAAAAAAATTCAGAATTGCACCTTGCAATGCGGAGAAATTACTGTTTGTGCATTTACAATATTCATTGATTTTTGCCATTGAAAAACATCATGTTATTCATATACCAGAAATGTTTGAAGCTACTGACTGAATGAAAAGAGCTGGCATCTCACTCTCTTTGAATCTTCTTTATCATGCTAAGAGGAGCAGGAAAAAGCAAAAAATTTCAGAATTGCACGTTGCAATGTGGAGATATTACTGTTTGTGCATTTACAATATTCATTGATTTTTGCCATTGAAAAACGTCCAGAAATGTTTGAAGCTACTGACTGAATGAAAGGAGCTGGCATCTCACTCTCTTTGAATCTTCTTTATCATGCTAGGATTAACAGGAAAAAGCAAAAAAATTCAGAATTGCACCTTGCAATGCGGAGAAATTACTGTTTGTGCATTTACAATATTCATTGATTTTTGCCATTGAAAAACATCATGTTATTCATATACCAGAAATGTTTGAAGCTACTGACTGAATGAAAAGAGCTGGCATCTCACTCTCTTTGAATCTTCTTTATCATGCTAAGAGGAGCAGGAAAAAGCAAAAAATTTCAGAATTGCACGTTGCAATGTGAAGATATTACTGTTTGTGCATTTACAATATTCATTGATTTTTGCCATTGAAAAACGTCCAGAAATGTTTGAAGCTACTGACTGAATGAAAGGAGCTGGCATCTCACTCTCTTTGAATCTTCTTTATCATGCTAGGATTAGCAGGAAAAAGCAAAAATTTTCAGAATTGCACCTTGCAATGCGGAGAAATTACTGTTTGTGCATTTACAATATTCATTGATTTTTGCCATTGAAAAACATCATGTTATTCATATACCAGAAATGTTTGAAGCTACTGACTGAATGAAAAGAGCTGGCATCTCACTCTCTTTGAATCTTCTTTATCATGCCATGATTAGCAGGAAATAGCAAAAAATTTCAGAATTGCACATTGCAATGCGGAGAAATTACTGTTTGTGCATTTACAATATTCATTGATTTTTGCCATTGAAAAACATCATGTTATTCATATACCAGAAATGTTTGAAGCTACTGACTGAATGAAAAGAGCTGGCATCTCACTCTCTTTGAATCTTCTTTATCATGCTAAGAGGAGCAGGAAAAAGCAAAAAATTTCAGAATTGCACCTTGCAATGTGGAGATATTACTGTTTGTGCATTTACAATATTCATTGATTTTTGCCATTGAAAAACGTCCAGAAATGTTTGAAGCTACTGACTGAATGAAAGGAGCTGGCATCTCACTCTCTTTGAATCTTCTTTATCATGCTAGGATTAGCAGGAAAAAGCAAAAAATTTCAGAATTGCACCTTGCAATGCGGAGAAATTACTGTTTGTGCATTTACAATATTCATTGATTTTTGCCATTGAAAAACATCATGTTATTCATATACCAGAAATGTTTGAAGCTACTGACTGAATGAAAAGAGCTGGCTTCTCACTCTCTTTGAATCTTCTTTATCATGCAAAGAGGAGCAGGAAAAAGCAAAAAATTTCAGAATTGCACCTTGCAATGTCGAGATATTACTGTTTGTGCATTTACAATATTCATTGATTTTTGCCATTGAAAAACGTCCAGAAATGTTTGAAGCTACTGACTGAATGAAAGGAGCTGGTATCTCACTCTCTTTGAATCTTCTTTATCATGCTAGGATTAGCAGGAAAAAGCAAAAAATTTCAGAATTGCACCTTGCAATGCGGAGAAATTACTGTTTGTGCATTTACAATATTCATTGATTTTTGCCATTGAAAAACATCATGTTATTCATATACCAGAAATGTTTGAAGCTACTGACTGAATGAAAAGAGCTGGCATCTCACTCTCTTTGAATCTTCTTTATCATGCTAGGATTAGCAGGAAAAAGCAAAAAATTTCAGAATTGCACATTGCAATGCGGAGATATTACTGTTTGTGCATTTACAATATTCATTGATTTTTGCCATTGAAAAACGTCCAGAAATGTTTGAAGCTACTGACTGAATGAAAGGAGCTGGCATCTCACTCTCTTTGAATCTTCTTTATCATGCTAGGATTAGCAGGAAAAAGCAAAAAATTTCAGAATTGCACCTTGCAATGCGGAGATATTACTGTTTGTGCATTTACAATATTCATTGATTTTTGCCATTGAAAAACGTCCAGAAATGTTTGAAGCTACTGACTGAATGAAAGGAGCTGGCATCTCACTCTCTTTGAATCTTCTTTATCATGCTAGGATTAGCAGGAAAAAGCAAAAAATTTCAGAATTGCACCTTGCAATGCGGAGAAATTACTGTTTGTGCATTTACAATATTCATTGATTTTTGCCATTGAAAAACATCATGTTATTCATATACCAGAAATGTTTGAAGCTACTGACTGAATGAAAAGAGCTGGCATCTCACTCTCTTTGAATCTTCTTTATCATGCTAAGAGGAGCAGGAAAAAGCAAAAAATTTCAGAATTGCACGTTGCAATGTGGAGATATTACTGTTTGTGCATTTACAATATTCATTGATTTTTGCCATTGAAAAACGTCCAGAAATGTTTGAAGCTACTGACTGAATGAAAGGAGCTGGCATCTCACTCTCTTTGAATCTTCTTTATCATGCTAGGATTAGCAGGAAAAAGCAAAAATTTCAGAATTGCACCTTGGAATGCGGAGAAATTACTGTTTGTGCATTTACAATATTCATTGATTTTTGCCATTGAAAAACATCATGTTATTCATATACCAGAAATGTTTGAAGCTACTGACAAAATGAAAAGAGCTGGCATCTCACTCTCTTTGAATCTTCTTTATCATGCCATGATTAGCAGGAAAAAGCAAAAAATTTCAGAATTGCACATTGCAATGCGGAGATATTACTGTTTGTGCATTTACAATATTCATTGATTTTTGCCATTGAAAAACGTCCAGAAATGTTTGAAGCTACTGACTGAATGAAAGGAGCTGGCATCTCACTCTCTTTGAATCTTCTTTATCATGCTAGGATTAACAGGAAAAAGCAAAAAAATTCAGAATTGCACCTTGCAATGCGGAGAAATTACTGTTTGTGCATTTACAATATTCATTGATTTTTGCCATTGAAAAACATCATGTTATTCATATACCAGAAATGTTTGAAGCTACTGACTGAATGAAAAGAGCTGGCATCTCACTCTCTTTGAATCTTCTTTATCATGCTAAGAGGAGCAGGAAAAAGCAAAAAATTTCAGAATTGCACGTTGCAATGTGGAGATATTACTGTTTGTGCATTTACAATATTCATTGATTTTTGCCATTGAAAAACGTCCAGAAATGTTTGAAGCTACTGACTGAATGAAAGGAGCTGGCATCTCACTCTCTTTGAATCTTCTTTATCATGCTAGGATTAGCAGGAAAAAGCAAAAAATTTCAGAATTGCACCTTGCAATGCGGAGAAATTACTGTTTGTGCAATTACAATATTCATTGATTTTTGCCATTGAAAAACATCATGTTATTCATATACCAGAAATGTTTGAAGCTACTGACTGAATGAAAAGAGCTGGCATCTCACTCTCTTTGAATCTTCTTTATCATGCCATGATTAGCAGGAAAAAGCAAAAAATTTCAGAATTGCACATTGCAATGCGGAGAAATTACTGTTTGTGCATTTACAATATTCATTGATTTTTGCCATTGAAAAACATCATGTTATTCATATACCAGAAATGTTTGAAGCTACTGACTGAATGAAAAGAGCTGGCATCTCACTCTCTTTGAATCTTCTTTATCATGCTAAGAGGAGCAGGAAAAAGCAAAAAATTTCAGAATTGCACGTTGCAATGTGGAGATATTACTGTTTGTGCATTTACAATATTCATTGATTTTTGCCATTGAAAAACGTCCAGAAATGTTTGAAGCTACTGACTGAATGAAAGGAGCTGGCATCTCACTCTCTTTGAATCTTCTTTATCATGCTAGGATTAGCAGGAAAAAGCAAAAAATTTCAGAATTGCACCTTGCAATGCGGAGAAATTACTGTTTGTGGATTTACAATATTCATTGATTTTTGCCATTGAAAAACATCATGTTATTCATATACCAGAAATGTTTGAAGCTACTGACTGAATGAAAAGAGCTGGCATCTCACTCTCTTTGAATCTTCTTTATCATGCCATGATTAGCAGGAAATAGCAAAAAATTTCAGAATTGCACATTGCAATGCGGAGAAATTACTGTTTGTGCATTTACAATATTCATTGATTTTTGCCATTGAAAAACATCATGTTATTCATATACCAGAAATGTTTGAAGCTACTGACTGAATGAAAAGAGCTGGCATCTCACTCTCTTTGAATCTTCTTTATCATGCTAAGAGGAGCAGGAAAAAGCAAAAAATTTCAGAATTGCACCTTGCAATGTGGAGATATTACTGTTTGTGCATTTACAATATTCATTGATTTTTGCCATTGAAAAACGTCCAGAAATGTTTGAAGCTACTGACTGAATGAAAGGAGCTGGCATCTCACTCTCTTTGAATCTTCTTTATCATGCTAGGATTAGCAGGAAAAAGCAAAAAATTTCAGAATTGCACCTTGCAATGCGGAGAAATTACTGTTTGTGCATTTACAATATTCATTGATTTTTGCCATTGAAAAACATCATGTTATTCATATACCAGAAATGTTTGAAGCTACTGACTGAATGAAAAGAGCTGGCTTCTCACTCTCTTTGAATCTTCTTTATCATGCAAAGAGGAGCAGGAAAAAGCAAAAAATTTCAGAATTGCACCTTGCAATGTCGAGATATTACTGTTTGTGCATTTACAATATTCATTGATTTTTGCCATTGAAAAACGTCCAGAAATGTTTGAAGCTACTGACTGAATGAAAGGAGCTGGTATCTCACTCTCTTTGAATCTTCTTTATCATGCTAGGATTAGCAGGAAAAAGCAAAAAATTTCAGAATTGCACCTTGCAATGCGGAGAAATTACTGTTTGTGCATTTACAATATTCATTGATTTTTGCCATTGAAAAACATCATGTTATTCATATACCAGAAATGTTTGAAGCTACTGACTGAATGAAAAGAGCTGGCATCTCACTCTCTTTGAATCTTCTTTATCATGCTAGGATTAGCAGGAAAAAGCAAAAAATTTCAGAATTGCACATTGCAATGCGGAGATATTACTGTTTGTGCATTTACAATATTCATTGATTTTTGCCATTGAAAAACGTCCAGAAATGTTTGAAGCTACTGACTGAATGAAAGGAGCTGGCATCTCACTCTCTTTGAATCTTCTTTATCATGCTAGGATTAGCAGGAAAAAGCAAAAAATTTCAGAATTGCACCTTGCAATGCGGAGATATTACTGTTTGTGCATTTACAATATTCATTGATTTTTGCCATTGAAAAACGTCCAGAAATGTTTGAAGCTACTGACTGAATGAAAGGAGCTGGCATCTCACTCTCTTTGAATCTTCTTTATCATGCTAGGATTAGCAGGAAAAAGCAAAAAATTTCAGAATTGCACCTTGCAATGCGGAGAAATTACTGTTTGTGCATTTACAATATTCATTGATTTTTGCCATTGAAAAACATCATGTTATTCATATACCAGAAATGTTTGAAGCTACTGACTGAATGAAAAGAGCTGGCATCTCACTCTCTTTGAATCTTCTTTATCATGCTAAGAGGAGCAGGAAAAAGCAAAAAATTTCAGAATTGCACGTTGCAATGTGGAGATATTACTGTTTGTGCATTTACAATATTCATTGATTTTTGCCATTGAAAAACGTCCAGAAATGTTTGAAGCTACTGACTGAATGAAAGGAGCTGGCATCTCACTCTCTTTGAATCTTCTTTATCATGCTAGGATTAGCAGGAAAAAGCAAAAATTTCAGAATTGCACCTTGGAATGCGGAGAAATTACTGTTTGTGCATTTACAATATTCATTGATTTTTGCCATTGAAAAACATCATGTTATTCATATACCAGAAATGTTTGAAGCTACTGACAAAATGAAAAGAGCTGGCATCTCACTCTCTTTGAATCTTCTTTATCATGCCATGATTAGCAGGAAAAAGCAAAAAATTTCAGAATTGCACATTGCAATGCGGAGATATTACTGTTTGTGCATTTACAATATTCATTGATTTTTGCCATTGAAAAACGTCCAGAAATGTTTGAAGCTACTGACTGAATGAAAGGAGCTGGCATCTCACTCTCTTTGAATCTTCTTTATCATGCTAGGATTAACAGGAAAAAGCAAAAAAATTCAGAATTGCACCTTGCAATGCGGAGAAATTACTGTTTGTGCATTTACAATATTCATTGATTTTTGCCATTGAAAAACATCATGTTATTCATATACCAGAAATGTTTGAAGCTACTGACTGAATGAAAAGAGCTGGCATCTCACTCTCTTTGAATCTTCTTTATCATGCTAAGAGGAGCAGGAAAAAGCAAAAAATTTCAGAATTGCACGTTGCAATGTGGAGATATTACTGTTTGTGCATTTACAATATTCATTGATTTTTGCCATTGAAAAACGTCCAGAAATGTTTGAAGCTACTGACTGAATGAAAGGAGCTGGCATCTCACTCTCTTTGAATCTTCTTTATCATGCTAGGATTAGCAGGAAAAAGCAAAAAATTTCAGAATTGCACCTTGCAATGCGGAGAAATTACTGTTTGTGCAATTACAATATTCATTGATTTTTGCCATTGAAAAACATCATGTTATTCATATACCAGAAATGTTTGAAGCTACTGACTGAATGAAAAGAGCTGGCATCTCACTCTCTTTGAATCTTCTTTATCATGCCATGATTAGCAGGAAAAAGCAAAAAATTTCAGAATTGCACATTGCAATGCGGAGAAATTACTGTTTGTGCATTTACAATATTCATTGATTTTTGCCATTGAAAAACATCATGCTATTCATATACCAGAAATGTTTGAAGCTACTGACTGAATGAAAAGAGCTGGCATCTCACTCTCTTTGAATCTTCTTTATCATGCTAAGAGGAGCAGGAAAAAGCAAAAAATTTCAGAATTGCACGTTGCAATGTGGAGATATTACTGTTTGTGCATTTACAATATTCATTGATTTTTGCCATTGAAAAACGTCCAGAAATGTTTGAAGCTACTGACTGAATGAAAGGAGCTGGCATCTCACTCTCTTTGAATCTTCTTTATCATGCTAGGATTAGCAGGAAAAAGCAAAAAATTTCAGAATTGCACCTTGCAATGCGGAGAAATTACTGTTTGTGGATTTACAATATTCATTGATTTTTGCCATTGAAAAACATCATGTTATTCATATACCAGAATGTTTGAAGCTACTGACTGAATGAAAAGAGCTGGCATCTCACTCTCTTTGAATATTCTTTATCATGCCAGGATTAGCAGGAAAAAGCAAAAAATTTCAGAATTGCACCTTGCAATGTGGAGATATTACTGTTTGTGCATTTACAATATTCATTGATTTTTGCCATTGAAAAACGTCCAGAAATGTTTTAAGCTACTGACTGAATGAAAGGAGCTGGCATCTCACTCTCTTTGAATCTTCTTTATCATGCTAGGATTAGCAGGAAAAAGCAAAAAATTTCAGAATTGCACCTTGCAATGCGGAGAAATTACTGTTTGTGCATTTACAATATTCATTGATTTTTGCCATTGAAAAACATCATGTTATTCATATACCAGAAATGTTTGAAGCTACTGACTGAATGAAAAGAGCTGGCTTCTCACTCTCTTTGAATCTTCTTTATCATGCAAAGAGGAGCAGGAAAAAGCAAAAAATTTCAGAATTGCACCTTGCAATGTGGAGATATTACTGTTTGTGCATTTACAATATTCATTGATTTTTGCCATTGAAAAACGTCCAGAAATGTTTGAAGCTACTGACTGAATGAAAGGAGCTGGTATCTCACTCTCTTTGAATCTTCTTTATCATGCTAGGATTAGCAGGAAAAAGCAAAAAATTTCAGAATTGCACCTTGCAATGCGGAGAAATTACTGTTTGTGCATTTACAATATTCATTGATTTTTGCCATTGAAAAACATCATGTTATTCATATACCAGAAATGTTTGAAGCTACTGACTGAATGAAAAGAGCTGGCATCTCACTCTCTTTGAATCTTCTTTATCATGCTAGGATTAGCAGGAAAAAGCAAAAAATTTCAGAATTGCACATTGCAATGCGGAGATATTACTGTTTGTGCATTTACAATATTCATTGATTTTTGCCATTGAAAAACGTCCAGAAATGTTTGAAGCTACTGACTGAATGAAAGGAGCTGGCATCTCACTCTCTTTGAATCTTCTTTATCATGCTAGGATTAGCAGGAAAAAGCAAAAAATTTCAGAATTGCACCTTGCAATGCGGAGATATTACTGTTTGTGCATTTACAATATTCATTGATTTTTGCCATTGAAAAACGTCCAGAAATGTTTGAAGCTACTGACTGAATGAAAGGAGCTGGCATCTCACTCTCTTTGAATCTTCTTTATCATGCTAGGATTAGCAGGAAAAAGCAAAAAATTTCAGAATTGCACCTTGCAATGCGGAGAAATTACTGTTTGTGCATTTACAATATTCATTGATTTTTGCCATTGAAAAACATCATGTTATTCATATACCAGAAATGTTTGAAGCTACTGACTGAATGAAAAGAGCTGGCATCTCACTCTCTTTGAATCTTCTTTATCATGCCATGATTAGCAGGAAAAAGCAAAAAATTTCAGAATTGCACATTGCAATGCGGAGATATTACTGTTTGTGCATTTACAATATTCATTGATTTTTGCCATTGAAAAACGTCCAGAAATGTTTGAAGCTACTGACTGAATGAAAGGAGCTGGCATCTCACTCTCTTTGAATCTTCTTTATCATGCTAGGATTAGCAGGAAAAAGCAAAAATTTCAGAATTGCACCTTGCAATGCGGAGAAATTACTGTTTGTGCATTTACAATATTCATTGATTTTTGCCATTGAAAAACATCATGTTATTCATATACCAGAAATGTTTGAAGCTACTGACTGAATGAAAAGAGCTGGCATCTCACTCTCTTTGAATCTTCTTTATGATGCCAGGATTAGCAGGAAAAAGCAAAAAATTTCAGAATTGCACCTTGCAATGTGGAGATATTACTGTTTGTGCATTTACAATATTCATTGATTTTTGCCATTGAAAAACGTCCAGAAATGTTTGAAGCTACTGACTGAATGAAAGGAGCTGGCATCTCACTCTCTTTGAATCTTCTTTATCATGCTAGGATTAGCAGGAAAAAGCAAAAAATTTCAGAATTGCACCTTGCAATGCGGAGAAATTACTGTTTGTGCATTTACAATATTCATTGATTTTTGCCATTGAAAAACATCATGTTATTCATATACCAGAAATGTTTGAAGCTACTGACTGAATGAAAAGAGCTGGCATCTCACTCTCTTTGAATCTTCTTTATCATGCTAAGAGGAGCAGGAAAAAGCAAAAAATTTCAGAATTGCACCTTGCAATGTGGAGATATTACTGTTTGTGCATTTACAATATTCATTGATTTTTGCCATTGAAAAACGTCCAGAAATGTTTGAAGCTACTGACTGAATGAAAGGAGCTGGCATCTCACTCTCTTTGAATCTTCTTTATCATGCTAGGATTAGCAGGAAAAAGCAAAAAATTTCAGAATTGCACCTTGCAATGCGGAGAAATTACTGTTTGTGCATTTACAATATTCATTGATTTTTGCCATTGAAAAACATCATGTTATTCATATACCAGAAATGTTTGAAGCTACTGACTGAATGAAAAGAGCTGGCATCTCACTCTCTTTGAATCTTCTTTATCATGCTAAGAGGAGCAGGAAAAAGCAAAAAATTTCAGAATTGCACGTTGCAATGTGGAGATATTACTGTTTGTGCATTTACAATATTCATTGATTTTTGCCATTGAAAAACGTCCAGAAATGTTTGAAGATACTGACTGAATGAAAGGAGCTGGCATCTCACTCTCCTTGAATCTTCTTTATCATGCTAGGATTATCAGGAAAAAGCAAAAATTTCAGAATTGCACCTTGCAATGCGGAGAAATTACTGTTTGTGCATTTACAATATTCATTGATTTTTGCCATTGAAAAACATCATGTTATTCATATACCAGAAATGTTTGAAGCTACTGACTGAATGAAAAGAGCTGGCATCTCACTCTCTTTGAATCTTCTTTATCATGCCATGATTAGCAGGAAAAAGCAAAAAATTTCAGAATTGCACATTGCAATGCGGAGATATTACTGTTTGTGCATTTACAATATTCATTGATTTTTGCCATTGAAAAACGTCCAGAAATGTTTGAAGCTACTGACTGAATGAAAGGAGCTGGCATCTCACTCTCTTTGAATCTTCTTTATCATGCTAGGATTAACAGGAAAAAGCAAAAAAATTCAGAATTGCACCTTGCAATGCGGAGAAATTACTGTTTGTGCATTTACAATATTCATTGATTTTTGCCATTGAAAAACATCATGTTATTCATATACCAGAAATGTTTGAAGCTACTGACTGAATGAAAAGAGCTGGCATCTCACTCTCTTTGAATCTTCTTTATCATGCTAAGAGGAGCAGGAAAAAGCAAAAAATTTCAGAATTGCACGTTGCAATGTGGAGATATTACTGTTTGTGCATTTACAATATTCATTGATTTTTGCCATTGAAAAACGTCCAGAAATGTTTGAAGCTACTGACTGAATGAAAGGAGCTGGCATCTCACTCTCTTTGAATCTTCTTTATCATGCTAGGATTAACAGGAAAAAGCAAAAAAATTCAGAATTGCACCTTGCAATGCGGAGAAATTACTGTTTGTGCATTTACAATATTCATTGATTTTTGCCATTGAAAAACATCATGTTATTCATATACCAGAAATGTTTGAAGCTACTGACTGAATGAAAAGAGCTGGCATCTCACTCTCTTTGAATCTTCTTTATCATGCTAAGAGGAGCAGGAAAAAGCAAAAAATTTCAGAATTGCACGTTGCAATGTGAAGATATTACTGTTTGTGCATTTACAATATTCATTGATTTTTGCCATTGAAAAACGTCCAGAAATGTTTGAAGCTACTGACTGAATGAAAGGAGCTGGCATCTCACTCTCTTTGAATCTTCTTTATCATGCTAGGATTAGCAGGAAAAAGCAAAAAATTTCAGAATTGCACCTTGCAATGCGGAGAAATTACTGTTTGTGCATTTACAATATTCATTGATTTTTGCCATTGAAAAACATCATGTTATTCATATACCAGAAATGTTTGAAGCTACTGACTGAATGAAAAGAGCTGGCATCTCACTCTCTTTGAATCTTCTTTATCATGCTAAGAGGAGCAGGAAAAAGCAAAAAATTTCAGAATTGCACCTTGCAATGTGGAGATATTACTGTTTGTGCATTTACAATATTCATTGATTTTTGCCATTGAAAAACGTCCAGAAATGTTTGAAGCTACTGACTGAATGAAAGGAGCTGGCATCTCACTCTCTTTGAATCTTCTTTATCATGCTAGGATTAGCAGGAAAAAGCAAAAAATTTCAGAATTGCACCTTGCAATGCGGAGAAATTACTGTTTGTGCATTTACAATATTCATTGATTTTTGCCATTGAAAAACATCATGTTATTCATATACCAGAAATGTTTGAAGCTACTGACTGAATGAAAAGAGCTGGCATCTCACTCTCTTTGAATCTTCTTTATCATGCTAAGAGGAGCAGGAAAAAGCAAAAAATTTCAGAATTGCACGTTGCAATGTGGAGATATTACTGTTTGTGCATTTACAATATTCATTGATTTTTGCCATTGAAAAACGTCCAGAAATGTTTGAAGATACTGACTGAATGAAAGGAGCTGGCATCTCACTCTCCTTGAATCTTCTTTATCATGCTAGGATTATCAGGAAAAAGCAAAAATTTCAGAATTGCACCTTGCAATGCGGAGAAATTACTGTTTGTGCATTTACAATATTCATTGATTTTTGCCATTGAAAAACATCATGTTATTCATATACCAGAAATGTTTGAAGCTACTGACTGAATGAAAAGAGCTGGCATCTCACTCTCTTTGAATCTTCTTTATCATGCCATGATTAGCAGGAAAAAGCAAAAAATTTCAGAATTGCACATTGCAATGCGGAGATATTACTGTTTGTGCATTTACAATATTCATTGATTTTTGCCATTGAAAAACGTCCAGAAATGTTTGAAGCTACTGACTGAATGAAAGGAGCTGGCATCTCACTCTCTTTGAATCTTCTTTATCATGCTAGGATTAACAGGAAAAAGCAAAAAAATTCAGAATTGCACCTTGCAATGCGGAGAAATTACTGTTTGTGCATTTACAATATTCATTGATTTTTGCCATTGAAAAACATCATGTTATTCATATACCAGAAATGTTTGAAGCTACTGACTGAATGAAAAGAGCTGGCATCTCACTCTCTTTGAATCTTCTTTATCATGCTAAGAGGAGCAGGAAAAAGCAAAAAATTTCAGAATTGCACGTTGCAATGTGGAGATATTACTGTTTGTGCATTTACAATATTCATTGATTTTTGCCATTGAAAAACGTCCAGAAATGTTTGAAGCTACTGACTGAATGAAAGGAGCTGGCATCTCACTCTCTTTGAATCTTCTTTATCATGCTAGGATTAACAGGAAAAAGCAAAAAAATTCAGAATTGCACCTTGCAATGCGGAGAAATTACTGTTTGTGCATTTACAATATTCATTGATTTTTGCCATTGAGAAACATCATGTTATTCATATACCAGAAATGTTTGAAGCTACTGACTGAATGAAAAGAGCTGGCATCTCACTCTCTTTGAATCTTCTTTATCATGCTAAGAGGAGCAGGAAAAAGCAAAAAATTTCAGAATTGCACGTTGCAATGTGAAGATATTACTGTTTGTGCATTTACAATATTCATTGATTTTTGCCATTGAAAAACGTCCAGAAATGTTTGAAGCTACTGACTGAATGAAAGGAGCTGGCATCTCACTCTCTTTGAATCTTCTTTATCATGCTAGGATTAGCAGGAAAAAGCAAAAAATTTCAGAATTGCACCTTGCAATGCGGAGAAATTACTGTTTGTGCATTTACAATATTCATTGATTTTTGCCATTGAAAAACATCATGTTATTCATATACCAGAAATGTTTGAAGCTACTGACTGAATGAAAAGAGCTGGCATCTCACTCTCTTTGAATCTTCTTTATCATGCCATGATTAGCAGGAAATAGCAAAAAATTTCAGAATTGCACATTGCAATGCGGAGAAATTACTGTTTGTGCATTTACAATATTCATTGATTTTTGCCATTGAAAAACATCATGTTATTCATATACCAGAAATGTTTGAAGCTACTGACTGAATGAAAAGAGCTGGCATCTCACTCTCTTTGAATCTTCTTTATCATGCTAAGAGGAGCAGGAAAAAGCAAAAAATTTCAGAATTGCACCTTGCAATGTGGAGATATTACTGTTTGTGCATTTACAATATTCATTGATTTTTGCCATTGAAAAACGTCCAGAAATGTTTGAAGCTACTGACTGAATGAAAGGAGCTGGCATCTCACTCTCTTTGAATCTTCTTTATCATGCTAGGATTAGCAGGAAAAAGCAAAAAATTTCAGAATTGCACCTTGCAATGCGGAGAAATTACTGTTTGTGCATTTACAATATTCATTGATTTTTGCCATTGAAAAACATCATGTTATTCATATACCAGAAATGTTTGAAGCTACTGACTGAATGAAAAGAGCTGGCTTCTCACTCTCTTTGAATCTTCTTTATCATGCAAAGAGGAGCAGGAAAAAGCAAAAAATTTCAGAATTGCACCTTGCAATGTCGAGATATTACTGTTTGTGCATTTACAATATTCATTGATTTTTGCCATTGAAAAACGTCCAGAAATGTTTGAAGCTACTGACTGAATGAAAGGAGCTGGTATCTCACTCTCTTTGAATCTTCTTTATCATGCTAGGATTAGCAGGAAAAAGCAAAAAATTTCAGAATTGCACCTTGCAATGCGGAGAAATTACTGTTTGTGCATTTACAATATTCATTGATTTTTGCCATTGAAAAACATCATGTTATTCATATACCAGAAATGTTTGAAGCTACTGACTGAATGAAAAGAGCTGGCATCTCACTCTCTTTGAATCTTCTTTATCATGCTAGGATTAGCAGGAAAAAGCAAAAAATTTCAGAATTGCACATTGCAATGCGGAGATATTACTGTTTGTGCATTTACAATATTCATTGATTTTTGCCATTGAAAAACGTCCAGAAATGTTTGAAGCTACTGACTGAATGAAAGGAGCTGGCATCTCACTCTCTTTGAATCTTCTTTATCATGCTAGGATTAGCAGGAAAAAGCAAAAAATTTCAGAATTGCACCTTGCAATGCGGAGATATTACTGTTTGTGCATTTACAATATTCATTGATTTTTGCCATTGAAAAACGTCCAGAAATGTTTGAAGCTACTGACTGAATGAAAGGAGCTGGCATCTCACTCTCTTTGAATCTTCTTTATCATGCTAGGATTAGCAGGAAAAAGCAAAAAATTTCAGAATTGCACCTTGCAATGCGGAGAAATTACTGTTTGTGCATTTACAATATTCATTGATTTTTGCCATTGAAAAACATCATGTTATTCATATACCAGAAATGTTTGAAGCTACTGACTGAATGAAAGGAGCTGGCATCTCACTCTCTTTGAATCTTCTTTATCATGCTAGGATTAACAGGAAAAAGCAAAAAAATTCAGAATTACACCTTGCAATGCGGAGAAATTACTGTTTGTGCATTTACAATATTCATTGATTTTTGCCATTGAAAAACATCATGTTATTCATATACCAGAAATGTTTGAAGCTACTGACTGAATGAAAAGAGCTGGCATCTCACTCTCTTTGAATCTTCTTTATCATGCTAAGAGGAGCAGGAAAAAGCAAAAAATTTCAGAATTGCACGTTGCAATGTGGAGATATTACTGTTTGTGCATTTACAATATTCATTGATTTTTGCCATTGAAAAACGTCCAGAAATGTTTGAAGCTACTGACTGAATGAAAGGAGCTGGCATCTCACTCTCTTTGAATCTTCTTTATCATGCTAGGATTAGCAGGAAAAAGCAAAAAATTTCAGAATTGCACCTTGCAATGCGGAGAAATTACTGTTTGTGCAATTACAATATTCATTGATTTTTGCCATTGAAAAACATCATGTTATTCATATACCAGAAATGTTTGAAGCTACTGACTGAATGAAAAGAGCTGGCATCTCACTCTCTTTGAATCTTCTTTATCATGCCATGATTAGCAGGAAAAAGCAAAAAATTTCAGAATTGCACATTGCAATGCGGAGAAATTACTGTTTGTGCATTTACAATATTCATTGATTTTTGCCATTGAAAAACATCATGTTATTCATATACCAGAAATGTTTGAAGCTACTGACTGAATGAAAAGAGCTGGCATCTCACTCTCTTTGAATCTTCTTTATCATGCTAAGAGGAGCAGGAAAAAGCAAAAAATTTCAGAATTGCACGTTGCAATGTGGAGATATTACTGTTTGTGCATTTACAATATTCATTGATTTTTGCCATTGAAAAACGTCCAGAAATGTTTGAAGCTACTGACTGAATGAAAGGAGCTGGCATCTCACTCTCTTTGAATCTTCTTTATCATGCTAGGATTAGCAGGAAAAAGCAAAAAATTTCAGAATTGCACCTTGCAATGCGGAGAAATTACTGTTTGTGGATTTACAATATTCATTGATTTTTGCCATTGAAAAACATCATGTTATTCATATACCAGAATGTTTGAAGCTACTGACTGAATGAAAAGAGCTGGCATCTCACTCTCTTTGAATATTCTTTATCATGCCAGGATTAGCAGGAAAAAGCAAAAAATTTCAGAATTGCACCTTGCAATGTGGAGATATTACTGTTTGTGCATTTACAATATTCATTGATTTTTGCCATTGAAAAACGTCCAGAAATGTTTTAAGCTACTGACTGAATGAAAGGAGCTGGCATCTCACTCTCTTTGAATCTTCTTTATCATGCTAGGATTAGCAGGAAAAAGCAAAAAATTTCAGAATTGCACCTTGCAATGCGGAGAAATTACTGTTTGTGCATTTACAATATTCATTGATTTTTGCCATTGAAAAACATCATGTTATTCATATACCAGAAATGTTTGAAGCTACTGACTGAATGAAAAGAGCTGGCTTCTCACTCTCTTTGAATCTTCTTTATCATGCAAAGAGGAGCAGGAAAAAGCAAAAAATTTCAGAATTGCACCTTGCAATGTGGAGATATTACTGTTTGTGCATTTACAATATTCATTGATTTTTGCCATTGAAAAACGTCCAGAAATGTTTGAAGCTACTGACTGAATGAAAGGAGCTGGTATCTCACTCTCTTTGAATCTTCTTTATCATGCTAGGATTAGCAGGAAAAAGCAAAAAATTTCAGAATTGCACCTTGCAATGCGGAGAAATTACTGTTTGTGCATTTACAATATTCATTGATTTTTGCCATTGAAAAACATCATGTTATTCATATACCAGAAATGTTTGAAGCTACTGACTGAATGAAAAGAGCTGGCATCTCACTCTCTTTGAATCTTCTTTATCATGCTAGGATTAGCAGGAAAAAGCAAAAAATTTCAGAATTGCACATTGCAATGCGGAGATATTACTGTTTGTGCATTTACAATATTCATTGATTTTTGCCATTGAAAAACGTCCAGAAATGTTTGAAGCTACTGACTGAATGAAAGGAGCTGGCATCTCACTCTCTTTGAATCTTCTTTATCATGCTAGGATTAGCAGGAAAAAGCAAAAAATTTCAGAATTGCACCTTGCAATGCGGAGATATTACTGTTTGTGCATTTACAATATTCATTGATTTTTGCCATTGAAAAACGTCCAGAAATGTTTGAAGCTACTGACTGAATGAAAGGAGCTGGCATCTCACTCTCTTTGAATCTTCTTTATCATGCTAGGATTAGCAGGAAAAAGCAAAAAATTTCAGAATTGCACCTTGCAATGCGGAGAAATTACTGTTTGTGCATTTACAATATTCATTGATTTTTGCCATTGAAAAACATCATGTTATTCATATACCAGAAATGTTTGAAGCTACTGACTGAATGAAAAGAGCTGGCATCTCACTCTCTTTGAATCTTCTTTATCATGCCATGATTAGCAGGAAAAAGCAAAAAATTTCAGAATTGCACATTGCAATGCGGAGATATTACTGTTTGTGCATTTACAATATTCATTGATTTTTGCCATTGAAAAACGTCCAGAAATGTTTGAAGCTACTGACTGAATGAAAGGAGCTGGCATCTCACTCTCTTTGAATCTTCTTTATCATGCTAGGATTAGCAGGAAAAAGCAAAAATTTCAGAATTGCACCTTGCAATGCGGAGAAATTACTGTTTGTGCATTTACAATATTCATTGATTTTTGCCATTGAAAAACATCATGTTATTCATATACCAGAAATGTTTGAAGCTACTGACTGAATGAAAAGAGCTGGCATCTCACTCTCTTTGAATCTTCTTTATGATGCCAGGATTAGCAGGAAAAAGCAAAAAATTTCAGAATTGCACCTTGCAATGTGGAGATATTACTGTTTGTGCATTTACAATATTCATTGATTTTTGCCATTGAAAAACGTCCAGAAATGTTTGAAGCTACTGACTGAATGAAAGGAGCTGGCATCTCACTCTCTTTGAATCTTCTTTATCATGCTAGGATTAGCAGGAAAAAGCAAAAAATTTCAGAATTGCACCTTGCAATGCGGAGAAATTACTGTTTGTGCATTTACAATATTCATTGATTTTTGCCATTGAAAAACATCATGTTATTCATATACCAGAAATGTTTGAAGCTACTGACTGAATGAAAGGAGCTGGCATCTCACTCTCTTTGAATCTTCTTTATCATGCTAAGAGGAGCAGGAAAAAGCAAAAAATTTCAGAATTGCACCTTGCAATGTGGAGATATTACTGTTTGTGCATTTACAATATTCATTGATTTTTGCCATTGAAAAACGTCCAGAAATGTTTGAAGCTACTGACTGAATGAAAGGAGCTGGCATCTCACTCTCTTTGAATCTTCTTTATCATGCTAGGATTAGCAGGAAAAAGCAAAAAATTTCAGAATTGCACCTTGCAATGCGGAGAAATTACTGTTTGTGCATTTACAATATTCATTGATTTTTGCCATTGAAAAACATCATGTTATTCATATACCAGAAATGTTTGAAGCTACTGACTGAATGAAAAGAGCTGGCATCTCACTCTCTTTGAATCTTCTTTATCATGCTAAGAGGAGCAGGAAAAAGCAAAAAAATTCAGAATTGCACGTTGCAATGTGGAGATATTACTGTTTGTGCATTTACAATATTCATTGATTTTTGCCATTGAAAAACGTCCAGAAATGTTTGAAGCTACTGACTGAATGAAAGGAGCTGGCATCTCACTCTCTTTGTTTTACCGTATTTTTATTTTTCATTAACAACATATTGACAAGTAATTGACAGTAGCATAATTCTAAATACAAAGGGAAAATCAGGGATGACTGGAACGTGGGAAAAGGGAAAGACCAAAGGGAGGGGAGGGAAAGGGAAACAACAAGGTTAGGATAACAAGGGGTAGAAGAGATTGATTCGTCAAATAATAATATAATCAGTAAAGGACTAATAAAGCAATCTAACAAAACACAAAACAATTTCAACGCACATTATCATGTTAGCAATAAAACAAACAAAATGAATGAACAGTCTGTAAGACATATTAAGAACTACCAGTATTATAGGCAGGATGGGGAAATTTATTTGACCAGATATCCCATTTCTTAGAAAATTTGAAAAGGTTATCGTTGATAGAGGCAAATCTAAATTCGTATATTCTATGTTGGTTCATCCTATCTACTAACTCCTCCAAAGTAGGAACAGACGATTTTCTCCAATGAAAAGATAAAGCATTTTTGCAAACCGAAAATATATGGATCATGATAGCTCTCTCATAAGACTTATATGATTCCAATTCTAATGATAGTAGAGCTGTTTGAGGGGTCAAAATTAAAGGTCTGCCCAGAAGGTCATTAATCAGAGAGGAAATCTGAGCCCACAGATTACGAATCTTAGGGCAGCTCCAAAAAATATGCAAAAGATCTCCTTTAATGCCACAATCCCTCCAACAAAGGGGAGAATTACTGGACCTTATGTGATGGAGCCTGATTGGGGTATAATACCACCTTGATAAAACCTTGAAATAGGCCTCTTGTAGAGGCATGGAAATATTGGAGGCTTGAGTAAAAAGTACAGCATTCTCCCACTGGTCGAGAGGGAAGATGAGTTTCAGGTCTTTTTCCCATCGTAACATGTAGATATTTTTTTTGAAAGATAGATCATTGTTGAAGCTGTTGTAAATGTGTCTCAAGCTCCAGAAAATTTTGTGGGATGGATTACACAACAGGTTCGCCGAGGTTTTGGAAACAAGGAGTTTACCAGCCAGAAATTCTAGAATAATACTTTTAAAGTGGGAGTATAAGAAAAAATCAGAGGAAGGGAGATTAAATTTTTTTTTGAGGGTTTGGAAAGGAGAAAAAGTAGAAGTCTCGTAGAGGTCTCCAATTTTCCTTAACCCTCTACTATTCCAGTGATCCGGAACGCAGGAGTTATGTAAGGCAGCAACAAAATTGATTGGAAAGTTTTTAACAAGAGAGAGTTTGTCTACATTAGAATCTCTAGAAAGATTCCCTCTCTTTCTCCTAGCAATTTTCTTCCAAGCTTCAATAGTCGCTTGAAAGATAGGGTGAGAAGGATCATGAGTGCACTTTTTAAAGAGATGTTTAAATAGCAAATCTCGGGGAGGGGAGTCGCCGTTCAAAAAGGTCTCCAAAGTTAGCCATGCCGGGGGATTTGTAGAGTTAAGCCAATTTCTACTCTGCTTGATAAGGTTAGCATAACAATAGGCAGATATGTTAGGGAGACTCAGGCCTCCATTGCTTTTGTTTTTATATAAGATTTCAGCAGATATCCTCGCACGTTTTTTGTCCCAGATGTAGGAGTTGATCTGGTTCTGAATTTTTTGGATGAAACAAAGGGGAATGTTTAATGGCAAGTTACGAAAGAAATATAAGATTTTGGGAAGGACAAACATTTTAATGGATAGAACCCTACCCCACCATGACAAATCCTTTTTCAGGAGATTCGTCAAATCTCCTCGGACGACGTCATTAATTAGGTCTAGATTGGCAGAGAGTGTTGAATCGATAGATTTACCAACCACAATCCCCAAATAGGTCAGATTGTCCTTGGCTGAATCAAAGGAAAATTTTGAATGTAAAGCTTCTCTCGTTTGATGGTCCAAATTAATGTTTAAAAGTTTTGATTTTTTTCTATTGATCTTAAAGTAGGAAATCTGGGAGAATGAATCCAGAACTTCCAAGACCTTATTGACCGAATTTATTGGATCCAGCAAGGAAAGCATGACGTCATCCGCGAAGAGACTAATTTTGAATTCCCGGGAAGGGGCAGAGATCCCCTTAATGTCAGTGCTTTCTCTGATCTTCTGTGCCAAAGGCTCCATAGCCAAAACGAAAAGTAGGGGGGAAAGAGGGCAACCCTGTCTAGTCCCGTTTGTAATAGGGATTGGGTGGGAAAGATAATTGTTGACATAAATTTTAGCTTGAGGGTTAGAATAAAGGGCCAAAATTGAAGAAAGAAAATTATTATTAAAACCAAATTTAATAAGAGTATGTTTTAAATATAGCCAATTTAATCTATCGAATGCTTTTTCAGCATCTAATGCGAGCAAGGAGGTTGGAACTCTAGCTGTATTAATCAATCTCAAAATATTCAAAATTCTTCTAGTGCCATCAGTAGCTTGTCTCCCACCAACGAAGCCAATTTGGTCATCGTTGATGAGATTTGGGAGGATAGTTGAAAGACGATTGGCCAGAATTTTCGAATAAATTTTGATATCGGTATTGATTAGTGAAATAGGTCTATAATTCTTGACATTATCTCTCTCATCTTTTGACTTGGGAATCAAAGTGATGGTGGCCTCCAACATTTCTTGGGGGAAGGAGCAACTTGAAGATGCCAAATTAAAGATTTTAGTAAGAGGAGGAGAAAGGAGTTCACAAAAGGTTTTATAGTATTCATTGATGAACCCATCTGGACCCGGGGCCTTGAAAGATTTAAGTTGCTTAATTGTGTTCATAGATCCAAGGGTAGTAAAAGGTTCATTCAATGACTCAAGATCCAGAGGGCTCAGTTTGGGTAATTTAATTGAAGAGTGAAAATTATTAATTGCTTCTGAGTTAGGTTGGGAGATTAAGGGATCGGATTTGATATTATAGAGTTTCTCATAAAATTCTGCGAACCGATCAGCTATATCTTTCGGATGATAGAGCAATGATCCGTTAACATTTTTTATTTTATAAATTCTATTGTTCGCTCTTTTTTGTTTAACCAATCGGGCCATAAAACGAGTAGGTTTGTTAAGGGCGGCATAATGATTAAACTTTGATTTTTGAATGATCGAGTCGTAGGAAGAAAAAATTTCGGATTTTAGGTCAATCCTTAGATTTAGTGGCTCCTTTTGAATTGTTGGGGAAGGGGAAGGAAGGTTAATCTGCGCTTGTTCTTTTTCTTTGATTAGTTTTTGAAGGGAATTTATTTTGGCTCTTTTTTCTTTTTTTTCTGATGAGGATATCTGTATTAGTACACCCCGAAGCACAGCTTTGTGGGCACACCAACTAGAGAAGGGGTTAGACAGATCCGGGGTTTCATTTTCTTTAAAATAATTTGAAATTGCATTTTCAATAGTTTTTTTATTCTTGGGATTATGAATAAGGGAAGATTTGCACTTCCAAAGGAATCCGTTTCTTAAAAGAGGGCCAATGTGGAGTTCACACGTTACAGGGGCATGATCCGATAAAGACCTGAGTCCTATGGAGATATTTGAGAATTTAGATAAAGAGAAGACGTCGGTTAATATTAGGTCAATTCTGGAGGCCGTTTGATGTGCATCTGAAAAGTGAGAGAACTCTTTTGAAGTAGTATTGAAACATCTGAATATGTCGAAAAGTTCATTTCTATGAAGCCAATTATTTAGTGTAGCATATAGATGACGACTAGGAGAAGAAGAGTCAATTAACCCATCAGGTACCATATTAAAATCCCCCAAAAGGATCAATTCACCTCTCCTATCCTCCTCCACTTTCCTTAAAACTTTATTTAAAAAAGAAATTTGCTTCTTATTTGGGGCATATACGTTAGCAATAGTACACTCATGATTGTTCAATTTGCAGTTCAGTATGTGATATCTGCCATTGACATCACAATGCTGATCTAATAGTTCAAATGGAACCGAATTTTTAATCAATGTTGCTACGCCAGCTTTTTTCCATTCGCTGATGGATTCAAAAATATGGGGATATTCTTTATGAGAAAATTTAGGATGTTTCCCCTCAGCGAACCTGGTCTCTTGTAGACACGCTACATCCGCTCCAAGATGAACCAATTCCTTCCAGAGGGAGAATATTTTGCTGGGGCTATTCAGACCTCTTACATTGTATGAGACAACCTTAATAGGCATAGACCAGGGAAACAGTCAAAATGTATCAAAAGAAGAGAAAGGCAAAAATCAATTGATCCTGCGAACCACCCCAGACGGTAAAACCACCGACAATCAAAACTGGGATATGGTATTTTAATAGGTAGAAAATGTGTTACAGACCACAATTCAAAGGAGAAAATTTGTCAAACAAACAACGACAGTAACAGTCACTAGGTATTCAAGATACCAGAAAAAAGAAATAAAAAAAAATGAATCAAAAACTTCCTGAGGGAACCTTTACCTGAAAGGTTCTCCCTCGGTTTTGGGGGAAAAAAAGAGTGTGGACACTACCTGAGGGCATGGTATAAAGAAGATTAATATAAGTTTCGGAACTCCAGAGCCAACCAGGACTCAAAAGGACAAAATTAACGTTTTAAGATTTAACTAAATCAGACAATGATTGCTACACTATAAATTTTCAGAATTAGGTTAAGTAATTTAGTAATCCAGATATTATGTGATATAAGGAATAAAGTTTTAGAAAGGATCCAACAATAGCTCCCCCACATCTCAGCGGTTTGGAGCTTTCAGATCCTTCAGGGGAATGTCTTTTATAAATTCAAAGAATTTGGGGCCCTCATCTGGATCTGAAAGAGTAAAAGTTTTCCCCTTAAAAAAAATCAGTAGTTTCACTGGGAAGCCCCACCTATACGGAATACCCATGTCTCTCAATCTGTCAGTGGTCAATTTGTAGGCCCTTCTCGCATCCATAGTCTCCCTTGAAAAATCTGAGAAGATTTTTAGGTGCGAAAAAGGTTCAGGGAATTTCTTTTCCTCTCTAATAAAACTTTAAATTCTCTCCTTAGTGGAGAAAAAATGCAATCTTATTATCGTGTCTCTAGGTAAATCAGGAGAAATAGACGAAGGGCGAAATAAGCGATGTGCTCTGTCTATAATAAGATCCTGTTCAGACAAAGAAGGGATGGATTTGTGAAATAAGTCTCTAACATAGGAGAGAAGGTCAGAGGGGGAGACACTTTCAGAGATGCCCCTAATTTTCAAGTTATTTCTTCTGCTTCTGTCTTCTAGGTCAGCCACTTTTAATCTAAGTCTATGAAGCTCAGATTTAATCTCGAGATGTTCTGAGGAAACTTTGTCTATTTTACCTTCTACCTTATTAAGTCTCTTGGTGTTTTCCTCTAATTTAACACCAAAGGCGCTTAAAGTAGACTTCATGGAATCAACCTGTCTATCAAATCCTAGCTTCATATTGTTATCAATCCTTTTGGTCAGGTTATCCAAAAATGAGGTAAGGTCAAAATTTTCTGGATTTTGAGAAGTAGGCAATTTTAACGGAACACTGATCATAGAATCAGGAGATATAGGAGATAGATCTTTTTTTAAACGTCTCCTTTCTGGACTTGGGTTAGGGGAAGTGTCTGAGGAATCGTCCTCTGAATTAGTTGCGAGGGGGGAAAATTTATTGCCCCAATCACCAGGATCTCTTCTTTTTGAGGAAACGGACAAATCCATATCCTCCTCTCTTTTATCTCTGGCTGTTGAGGCAGAGGCAGGTTTAGAAATAGAAACCTTTAGCTGTTTTGGGGAAGTTACAGTTTTAGATGAATCTTTAGTAGGAGTACACATTTTAGAAGTTGGGTTGTCTTCAGGGTTTCTATGCGGTGATCTGGACTTGATTGGGCTAATAGTATTAACAGAATCTTCTGAGGGGTTAGAAAAGGAAAAACACTGAGAGGTCTTCCCTCTTACCGCATTAGTCTTAAGGGGAATCTCTAGGGATTTTTGGGAATTTCTTTTGTTTGATGCCATTATAAACGTCAATTCTGTAGTGTATAAATGCAAGTATACACTATTATATCTAAATGTTACTTTAAAATGAATCCAGTGGAAGCTGACCTAAAATATCAGGTATCCGCAATAAAATAACAGTGAGTAACAAATTTAGTAAACCATCAGATATATCTTAAAATACAATATATATATAATCAGTCAATATTCAAAAATCACCGAATGTCCGTTTTCCTAAATTAAAGACAATTGGTTGAATCAAAGACATCAGAGAATTTCGCCAGGAAAGAATGTAAAATTATTAGGACAAATGATAATCAATGTAGAATTAATAGTTCAAAAGTTAGTAGTAGCGAAAAAAAAAATTATTTCTATATCCAAGAGTATAAGCAGGCAAATTGTGAGTACCGTCCCTTTAAGGAAAAAAATATCTGAAAAAAGAAATTTATAGGAAAATCCTCCAAAGGGTTAATATAGAGTTCTTCCAACCAGAACTTATAAGGATCCGCAAATTCTGTGAGCAACAGTTTTTATCGGCACTGTCTAATGTTTTAATGGACTGCTTATAGGTACTGATATCAGATCAGCACCATGGACAGCAGAGCATAGCGACGCTGCAGCAGGAGGCAGGAGAATTTCACTAATATAAGATCAGCACCATGGACAGCAGTGTAGAGCGACGCTGCAGCAGGAGGCAGGAGAATTTGACTAATATAAGATCAGCACCATGGACAGCAGTGCAGAGCTACGCTGCAGCAGGGGGCGGGAGATTTGAAAATATCAGCTGATTGAAAGTGTGTGACAGTGGAGGGCAGCGGTGCTGCTGCAGCGAGGGACCAGGGGCAAAAATCAAAGCACAGCGGCGCTGCCACAGGAGGGGGAGACAGTCACAGGGGTCTGCAGGGTCCAGATACCATAGGGACACATACAGCAGAGCGGCACAGCGGGGGTAGATGGAACGGACCTCGGCACCAGCGGCACTCAACAGCTGGGAGCAGGGGGAACGGAGCGGCTCCTTATCAGAGGGAGGGGGGATACCGCCGCCACTGTATAGGTTCTGGGGACAAGGGGACACCAGCCGTGTATACCGGCAGTGCCCGGTATCAAAAGGAACAGCTGATATGCCGGCTCCGGAGCAGAGGAGGGGGAACCGCTACTATGGGAACAGCCCGGAGTGCAGGTAACAGCCGCAGAGGAGAGGAGAGAGCCGGGTGCAGACAGCAGCGGTGGCAGTGAGCCGAGGGGGGAAAGGGACGCAGCAGCTTCACAGGGACACGAGGGGACACCGCTACCACCGGGGCAGCCCCGGAACCCTGGACAACGAACCCCCAGAAACACAGTAAGAGCCCTGGCGTCAGCCGGGCTTATCTGACCTTAAGCTGGAGTATGAAGTCCCGCTCCGTCTCAGTCTCCTGAGCTCCGCGTCAGACAAGCTAAGCGCTCAGTCCCTCGCTGGCAGCAGGGGTCTCGTCCTCGGGGTCCAGTGGGGTTGAGGGTATTTGGTCCGGGGGAGGTAGTGCTGCTTCTTTATGGGTTGGGGTCCTGCGGGTCCGGTCCGGTCCTCCGTGGGGCTGCGACAGTAGATTGCAGGGCTGGGTTTTTTCAGGTTGTCGCCGGTGTCTCGGTCTCAGTCTCCTCTTCTCCTCTCTTCTTGGGTCCGGTGTCGGGACAGCTGATGCTGCTGTAGGGTCCTGCTCCCGGAGTAAAGAGCAGAGCAGGCCTGCACTGCTATCACAGTCACTTCAAAACCGCGCTGCAGAGTGACTGGAAACAAGAAAAGGGCCGCCAGTGATCGTCTGGGTGTCGGGACCAGAACCAGAATGTGCCACACCGTGGGTTAAAGGTAAGCTCTGACACCAGTCAGGGGGTCCAGTATATAGTGCTCTGTTAAGTAGGGTGGGAGAAATATGTGTCCCCACCGATCTGTGAACTTATAGGGCCACGTCACCGCCCCAAGGACTGGAATGCTCTCTGTGACTTACCGCAGCTGCATATAAATCCTGCTGGCAGTCCTTAAGTCCGATATAAAACGGAGTAATCCTGGGTCCAGAGATAAAAGGGCATATATGGGCCTTGCAGAGTCTCTTCAATGGAGGTTTCTGAACCTCACCCAAATGCCTCAGCACGAAGCAGCTCCAGGGTTGATGTGTTTAGAAGGGACTTCTTGGTGTCCAAATGATCCCTGGATGATGGAGAGTCAAATTATATGAAATTCTGAAAAAATAATCCTCTTTTTGTCGCTTAAAAGTAGCTTTTAAGGCAAAGCCCTCAGGGAGCTCAGGATCAGGCTGCCATCTCGTCCTGTGCTCAGGCCACTCCCCCCATCTCACTCTCTTTGAATCTTCTTTATCATGCTAGGATTAGCAGGAAAAAGCAAAAAATTTCAGAATTGCACCTTGCAGTGCGGAGAAATTACTGTTTGTGCATTTACAATATTCATTGATTTTTGCCATTGAAAAACATCATGTTATTCATATACCAGAAATGTTTGAAGCTACTGACTGAATGAAAAGAGCTGGCATCTCACTCTCCTTGAATCTTCTTTATCATGCTAAGAGGAGCAGGAAAAAGCAAAAAATTTCAGAATTGCACGTTGCAATGTGGAGATATTACTGTTTGTGCATTTACAATATTCATTGATTTTTGCCATTGAAAAACGTCCAGAAATGTTTGAAGCTACTGACTGAATGAAAGGAGCTGGCATCTCACTCTCTTTGAATCTTCTTTACCATGCTAGGATTAGCAGGAAAAAGTAAAAAATTTCAGAATTGCACCTTGCAATGCGGAAAAATTACTGTTAGTGCTTTTACAATATTCATTGATTTTTGCCATTGAAAAACATCATGTTATTCATATACCAGAAATGTTTGAAGCTACTGACTGAATGAAAAGAGCTGGCATCTCACTCTCTTTGAATCTTCTTTATCATGCCAGGATTAGCAGGAAAAAGCAAAAAATTTCAGAATTGCACGTTGCAATGTGGAGATATTACTGTTTGTGCATTTACAATATTCATTGATTTTTGCCATTGAAAAACGTCCAGAAATGTTTGAAGCTACTGACTGAATGAAAGGAGCTGGCATCTCACTCTCTTTGAATCTTCTTTATCATGCTAGGATTAGCAGGAAAAAGAAAACAATTTCAGAATTGCACCTTGCAATGCGGAGAAATTACTGTTTGTGCATTTACAATATTCATTGATTTTTGCCATTGAAAAACATCATGTTATTCATATACCAGAAATGTTTGAAGCTACTGACTGAATGAAAAGAGCTGGCATCTCACTCTCTTTGAATCTTCTTTATCATGCTAAGAGGAGCAGGAAAAAGCAAAAAATTTCAGAATTGCACGTTGCAATGTGGAGATATTACTGTTTGTGCATTTACAATATTCATTGATTTTTGCCATTGAAAAACGTCCAGAAATGTTTGAAGCTACTGACTGAATGAAAGGAGCTGGCATCTCACTCTCTTTGAATCTTCTTTATCATGCTAGGATTAGCAGGAAAAAGCAAAAAATTTCAGAATTGCACCTTGCACTGCGGAGAAATTACTGTTTGTGCATTTACAATATTCATTGATTTTTGCCATTGAAAAACATCATGTTATTCATATACCAGAAATGTTTGAAGCTACTGACTGAATGAAAAGAGCTGGCATCTCACTCTCTTTGAATCTTCTTTATCATGCCAGGATTAGCAATGAAAAAGCAAAAAATTTCAGAATTGCACCTTGCAATGTGGAGATATTACTGTTTGTGCATTTACAATATTCATTGATTTTTGCCATTGAAAAACGTCCAGAAATGTTTGAAGCTACTGACTGAATGAAAAGAGCTGGCATCTCAATCTCTTTGAATCTTCTTTATCATGCTAAGAGGAGCAGGAAAAAGCAAAAAATTTCAGAATTGCACCTTGCAATGTGGAGATTTTACTGTTTGTGCATTTACAATATTCATTGATTTTTGCCATTGAAAAACGTCCAGAAATGTTTGAAGCTACTGACTGAATGAAAGGAGCTGGCATCTCACTCTCTTTGAATCTTCTTTATCATGCTAGGATTAGCAGGAAAAAGAAAAAATTTCAGAATTGCACCTTGCAATGAGGAGAAATTACTGTTTGTGCATTTACAATATTCATTGATTTTTGCCATTGAAAAACATCATGTTATTCATATACCAGAAATGTTTGAAGCTACTGACTGAATGAAAAGAGCTGGCATCTCACTCTCTTTGAATCTTCTTTATCATGCTAAGAGGAGCAGGAAAAAGCAAAAAATTTAGGAATTGCACCTTGCAATGTGGAGATATTACTGTTTGTGCATTTACAATATTCATTGATTTTTGCCATTGAAAAACATCCAGAAATGTTTGAAGCTACTGACTGAATGAAAGGAGCTGGCATCTCACTCTCTTTGAATCTTCTTTATCATGCTAGGATTAGCAGGAAAAAGCAAAAAATTTCAGAATTGCACCTTGCAATGCGGAGAAATTACTGTTTGTGCATTTACAATATTCATTGATTTTTGCCATTGAAAAACATCATGTTATTCATATACCAGAAATGTTTGAAGCTACTGACTGAATGAAAAGAGCTGGCATCTCACTCTCTTTGAATCTTCTTTATCATGCCATGATTAGCAGGAAAAAGCAAAAAATTTCAGAATTGCACATTGCAATGCGGAGATATTACTGTTTGTGCATTTACAATATTCATTGATTTTTGCAATTGAAAAACGTCCAGAAATGTTTGAAGCTACTGACTGAATGAAAGGAGCTGGCATCTCACTCTCTTTGAATCTTCTTTATCATGCTAGGATTAGCAGGAAAAAGCAAAAAATTTCAGAATTGCACCTTGCAATGCGGAGAAATTACTGTTTGTGCATTTACAATATTCATTGATTTTTGCCATTGAAAAACATCATGTTATTCATATACCAGAAATGTTTGAAGCTACTGACTGAATGAAAAGAGCTGGCATCTCACTCTCCTTGAATCTTCTTTATCATGCTAAGAGGAGCAGGAAAAAGCAAAAAATTTCAGAATTGCACGTTGCAATGTGGAGATATTACTGTTTGTGCATTTACAATATTCATTGATTTTTGCCATTGAAAAACGTCCAGAAATGTTTGAAGCTACTGACTGAATGAAAGGAGCTGGCATCTCACTCTCTTTGAATCTTCTTTACCATGCTAGGATTAGCAGGAAAAAGTAAAAAATTTCAGAATTGCACCTTGCAATGCGGAAAAATTACTGTTAGTGCTTTTACAATATTCATTGATTTTTGCCATTGAAAAACATCATGTTATTCATATACCAGAAATGTTTGAAGCTACTGACTGAATGAAAAGAGCTGGCATCTCACTCTCTTTGAATCTTCTTTATCATGCCAGGATTAGCAGGAAAAAGCAAAAAATTTCAGAATTGCACGTTGCAATGTGGAGATATTACTGTTTGTGCATTTACAATATTCATTGATTTTTGCCATTGAAAAACGTCCAGAAATGTTTGAAGCTACTGACTGAATGAAAGGAGCTGGCATCTCACTCTCTTTGAATCTTCTTTATCATGCTAGGATTAGCAGGAAAAAGAAAACAATTTCAGAATTGCACCTTGCAATGCGGAGAAATTACTGTTTGTGCATTTACAATATTCATTGATTTTTGCCATTGAAAAACATCATGTTATTCATATACCAGAAATGTTTGAAGCTACTGACTGAATGAAAAGAGCTGGCATCTCACTCTCTTTGAATCTTCTTTATCATGCTAAGACGAGCAGGAAAAAGCAAAAAATTTCAGAATTGCACGTTGCAATGTGGAGATATTACTGTTTGTGCATTTACAATATTCATTGATTTTTGCCATTGAAAAACGTCCAGAAATGTTTGAAGCTACTGACTGAATGAAAGGAGCTGGCATCTCACTCTCTTTGAATCTTCTTTATCATGCTAGGATTAGCAGGAAAAAGCAAAAAATTTCAGAATTGCACCTTGCACTGCGGAGAAATTACTGTTTGTGCATTTACAATATTCATTGATTTTTGCCATTGAAAAACATCATGTTATTCATATACCAGAAATGTTTGAAGCTACTGACTGAATGAAAAGAGCTGGCATCTCACTCTCTTTGAATCTTCTTTATCATGCCAGGATTAGCAATGAAAAAGCAAAAAATTTCAGAATTGCACCTTGCAATGTGGAGATATTACTGTTTGTGCATTTACAATATTCATTGATTTTTGCCATTGAAAAACGTCCAGAAATGTTTGAAGCTACTGACTGAATGAAAGGAGCTGGCATCTCACTCTCTTTGAATCTTCTTTATCATGCTAGGATTAGCAGGAAAAAGCAAAAAATTTCAGAATTGCACCTTGCAATGCGGAGAAATTACTGTTTGTGCATTTACAATATTCATTGATTTTTGCCATTGAAAAACATCATGTTATTCATATACCAGAAATGTTTGAAGCTACTGACTGAATGAAAAGAGCTGGCATCTCAATCTCTTTGAATCTTCTTTATCATGCTAAGAGGAGCAGGAAAAAGCAAAAAATTTCAGAATTGCACCTTGCAATGTGGAGATTTTACTGTTTGTGCATTTACAATATTCATTGATTTTTGCCATTGAAAAACGTCCAGAAATGTTTGAAGCTACTGACTGAATGAAAGGAGCTGGCATCTCACTCTCTTTGAATCTTCTTTATCATGCTAGGATTAGCAGGAAAAAGCAAAAAATTTCAGAATTGCACCTTGCAATGAGGAGAAATTACTGTTTGTGCATTTACAATATTCATTGATTTTTGCCATTGAAAAACATCATGTTATTCATATACCAGAAATGTTTGAAGCTACTGACTGAATGAAAAGAGCTGGCATCTCACTCTCTTTGAATCTTCTTTATCATGCTAAGAGGAGCAGGAAAAAGCAAAAATTTTAGGAATTGCACCTTGCAATGTGGAGATATTACTGTTTGTGCATTTACAATATTCATTGATTTTTGCCATTGAAAAACATCCAGAAATGTTTGAAGCTACTGACTGAATGAAAGGAGCTGGCATCTCACTCTCTTTGAATCTTCTTTATCATGCTAGGATTAGCAGGAAAAAGCAAAAAATTTCAGAATTGCACCTTGCAATGCGGAGAAATTACTGTTTGTGCATTTACAATATTCATTGATTTTTGCCATTGAAAAACATCATGTTATTCATATACCAGAAATGTTTGAAGCTACTGACTGAATGAAAAGAGCTGGCATCTCACTCTCTTTGAATCTTCTTTATCATGCCTGGATTAGCAGGAAAAAGCAAAAAATTTCAGAATTGCACCTTGCAATGTGGAAATATTACTGTTTGTGCATTTACAATATTCATTGATTTTTGCCATTGAAAAACGTCCAGAAATGTTTGAAGCTACTGACTGAATGAAAGGAGCTGGCATCTCACTCTCTTTGAATCTTCTTTATCATGCTAGGATTAGCAGGAAAAAGCAAAAAATTTCAGAATTGCACCTTGCAATGCGGAGAAATTACTGTTTGTGCATTTACAATATTCATTGATTTTTGCCATTGAAAAACATCATGTTATTCATATACCAGAAATGTTTGAAGCTACTGACTGAATGAAAAGAGCTGGCATCTCACTCTCTTTGAATCTTCTTTATCATGCTAAGAGGAGCAGGAAAAAGCAAAAAATTTCAGAATTGCACCTTGCAATGTGGAGATTTTACTGTTTGTGCATTTACAATATTCATTGATTTTTGCCATTGAAAAACGTCCAGAAATGTTTGAAGCTACTGACTGAATGAAAGGAGCTGGCATCTCACTCTCTTTGAATCTTCTTTATCATGCTAGGATTAGCAGGAAAAAGCAAAAAATTTCAGAATTGCACCTTGCAATGCGGAGATATTACTGTTTGTGCATTTACAATATTCATTGATTTTTGCCATTGAAAAACGTCCAGAAATGTTTGAAGCTACTGACTGAATGAAAGGAGCTGGCATCTCACTCTATTTGAATCTTCTTTATCATGCTAGGATTAGCAGGAAAAAGCAAAAAATTTCAGAATTGCACCTTGCAATGCGGAGAAATTACTGTTTGTGCATTTACAATATTCATTGATTTTTGCCATTGAAAAACATCATGTTATTCATATACCAGAAATGTTTGAAGCTACTGACTGAATGAAAAGAGCTGGCATCTCACTCTCTTTGAATCTTCTTTATCATGCTAAGAGGAGCAGGAAAAAGCAAAAAATTTCAGAATTGCACGTTGCAATGTGGAGATATCACTATTTGTGCATTTACAATATTCATTGATTTTTGCCATTGAAAAACCTCCAGAAATGTTTGAAGCTACTGACTGAATGAAAGGAGCTGGCATCTCACTCTCTTTGAATCTTCTTTATCATGCTAGGATTAGCAGGAAAAAGCAAAAAATTTCAGAATTGCACCTTGCAATGCGGAGAAATTACTGTTTGTGCATTTACAATATTCATTGATTTTTGCCATTGAAAAACATCATGTTATTCATATACCAGAAATGTTTGAAGCTACTGACTGAATGAAAACAGCTGGCATCTCAATCTCTTTGAATCTTCTTTATCATGCCATGATTAGCAGGAAAAAGCAAAAAATTTCAGAATTGCACATTGCAATGCGGAGATATTACTGTTTGTGCATTTACAATATTCATTGATTTTTGCCATTGAAAAACGTCCAGAAATGTTTGAAGCTACTGACTGAATGAAAGGAGCTGGCATCTCACTCTCTTTGAATCTTCTTTATCATGCTAGGATTAGCAGGAAAAAGCAAAAAATTTCAGAATTGCACCTTGCAATGCGGAGAAATTACTGTTTGTGCATTTACAATATTCATTGATTTTTGCCATTGAAAAACATCATGTTATTCATATACCAGAAATGTTTGAAGCTACTGACTGAATGAAAAGAGCTGGCATCTCACTCTCTTTGAATCTTCTTTATCATGCTAGGATTAGCAGGAAAAAGCAAAAAATTTCAGAATTGCACATTGCAATGCGGAGATATTACTGTTTGTGCATTTACAATATTCATTGATTTTTGCCATTGAAAAACGTCCAGAAATGTTTGAAGATACTGACTGAATGAAAGGAGCTGGCATCTCACTCTCTTTGAATCTTCTTTATCATGCTAGGATTAGCAGGAAAAAGCAAAAAATTTCAGAATTGCACCTTGCAATGCGGAGAAATTACTGTTTGTGCATTTACAATATTCATTGATTTTTGCCATTGAAAAACATCATGTTATTCATATACCAGAAATGTTTGAAGCTACTGACTGAATGAAAAGAGCTGGCATCTCACTCTCTTTGAATCTTCTTTATCATGCTAAGAGGAGCAGGAAAAAGCAAAAAATTTCAGAATTGCACGTTGCAATGTGGAGATATTACTGTTTGTGCATTTACAATATTCATTGATTTTTGCCATTGAAAAACGTCCAGAAATGTTTGAAGCTACTGACTGAATGAAAGGAGCTGGCATCTCACTCTCTTTGAATCTTCTTTATCATGCCAGGATTAGCAGGAAAAAGCAAAAAATTTCAGAATTGCACCTTGCAATGTGGAAATATTACTGTTTGTGCATTTACAATATTCATTTATTTTTGCCATTGAAAAACGTCCAGAAATGTTTGAAGCTACTGACTGAATGAAAGGAGCTGGCATCTCACTCTCTTTGAATCTTCTTTATCATGCTAGGATTAGCAGGAAAAAGCAAAAAATTTCAGAATTGCACCTTGCAATGCGGAGAAATTACTGTTTGTGCATTTACAATATTCATTGATTTTTGCCATTGAAAAACATCATGTTATTCATATACCAGAAATGTTTGAAGCTACTGACTGAATGAAAAGAGCTGGCATCTCACTCTCTTTGAATCTTCTTTATCATGCTAAGAGGAGAAGGAAAAAGCAAAAAATTTCAGAATTGCACGTTGCAATGTGGAGATATCACTGTTTGTGCATTTACAATATTCATTGATTTTTGCCATTGAAAAACGTCCAGAAATGTTTGAAGCTACTGACTGAATGAAAGGAGCTGGCATCTCACTCTCTTTGAATCTTCTTTATCATGCTAGGATTAGCAGGAAAAAGCAAAAAATTTCAGAATTGCACCTTGCAATGCGGAGAAATTACTGTTTGTGCATTTACAATATTCATTGATTTTTGCCATTGAAAAACATCATGTTATTCATATACCAGAAATGTTTGAAGCTACTGACTGAATGAAAAGAGCTGGCATCTCACTCTCTTTGAATCTTCTTTATCATGCCATGATTAGCAGGAAAAAGCAAAAAATTTCAGAATTGCACATTGCAATGCGGAGATATTACTGTTTGTGCATTTACAATATTCATTGATTTTTGCCATTGAAAAACGTCCAGAAATGTTTGAAGCTACTGACTGAATGAAAGGAGCTGGCATCTCACTCTCTTTGAATCTTCTTTATCATGCTAGGATTAGCAGGAAAAAGCAAAAAATTTCAGAATTGCACCTTGCAATGCGGAGAAATTACTGTTTGTGCATTTACAATATTCATTGATTTTTGCCATTGAAAAACATCATGTTATTCATATACCAGAAATGTTTGAAGCTACTGACTGAATGAAAAGAGCTGGCATCTCACTCTCTTTGAATCTTCTTTATCATGCTAAGAGGAGCAGGAAAAAGGAAAAAATTTCATAATTGCACCGTGCAATGTGGAGATATTACTGTTTGTGCATTTACAATATTCATTGATTTTTGCCATTGAAAAACGTCCAGAAATGTTTGAAGCTACTGACTGAATGAAAGGAGCTGGCATCTCACTCTCTTTGAATCTTCTTTATCATGCTAGGATTAGCAGGAAAAAGCAAAAAATTTCAGAATTGCACCTTGCAATGCGGAGAAATTACTGTTTGTGCATTTACAATATTCATTGATTTTTGCCATTGAAAAACATCATGTTATTCATATACCAGAAATGTTTGAAGCTACTGACTGAATGAAAAGAGCTGGCATCTCACTCTCTTTGAATCTTCTTTATCATGCTAGGATTAGCAGGAAAAAGCAAAAAATTTCAGAATTGCACATTGCAATGCGGAGATATTACTGTTTGTGCATTTACAATATTCATTGATTTTTGCCATTGAAAAACGTCCAGAAATGTTTGAAGATACTGACTGAATGAAAGGAGCTGGCATCTCACTCTCTTTGAATCTTCTTTATCATGCTAGGATTAGCAGGAAAAAGCAAAAAATTTCAGAATTGCACCTTGCAATGCGGAGAAATTACTGTTTGTGCATTTACAATATTCATTGATTTTTGCCATTGAAAAACATCATGTTATTCATATACCAGAAATGTTTGAAGCTACTGACTGAATGAAAAGAGCTGGCATCTCACTCTCTTTGAATCTTCTTTATCATGCTAGGATTAGCAGGAAAAAGCAAAAAATTTCAGAATTGCACATTGCAATGCGGAGATATTACTGTTTGTGCATTTACAATATTCATTGATTTTTGCCATTGAAAAACGTCCAGAAATGTTTGAAGATACTGACTGAATGAAAGGAGCTGGCATCTCACTCTCTTTGAATCTTCTTTATCATGCCAGGATTAGCAGGAAAAAGCAAAAAATTTCAGAATTGCACCTTGCAATGTGGAAATATTACTGTTTGTGCATTTACAATATTCATTTATTTTTGCCATTGAAAAACGTCCAGAAATGTTTGAAGCTACTGACTGAATGAAAGGAGCTGGCATCTCACTCTCTTTGAATCTTCTTTATCATGCTAGGATTAGCAGGAAAAAGCAAAAAATTTCAGAATTGCACCTTGCAATGCGGAGAAATTACTGTTTGTGCATTTACAATATTCATTGATTTTTGCCATTGAAAAACATCATGTTATTCATATACCAGAAATGTTTGAAGCTACTGACTGAATGAAAAGAGCTGGCATCTCACTCTCTTTGAATCTTCTTTATCATGCTAAGAGGAGAAGGAAAAAGCAAAAAATTTCAGAATTGCACGTTGCAATGTGGAGATATCACTGTTTGTGCATTTACAATATTCATTGATTTTTGCCATTGAAAAACGTCCAGAAATGTTTGAAGCTACTGACTGAATGAAAGGAGCTGGCATCTCACTCTCTTTGAATCTTCTTTATCATGCTAGGATTAGCAGGAAAAAGCAAAAAATTTCAGAATTGCACCTTGCAATGCGGAGAAATTACTGTTTGTGCATTTACAATATTCATTGATTTTTGCCATTGAAAAACATCATGTTATTCATATACCAGAAATGTTTGAAGCTACTGACTGAATGAAAAAAGCTGGCATCTCACTCTCTTTGAATCTTCTTTATCATGCCATGATTAGCAGGAAAAAGCAAAAAATTTCAGAATTGCACATTGCAATGCGGAGATATTACTGTTTGTGCATTTACAATATTCATTGATTTTTGCCATTGAAAAACGTCCAGAAATGTTTGAAGCTACTGACTGAATGAAAGGAGCTGGCATCTCACTCTCTTTGAATCTTCTTTATCATGCTAGGATTAGCAGGAAAAAGCAAAAAATTTCAGAATTGCACCTTGCAATGCGGAGAAATTACTGTTTGTGCATTTACAATATTCATTGATTTTTGCCATTGAAAAACATCATGTTATTCATATACCAGAAATGTTTGAAGCTACTGACTGAATGAAAAGAGCTGGCATCTCACTCTCTTTGAATCTTCTTTATCATGCTAAGAGGAGCAGGAAAAAGGAAAAAATTTCATAATTGCACCGTGCAATGTGGAGATATTACTGTTTGTGCATTTACAATATTCATTGATTTTTGCCATTGAAAAACGTCCAGAAATGTTTGAAGCTACTGACTGAATGAAAGGAGCTGGCATCTCACTCTCTTTGAATCTTCTTTATCATGCTAGGATTAGCAGGAAAAAGCAAAAAATTTCAGAATTGCACCTTGCAATGCGGAGAAATTAC